>NC_084667.1:34225306-34877092 GCF_028389875.1 Rhea pennata | reverse complement strand
GGCCTGGATCTGCTCGCTGGCTTCGCCTGCCCTGGGCCGGACACCGAGGGAAGCCACATTCGGCACAGTCGCAGCCCCCACCTGTTGCTCTGTGCTACGGCCCACAATCCGCCGGCTGGGGAACCTCACCACGCTCCAGGCCTTGATCTCCAGGGCAGCTGGAGATACCAGGGGTGTGTTTGCACTTATCCTCACAGTTTTGCTTTTCCAGGACATGAAGCAGACGGATTTTAGAATCCAAATGGAGATCTTCGCAGCAACTTGAGCACCGCAGCCTACTATGAGGAATTTTAAAGCTCCATGTAATACAGATGGCCATAGGAGGTCTATTTGCAGTCAGAAATGTTGCTGCCGTAGGCTTCTCCCTTCTAGAAATATTAAGTACCGCAAGCATTAGCACAAGAAATAGCAGGAAACTGCAAAGAGAGAAATCTTACTAACCATGTCAGCAACATTTGTAGAACATCCACCAGATTTCTCCGTTCCTATGTGTGGTAGACATTAAATCAATCTCCATTCCTATGCACTTCCCTGTACATATGTAGAGCAGGAAAAAAAGATGTATCACTAATGCAGCCAATTCTCAGTATCTTGAAGCAATTGACACAAGTACATGAATTAACTCATCACTTCATATCACTTGAGGCAAATGTGCTATTTGGAGTACCTCTTGGTAAGAATAAGCAATTTAAGATCCATTAGTATTTGGAATATTCTGCTTCATTAAAACCACAGTCATTCCTAAATGTAAATGAGTGTAGAGAAGAAGTTATCAACCTTTTGGTTATACTAAGCAAAATTAAAAACTCTTTATATTGCAGAATACTGTAGAAGGGTTTTAATATAAATCTGAAAGAAGCCTTAGGTTTCCAAAAGAGAGCTCTCCTACCTCGGCTTGAAGTTTCTCATAACCTTTTTAAGTCTGAAAACTACAGTTTAGAGGTGAGGGGAGAGAGTAATTCTGGGAGATGGAGCTTAAGTTTTTAATAACATTCCCTGATGGTTTTGTAAAACACTGTCTGTGTTGTATTCTGCTACCTATCCATCAAAATTCATTCTCCTTGATAATGACAACAGTGTCTAAGATTTTGGGAGAATTGGAATTATTATTTTTAATAATAAATATCTATCCTCTGCTATCATTCAAAATTTCCAAATGGTTCAAGGCTCCCTTGCCCTAGGCTTGAACTGAAGAACTTCTGAGATCAAATCACTTCTCTTTCATTTATGATAAAGTGTGCTAATTTTCTAAGTATTATAAATCAAATGTAAAAGCAGTGGTCAGAGATCTTAAACAGAGTTTTGATACAACCACACTGTACTAAACAAAATTGTTAAGACTTGTTCAACACTTACAGTAGCAAAACAAAGGAAGAATCAAAAAAGGTCTAGAAAAATGAATGTTCTTTCTCTCCTTCAGTTACATTCAAGCCTCAGTGAGTTCCTCAAGTATAGAAAATAATTTTGTCCAAGCAGTAAAGGTAGGGATGTAACAGAAGTCACAAAGATTTCTAGAAAAGCAAATCCTTTTGCAAGAGTGCCTAATTTAGGCTTAAATCTTTTCCAAATGTTGAAACGCCCTTTCAGGGCAGCAGACCTTACGTTTCACACAAAACAGCCATGTCTGTCATTAGTGGTTGCAGACTGAATGAGAAAGGGGTACTGTTTCATTACTGAAAAATGAATAGCTTGATCATTGCTAACATGGATTACAACCTACCTTTCCTCACCAAGGGGCTAGTCCTGCTTTCACGGAAGTCAGTGATTCAGGTGAGGCTGCAGTAGAGCGTGTGCTGTCCTTCTTGATCAGAGGAACTGATCAAGGCAACAGATACGTAAGTGTGTCCATGTCGATACCATAACGCTACTGGAAGGCAACTATTAGGTGATGGTTGCCATGCAATGTTGTTCCTTTTGAAGAAAAATTGCTTCCTGCTTTACACAATTTACACATATATTTTGATAAGTACCTATGTCCAGTTGAAACTGCAACACAGTATTGAGCTGGACTCACTGTTACATTGGCTTGTAGACAAGTTTTGCAAAAATAAAAGGTGTCCTGACTATGTATCGTAAGCATATGAAATGCTTCTGAGACTACCGAGGCTGTGTCCCATACGTCTTATATCAGAGCTAGATTAACTCCAAAAAATGAAAAAATTATTTCCATAACCAAACAAATGCGCTGGGCTCTGGTGAATCAGGATTAGTGTTCCACAGCAGTAGGGAAGATACTTTATAATTAAGCCTGCACCCTCCAGCAGATCTCAGCTGGAGGTACCAGCAGTCTTTGGCAAAAACTGGTTTGAAATCAGCCTAGCTTCCGGCTGAATAGCTCGGCTGGTGAGGAAGAAAAGCCTGTGTGTTTCTAGGGCTCCCACACAGCAAAAGCTTACTTAGAATATCTGAAAAAGTAGACCTAACATGTCTCTATTTTCTTGCTTTCCAATTCTAAGTAAAAATTATGATTCTGTAAACAAACAGAAAAAAAGCTCCATATTTACAAGAATGCTTGCAAAATTACATAATTAACCTTTAATCTTCTATTCAAATGGATATGATGGATACAATGCAAAGTGATCCATAAACAACATGAGTGGAAATTTGGGTAAACCTTAAGTTCTTTGCCTTTCTTGCTTATTGAAATATGTATACACACAATGGAGAGGTAGCATCCAGTGTCACAAACAAGACCTGTGCTGGCTGGATTGCAAATAGAGAGTTGCAAAGGCTGTTGGCCTAAAGTTTGAGGCAGACTAAGTAGGGTCTTCACCTGACTCCTAAGTATTAAACATCAATATCTCAGATAAATGTATAAAGCATTCGAACACAGAAATAGTATCAAGAGTAATTCCCTCATAGCTGAGTCAAGCTGTGACAACAGGCTCTGAAAGAGAGCATTTTTGTAGTACTTCATCCTGTCTTCATCCGTTTTTTCAATGTCCAGTTGTTCAGGAAACAGTAGTAAAGTCCTTTTATGTTGAATGGGTTTGAGGGCAGTTGATTGTTTATCTCCCTTAAGGTGCCTCATGTCTCTGCATCAGTGTGAGACCAGCGCTTGTGTAGGGCAAATTCCACAGTAATGTTACTTTTAAAGTTGGGTTAATTCCAGCTTATTCTGGCTGTTCAAATTGTCCTTCTTTCCCAACTCTCCATTACTATACAGCCTGCCCAGCAATAGCTCAAAGTAGACAACACTCACAGCTGTAAATTTAGTGAATTGTTGGCAAAAGCTGACTTACTACCATGTCTTCACGGTGGCCCATTTCCACAAGCCTTTGCTTTGGTAAGGCAGCACACAGACTGCGTCCCTGAGACTGCAGAGGAAACAAGGGCAGATGACTTTTGTGCTCTGCTCCTCTTGGTATCGGTCTGGCATTCCCTCGGGTCTGGTGTCACAGCACTCGGCTTTGGACCTTCTCCCCACCTCCCATCAACACCACCGTTCTTGGTGCCTGGCACACCGTTATGGCAAATTCCAAATGAAAAAAACCCCACTATCTAATTCGGTGGCATTTTGGCGGTTTCTTGATAGACTTATATGGGTATAGGTCCATAGACTTATGCAGTCCAAGGGCCTGAAATGACACTAACAAAGCATCTTGCAATTCTTAGAGCTCCTGTTTTAGACTCTTTACAAACTCAAGTAGACCTTGCTTCATTGCTTCATGCACAGTTCAGATTTGAAAGAGATCTTGGCAACTCTGATAGCTAGAGACATTTTTAAGTGATTAATAAGACTGCACACTTGCAGCAAAGGATGAATCCTACAGGACTCTGCCTACGTTTCCTGTTAACGTCAGATAGCAATTCATCCAAGTAAAGTAGGTAACAAGTGGATTTTTTCATATGCATCAATAACGAAGTCTAAAGAACAGGAAGAGCAAGAAAGTACTTAATACACAATAATTTCAGAGTAAAACAGATTTTAAAATACTCTCTGAAAGAAAACAAAGCTATTTATATCATAAGTTGCCCCTCTCCCAAGTCTCCAAATTACACTTTTAGCTATCTAAAACCAGGTAACATTAAACTCACTTTTCATTTTCCCATTATTGCATCAGCCATCTCCGTGACACATATTGCTCCTACCTACTCTCATATGGAGGAGAACGTCTTCTGTGTACCTCAGTGCCACCGACACCTGAGACTGTGCTTCTTCAGAGTAACTTCTGCAGCTCTGGGTATCAAGGTATCAAAAGCCAAATCTCACAGAGCCCCCTTATACTATAAAGCCCAACCTTCCTTGAGCTGACTCCGCACCAGCCCGAGGTCCGGCAGCATCCCAGGATGGCGTCACTGCCGCTGCCCAGGCACAGTAGGGGGAATCCTGTTTTCTCGCAGATGGCCCAGATTTGCTGTGTGCAGCCAAGGGACATGTACCACTAAATGGCAGGCTGTTTGGCTGGAGGCTTGCAGGCTGGTACAACCTAATCATGCTGGGTACAGCCATGCATCTGTACACCTTTCCCAAGGATCACAGTAGGGATCCTCAGAAACAGGCCAGCTATTTACTGTTGTGACTGTTGTGTTGTCAGCACCTTTAATGAGAGAATCCTGTCGTTACTTTCCACACTACCTGTGTAACTTTTTTTTTCCCCTAATGCAAAGCATTATGTACTTGCTAAGCATTTATTTGCTATAATTTTGGGCAAGTTTTCTCCTTTGCTTGCTGTTTTTTTCCAGGAATAGTGTCAAGGAAACCTCTAGCCGCTTGGTAATACTAGTTGCAAAGCTCTCCCAAGTTTTCTTATAGCAGAAAGCTTCCGTGCTCACACTGAAAAAGACCATATGCTAAGAAATCTACTGTTGCCTTTGTGCCCCCATATAGCATTTTCCCTCCCTTCCTTAGGGAAGAGCAGTCACAAATAGTCCTCTTACTTTGTGTTAAGAAGTGGAAGCACTCACTGTGATACTGGTTCTGCCTTACCCAAATGGGCCCAAACAACTCCGAGCTATTCTCACCATTGAAGGTGGGAAATAGATTTTTTAAAATATCTATGTATCCATGTGTCTATGTATCTACATGTGTAGCTATCTGTATTTATTTATTTATATGTACATGTATTTCTTATCCTTGTATTTTGTTCTCTCTGGTAACCTGATATTCCTGCAAGACTATTTATTCACTGCATTTTTGTCTTCACTTCCTGTTAAATTATTTCACTTTATTTAGCTTCACCTGTCAAAATACGTGAGTTAATTCTCTTTGCGATGACCTGCCACTGCTCCTTAGTCACCAGTGACAGGATGTAGCAATTGCATGCCTGCAAAGCCTATGCCATGAAAATCACCTGGGCACCTTTACATACACATAAGCAGAGAAGACAGGCCCAGACCGAAATGCCTTGACCAGCTTAACTCTGCTCTCAGGTGCTACCAAACAAGCAACCTCTGCTCACACACACGATCCTTTCATATTTTTCATCTGTCAGTTGCAAAATATTGGATGTTTAGGCCTGACATAACAGACATCTCCAGTTATTTATCTGAATTAATTCCTCACCAATTCTAAAACACTCTCTAGAAGGATTTCTTTTGGGTGTGGCTTTTTTTTGGTAACCCCACTTTCTGCTATAATTAGTGTTCTGAAATAATCTCTTATTCTATGAATTGACTGCATACTACCTGACTAAAGGGAGCAGCGAAAGGAGGAGCTCTCTCTAATACTACTGTATTTATTTTTGCCATTTCCACTAGTATGAGGCTGTTAGAGTTTATCTAACTTATCACTCCTTATGCTATGATACCTCCACACCACCCCACAGCAGAAGAAGTCCTTATCAGTTTGGCTGATGCTTGTCCAGTAAGCCATCACTTGCACTGGGAGTGGTGAAATGCAAAGCCAGGGTACACTTTTAGCCTTCTTGAGTAAACAGATATCTCTTTCATCTTGCTTGCAGAATTGGATGAGTGGGAAGTGGTTTAACACAAGACTTTGTGTTGATGCTGTTTAAAGTGGTGAGTTTTACCCTTAGTGTTATACAAAGGGAATACATGAGGGACTAGTGATTGAGGATCTTCATGAAGCTCATTTTCACTCAGCAGTGCTGAGTTTCAGAAGGGTGATATTCATGGATATGGCTGGCTAAATTCTCTTTCATGTCTTCCACCTCCCAGGGAAATGAAAAAGACATCAACTCCACTAACACCTTTTGGGTAATCTGAAAACATTATGTAGTAGATACTGCAAATTTACCTTTAGGATAAAAGGTCCATGATGGGCCCTCTTTAACAATAAAAGCTGAGGACCATACATCAATCAAAGAATTGGGACAATGTCTGTAAGGAAATAAGATTTCCACAGAAGCAAAGGTCTCAACAAGGATCCAGGACTTTCATGGGATCAGGGAAAAACAAGGAGTCTGTTGTGTCTAACCTGTGAGCTTGAGTTTAGGTACCTGAAGAATGGACTGAGAACTGGAGGCTTTGGAAGGATGCTTGACTGATCTTGCAGATCCGGTTACACAGCCTGAATAAGGAAAAAATAGATGGCTCATGTTATCTGTTAAAATGAGGAAATACTCCAGTTTGGGAGAGATTAGCTGAGATGCTTCCAAGCACAAGCCCTTCTTAAAAAGGACACAAATGTAGAGATTGCCAGGAACCTGAAAGACAGTGGAAGCAATACCTGGGGACTGTTTGCAAGTGGCAGTTTGTCAGGAGTACACTCTCTGCAGCAAAATGCCCAGTAGAGAAGAAGACTGCAATGGCTGATGCGAGTGCATCCTTCTCTCTGACAGGAACAAATAAGCAGCTTGCTCCTCCTTGTAAGTGGTACCAACTGCAAAGGCAATAGTGCTGAGTTAGGGCACTCGTACGGCTCAACCTCCAGCACTTCCTGTAAGAAGCGGCAGCTGCTCAGCCCCCTGCCCCTGATGCATGCCTGAGCAGCACCTCACAGGGTGCACAGTGTCAGTAGGAAATTGGAGTAATGAGCCTCAATTAAGCAGCTCCCATATAGTCATGGATGAACTGGTCCCAGCAAGAGTATCTAGATCCAGTGGCTCAGTGGGGTTGTTGTGTGATGTGCAGCTGGTTCAAAGCTGTTTGCAAAACGCTGAATATTCCTCTCAGTGGGGCTCACTTGCCCTTTTGAGTACCACACACACAGGTTGTAACCAGGGGGGCCACAAAGGCAGGAGATTTTAATGCCACCCCTTCCATTTTGTACACATGCCTGTTTACAAGAAGCAAAGATAGCTGAAGGGGAAGGTCTCCACCTTCACAAAATCAGGGAGGCTTCCATTGATGTAACACTGGTTCCCTTCTGCAATGAAATTTGGGTATGACTTAGATTTATTTTCATCAGTGTGTATACAAGGAAACACTCACCTTCATTCAGAAGGCCAGCACAAAGTTTTTTGTCTCTTCTTCTTTCCAAGTGAGTCTTCAGTGTGGAATTTACATGATGGCCAGAATTTTTGCAGCCTTTTCTCACTGGTGTATTTCTACAGAAATATACAGATATGAAAAGATAAAACATTTATTCCCATTAAGATTACTTAGAGAAAAAAAAAAAGCAGCAGTCTTGTTTAAGTCTAGTATCATTACACTTTGGTGCTCCTCCCATCAGGGCTTTTTTCTGCAGCAGCTTTCATATAAACTGTACTCCTAAACTTCTAGCTATGATGGAAATGAGAGATCAGCCTCTGATCAGTCTGAAGTTAAGCCACAGAAATTGTTCAGGGAAACTGCCCACTTCCTTCAGGGAAGTGATGCAGCTTTTGCACTTTTGCAATGGTATGTGTGTCACTTAAATTTGACTTTTGCTCTGATAGCATACCAAGTTTGGAAAACTCTTAATTTATCAGCTTGCAGTCAGTAATTAGTTAAAGGAGCAATACTCTTCATTCCAGAAGACAAGTGAGCTGGGCAGCTGCTTAGCAAGGTGACCTTCTGGAGGTAAAGTGCCGGGGCACTTTTGGCTTGCACTTGGGCAGGGAGGGAACTGATCTGCACCCCCTGCAGAGTGGCATTCAAAGGAGAAGATGAGAAGTCTAATTAATTCAAGGGTCCCAGGTATTCAGGAAAAGGTTTTATTGATTGACAGTAAGACAATGTTTGCATAATTGTCCAAACATGTAGCCTTTGAATAATAATAACATTGTTATTCTCTGAGATACACTTTATTTTCAGAAGTGACCTGATACCACAGAAGCAAAACACTCAATTTCACAGTTACATTGAAACAAAAATAATTACAGAATGCATGCAGAAATTAAAATCTATTACAGGCAATTTGTGTTAGGAAACTAAACATCCCCTAAAGCTAGACAACTTCAACCATTTCATTCTGGTTTTGTTACAATTGGTTATCCTCACTATATCACTATTTAGGACTGAGATCTTTTCTTTGCATGTGCTCTAATCCCATTCTTTTGCTGTCTTCCATCATGCTAGAGATATTCTAGTTCTAGGCAATGTGGGTATTCAATTTTTCAGGTTATGTAATTAAAATGTAACTACAACCATCTTGTTTCTCCTTTTCCTCATCATAGGAAATTACATACTGAACCTTAAGAAACTTTATGAATATTTTCAATCTTAGGTCTTATCCAGAATCCACTGTAGGCAAATGGGATCCTTTCCCATGAATTCAGCAAACTCACATACAATTAATACAGTAACAATGAAGTGCTCATAAAAAAAAAGATTACAAGAACGTGAGACTCTCTTCCACTGAAGACAAGCAGCTCCAGAAACTCTGAGGAATCTATTCATCAGTTTTCAATCCTCCTGATAACAACAAAACAAAGAATCTTCTTTTTTTTTCCTTTCTAAACATATTTTGAATTGTCTAGGAAATGATAGCTACAACTTATCTTCCACACACATGCTCCCTTCAAACAGAACAACTCGGCAACTAACCAAACTAGTCACTGTTAAGCTAGGTTATGCTATTTGGGGGGACTCATTTTCACAGGCTCCTGAGATATTTTTAGTTAATCTGGTGGCCTTGAAGGCCATAGAATTTTTGCCACTGGAGCCAGGGAGTACCGGGCATGAGTTAATCTATCGCTTTTGGTACCCTCACTGACTGTACTGGGCCATGGTTTATCAGAAGAGTATTTCCAAAATAACAATGAAGCGTTGGTTCTGATATCATAAGTGGGAAGATAAACCTGGGTACTGATACGCTGTGTCTGTGCTCTTCCCTTTAACAAATGCTTAGAGCAGCATGACTGGGACAGCACTAGCAAGTCCTGACAGACTTGAAGAAAGTAGCACTGAGCTGTCCATCAACCAGCAGAAAAGGGTCTGACAGTGATTTAGAGCTGATGGGAATGAGATGGAGAACATTTGCCTCAAGCACTGAACAATCAAGGAGGATAACTACTGTAATTTGTGGCTCTACACAGAGACCTCCTTTGCTACATGCAGTTCTCACCGACACTAATATGCCACCAGCTAACGGGCTTTCACCACTGCACTGAAGGGCAGAATTTGCACCTTCTCTTTTCCTACCAACAACCACAGAGCATCTTGCTACCCTTCTCCCCACAGCTCCCCTTCCTTTCTCCTCCAATATACTGCTGAGGGCCAGTTTGCAGATACCACTTATGCCATCAGCATCATCAAGAAGTAAAAAGTTGCAGTAGGGCAGCTACTGATGTAGTGCTTAGTATGAAGTACACCATCTGTCAGCTGTTGGACTCAGCCGCACTGAGAATCACCTAGCAGTGAATGAGAGGCAGAAATAAAGTACTTTGCAATGAACCGAGCCTTCTTTTCTCTTCTCTGCACCTGCCCCCCCCATCTATTCCATAGCTGCCAGAGGCTGGGGATGCAGAAAACAAATGATGGAAGTCCAAAAAGCCATTTTTGGTAATGAGCTTTGGTATCAAAATCTAAATCTACCCTTTTATAGGTGGCTTGTTTTTAACACACACACACCATTACCTAGAAGTATCCTAGAGTTTCTATCCTGACAGGTTGGGTATATAAATACATGACCATTTCCACTTCCAAGAATTCAAACCTGTAGTTTCAGAATGGAATTAGACCAATCATGTAGGCCATCTGGCTAAATTCATTGTCAGAAAGTCATAAATAAGGATGACATGGGGTCATCTAATGGAAAAGCACTGACATTTCATCCATGGTTTATTACAATCCTTTGGTCCAAACTGAAGTCTCAGCCTAGTTTCCAATGAACAAAGTGTCTCTGTCTGAATTTTCCTCCATCTACTGTAAAGGCTCCACTTGCTGCAGAGAGCATCTTATGGATGAAATCCTGTGGCCCTTAACCTAGCAGCTTTCTGTCCCCAGACTTCCCCTATCTGGGGAACAGGAACAGGAACTAATCCTGTTCAAGTGAAATGCCCAAGGAGGGAGCATGCACACATCCTTTCTCTTTTCCTTACAAAATCATAAGTTTCAACACTTTCAGTTAAAGAAGAATTCCCACAGCTAAAAGCAAGAGTAGCTTACATGTCTGTAGCAGGTAAGGACTCTGCAAGTCTATCTTGCTTGCACATATTCACACACAAAGTCTTTATTTTCAGTTACCTCTTAGCATAAACAGTGGGTTTAGTTTAGAAAAGTGCTCAAAAATGGTACAAGAATTCCAATCATTTGCTTTTCCTAGGAAATAGCTCTCCTCAGATGGAGAGGTCTTTGTAACCAAGGTCAGCACTGTCAGGAAAGGGAAAAAATCATTGGACAATTCTCAATCATAGTTTGAGGAATTTTCTTTGCTGTGCACTAGTCTTAGTCTATTTGTGTATGCATCTGGGAGAGGACAAGGCCTCCAGACATGTAAAATGCAAGGAGGAAGGAAGTAATCTCTTCTGTGTGTCCGTAGTGAACTGGACAAGAAATGGGCTTAAGCTGCAGCTAGGCATTAAGAAACAGTAAGGCAAGAGAAGCACTGCGAAAGACTGCCTGCGGAGGATGTGGAGCCCTGGCTGCTGGAGATTGTTTAAAGGAGGTTGTTCTCAGGGGAGACATGAGTATGGTTGGGGAGTCCATAAATGACCACTGGATATACCTCCAGCCCTATGAGCCTACGAATAGCAAAGTCATTTTACTCCCAACTACCAGTCTGCTCGTTTCTGAGATCTTCTAGCCTGTCGCACTGAGAGCAGCAACAAAATGTCTTAGCTCTTCCCATCTGATCTCACATGTGAGTAAGCCAAAAGGAGCAGGGGGAAGAGACAGGACAAAGGCAGCCTCTGAGCAGTAAAACATGGCAATAGGGCTAGCATGATGGCACGTGAGCCACCCCTCGGTCTCCAGGTGAAATACCGGGCCTTGGCAGGCATGCAAAATAGAGCCCACTCCTGGGTGTGCTTGTTCATGTGTCTGCCTGACACTGGAACAGCTGGTAGTACAACCAGCCTCCGGGTCATCCAGATAACTCAGTGGTCTCCTAACCTTTACGAGCAATTATTCAGCAACATCCAATAATTAAAAACAAATATGCTGCAGGTAACATGGAGAACAGCTGACAGAGTCTGGAAGAAAAGACACCACATAAAAAATAAGCACAACAGGCTGCCATTAAAATGAGACAGAATCCATGCGAACTGATCGCTGCCAGAGTCATGTTCATATAGCTTGAACTCTTCTTTTTTAGTGTCCTTTTAAAGAAGCTCAAAATATCCACTAACCCTGAGAACAAACATATCATTTTAAAGCAGAATAGACCTGTAAGACTTTTGAACACTTGTTCGTTGATTATATTAATGCCAGAATATATTAAAGAAGTGCAATATAAATTTGATTTTAATTGTTTTGTACACACGCCAGTGAAAAGGAACTGATTGGATACAGTTCACAGGCAGTATGTTAATATGTTATTTTCATATGATGATAGCTTTGCATAATCTTTCTTTTTCAAGGTTTAGAAGAACCTGTTGTTAACCAAAGCACAGGAGAGAGGAAGAATACAATTTACATAAAATCGGCTACCCTACACATTAATTAGTAAAGTGGCTGAGCGGAAGGTGTGTTCACTTAGTAGAAAGCACACTTTATAATTTATACACCAGCTGTTTCAGTGCTTTCTAGTCCATTTTCCTCCCTGCCTGCCTCTAATGAAATCGTGTTACTGGAGAATTGACTGGGGTGAATTGAGATTTTAATCCCATTGACGCTTCTCTATGGAAAGGCACACTGGTGGGAACTTTTAATGGAAGGTCTGTAATCAGAAGACACTTGTATTCAGTCCCCCACTATAATGACTCTCATCAAATGTTAAAGCCCAGGCAGTGTGCAGAAGGCTAGAATTTCAAGGTTTTTGACCAACCCCATTTGAGGCATTCCTCTGGGAGTGTGTGATTACTCAAGTTTAGCAGTTTATTGCCTCATCTTTCAATATCCAGTGAAGCACAAAATTCTCATCTAGGTTGCTCTTTTTACTTAAAGAACAGGCCAAAATAGACTGCAGAGCTACTAGCACTGTCATTGAGGTTAATTCTTGCTTCTCAGTTAACAGCAGATCAATGGAAAAGCTTTAAAATATTAGAACACAAATGCTGCTTAGCCTCTAAAAAAGCGTTCAGCATCCTTTGTAAAAACTTTGGTTCACCCACTTTTCCAACACACATACACGCTCACATTTATTTATCTATCACCAAGTGTTCCTTTAAGGCCAAGAGTAACATTAATTGAGATGTGGTGTTGTTCGGCAAAGAAGGTTGTAAACATGTATTAAAATCCAGCAGAGCGAACAGTTTTCCTATTCCTCAAACTTTGCAGTCAAGAAAAGTACAGTCATTAAAAGAGAGGTGGTCAAAAAGTGAGCTGAATTGGGAGTTAATGGGACTCATTATGTCGGCTACATGTTAGTAATGTCTCCTTCTCTACCAGAAAAACAAGCAGAAATAGACACAGAAAAGCAAAACCCACTTAAACAAATGCCTGTTAAAATCCCTGTGAGGAGAATGCATTTGCTCTGAGAAGACACAAACACATCAATTAATACAGTGGAAGCCACTTAAACAAATACATGCTAAGGAAATAAACTGGAAAAATGAAGGAACTTCTGACAAAAGATGTCAAATGCTGTTAAAAGGAATAAGTCTATTTGAAAGACAACATATTTCTTCAAAAGCACCAAGTCAAAATAGAGGGAGTAATAGGAAGAATGCCTCCAAAGAATTAATGTTAGACAAAAAAGAAAGTCTTTCCCTTCCTTCTCCTATTCCCTCCTCCCCTCAAAAGAAATCAAGATGAGTTTCTTTTTAATAAAAGGTGCTATAAGCATTTCTCAGGCAACTTTACTTAACGAATATGTTTGAATGACTTTCCTTATACCCTATTCCTTTCTCGTTGAATTGATCAGACAAAGGTCTAATTTGGGAGTATTTTTACTTAAAGGAGTTCTTTCTTTCTGCCACTTCTTTCAGACCAGCATGGGTTCAAGATTATCCCCTCCCTGTGCAATTCAGTCCCTCTATTTCCTTTCTTACTTTATTCATCTTGTAACTTCTTAGGATCCACTTATTAGTAGAGGTTACTTTTTTATGGCTTCCAATTCGAATAAATACCTATATGAATGTACAGAGATTTGTTGCAATTACCGAATATGTTCTATAATTCACACAGGAATTATTATAATGAAGCTTTTCATTGGACATTTGTGTGCATTTTTCACAGCTTATTTAACATATATATATATATTTTTCTGCATCCATGAGTGACTTTAAGGTCTTCCTTTAGACTTTTCCTATTCAGCTTTGGTGGTGGGATTATTTGACAGCTGTGAGTCTCCAAATTTGAAGGGAAACTTCAAATTTCTTCATAATTGCTGTCACAGCTCATAAATATATTTTGTTTTATCAGCCTCAATTCACTTCTTCTAAACTCTTTCCTGCTTCCTTTCAGCTGCCTCCTGTGCCTCTCTCTGATGGTTATCTCACTTTCCAGCCTCCCTTCCCAACAAGCTTTCTTTCTCCTGGTGTCTTGCAGAAGTACCAATCCACACATCAGTGATCTCCATGCTCCACAGACATCCTTCATTTATTTTCTCAACACCTGCATTAGGCATGTAATTTTGCATCATTCCGGTACGGAGTGAGCTCAAACAGAGCCGGAGCAACTGATTCACCCTCGGGCTCTCAGATCTGCTGTGGAGCCAGGAATCTCATCCAGATTCCAATTTTTAAACTCAGATACTACTGAATAGCAGTTTGGTGTGGTCCTAATCCATCAAAAAAGGTAAGATACAAATCCAGTCATTCTGAAGTTTTGCTTAGCCACATAGTACTGACACCCTCCTACTTGAGCTAACAGGCAATCTTTTTTAGCTCTCAGGAAGCAAAGCTTAGCAATAAAGCCATTAAAACTTGATTACATTTGAGCAAATCTGATAGATTCTTTCTGCGAAGGGCAAGGAGGCTCCTGTGCACAAACCAGCACCCCACTAACTCCATACTCAATTCTTCTTACTGATGCTGACTTGGTTATAAACTCTCCATTTTTAAGAGGATGCATCAAAGAAAATGTGGAGGCTGTTGTGAAATAAGAGCTGATTAAAGGGGAAAGCAAAAGATGCATAAACACAATAAAATAATTGACCAGGCTGTGGCCGGGAAAGGAGTTCTGGACCATAAATGGATCAAGTCATGGGTGATTCTGTTGCCAAAACTAAAAGCAGAAATAGCTTGCAATGTGTAATAAGGGTATCATACAAGAAAGGAAGGGAATAGAATATGTTCCAGTGAAAAAGCCATGGGAAAAAGTACATCTGACCTTTCAAGTCTTCACAGAACCATTTTTCTAGAACATTTACAGTGCCTTTTCCCCCTTCAAATAGCCATGTGTTGGTTAGGGGCATTCTGTGTCACTTAGACTAGAAAGCAGAAATAACTTGCTTTTCTAATTAAGAGTACAATTATGGGCATCTCCTGACTCCCAGTGTATCTATAATGCCTTCTACATAACTCGCTCACAAATTCATCTCACCTTGTACCCTCAAAAATCAAAACCACTAGATCCAAATCATTTGTTTTAAAAACAAAACAGTCTCAAAGTCTTGATCTATTTATATTTGTTCACTCTGTTTTCCTCAGGTGGATACTTTTTTTTCAAATACAGTGAGAAATACGATAAATTGCCACTGTAACAAAGATACCAAAATTCTGAATGAGATGGAGACAGAAGACACAAAAAAGTACCCACATGACAAAGTGTACATGTGTTTGAAGTTGAGTTCTTCTGACCACTACTAAGGCATGAATGCTCACATGCTATTCAAACTGTGAAATGCAGCCAAGAGGGTCATAGGAATAACAAGACCTTTTACTTATGTCTATCAAAAATGTTGCCGTTTATGGCAGGAAAGTCCTCTTAAATACATTTGCACAGCACTTAGCACAATGAACCTTGGTCTTGAGCAATACAGCAGTAATAACTGTCAATAACACTGTTTATGGACATTTTCTCTTGTCAACAACATAAGGCTATTTTTTTTTAATCCAAAAGGCTATAAACTTGAACTATTGCACTATATCAAAGGGCAGAAGTGAGACCAGAGATCAGGCAGATGGAACGTGTCTATTGTGATTTATCTGCTCACTGCCACCACCTTCTTTCTGCACTGAAACCATAAGGAAACAATGATCGGTGCTTGGCCCAAATGTGCAATGTATTTTGGAGGCCAAAGCAGTAATGTGATTCAGATAGACATATAATTGATATGTCTAGGAAGCGTAAGCCATCTACACTTCCTGTATAAGGTAGCTATAAGGTAATGTGCCTTTTACAGGAAAGATACAACCTTTGTTCTGTGAAAAATCAACATAAAACAGACTAGACAAAAAGGCAGAAAATCTATGTCAGGAAACAATCCCACATAATGCCTGGGGGTCGGGCAGCCAGCCTAATATAACATAGGTCCTTCCTAGCTCCACTCTAGTGCTAAATAGTCCAAGGCATTGATGAATTTCTCTGCCTAGCTGTAATATCTTAATACAGCATGTGTTCTTCTCAGGATAAAGACTTTCTTCCACAACATGGTCCTAAGGGAAAAAAAAAAAAAAAAACAAATCTAGCACTGATGCTCAGAGAAAACTGCAAAGACAATTCAGTGGGCACAGAAATAAGAAATGTTGTGAGTGAAATTTTGTTGTCTTGAATCACTTATATGAGATCATGAGCTACTATAATATATTGATTTTTGTACATTTCCTGAGAAGATGCCATTTGAAGGGGACAAGGTGCTTTACATTTGCTTTTAGACATTATTTAATGCTAAGATTCAGTTGTGCACCAGTAACTTGGTGAACATAATTTTGTCATAGTCACAGAGGTATAACATGGACATACAGCTCAGAGCTCTGTAAATTGCAGCAAGTTCTCCTATAAATTTTTGTGACCTACAAAAACACTTGCATATGTGTGTATCTTCAATGGATTGATTTAACTTCCCTTAATATTTTATGAACATTGCATGTTTAACAGGGAAGATGCTTACGGTGACAGTATTTTTTATCCTGTTTTCTTTAATTACGTAATTATTCAAAACGTAGCTCTACGGTTTCTGATAGGAAATGGTAATAGCAGCAACAGTTACAAATGTGAATGAAGCAAGGAATGGGTTATTCATGCCCTGTACCTAGCCGAAGACAGACAGAATATAGGAAGAAATAGTTGTTTTTGAACTTCCAACAAAGCTGTCCATGTAAGTCAAACACGTAGCACAGGCTTCAAGGTTCAAGAGGCTATTTCTTACTCTTCCCCAGGGGTTTCAGTACCAAAAGACGTCCCTTTTCAGCAATAGTATTATTCTGTACCCTCAGGATTTGTTTTGCTTTCTGCTCCAGGTAGCTGTTCACCTGAGCAAGCCACCCAAAAGAGTTAATGTGTGTGTTTTTATTTTCCATGAGTCACTGGTGTAGTGTCCCCATTTTCCTAGGGGAGGGAAAAACAACACTATCAGATTGACGTAAATCTGGTAGAATGGGTAAAGAAATATGAATTTGCAAAGACCCAACCAACAGCTCTTTTGCGGACAGGGACTAACAGCATAGGAAATATCTGACGTCTGATGTTTTGGGCCAAATGAGCTACTACAATGAATTCACAGTATTACATTCTCTGGAGATTTTTGCAGTACTCCATTGATAAGCTTTAAGATAGAGAACCTGATGGAAGCTGTATTTGTTACCCAAATACTCACGACTATGAAAGACATCCAATTCCTTGCTGTTTTTAAGACAAAGCAGCTAAAATTTGACTATTTATTTAAAAAAATTCAGCCAAACTGAAAGGAGGACTCACTCACTCACATGTAAATGCACTCTCTAACAGGAAATGCAAAAACAAATTAAAAAATATTTAACACCTGTTAACCCCAAAGTAATATAAACGGTATTTGTTCAAACAGAATGGACCAAATCATCGTCTAGTGTAGAGAGGCCTCACTGGTTTTGGAGGTCTCAAGTGGTATCTGTACCAGCGGGGAATAGGATGCAACTGCCCAAAGAGTCTTTGGGGTTTAAGCCCCACAGTGTAGTGGCTGCTACACTGATCTCCACCAGGGAGGGTGGCTGTGCCAGGGTCTAGTAGAATATTTATGCACTTTTTCTCTGTAAGTGTTTTTCATGCCTCTGCATCTGCCTACTGCTGCCACTGGAGAGTCTGTCTGAGCTGACAGGCAGGGAGCAGCAGCCTGATAGTTTCCATAGGAAGGTATTTTGGGGGCTGAGCGAGCTTCCGCTGAGCTCAGCCCTCTTGCAGGCGATGGGCTAAGGAAGCCAGCTCCGGGGTGCCAAGGAGAGCAGAGCGTTGGAGCGGGGACGGCTTGGTTGGAGCGGTGGCAGTTGGCCTCACAAGTCTGCAGCACGCTGGGGCTGCTGGCCACCCCTGGGGCCACCGAAGAGACTGCGATAGTGACAGGTCCTCTCTGCCATAGGCTCCTTGAGGAAAGAGAGGCAGCAGCGCTGCTGCTGCAGGCGTCTCAGAAGCAGAGGTGCCGGTGGGCACCTGCTGGGTACCTCCGTCAGAGCCCCTTCCCCTCAGTCCCTGCTTGTGGGCTCATGGCGCCACACTGCTCTGCTAGAAGGGGAAGATGTCTCAGGCTCCCCATCATGTATGACTCCCAGCTTATATCTAAGTGCCACCAAATTTGTGTTTGACATGCAGGCAGGCAAAGGCATGTGCCACAACAGGGCCATAACTGTGCTGCAGGAACGGAGCTCCTGCTACGTGTTTACACTGAATAGAAAGTGGATCCACAAAGCAGCACACGTTTGTCTGACAGTCAAAGAGGAATGTGACTGCAAATCTTCTGGGAAAAATCTAGCAGGAAAGAGCTGACTATCTGCATCAGTCTTGGCATGCAATAGTGCAGCTCCATTACCATTAGGGAATTGGCATATGCCTGGAATTAGGCACACTGGCAATCAAGCCACTTCTTTACAGAAAACTGAAAAAAGTGAACAAACTGTTTGTTATCAAATTGATTCAGGCATGTGGGACACAGTGGGTGAATACTATTGATTATATTCATTCAGGTTTTAAAGTGAATTTACTTTGGCTGATTGCTCTCCTTTCATATTTGCTTTCCATGAACATTTGAGTGATCAAGTTTTACTAACACAGATGTGACCTTGACCAAGTCCTTTTACCCCTTTGTGCCTCCGTTTCCTCTTTCTCTCTTACCTATCTCAGTTGTGAAGTCTAAGGGGAAAGAATTGCTTCTCATTAGGTGTGTATACCTTAATTAAGTATACTGGGCCCTATCTTGTCTGGGATCATTCTGCACAATTCTAATACAAATTAGAATAATAATAAACTGTGCAAAGTGCATTTCAAAGTCTCATATGTGGTGGGTGTTTAGTGGAAAAGAATTTGAAATTCAGAGGTGCTGTCTGAGCCAGATGTGCTTGCTTTCTTGCTCATCCAGACATGTAATTCATCTGACCAATCATAGTGAGGCCACACAGCTCAAATCATGAATACTGAGTGGAGGCTATTTGCATCGAATTGCTTCCCACTGACGTTGAAAAAAACCGAAATGACTTTAAAAAAATGTTGAACAAAAAGCCAACACAGAAGCAAATTTTGATCTGCTCAGAGAAATTTCAAAAGCAAAGAAGTGACTACTTTCGCCTGATACATTACTTGCAAATTACTTGTTCTGTTGCATCCCAGTGCTTTTTAAAAGCCCAGTAACTTGCCCGAGTTGCCTGGTAAGTATTCAGTCTATAAATAGTAATATAATAATAATAAAAATATTAATAAAAGAACTTTTTAAAATTTATGTGGGACAAAGTATGTATGTGGCCTCTAGCTTCCTCAGCTGCCATGAGTTGCTGTTGAACAGCAAAACTCGTGTAAATCCTGCTTTCTTAAAAACTTTTCCATAGTCTGCTGCATGGTCTACTACACTTTCCTTTGCCCTTTCCCTCAGCCCCTGCAGTCCCAGATCATAGCTCTTTCCAGGTCCCCCGACTCCTTCGGCTCGCTAGAGAGGAGACTGCGCATCCTGTAGCTGATACAAGTATCCAGCACTGCCTGCCTCTGCTGGCTGCTCAGCTGGCCACTCAAGCTGGTTGGGTGCTGGGGCTCTGTGGAGGGCAGCAATTTTGCCTGCCGTTTTCTCCGGCTCCACATCTTCCACAGAATTAGCAGGAGCTAAACATCTTTGAGACCTCTCCCTCGCCCAGCGTCACTGAGACCGGACGATGGCTTCAAGAGCTGGAGGGCAGTAATGAACACCCCACGTGCTCGCAGGGGGCAAGCCCGTATCATCCTTATTGCCACTGCAATCCCCGCTCGTGCTTCCGGGAAGCTGTTTTGCCAAGGGCTCCCTGCTAGTGACTAAGGCCAAGCGCAGGTCTCTTCCTGCACCTGTGGGATAATATGCTCAGAGGACATTTCACATAGCAAAGTCATCATCTGCAACATCCCTTCCTTGGCACAGAACGAAGAGCACTTAAGAAAAAAAAGAAAAAAGAGAACTCATGCCTCACATAGAACAGCACCAAAAATGTGCTTTTGACTAGTCCAGAGGGTAAGGCACTCTGAGCTGTAGCCTCTTAGCAGAGAAGTCCCTGAACCCCCATTCCTTGCAGCTTATCACTTCGGATGGTCAGCTATTTCGGCCTGCCAGGATACTAATCTCAAGTGCTGGCTGAACCTATATTATTTAAATTCCTTAATAATGAGGGCCACATTCTCAAATGCTGTAAACCGAGACAACTTCAATGAACTCACTCAAGCTAGGTCAGTTTAAAAGAACTAAGGATCTGGTTTAACCAATATAACTTCTAAGTGCATTTGCTAAATAATAGAAAAGAAAAAAGAGAGGAAGAATGTGCTTCATTCTTGGGAATATCAGGTTTGTATTTCTGGTCTTTTTTTTTTCTTCTTTTTTTAGGAAGGAGTGAGGTGAGTGGGGTTGTTTTTGGCCTGCTCAGGAGTTCCAGAGCTGAAGCCGGGAAGCAGCGCAAAAAAACACTTTAATAAGTGGTGAATGCCAAACGAAACACTCGTTTTCTTCTGTGGAGGGAGAAAACTAAATACAATATTCATGTTACCTCAGTTTCTTCTATCGCTCCAGACAAAATCATTGCCAAGACAAAATAAACTCCTCTGCTCTTGCATAAACTCTTCATGTGCAATTATTTGTACTAGGCAAACAGAAAGAAATTGATCCCATTTTAAGCACTGAATGTGTGGCCAAAGGTTTCATTCTAATGTTACCATTTGGGGCAAATATTCAGAAGGAAAGGGAAAATCTCTGCCAGGATTTCAGGTAGAAAAGTATGTTTAAAACTTAGATTTGAACTTCCCTGTGTGGCTGTGTGTTTTTTTCCAAAGTTTTGCCCTGGAGGCACCATGTTGTGAGTTCAACAGGCAAGACGTTGCCTTGACATATACCTCTTGAGATCAAAGGCATTGCACAGACAGCCAGGGAAGGATATGATTCCTTTGACTAATTTTATTATTGTAAGCGCACTGACTCTAGGGTGTTACACTAATGATGAATTTGGCTCATCATATCCCAAGTGAAGTTTAACATCTTTTGTTCCAAGTCTTCCCTTCCATCCACCTCCTCTGCTACCACCTGTTATTACTCTTTGAGTATGTTTATACCACATATTGCAAACAGCCATGAGCAAGCTCTGCCCACGCTCCAAGTTGAGAGAAGCCATGTGACTGTATTGGCACCAAGCCTGAGCTAACAAAGTCTACTGAGAAGGACTTATTTTTTCAGAGAAGAGCATGGGCAGGATGAACAGACATCTACCCATGATGTACAGCAAACATGCCCAAAGAGTGACCTACGCTGGGAATCTCTACAGGTTTGGAATCTTCTCCCTCCCTCTTTCTTCTCACATATAGATTTTTTTACATACTCTGTAAGAAAACATGGGTTTTTTACATACTCTGTAAGAGAACATGGACACGCATTCATCATTCCTGCAGTCAGCAAAACACTCCCAAATGGCACGGAGAATTGCCATTTTGTAGCAGTTGCCTGTCATCACTGTTCAGCTGTTCAGAAATGTTCAGTCTTGGCTACTGGACTTTCTTCTCTACCAGTTTACACAAGATTTTCATCCAAAGAGAAGACAGAACCGTCCAATTATTTAGACCATACCGCATCTCTCCTCCTTTCTTTTAACCTTTCCACTACTCATCTTCATCTCCCACACCGAGATCTGGCCTGTTGAATGTCAGGCATGGTGCCATTCCTGCACATCTCCCATCACTGCTCTTTTCAGTAATATCTGTTATATTTCCCAGGTTTTTACTTGACTGTTTCATGTTTTGCTTTCAAAGTCTTAACAAAGTACTCTCTTAGGGTCTCACTACACCACCACAGCACTCTCTAGGGTCTCACTACTCCACTACACCCTTGATCTGCACCAGGGTGAAGTCAAACCTGTAAATATCACCATGACAGAGATGGTAAATGATCAGAGCCTCTTCAGAGGCATGGGAATAGTGAGCTCCAAGGCCTTATTGTGTCCATGAGAAAGTATCACATACTTTGATTGTATCTCTTGAAAATAATTTTTTTCTGATTTAGGGAGAAACTGGGGGCTTAATGTCATATTTTCAAATAATTTAAAGATACCTAAACTCAGTGCTTTTAGGGGAGGGTTGTCATCAATTTAAATGAATTACCACACCTTGCCTTCTCTCTCCTTCTCTTTCACTAAGATGAACTCCAATAATTATGCACCATATGATGGCTTTCTACACTATCTTCAGTCACTTACTACTGATACTTAAATGCTCTAGTTGCTCAGCAGATACACAGAGAAGCATAAATAGGACATGTTTGTGGTTTCAGGATACTCAGGCATGAATTCTGGCTGAGCACCTACATTCCTGTTTCTCTTCAAGTGCCTGATGAGTAAGGAGGCCAAACTCCACCCCAAATACACAGTAGAACCAGGAACAGTCTCAGTGCAAGAAGTACTAACTTTAACATCAGTTATCTGCATACCTACATAGTATTTTTGTATTAATGGAAACTGAAAGAGAAACCATCACAGTTTTCCCAGGAGCTTTACTAATAGCTTTGTCAAAATTCAGTCCATAAAGAAAGGATCCTCAATTAAATAGAAGCAGCAATGTGGTTCAAAAGAAAAGAAACAAGTAAAGAGCATGGAAACACACTGAAATGACAGAATTAAGATTGACATTTTGCCTTCCTCAGACCTGGAAATGAAAATACTCTGAAAATTAACACTTTGTGTTTGCATTCTCACGGTCCCATTTACTATACTTGTCAACACTTTCTGTAACACAAAAGGTTTTAAATTCAGAAGATACAGTATTACTTGATCTTCCTTCTAATCTGAGACTGCTAATGAAAGATCTTGTAAAAGTTGTATGCTGTTTGTATCGGCAAAGTATTATAAAAATATCTTTCCAGAGTTTAGCAGTAGCTCATGAATTGTCTATTGATACACAGAAAGGGAGCCAGAGAGTCCAAATATCACTGTACTACTCTTTTTTTTTTTTTTTTTGTAGGCTGCTGTTTCAAGTGAACAGCTCTACTTCACAATATGAAATGATAAAGGAAAATGATTTAAAAGCCACTTGATCTGTGTTGTCTCCATTCAGAAAGAATCTGATGTGATTTATTGTTCCTCAAATGGCTGAAACACTACTTTGCTTAATGTCATTAAAAACCTGGTATCGGCACCCAGCCCTAATAAAAGTATCAGGAACACAGCAGTAACCTACTCAGAGAGCGAAAACTGAAACTGTCATTTTTCAATATAATTAAACTTGGTTTCAAAAATCCAAGGGTCTGTAATATGAATTACACTAATTACTTCTTGTGGTTTAAACATTGATTTCAATGTTAAATTTAATGGACTTAATGGATGTCGCTTTTCCCATCACACTGGTGGCCAATGTTTGTCTTGTTTCTTGACCACTTATAGATTTCTGTTGACCCTTTAAACATATTACAATTGGCAGTTTGCTCATTCTTTGTGCATGAGAATACTACTATTACTTTACATGGATAATCCCAGCTTCCATGTAACGTGTCTCTTGGAGTTATTTTTGGCAGCCAAAAGCATACATAGTCCAGGAAATATAAAAAGAGGTCATTGGACTACATTTTCAAAAATGTGCAGGCAATTAATTTTGCCGAGGCAGTATGTGAAATCCAAACAAACATTATGGAAATAGCAAAACATGTGCTAAATTTCACAGGCCAATTGTGCTGCTGGTTGCTACACACCGACCTCTTTCCTGCATTTGCTCATTGCTCAACAGAGCTGAAACGCAGGAGCTGGGATTCCAGACCTAGTTCTGAACTCTAAAATGATGTAAAACAGAAGCTGTTGGAATTACATCCATGGAAAACATGCTGGGGATTGCAGTCAGGTTCCCTCTTTAGCTTACTGCTCATTCAGAAAACACCTATGGCAGCGCTGGGTTGTACTAATAAGAAATACAATACAAATAATAAACTGTGGGCTTACTGTTGACCTAGTGACAGGACTCGCACTGATTTCAAGGAGAATAGGATTGGGTATGCTTCATGTGTGATCTAGAGGGAAAAAGACCATCTTAGTATTTGAAGTCATATCCAAAAGACCCTGTCTGAGTGTAACAGTTCATTACATCAGTGCTTTGATTCACTTCAGCTGTTAAAATTAGGAGATCTTTTTTCCAGGCCAATGTGACTTGTTACACTGTTGAGAACACAAGCAAAACCCAAGTTCTTCAGATCACAGAGCAGGCCTTCATATGAGTTTATAAAGCGCTACTTGGAAGAGAAGGTCTAATCCCAAAGGTCCTGGTGAAACCAGTGAGAGGTGCTAGTTGCTCAGTATTCTTGGAAACGAGGCCACTTACAAGCAAGTGTCTAAATAGAGAACCTGAAAGAGGATTTTTAAAGTACTTTGTGCTGAGAATCTTGTTCTCCCAATACATCACGGTTGCTAAAGGCATTATAGGCTAAGGTTAAAACAACAGCAGAAAGCCTGTTTTCCCACCAGTCTGTTTTTACATTTGTTCTCCACAGACAGGGGAACATTGATATCAAAAAGGAATCAATACTTTGAGATATTTGTACCATTTCTTTTTTCTGCAGTAGAAACTCTAGATGCTAGATAGGAGGTAATGGAAGGCAGGAGTGGAAGAGAAGCCTACGGATATTTATTAATTCAGTCTATCAGAAAATCTGCAACTGCAGCAAAGTCAAACAGAAGAGTTGGCTATGACCACAGAACTACCAGTTGTAGCTCAGGACAACTGAATTATTACATATATATCTATGGCAGGCTTGTTACAGTGAGGATGCCAAGTGGGAATTATCATTCAACAGTATGGTTTTCCTCTTCCTCTCTGTGGCATGTTCCTGAGCAAAGCTACGCTCCTGTATCTGTCACTGTCTGTGGCTGAAACTGTAATTGGTACGACCTTTAAACGAGTAACGTTACCACAGAGGAATTCTGCTGGCACCCAAAGGACTGTGTCTGCTCAGGGACTAAAACATCTGTTCACAAGTAAAATACACACACACACACAAAATCCATATGTGGACTGAAAGATTTAACAGAGTCAAAACACACAGTTCTGGTAAAATCTTGTTATGTTAAGGGCCAAGTAATCAGCATGTATAAACTGGCATAATTTCACTGACACCAGTGAAGCTTTGCTGATTCACATCAACTGAGGAGCCCCACCTCACGAGTGTGGTTTTATTCCTGCACAGGAGCTCAGTCTGTTCAGAATTAAAAGGTCCACCATGGTCCTCAAAGAAAAGGGGAGATTTTGGAAAGGCAATGTAATTCTTTCAATTTAGGAATTCAAGCCAAATTAGAACACCCGGGGGTTTCTGAGCCGGATTTCACTCATGAGGGAAAGCTTCCCTAGAAGGTCTGGGAAGTTTAAGAAAGTTTAGGAAAAAATTCCTGTTTAAAGCCCTTGGACTGACTTGCCAGTGCCTCCTAGCCAGTGTCTAGGATGGATGGTGATGGAGCACAACCCTTTATAACTCAGAGTTTGACTGAAGGGAGAGTTTTGGTGGATCTCTACTGGCATACGTAGTTCCTACATAAACTCCGCCATTTTTTTTTTGATTTCATAAAGCCTTCTCATGGCTAGAGAATGCTTTCAGTTCATAATACATGCTTTTCTAGATGAGATGATAATGGCTTTCTGATTATTTTCTATCTTAAGATCAAGTTGTGGAGATGACAGGTTAATAAACACTTCTCCCTGCAAAGGTAACACTGTCAGAAGAATAATTAAGCTATGGAAGAAGTTGCACAAAATGTCTATGCACTCACCATTAATACTCATGGTCAGAAGTCAAATAGATATCCTGAAATCAAACTTAACTCTGTTTCGATACTGGATGATGAAGATATGTTGGTCTATAACTCAGTATTTGCTCAACTTTCCTCTCCTCCTCATCTTTCTAGCAAGTATTGACTCCAGACATGATGCTATTTTTAAAATTTCAACCATACCACTCAGATATTTTTCTGAGCAAATAGCTGCATTTCCAATCCTACACTTCCTCCTCTCCTGCCTGAGCTAGTTATTTTAAAGGCCCATCGAAGTGCTGTCTGCCTGCCTCTCTGGGGAGATGGCAGCTCCTCACTGCTGCGGGATATTCCAGCAAGGTCTCACACAGGCAGCAAAATCCACCTCAGCCCTACCCCAGGCAGCAGTGCAAACACTCAGCACCACCCATCCCTTTCTAGGTGTACCCACTTTCCATATTACTTCCCCCCCCAACACTGAGTACTACATGCAACTGGAAAGAGGTGCTCTAGAGAGAGATCCTCTGACACTTACTTCAACCCATCACTCCTGTACAACGCACTTCTGGAAGGCTGTTGTCTCTGAGAGCATCACTTTGGAAGGACAGAAATTCAGCCGCTGCCCTGGAGCCCTGGAGCTCTGAACCTCTGCGGCAGGACGCCCGGCTCTGCCGCTGGCCCGGGAGCTGCCCAGGGTCAGAGCCATGGCACTGTTTCTCGCTTCTTGCCTTAGAAAAAGGAGGTACCATGTTTTCTCATCTCGTTGGGCATGAGGGAGGACAGATTCTTTAAAATAATGATTTTAAGTCACAGTACTTAAAAATAGGCACTTTATTCTCTATGCTGGCATCTAAATAAAAGCAGCCTGACTTTGAGAGGTGCTAAGCATTTGCACTTCCCAGCAATGTGTTTTAAAGATCTCCAAAGACAGAGATTTTCTTCCTTGCCAATAGCATTTCTCCCTCCTTCAATATAATTTTATAGGCCATCCATTTTGACATTACATCAAATTAACACTAAAAACACGCCTACTAGTTTGGACAGAGATTTTAAGAGCCCACTCTTTACAAAACAGAAGGCAGGATGCCTCTTTTGTGTTGCATACAAGTTCACATTTAGCTTCAGATACGTGCATAATGGAGAATTCATTTGGATGTAGATGCTGTCCTGAACAACGACATTTTCCTGAATTAGGAACTAAGAAAGACACTGGAAAAATGCGCAAAGGCAGAATAGGTTGTGTAATAGGCAGTTTGGCAGGGGCATCTGTTTCTCTAAATGAGAGACCCCAATAGATAAATAATAATTAAAAATAACATTTGTTCAGTAAGATTTGAATAAAACAAACAGAAACATTTCCCCCAGCTCCTTTGGATGAATTAGCCTATATTCAGAAATGTTAAAGAAAAAGGAGAGCACATTGCTCTGAACTTATCTGAGCTTTTATATCTCCTCCATTAGGTAATTTTCAAGTAATGTTGATTTAGCAGTTTCAATTTCATTCAGAGGAAGCTAAACAATGTTAGATGTTAAAGTCTTCCTTTCAGGTTTGCTTTACAGCTCACTGTTGCTCTTTCTACTCTTAAGCCTGTGCTCCAATATATAACCAGTTATATACTTCTTATTAAAAATGTACAATGTTTCAGAAAATTGAAATAGTTTTCAAAATTGCGCCCCACTGGTAATTCTGCATTTGATTGTCAAAAATGTTAATCTTTTCTCAGGCCTGAAATTATGAGCCTGCTTTATTGGTCAAAGGCCATAATAATTTGAGCTCTTATTTTATAAACTCATTTCTGCTGAGTGATATCCTGATAGGAGCAAGAATAATAAATCACAAACATGTCCCCCAAGATTGCATTGTAAATGTCAAACTAGACAGGAAATTGTAATTAAAGAAAGGAAATTGCTACAAAGAAGCACTTGATTTTAAAATGAGCTAAGCACAGAATTTTCTAAGCATTTAATTATAGACCAATTTCAACTGACTGCTTTGCTTTTGCAGTCATATTTCTTATTATAAATCTTTTACATAATAACCAAATCTCCCTGCTTACACTGGTCAGGAATATTACTATATAACACTGCATAAGCACTAGGATTACTAACTTTACAGGAACTATTACCATGTTTCAGTATGATGGACAGTGATGTATCAGAATTTTAAATCAATGACAAACCGATTTTAACTCAGCAACACAGTGGATACTTTCCATAACACCAACTGCACTTCTTAAGACCTCACTTTTAAACAAGCAGCAGGACCAGTTCTGAAACACCTGGACTGACAAATGCCTGGATAAGCGAATAATTTGCTCAGGGACAGACACTCTGGCACGACAAAAGATCACTGTTATCCATGGAGACTGCCAAAGTTCGAAGCAATCTAAAGGGAGCCTTTCAGCGCCATAAAAATGGTGCTACTAGCTTCCTCTCCAATGCATTCAAGATCAGAAAAGAAAGATTTTAGAGAAGAAAACAGTGTGTTCTGATAACACTAGACTAGCAAACCACATAAAAATGGTGCTACTAGCTTCCTTTCCAATGCATTCAAGATCAGAAAAGAAAGATTTTAGAGAAGAAAACAGTATGTTCTGATAACGCTAGACTAGCAAACCACAGAAACAAAGCGGTTGCTCTATGCTGAGTAATTCAGAGTAGCCTTCTAGAGCCCAGAATCTGATAGTGATCCTTTATTTTTACTGATCTGTTTCAAGAAAAGTTAAAAGGTCTTAAGAACGCCTCTTCTCACATCCTGACATGAGATTCAGTCAGATCCAGGGGTTAGTCTTGGACTAAGAAAGATTGCTCAGACATCTTTTTCTATTTCTTATTAGTATCACAGGGGTATTAGTGGTAGGACTAAACTGCACAGTTCTCCACTTTTCCTTTAGCATAGCCTAAAAATGTATTGGAAGCAAAATATGCTATAATATATATACTAGCACACTGCATCTTTCTTGATTTGGAAAAACAGATATGCGGAAAAACAGATATGCAGAAAAACTTTTTTACAAGACCGAAGCCAGCGAGAATCATGTTGTACTGAATCCTCATTAGGACCTAGAAAAATTCACTGAATACTTGACACTGCATATTTCCAGCTAGTAAGGAATAAATCAAGATGTAGATGTGATCATTTGCACCTTAAGCTGACTGCAATGGAAATATTATGCTGCTGCACGAACTGGATGGGAATGGGTAAAGCCTAGTCAGCTGGCAGATACTTCCCAACCAAGGAATTCACCTTTTGCCTTACGAATCTATACATTGACATAAAAACTAACCACTCAAACATTTAGGAGAACTAAGTTAATACAAGTATTCTGATTTTTTACTTTCCTAAGGAAAAAAAGCCATTAGAGTGAATGAAAACAGTTTTACAATATAAACAGCATTTTCTTCAAAGTGCAGATATGTAACTGTAGTGTAATGTAATGGAGTCACTATTCAGCACAGCTTCTAAAGACCCCTTAAGTACAAGGGGGTTACGTTTGTCTGATTATTTGTCCTGTAATCTCTCACAATACATTTGTAGACTTCATCACTGACCAGAGCTGAGATGGAGCACAGAGAAACTGGTATGCCCTAGGGAATATAACAGACTAATTTCATAGGAAAGAGGGGTAAAAGAATGGGGCCAGGCAGAAAGATACATCTTGGCAAGAAAACACCCAGAGAACTTGGAGTGCAAAAAGCAGATGTTTAGGGGTTGTTTCTGTACAGCTGCTTGCTGTTAATTTCAAACTAAACTAAGGAGCTGGGGGTCAAGTGCTGAGCATCATCTTCAAGACATAAGGAGCCCAGAGACAGAGCATGTGTGAAGGGGTAGGTAGCTAAAAGAATAGGAAAAAAGTAGTAAGAATTGAGAAGTGAGGAGTGTCTTTTATGGACATCCCACATGGACAAGCATATAGAGCGAGAAGACCACAGGACCTTACAGGGAGGAAGAGCCTTTGGCAAAAAGATTCCACAGAGCAGCAGAAAACTAGGTACATAACAGAAATGAAACAAGGGAGTAATGGATGTAAAGAAAGAAAAATGCCTGCAAGTTGCATTATTTGCTAAGGTTTGTAGCGAAAAGGCCATATTTGCTACTGTGCCAGCAGGCAGGGCACATGATTAGATCAGTAGGAAAAATAAATTTTTGGCTGAACTAAAATAAAACAAAAACATTTTTTGTTGAAGGTGATATCCTGGTCATTTATGATTCTGAAATCTGGCATAACTCAATGAACAACAGCAAATCAATATAGATGACATAAAACTTACTTTTTGGGTCAGGGTGAATAAATACATATCTAGTTCTATTGAACACAATATGAAGTAAAAGTGACTGCAGATGAGCTGAGGACAAGGGGATTGAGATGATATTGTGATTGAATAAACAGCAGAGAAAATAATCATGTCTAATAAAACATGCTCTTACCAGTGCACCTGGAGAATTCTCCAGCTTTACAAAAATTTTCCTCATTATTTTCTATTTCTGTTTCTCTTCATAGTTACGGCTTTGCCCCTGAAGTGGCTTTACTGACACTCAACTTAAATCCTCTCAAGTTAGTTTCACATCTAGAAGAGAGTAGAAATTTTTACAAAATCACAAATTAAGTTTCTCAGGATGCCTGAATCACCTTGCAGAACGTTTTGTTACCAGCAGTGAGAGGCTGCTCTGGCCAACCTGTAACCTGGCTCCCCCAAAGCTGAGCCACGCTATGAGAACAGTGCCATCAGGGTCTGGGGGGGGGGATGAGATTAGGGCCAACCATTGGTCATTGCTCTAGATAAAGCTTATTCTAGCTAAACCCGGTATTTTTATCACATCCTCTAAGACCTGGCATTCTCCACGTTCAAAAGGGGACCGGTGAAAGGCAACGGCTGCTCCCTGATGGACCCTCTCCTCCTGCGCTCCATCTGCTGGATTTACTGCCCCACATGGACAGAGGATGCTCCCACCTGATCAGCTCTTAACTCCTTGAAAAGCAGTATTTCCTGATTACTAGGGACAGGTAAATTTATTTGGGGAAAACGAAATATTGTCTGATACGCCACTCTTGAAAGGCTACTCGCCTCACACAAGGTTTCCATCAGAGTAAGGTCAAAGCAGTAACACATCTTTTTGAAAGGAAGATAGCACAACACATTTTCGGGCTCTGTTACACAGTTTCCACGTAATCCAGATATGGCATTTCATGATTCATATGCCTCAGTTTCTCATTTGTAAAGATGAAGATAGAAACTCTTCTCATCCATTTGGGTTCTAGGTATAAGCCTTATAATTCTTAGGTATAAGCCACTGCCTCAAGTGAGGTTTTACAGCACCTATCCTACTAGGAGCGATGTTTCAGGGACAAGTTTTGTTCCTTTTTAAAACCAACCTGAAACTTGTGTACTGATATGGTATTTACATTTGTTACAGTATTCATTAAGTTGTTAGAAATATCGAGGGAGACCACTAGTTACAAAATTTGCAACCAACACCTTAACAATAATATTCCTCACAAGGGAGAGATCTCTTAAGAAGACCTTTAAAAGGAACTCAATTTCTGTTGCCCCCACGCAGCGCTCTAACTCTCCCCTGTTGTAAGCATACTGGAATATACTGGGAACATCACACAAACATATATTTATATGTTAGCTTAATAAAATGGCTTTCCAAAACAAGCAGTCTTATGTACTTGCTATCATGTATGTGTGCTCATAGAGGAAAAATCCCAAATTAGCTGGCTGGTATCACTCACACAGCACAGGGAGTCATTAGCAGCAGCAGATTCTTGGAAATGTGCAGAATCGAGTCAGAGACACAGTAACATATAAAATGTATATGCATACACACACTTGCATTAAAAAAAAAAAAAAAGAAAAAAGTAAAGCTTCATCAGATGTATAGGAGAGGGAATTGCTTTGTTTACAGCCATCAGTGGCTCTGTGAAGCCTGACCCATATCATGGGAGCAGATCAAAGGCCATGGCTTTAATTCCTTAAGAAAGTCTCAAACCAGAACAAAAAGTCAACATTTTTTGTGAAGCAAAAATTCCAACAAATAGAAAGATCTTACTGACTGTATCAAAGTAACTTGTTAGGATATAGTCCCAATGCTTTCTTTCAACTTCAGCCTTTATATCCCAGGTAAGCACCTCAACCTTATCAAAATGTAACATTATGAAGATTTTTCAAACATCTTGATCAAAATCAGCTTGCTCTCGCAATTTTTTTGAGGCTGCTGAATCTCTATTTTCCAATATGAAGACTGTAGTGCTCTGTCAGTTGTCAAATGTTGTGTCACCCAAATATTCTAAAATAAAAAACATATTCTCTTTCCTGCACTCTTTCTCCTCCCTAATCAGCAACAGAAATAATCAAATTAGTGAACAAGGTCTGGCCTTGTGTAATAGCACCATTATTCCATAATGAGGGTAAAAAGAATCAGGGTCAACTAAAAGCATCAGTTCAAGAGAGACAAGACTCTTGGGATAGAACAGATCCGCAGATTTTGTATGCAAGGGCTGAAGTCTTGCTCTAAGAAACGCTACTCTATCGGTAATTTACAGGGTTGACCTTAGATTCCCTGAGAAGCTAGTGGAGAACTAACAGACTCATTCAGGACTACCCTTGTTGATCAGCAGACCTCAACGGTGCACTTTTTTGCTATTTTTTTCCAGGATGTGGCTTCATTCTGTGTATGAGAGCCACCAGGTCCACAGGCTGGACAGCCATATGGCTTTGGCCAGAGGGGTGTAAGATGAAGGGCATAATTACTGTCCAGCAAGGCACCCATGAGAGCACTGTTTCATGTGTCTGTTGTTCGGGGGTGATGGTGGTGGTGTCATTTTAGCTTCTTTGCTGTCCTATTGGAACCTGAAATGACACAAAGTCCAGAGGACCAAAGGATTCCTAGGCTACAAGTGCAATTAACATTCTGATTTACGGTGTAGAGAGGCAACTTTGAGTCTTGCAAGTTGCTTTTCACGAAGCTTCTGAGCTCAACTAGACACGAAAAAGAATCTTGGAGATGATACTGCCTACATATGCCATAAGCAGATATAGAGTTGGATTCTGTCCATATAGCATGAACATTTAAAACTCAGTAGAGACAGGATATGCAAACAAAGAGAGAAACTTTGTGTATTCACTCATATATTGACTTATAAAACTCAATCTTATAGGTCATAAAAATATTTAAAGATGTTTACATGAAATTTCACTTTGCTTGCAGCAGTAACTATTGCAGCAGCATATTATCCCAATAGAGTGTATATATATTAAGGCAACCTGTTTTCATTACAAGTTGCAGAATGGTATTGCCCCATTCTAGAAGATCTAAGCCAGCTATAGGGTATGTGGTATAAGAAAACATCATAATTATTTCTTGCTGGTGCCCTCTGCAAAAAGTAAAGAACTCGGTACACTCTCTTGCCACAGAAAATGAAAAGATGGTCAAGTCAAGCTTCCTACCTACCTGCATACACTCTTTGACAACCAACTGCAAGATGAAGAGGTCTTGCTACTGTCCCAGCTCTGCCTTCCTCCAGATTCCCATTTTAATGGAAACCCAGTGCTGCTCAACACAGATGCCCTCCACTTAGTCTACAAAGAAGTTAATACAGAAGGCTGCTGCATCAGGTTTCCCCTCTTTGCATATACCTGACAAGGTGCAGGGCTGGGCCCTGCGGATACATTTAAGCTAGCTTTGAAGGGCTCAGGTCACCAGCATCCTGGGCAGTGCCGCACTGCACTGTGCAGGCAGATGCTGTGACACTTTACAGACAAGTGACACTCACACTCCTCCAGCAGACAGAGGGACAGACTCCTGTCCCTGACTTACAAAGAGGAAAGTGGTGCCCGATGCTGAAGTTCCCAGGCGACACTGCTAGAGCAAAGCGCAGCTCCTATCCAAAACCTGGTTTAGCTTCGTCTGCCTTTTTGCACCCCCACAGCTCCCTGGCACATTGCTGCGGGCCGCGCGGTATCACTTCCGTGTTGCTGCCCTCCAGAGTAGCGCACACCTTTACAGCTGGCATAATTTTTCTGCTGCAAAGTTTTGTGTCAGGACAAATTTCTAGATCAATATGAAGAAATCATAGCTGGGGGGGGGGGAGGGGGGGAGGGCTGCTGGCTGTCACACACCAGGCCTGTAGCCTGGCTTTGGGGTGGGGGAAGGAAGTAAAGGGACATCCCATTTCAAATAGAGCCTGTGGCAACTTCAGTAGTCACTGCAAAGGTATTGCAGTTGTTCAAAGAGGACAAAACTTGTGCAGCCAAGCATGAATCATAATTTCCAGCATTGTCTGCCCACTGACATACCCATATGAGCGCACGGGGATCGCGGCAGAGCTGGTGGCCCAGGCTCTCATGGGGGCTAGGAAGCCAAGACAGCAGGTAGCCCACCAGCCGGACTGTTAGCAGCTGCGAGGAGCTTGGCTAATCCAAGGATGAAAGCAGCTCTGCAACCCCGCACACTGAGAGCAAGGTAGGCTCAGTGGGCCGGGTGCCCGGCTAACTTGGAGAGGGGAGCAAGCCTCCGGTGGGGCTCGCCGGGGCTGCTGGGGGGCGGCAGCTTCACAGTTTGTCCATGAGGCCAGCCGGAGCGAAGTGGGGTGCTGCATTTTGGAAGTGGGGCTTTGACTCCACTGAACTACCTTCTTCTGAGCAGAAATCCTCTCCATGGGCCAAATGCAGTGGCAAAGCCTTTTGGCAAGGCCCCAGGCCTGCCAATTCCCTGCTGAAACCATCATCTTATTCTGACCCTTCTGTGTCAGACTATCAAACCCAGTAAGTTTTCCTCGTGCTTGGCAGGACGGCTTTTCTGCGGGGCCGCCCAAGCGCGCAGGGATGTGCCCGCAGCAAGCAGCGCGCTGAGGCAGCACCTTGCCGTGCCCCCTGCCAGCTCTCGCAGGAGTGTGGAGCTCTCCTCCGTCACACGTGCCCCATCGTGGCTCCTCCGTCCGGGCAGCTCTGATTCCCGTCTTGAACGGCCAATGTTTCGAACACGGTACTTTCTCTTGGTTTAGAAAACCCCAGTGAAAACAAAGCCTTCCCCAAAATGCGCCTCCGATACACATATAAAAATCTAAAATAAAACCTCTGCCATGGAAGTGCCAGCAGCATCCGTATCACTAGATATAATCCAGACGATTCTTACAATTAATGAACTGGGAAAATTACGGGTAAAAGAAAAACGACTGTGTGAAAAAGACCTTGAAAGGCATGAAACAGACAATGAGTTTTCTTCTACTTTTTATTTTTCTTTTCCTCCCTTCCATCACTACAATTTTATGCATAATTGTTTGGTCAGTTTGTTCTTCCCTGAAACTTTTACTGAAATGGATTAGGTAAACCATACTCTGAAACAGATTGAAAATGGAAAATATGTAAATATATAGCACATAACTTATAAAATTGTATATATATGTGTGTGGGTGGGTGCTGGAATAAAAAAGCTACTGTTACTTGCTGGTAGAACAACATATCAACAACTGTTAGAGCTGACTTGAAGGTTAAATATTAGGAAGGAATCCAATTTCTCTTGTCTATTCAGCTCAGCGGTGTGTTAGATTGCGGTTGGAGTGTGCTTATGGAGTGTGGGATATGAAGTAGGCTAATCAATCCCTGCTGCTTCATTCTCAGGTTCTTCTTATATCAGGTCCCTGCCCTCAGGCAGCCTTCAGCTTTCCAAAAGCCAATTCCATACAAATAAAAATTGCGACCTGCAGCTAGAGGGTGAAGCTGAGTTTCCCCCTTGTGATTAATCTCTTCTTGGGTGGCTTTCAGGGAAAAAAAAAAAAAAAAAAAAAAAAGAGAGAGAGAGAGAGAGAGAAGGGGGGGGAAAAAAGGAAAGAGAAAAACCATGCATGCTGCAGCCCTATGAAAGAGTTTTCCTACTGAGTGAGCCCAGTGCTCTGGAGCCAGCTTATCAAATGAAAGAATTCATTTTTTTTAACAGTGCCTTGTGTTGACATTGAGAAAATGAGCTATCAAACACTATGATTAAACTTCAGCTGCCATAATTGTCGTCCGAACAACTGCATGGTGGAACTGAAAAGCATTTTTTTAACCAGCTCTATATGGTTCACCAGTAATACTCAGTTTAAAAGGTTGTTGCTGCTAGCAAGAGAAACAAGGCTTGAAATTAACTTTTTCCAATCCATAGACAAAATTAAACACAGGTATTTGAGTCACACAAACAACAGGTAAATCAGATGTGCTTTAAATTTCATTTTAGTCATTTCAGCTGCCACAGGGTAGCTCCAGGGTATTAAAATATCAGAGTATTTTCTTCTTTACTGCATTTGACTAGAGGGGCCCTGCCTTTTCTTTTTAGAGTGAGAGACAGACAGGTAGACATACAGACAGACACACAGAGATAGACGGGGAAGTGCAAGGACGGTGGCGTAAATACTCAGTTTGGTGCAAGCAGAGGTGGAGGGAGGGAAATCTAGAGATTTGTGGAGTATTTTCACTGCAGCTGAAATTAAAGATTTGATAATGAGCAGAGGACAATCTAAAAGGCAATTGCCATATTGCAGGCAATTATTGCTCAGCCTCCTTTATGGCCTAGACTAGTGCATTCATTCAGATGAGGCTTACAGAGATACTAAGTATTTTATATTAATTCTCAGCAACCATTTTACTGATTTTCTCAAGAGACTGTAGCTCAGCAAAGAGGCTGAAGAAGTCCTTCAGGGAAGGTGGCTAGAGGCAGAAAATCTCAGGAACACGATACCCCCAGTGACGGCAGCCCTCTGGCCAAATGTGATACTCTGGGAAATGAGCTGTTGCACAATTAAATCTCTGCTTAAAGATTGTTTAAGGAATTCAGATGTTACAGGACAGATGACAGTGCAGTGAACATGAAAAAAAAAATGCAGGGGATTAACTGAGGGCCCAATTTGGAGAATATAAACAAATTAACTGGAGTATTTTCTTGCCACTTTCCAAAGCTTGCTTGAAATTAGTCTCTGCCCTTCTTCCCGAACAAAGTGTGCATACCATATTGTATGCTATAACCAGATCACGACTGGGTGTAAAGCAAAGTCGTGCGTATTTACTTCAGCTACGGATCTGGCCTTTTGTCTGGAAGGAATAGCTTTTCTGCAACTTGTCCTCAAACAAATGCTATCACCATTAACCACCACTAGGTGTCTATCCGTAATTCTAATGATATATTGCATTGCAATATCCTATCAATCATCTTCCCTTCAGAAGTTTGTATTTCTTTTGTTAGGCTTTCCAGAAAATTAGTGTCGCATAATTTTTGAACCTAAATGCTTTTCTTCCCTTTGCTTCCACCTTGCTCTACCTACTCAAGCAGGTGTTTTTGCAAAGTCGATTACATAATCTGATCATCTTTCTGTTTCCTGAACATATGGAGGCAACATTTTGAAATAACAATAATATTTTCATCATTTTTAGAGTCTCTCACAGTCTGAGCTTTGCGTTATCTCCTTCCAAGAGTAAAGCCGATAATGTCTAGTGATTATGCACGATACTCAGGGGTTAAGGCTATTCCTTACGAACAGATTTCATGATTTTTGAACCAAAAGATTCTATCTGAGCTCTTGATAGCTAAGTGCATTTTCCAGATGTCCTAAGCCAAGGCCTGATTTGGGGTCAGGCCACTGATCCTGAACCAAAGGACCTCAGGGCAGCTGAGGCTTCAGTGGAGCTGAGCAGCCAGGGAAGAAGAACCTCTTCCCCAGTGAGCTGCAGGATGACTTGGGCATGGCTAGGAGCAGAGCTGGAGAGAAAGGGACAGGATACGGGAAAACAAGTTTAGCAACAGACTGGATGCTGTTGATGAAAAATAACACAGGTCTGCAAATCTAGGGAATGGTATGCACTCAGTATAAAAAACAGCATTTGCCTGTGTAAAACTAAGAAAACTCTGAAGTTACTGAAAGCTGTTACTTCCATCACCCTGAATGGCTTATTAAATCATTTAAGTATAGGATTGTCCTATCCCTGCCTGCTGGACCGCACACACTACCTTGTTACTGTAGGGTTGCTTATGCATGCTGCATTCGGATTTTTGCTATTTGTAGGGTCACTCAGACATGCTGCCTGGTTCAGGATTTTTTTCAGGAGTCCTGAGCTGCTGAGAATTATTCATTTATCAGAAGCAACAACAAAAGGTATTTGTGTGCAAAACAGAGATATGAAAAAGGTACTCTAAGTCAAATTTTGGGCCAAGCTTCAAAAGAGCTGGGCAACATATTATACGTTCATCATAAGCTCTGGAATATGAGGATGGCAAAGTTATAATCAATTAAGAAAACGGAGTCTGACACTGCAATACTCTTAGCTTAAGGAAACCAAATAAAATATCACAGTGTGTTCAAAAAGCTTATTTTGAAATCTCAGTATAAATAAGAAGGTATAAACGCATATTCAGCTAGCTTTTGGGTGAAGCATATGACACATTTGCTGCTGTGCAGAAGGCTAAATCAGCTTTTAAGATGAGTCTTTCATAAAAGGCCTTGGAATTCTCTCTTATTCTTTCTCTCTTCCATTCGAGATGTTTTGATTTAGAAGAACCCAGCCTTTCTCTCCCTGTAATAAACTCAACATTTGCAAAAGATGAGCATAATATGGTCACCTTTACAATTTTGATCTCACTGACAGGAAACTTTCTTGAGCGCCACTGTGATGAACTCTAGATATTATCGGAGATGTGGGTAAACACCAAGGGGATACACTTGCAGGTTGTTCTGGCTTTGGGTTGTTCTTCTGGCTAGAATGAAAAATTTGGAGTTTGGACTAGGTGGCCAGGAGAGAGGGCATCGCCACCCCTCTGCCTCTGGCAGTCACCCCCGAGGACATCGGCCTGCCAGGCTCCTCTCCAGGCAACGCAAGCGCTGGGCTTTAGCTTGCACGCGTTGTGCTAACGCAGCAGTGAAGCTGTGACAAACTGACAAAAGCAGGTCAGTTCACAGCCTGGCTGACACCACTCTTCCAGCTCATATTGGTCGATCACCAGCCAAACTGCAGGTACAAGAGAGACAGCGGAAGAAGGCGGCAGCACTGAGACGCACCAGGAGTCGCAGAGGGCAGCCGAGGCTCCCGGAGGCAGCCCTGCCTCGCCGGGGCTGCGCTCGGCAGCCCTCCGCGGCGGCGCGGGGCGCACGACCCTGTTCGAGAGCCGTCCTTGCAGATCCCCCTGCTCTCCCAGGAGCAGAGGCCAGGGCGAGCCCGCAGAGGAGACCGCCGGCAGTCACACGCTGGGAGCAGCGGGCGGCGAGGGCCCTGCGCTCGCAGCCTCCCCAGGGCCTGGTTTTTCTAAGGGCTGTAAACTCACTTCCGTGCACCGAGGGCCTGAGCGTCTCTCGCACGTGGCACTGCTTTCTTTTCCCCCTCCTTGCCCCCACCGCCGAAGGAAGGGAAGCGTTCATTTCTGCTCTCCTCGCAGCCACATCCCCCACAACACTGACAGCTCGTGAGAAGAAAGAGCATTAACGCAGGAGCCACTAGGCCAGCTCCAAGCCATCAGCTCCTCTGCACTGGATCGGCCATTTCACGGCTTCTGGCTCCACTTCTTCTTCGTTGACCCCCTAGACGCCCTGCGACTTAGTCAGCCCTGGACAAGGCCGAGAGGTTACAACACAGCACCTCTGCTTTTAAGCTGGCATGTTCATCCACTGATGATTCTTTTTTTCACTGTGTCCAAACTTTGGTTAAATTCATATTTTACAATAAAAACCATAGCTAATCTTATGATGGCTGCGCGAGGATAGCTGTGATTGACAATCTTTTTAAAAGCATAAGCCCGTGAGTCCAAGCACGTAACGCAGTATGTGAAGGGCAAATGAGAACTGCCTGGCAAATAACTTCGAAGTAGGAGAGAAAAAACAATTTGCAGAATTGTATAACAGACAAGCAAAAACTTGCTAACCCCCAAATATTATCTACTCTCCCATAACACGTTCTTCAGGGCAAAGAAGGCCTCTGCATCCTCCCATTGAGGTGTAACTATCTTCCTGGCTGTATCTTTACCCTGATCGGCAAACGTGTCTACCTCTTTTTTGCCATGTTGCCTACAGACAAATTACTTGTATCATAAAGTATTATATTCTTTTCTCTGTGTTACTTTATTATTGTCAACTACCTGTCATTGCACTGTGAGCTCCTCTTTTGCACACCTGTAGGAGTCCGGGCTGGACTTAGGTGCTCAAGACCAGCCTTGGGTCTCCGGGTCTGGCCCTGGTATGGCAGCCTTCATATCACATAATCCCCTTCACAAATTTACCTCCTTCTGACTGGGTAACATGTCACACACAGTGACTGCTGCTATAATATAGTAACAAGCAATCCAAGGAGTATTTTGCCCTTTTAAGGAAGAAATACCACAAAAGTTAAACAACTCCCTGTAGTTGAGCAGTGACTAAAACACAGTAGCTTCCTTCAGATCAGCTAAAGACAACGCCAGAAAAAGTCACTTGCTTCACCCAAGGGACTCCTTCCGTGACTCATGCCATCAACTCACTTATAAACCCTCTTCCTTTCACAATGAACTGCGGAGAGGGAGGGGAATAAAATTTCATACTGTTTAACCCGATTTCCATACCAGATCTCTGCACTGAGAGCAATGATGGTAAGAGAAAGGGTTAACTCCATTTCCCACTACGCTCTGACTGCTTTTATGGTGATGTTTCTATGATAATACCAGGTAAAATTCATCTCAGCATTACAAAGAAAAGAGATAGTCAGCACTTACGTTGTCTTCTATCAGTTCCAGGAAAGCTGAAGCAGGTTGAGTCACAGTTCCAACAAGAAAGTCCAAGGTATCTGAGAAGTACCTGAAATAAAATAGATGGAAAGTGCTCAGAAAGTCAGTTCCGGTTGCTTGCTATCCTCATGAACTGCTTAAGCTCCAGAGGCTGGGCAGAGGGTGAGTGACCAACAGGTTCGTACTTTGAGAGAAAGCACAGCGATGGAGACATCAAGAGCTGAACACATAATTGATTCAGTGATATTTACTCTCTCAGTCTTGGGGATGGATTGTCATTACATACAGTCCTTTCCATCCTACTCACTAGTTACAAATGCAAGGTGAACAGGTTTTTCTCTTTTAGCTGAACAAATAACTGAAATGGATAGAGAAGATACAAGTAAAGATACAAGTCCAAGCCCTCTGCTAGTGCATGTGATTGCAGCTACACCGGTTTTCATAAAATACCACATATTTACATAAGCTTTTGTCCCCACTAGCAACAAAAGCAACTTGACCACCCTTTTACTCTAGACTAGACTATCAATGCTGTAAATCAAGACAGCTCCACTGCTAGAAAGTTTCAGGCAGATTTGGAAATGAAGTGCCAGTTCCTGTCCCTTGGGCTGTGTTTACACCCACTGAAGATGTGGTGATTTGCTCTTAAACATGCATGAAGCTTTCTTGGAAATAATCCCCTTTGACTTTGGGCCTCTCAAAAAAGAGTACAAAAAACCCTCAAAAGATAAAAGAAAACAGAAGGGTTGAAGGAAAAGCGATTTAATTTAATGATATTAGAGATAGACATAATGATAAAAGAAAACTTCAAAAAGCCTTGAGTGGAATTTTAGATAAATACATTAATTAAGATATAGTTAACATCGTAATCTAAAATTTCCTGGAGACTTAATGAGTTTGGAGCTACTAAAGCTGCACTAAGCACAGGAGACATAATCAGAATCAGAACTGACACATAGCTCAAAATCATTTCAATTATCTCCTTCTCTTACATTGGCCAGAAAAACTGTAAACAGTCAATGGGTTAGAAGATGCATAGCCAGGCAACATCAATGGACAAGAGACAAAGGCCAGGTCATACAGTATACTGAGAAAAGAGCTTGACCTTTGGAATTGAAATATAGGCATTTTAAGCTCCAGTGGAATGTATCAGAATGGCCTTTTTCAACTTAAATGCAGAAAAGGTCGAGGGGAGGTCATATTTGGCTTTGGGTTCATCAGCACAGAGCATATCCCAGCCCTTTCTTTATTCATTCTCATTTAAAAAAAAAAAAAAAAAGACTTTTCAAACCTCTCTGGCATAGCATAAATATTCATTCTCCACAGCCAGATTTTCAGTTGGTGTAAAACAGAGCAACTGTGCTGAAGGCAGGAACCTCTGCCAATTTACACCCTGAATCCGGCCATCCTGTTCAGACTCTTCTGTGATAAAGAAATGGCAATTTTGAAATTTTTCCTGGAGCATAGTGTCTCCAATAATATGGATGCATGTTAAAATTGGAGACTTTGACATTTAAACTGTCTCGGGTTTTCTGCGGTAGGCACGGCAGCCGGTATCCTACAGGAGAGCCAAGGGCAGGGTACACACGGCAACGTTCTGGCTTACTGCTCCTCTCTGCGCTCACCTTTCAATAGCCATTTTATGTCTCTTTCAGCATTCCAACAATTCTTTTCAGATGCAAAAGAACTTTTCTGCTTCCTTATAAATCACTTTGAAAATGGGGAAAGATGAAAAATGAAAAGGCCACTAACTGAACGATGTTGCCAGATTAGCACTGCAAGGATGGACCCACCAGCCTATAACAGGACTAGGCATCCAGAATAGGGCACTGTTTTTCCTCTGATGCCTAACGGAGTAAGCACGTAGAAACTAGATGAATGCAGGGCGATGGTCCGAAGTCAGAAGCACGGCCAGCTTAATGAAATAAGTATCCACAGTTACTGAATTCAGGTACGAGTTATCTTCCTTTCTGAGGGTAAGGATGAAATCAAAATTGACGCAGTTCAGTGATTATTTCTGATGGATCACAGATTATATGCCCTACTGCCTGGACCCTGATATTTTACATTCTAGGTTCTTAGACTTCTAACATAATTTCTAAGATATTGGTAAGGAAAAAGCATATCTTTTTTTTAGAATAGAGAAACCATCTGAAGAAATAAAACAACACCAAATTTCTGGTGTCCTGGGTAATTCTTATATCATAAAATGCACAATAAATACGAGTTTTTCTTTCTTTCCATCTTTTTCTTTTCTGTGGAGATTCCTACTACACTATTCAACAATTTTCAGGGACTCCTGGGAAAAATACTGCCCAACCCAAGTAGCACTGTTTTTCCTATGGAACTTCCAAGTCCTTGTCCAATTTCGCTTCTGTCCCTCAGCATGCAGAACAATCGACACAAATAGTCAGTGTTTCTCCATAGTGATAGTCAATCCCAAGGAAGAGAATCTCATTTTAATTTTTTTATTTTATTTGTCTGTAATATGCTTATCCTTAAATGAACATTTTAGACACAGATTCTAAATTATGCATTCATTGGAAAGATTAACTCTGATTAACAAATTCATGCTAAACAACTGTGTTTAATTGGATTTTTGTAAGTAGCTAAATGTGAATGCTTCACTCAGTTCTTATATATGCAAAACAAAAAAACCTGTAATTTTAAAATATTTAATGGGGAACAAACTTTGTGCTGCTGACCTGTCTTCACTGGTGATGTACTCTTCTCCCCTGCATTCAAAGTTCCCATAATCTAGTCCTAATAACGGTTAAAGTTATCTGTCTAATCAAACTAATTAGCACTGGTGAACGGAGACATAATCATAATAGAAAGCAAATGCCAGTTTTACAAAATGAAAACGCCATATGTGCAGTAATTAGTGAACCACAGGCACTTTTTATAAATCATATTTATTAGTTCGTAAACAAATCAAATCCTAAATGAAATGAAAGTTACCATTAGCAAACGCCAATGAATAAACAGATACAATGACTAGCCCTGTTGGGCACACTGTGCAAGGAGTTGGGCAATGCTAGCGTGTCCCCTCCACCCCCCGGCCCCTCTTCTGAAAGGTCTCTTAGAGGTGTTCAAGGTTTTTAACTGAGTACTTCTGTGTCATCTCCAAGTCACAGCATGGATATATTTGCTGATCTAGGGAAGCTGCAGTTTGATCATATAGGCTGCTCTTGTCTGGCGACCAGATGGTCATAAATTAGGATATGCAGGTTACGTCCATGATGAAGAATGTAGTACTAATAAGTACTCTAATAGTGTTCTACAGCAGACCAGGTTTCACCAGAAACTTAACGTGGATTTTGTCACCTCACATAAATGATGATACAGTGTGAAATACATTTAATGGCAAAATCCCCCAGAAAACTGCCAAACTGCAAGAACCTCTGCTTGGCTTTAAAATCCAAATCTTCCTCCTTTACTGATGGTGGTCAGGTCATTCCTTAAAGGTGATTATAAAAGAAGACAAAAAAGGGATTTGTAATGAGAATATTCTTGCAGGTTATAAATTCTCCTAAAAATTTAGCTTAAAGGAGTTTCAATTACACATTGATCACTTCTCACTAAGCAGCTCAGGATCTCTCTGTTAAACCCAGCCAGCAGAGGCACACTTTCAGCTGGCCTCAGACTGAACTCAAAAGGGGATGTTTTGCACCTCAGACACACAGTCAAAAGAGGCAATATCAGAGGCTGGGCCTGAAAACATCCTCCTCAATACACACATGAGGGCTTAGCTAAAATTAAAAAGGTATATGGTAAATAGCATGCATCGTTACATATTTGATCACAATTTTCAATAGGAAATACTGGCAGCAGAAAAGTGACGAACAGCAATATTTTTGGAGGTACAGAACTACTTCATGTCTCTAGCTGTTAGAATATTATATAAGCTGAGACCTCTTCTTCACATTAAATGCTCCTGGATTTAATATATCCTGGCTATTTCCAAGTTTCTGGACAGAGACCAGCTTTCCATTCTATAGTTTTGCCTGAAACACCGCAGGACTTGGCCTTTTGGTTTCTTGAGCCCTATTGCTCTCGACAAAATGAAGCCTTCAACTGTAGCAGCTTCAGAAGACCCCAGTGGAAAGAAAGTGCTACATTTTGGGTAACGGGTGAGTGGTCTCGTATTATCAGAGCTAACAGAGCTATGCCTTAGGTCTCAATGCTAGCATCTAAAAGCACATCTGGGGATGATGAAAGATGGGCTACACGCATCTGTAATACGAGGCAATGGCAATGCCCACCTTTGAGGATGAGAATACAACATGAGCTTGGGAAGCAGAAGCACAAACCAACTTTTCCGTAAGTGGTAAGTCATACTACTGCCTTTGGTGCTTTTGAAAACATTAATTAGTGTTTATTTAATGTGACTCTCCTGTAGTATGTACATGAATAGTTCAAACTAATCTCACCCCGCCCCAGCAATTCCAATGTATGCTGTAACAATGTCTGAAACATTAACAGTGAATTAATTATAATTGTGCAGTGGCGCCTGGCCACTCTGCTTTCTGTCTAGTTTATCTTTATTTTAGACTAAGGAAAACAACAATGAAAGAGCAAACATGCTATTAAATCTGCGTGTGCGAGGGAAGGCAGAGCATCCCCATTTTGGTTCCCTGCTTGGCTGTGCCCGCCGTGTGGGCAGGGGAGCGTTCTTTTTACATTTAAAAGCACAGCACAGACAAAACAGACCCAAAGCTGCAAGTATGATGTGCATTTAAATTTGATCCTATTTTTGTTTGTTTATTTTTCTGTACTTCTTTGGATTGGAGAGGAAGCTTAAGCCTTGCAATACAGAAACAAAGGCCATTTTCATTGTGTATCTGGTCTGGCCAAGATTGAGAAGTAATGGCAGTGTCATGAAAAAGCCTGAGCCGGTACGGTATTTTGCCCCAAATAGTTGAAACGAATCCACACAGTCATCTGAATACCTGTGAATTTTCCAAAACTGAGATTACCAACCACAAATGGCCCAAAATAGCAGGTCAGATTTGACAAAAAGCATGAAAGTGACTTATTATATTATTATTATATATAAAATAACAACAACCCAACAGCTCTCTTCCTTCATTTTCTGGTTTCAAAGCTCCTTGGGCACTTTTATTTACATGTTCAAACAAAGACTCTCAGGAAACCTCTCGTTTCCCAGACCTGGAGCAGCAGGACCCTTCCCCAACCCCCTGAAGTCACAAGGTTCGCAGCCGCAAAGCGCCCAGAAGCGTCACAGCTCTCGGGCGACTCCTGCGGTTACAGAGATGCCCGGTGAGGCAGCCTGGAGGGCCTCACACCTCTGAGCTCGCTGGGGCGGCCTTCTTCACGCTCACTGCTACCCGCGGGAGCTGAGCAAGGTTACTCCTAGCTGTGCTGGAAGAGCATGCTTTAGAAAACCTTGTTCTCCCTTAAACAGCTACGTTCAATCTAGTAGTCATGGAGCGGAGAGGCAGCAGGAGGCAGAGGGATAAGACACGTGATATGCCAGAGAAGCAGAGGTGCAGGGAACCTTCAACGGAGAAAGCAAGAAAGACAGGATCAGTCAATCACACAACTATTCACAGCTTCCACCTGGTCTGGCCCCTCCGCTAGCTCAGCGCTCGGACGCTACGAGCTCTCCGGCGTGCCGTTGCAGCCTCGTCCACGCTCACAAGGTGTAAAGCAGCCTGAACACCCATCGCAAGTGCCACTGCAGGGAAAGGATGGGCCAGTGGCCCTGCACCGCGGGGACCAGCCCCCGGTCCTGCTCACCGCCAAGGGGCATTTGTCACCGGCTGCAAGGGAGCAGGAACAGGGGAGGGGGCTGCCTCTGCAGCAGCCTGCTCAGTGACTACGAGAGGCAGTGGAAAGACCCCCGCCGATTTAAATAGCCATTACCTGTTTAACTAACTAACTGAACGGGGTTTATGGCTGCTTCGCATTAAAGCTGGTAGATAGCAGTGATCTGGCCCCAGCATTGTAAACAGCAAGACAGAACTTTATTTTGCCTGTTCTTTGAAGACTGGCCTTTTAGCATTCTAATAAAGCCAGATTCTAATCTACACAGGATAAACTACAGTATGTTTTAAATAATTATACTACATGGTTAAACAGTCATTACTGTAGGAGGACACGGACCAAAAAGATTAGTTCATACTAAACATTTCTCTTAAAATGATGTTTTCCCCTCCTAATTTGGTTTCCTTACAACAAACCTTCCCCTCACAATTATTCCCTTGATTGCTGTAAGAGTGCCAATATAATTTAGCATTTGGTGCTGGTACACAGAGTCTGGCGAAAACCTGACTTAAGCAAGTTTTGCTGCAGATTGGAGATTCCACTTACTGCACAGAAAGCAGTCTTCTATACAAAAACTATTAGAGTATATGAAAAGTAATTAAAAGCATCAATTAAGAATGTGAAATACAAATAATTTTATACTAGCCGGAGAACTTATTCCAACATCCTAAAATGAACACTTAAAAGAAATGGAGATGTGGGCTGCCACTTATTCAGTGCTCTCTCAAATACTGCCAAGGGGTGCCTAAATGTATCATTTCATGCAGTATTTATATATCGGGAAATAATTTATTTTTACTGTTTATATTATAGTCTAATACACTGCCTCTGTGTTCAGCTGTATAAATAGACCCAGCAATTCCACTGCTGGGCTGATAGTTGAGCTTCATTCTGCAACCACACTTGGGTTGGTGTGTGGAAAGGATACAAGCAGACACTCTCCTCTCCAGGCTTCCTGTGCCCAGAAAATGGACAACAGCACTCTCCGCTGCCCCCATACTTACTCTGTCACACTTTGCTGAAAATATTTATTTTCACTATGAAATAGGAACCATTTAATTGAAATTTCATTTTAAAAATGAGTATGAGAATTATGAATATATTTAATGGTTCTGTGGCAGGAATTTCCCGTTTTGCACATGGCTGAGCAGCTTTTCCTACGGAGGTTCAGTGCAGAAGGTTGGACTCACTGGTTCTGCAGAGCTGCAGCCAAAGAACAGCAGAGATGTGTTGCCTCATACTGGCCTTTGGCAGAATGTAACGAAGTAGATAGTTACCTGCAACCTCACACTCACTTGCTCAAAAAGGATTTGAATGTATTTTTTTTTTTAATGAAAAATGAGAGTTAGAACCAACTTCAGGCAAGCGAACTTTACTATTGCTCGGGAGGTTGCTTCTATTGGTGTCCAAAGCCTGACTCTGCTTATCTAGACTTAACCTACTTATCATCAAGTTGCTAGCACTTGCACTGAGGCACAATCCTGGCAGAAGGGATGGACACAGGAACTCTTAGGATCACTTCATGCCAAAATGAGCATAATCATGAGTCTCAGCTCACTTGCATTTTTTAAAGCAAGATACAATGGCAAATCTTCCACCTAGAAGAGTAATACATTAACCCACTGTGCCACCTAGTCCCTAAGAGTCTCATTTTGATCGTACAAAAATAATTTAGGGCCCTAAAGAACCACCTTTTCTGATGCCTAAGTGCTTCATTTTGATAGTTATTAGCTGTTAAAGATACTCATTTTAACAATGACATTTACAGCTTTAACCAGTCTATCATAGAGCACAAGTGCATCACTTAGCAGGATAGTACTGTTTAAAAAATAATCTACCTGCTTTAATGCATACTGGAGTGTATTAGCTGATGTTGAACCAGGTCATTTTAACCCATCAACCTTTTTCAGGAGCATGGATACATTTCAGATCCATTCAGTTCAACACTGAATGGAAAGACTCTGCCACACAGTAGCAATATCCACATTTACTCCATTCCTTCCATTTAAATTCCCTTCTATTAACTCTTTTCAACTAAGTCTCACAACATCTCTGCAGAGAATGTAAGGACTACCCGTGCACAGTTTGGGCTTGCAGGCCTGATCTCCTTCAGATCAGTGGAGTAACTCCAACTGTTTTGAAGCATGGCAAAGAACTAAGCTTCTTTCCATCACGGAAAAGACTCATCAGTTGAGAAGGGAACTGGCTTGCGACACAGGTGACTGAACCAAGGCCACACACAATCATACACCTTCTGAGTGATCCCAGATGTTCAGATTCCTGGGTATCTATAAACACTACCCTGCCCTTCTTTTGAAGCAAGATAACGAGACAGCAAACAACGCAGAAAATGGCAATAGACTGTATAAACATGCACAGGAAATCTAAGCTGATTTTTCCGTTTTTGCTGAAGGCATAAGAACTGCCCCGATAGATCAAACAGCAGATCCAATTAACACAGTGTCTCCTCTTTCAGTGGCCAGTTCTTAGGGAAGAAAGAAGAATTATGGTCAATATCTCAGCTGTTGATGACCATCTCATCAAACCCAACAATTTAAACACCTTCCAAAGCCAGATCTTGTATCCAGACCAAGTACTTTTTTCTGGAATGACCATGACATTCAAACTTCACTGCATGATTTAAGACTTGGGATATAGACAACAGCCTAGATGGAGGGTATTCTTTGGAGATGTAAATTTTGATAACTGTATCTGCATTTTTTTAGTTATCAGACATCATGTCTGAACTACCCTATGAGGGATGCAGCAGAAAGATATCAATTTAAATATAGGTGTCTGAAAACTATTAGGTTAATAGTTAAAATTGGTCTTCCATCAGTCTATCTAGTATATCCTAGTTTCTTCAGAGGTTATCACGCTTTTGCAGGAGAGCAACAGAAAGTAAGAAGCACTACAGAGCACATCAGATATAATATGCTTAGTAAACAGAGGTTAAAAAAGTCATTTTACAGATAGAGAATTAAAAAGAGATTAAAAAGTCATCTTCTTATCCTGAAAATGATGCAAAACTGTGTGCAAAATTCAAAGTTTGACACAAGGGTACAATAACACATGAAAAGGCAATTTGTCAGACCCAGTTCAGGAAAGAGCTTCTTGTTATAGGAGTACATACTTTATTTTATCACTTGCTGAAAATGTCTCTGCTTTTTTGAATAGTAATAGATTTAAATGTCTGATGTATTCTTTTGAATGAGAAGTCCTAACGCCAATTAAATTCAATTGATTGGGTCTAAGACTATTTATCTGAAACAAGGTAAGTATATGTAAACATTTGCATACAATAAATTACACTTTGAACATCTGTAGAACAAAACGCTGGCATTCTGATAGGATACAATTAAGACAAAAAGGACCCAAGGATATTTTTTCCTTCAATGGACCATGCAAAATTAAGCAGGATATGGGCTCAGAATTCTACCAGAAAGCTAAGCATAGCACCAGCTAATGCATCCATCATTGTCCACAGTGCTTTAGTAAACTTTGAGCGCTCTGTAGGAGGTGCTGGGCACCCATGGGTAGAACTAGATAATAAAGGTAACTTCCTACTATGGAGCACTGAAGAGGTGCTTGTAGGAGCCTCCGTTCCCTGTGAATTAGGAAAAAAAAAAAGGAAAAAAAAAAGGAAAAAAAAAAAAAAAAAAAAAAAAGAACAAACACTCAGATGGGCCATTTAGGCCAGCACCAAGAAGAAAAATTGTAATTCTGAAAGCTAAAAGTTTACATTTTCTGACTTTTTGAGGGTAATTACTTTACACTTCTTAGTACTCGTGAACTAAAATTCAAGGTCCTTACTCAGCTTCATTACCAGAAAAAAACCACCACCAACAACAAAAAAAACATTCACATAGGCCCTGTTGGAGCTACCACAACACCTAAGTTATTAGGCCAGCTTTTCTATCACTGATCTAGGACAAATTTCTGAACACACAAAAAAACCTGCCGTCATTAGCTTTTAAGAACTATTCCCAAAATTCAAAGCACTGCATCATTCATTTAGGGAGAAATGTATTACTTTGCAAATGAAAAAACATACTGACCACTCAGCAAGACCTAATTTAATAGCTTTTATTTGTAGATATACTTTGAGAAAAGTATATGCAATGAAGTATGGACTACAGAAAATGCAAATATGGAAAATTAAAACACTACATGCAGCATACTGCATAGAGCTCTCTGTGTGTGTATGTGCATTTGTAAATATGTTATACATAGAGTTGTAAGCAACAGATACAAAATTCTTTAGATAACCAAACACAGGTTATAATCAACAGAACTTTATACTATTAACAATAGCAGGTGCTATCAAAATGCCAGATACATCATTTCAGGCATATTAAATTACTGGCCAACTGCCCTGAGTGCCAGCTTTCGGGTTAATAACATTGTATAGGCTTACTTGGGATACAGGGCACGATGGGTGGGTTTCAGCTATAGCTGTTCCTAAGCAGCTCATATCAGGCAATACATTTGAATTCCAAAGTACAGTGTACAGCTGACATCTCAGAGAATTTCTGAAGTGTTTATATTCAGGCTATGAGGTTCCTACCCATGTGCAAGAATGAACATCCAGGCTGCACAGTTTACAGATGTAACCCCCCCAACAGCCTGTAGCATGTTACACAAAGCATGCGAAAAAGTCTAAATTGTGGGGTTTTTTTTCCCCATCTGTTTTTTTTTTTTTTTTCACAAGAAAAAAAATGAGCTGGCAATTTCCCACAGGTGATACCTACATACCTGAACCTAGGGGAGCAGGAGCAGCATGGTTTCAGGGATAGGGCACTGACCCATACAGGCAGGAGACGTGGGTGCTCAACCTCGCTAGTAGGGTGAATCACTATGCCGTGTTTCTTCTTGTCCCTTGTCTACTTAAGTAATGAGATCTGGGTAGATCAGGATTTTCATGCATTATGTGTTTGGGTGGTTGTTAGCATAATGAAACCTCAAAATTCTTGGGGGCTGGCCAACACTACAAACAAAAATAAACCATGGGATTCACCCCCAAAATAGTTGAGGTCTTAATCAGTGCCATGACCTCCCCTCAGGGACTTCTTGCATGTGAAGCAACACTACTTGAGATAATCAGCTATGTTAACGCATCTCACCTTTGCTAGGGTCTGCTTCTACCAAAACACTCCAAGCTTTCCAAGTTCCCTAGAAGAGCAGCTGCAACTACCTGCTGCCCCAGTCCTTCCACTGGTGAATCTCTGGGTCCTATACCTGACTTTCTCCTGGCAGAATCCAGCATCAGCCAGGCATATATGAGTCTGGGGCTCAGAATTCTAGTTCCATTACACTAGCATCCACAGTGCTGTTGATTTGTGTCCCTCCAGTTATGACAGAGGTTGCTAATGTGGTCATTGCCATAAAGCTCATATCTGACTAGCTGAAAGAACAGATGAGCTGCTTCTAAAATTTGCATTACCCATTTTCACCTGTGAGAATAATACCATCAGCTCACCAATTACTCATGGAGATTTGGGTTTGAACTCCAGACCCAAATATTTTTTTTACAAGTAGGAAGCTAAACGAATCAGTTGTGCATTTCACAAAAATGCACCTAAACTGGAGTTTGAGAAAATGTCTGTCTCTGATGTGTGTCATTGTGATGCTTTATGTCAGTTTGCATCAGTCAAGCTTGCAGGTTAACTCTGTTTCAGGGTGTTTTTTACATGCATCAAAAGGTTTGTCATTTCTCTGTGATTTAGGTAAAGGTAAGCAAGGTAATAAAATTCTCTGGGCTAGCAAGCATTGAAGCAAACCTCAGCTTTTAGCCTTATGTTCCCAGGTGCCTGAATTTCCAGTGGATAGTATGTCATATGTAAAGTAAATGAATGCTAGTGAAACAGAAAGTGGTGAAAAGCTGCTATAATGGCAGAAAGTTGCTCAGCTAACAGAACAGCTAACAGAATATTTATATGAGCAGAGAGTGGAGTACTGGGGTGTGGAGTTCCACCTGCAAGTTGATTGTGGAAGTTGTCTCCTAGAGCCTACCTAAAGTGTGCTCTTACTGCTGCGTGGATTCCCAGGAATAACTGCTGGTCTATTCCCTAGATCAGAAACCAGACTGCTGCTGAAGACATTCTTCTGTATTACTTTATAGACAGAATAATGGATTTTGAACTATGTCTCATTAGTGGAAATCCTTCTTTCCCACTGGGTGGAAAGCAGAAATGTGTTGTCTGCTTCAGCCCAGGACTGTCATCACATAGCAACTGACCCTAGACTTTTCAAAAGATTCACCGACTCAGTCAACTTTTTTATTAAGATGCCATATTCTTCCCCTCTTAAACATTTTACTAGATGCAAGAGCCACAGGGGACAAAATGTCAGTCTCAGCAAGCCAAAGCAAGATTAAACCCCTAGAGCCTGTTCTAATCAATGGAAATATTTCCATTTCGTTAATGGGATAGCAAAGCAGAGGGCAAATTTTGACTATTTTGCAAATGCTCTTCCTAAGGATCTTTTTAATTGAAAACTTGGAAATCTGACACATTTTCATAACTGACGTATACATGAGCATATGGTAAAGAGAGAGTCAACTTTCCAGTCAATGCTCTAGGTCTCCAGAGGTCTGCCACCTTCAGCCAGTAGCTGCTGGAGGATGATGTTTCATTAGTGGATCAAGTCCAGCCTTGAACTTGAATCCAGCTGGCATACAGAAGGCCCTCAGGCTGACAAGCTGTTCCTTGGAGTGTTAGCTGTTCTTTTTCTCTCCTGCCCTAGCTTTAAAGCCAAACACTGGCAGCATGGAGGACTATTTCATCACAGTATTTCACACTGATGTGATAATGCCTGCATTTTCTGAATAGCAGCTGCAGGAAATTCTGCATCAGCACTTAGCTCAGGTAGTTATTGATAAGCATGTTCCTGAAGGAGTTCAGCCCTCTTGCCTTCTGAGAGGAGGGAGCAGAGGGATGCTGCCCTGCTTGTCCCCACCTCATTATGGGGCCTAGCTGCTGAACCACACTGCCTAGCCTGTGTACGCCAGCTCAGACTCTTCTCCAGATCCTTGTCCATTTTTGTTCCGAATGACCACTGGAATTAGGTGCCAAAGTTCACATGCACATACTACCCCCATTTGCTAATAGCTGTAATGCTCCGTCTTCTCACACACCTTTCAAGAACCGATCTATGACTAAGCAAGTGATATTTTCAGGAGAGAGAGGTCTTACTTCATTCTCTGTGTAGTAATGTGCATCTACCACTACTATGTTTGGTGAGAAAAACAACAGACTAAGTAGAAAAAAAAAATAGAGAATTTTTCCACACAATTGGCTTACAAAGCACAAAATTCTTTGCTTTCCAGGTACAGCATATTATACAAAGAAACAGAGAGTGATGGTCTGTTATGAAGCTGCAACACTCTATATGCATCATTTGCAAAGAAAGGCTCGATCTAACAAGAAGTGACCTCTTGAATGCTTGCATCTGTTTTTGCCTTAAAATGGTGGTACAGCACTTCCTTCATACTGATAACTAAAATGATGGAACAGAGCTGAGATTCAGCTTCTAGTGATAATTGCTCAGTGTCAACTGCCTTCTAGGTCAGCATCTGCCTTCACACTCAAAAACCAATTCACAGAAACACTGGATTGCTCACTGGTAGTAAAGAGGCATTTCATGAACTTTGAAAGTAAAGACAGAGCTTCAGGGTTTCAGTCCAGGTCCAAAATTTATGATGTTTTCCGTGCATCACAGTGCAAGGGTGTGTAAGCCAGTCTTAATGGAAAAGCTTTGGTGGCATTCTAGTTAGCTTTGATTTAAGGCTTAATTTAGGTCCTGAAAAGGGTTAGTGCATCTTTACAGCCATCTTGTAATTCTCTAAGAGTCCTGCCATGGAGTTAGCCAAGTCCACATTTCAACACAGCAGGGTCACTTTCAGATCAAAGAGGTACTCAGGCAGCCACCAAAATGCACTGAGAAAAGGCTTACGGCTTATCCAAAAATCTAGCAAAATGGAGGCAGACAATTCATACTACTTTTCAAGCACATTCAGAGGAGATGCACTGAAAATAAAATGTGTCTATATATATATATATATATATATATATATATGTATGTATATATATGTGCACATATCTAGTCACTTATGATGTTAAATGAAAACTGAAATTCTAGATTGAAAGTGAATCTAACTAAATATTTAAAACCAAATATTAGAGCTCAGAGAATAATTGGCAGCAAATAATTCACCCGATGAATTTAGCTTCTTTTTTCTGCTTGTGGAGTTTCTGCATGCAGATTGCCATTTCCTTAGATCTGACCATTACTTTAAATGACTCTCAATTTTATGGTGTAATTCTTTGTATAGGTTGATGGGTGAAGAATCTCCAGTGCCTTCCTGACACTTTGTATCTGAAATTTGATACAAGTACACCAGCTGTGAAGAGCTGCATATGTAACAGTATTGGTCTGACCTACAGTTTGATGTGCATGTAGAGTTTGGACATTTCAGTGTGCTAGTTTAGCACTCAGATTTTACACGCACTTGCATTCATGAGAGCTGACTGTTAAAGAACTAGAAGAAACAAACAATAAGCAGAAAACATGGCCAAAGGATGCTCACTTTTAAATACAGCTTTTCCTCGGCAATAACACAGAGGGCTGAAGGCAGCTTTTTAACCTTTCCTTAGTATAAGCACTTCCAGCAATAGCTCTTATTAACCTCTTAGTTAAAAGTTGAGGATACATTGTTACTGGAGTCCATACCAAAACCCATGTACTCCTGCAGCTGGGTTGGATAAACCCACATACCAGTGCAGGCTGACAGTCGACTAGAAAGCATTTTTTTCAGAAAAGCACCTGTTGGCCCTGGTGGACAACACATTGAATATGAGTCTGCAGTGAGCCCCTGCAGTCAAGGTGGACAGCTGCATACCGGGCTGCATTAGCAAGTGTGTAGCCAGCAGCTCAAGGGAGGTGATTATTCCCCTTTATTCAGGGCTGCTAAGACCATATCTGAAGCACTGTGTCCACTGCTGTGCTCCTCAGTATAAAAAAGAAAGGCACTGACATACTGGAGTGTGTCCTCCAGAGGCCACCAAGATGACTACAGAGCTGGAGAACAAAACATATGAGGAGCAGCTGAAAAAAATAGGTTTGTTCCATCTGAAGAAGAGAAAGTAAAGGGGAGATCTTAATGCTGTCTACAGCTACCTAATAAGAAGGTACAAAGAAGATGGTGTCAAACTTTTCTCAGAGGTGCACAGTGATGACAAGAGGGAATGGACACAAGTTACAACATAGAAACAGCTTTTTCACCATAACAGTGGTCAAATAATGGAGCAGGTTGCCCAGAGAGGCTGTGGAATCTCCATCCTTCCAGATATTCAAAAGTCAACTGGACACAGCCCTGAGCAACCTGGCTGAACCAGACCTGCTTTGAGTAGAAGGTAGGACTGGTTGACTTTCAGAGGTCCCTTCCAACCTATATATTTCTAAGATTCCAGGATACTTTACTAAGTATTTTTTCAAGTGCTTGGAGCAGGTCCAAAATATTTTTACATCCCCGATCAATATTTCTGAAAAGAAGAAGAAGAAAAGATTTTTAGAGCAATTTCTGCCTATGGAGAGATTCTGAATGTTAAAAGCTACTCTGCTGGAATTGAATTAGTGGCAAATGCAAGCAAGAAAAGCAAAAGTGCAAATTTCCTTAAGGGTCAGATTCTCACATATCTCAGCACAGCACTGCTGACTTACAGTCACACTGATTTACACCAGAAGAGAATTCTGCATTGAATTTTAAGACCACATCAATGAATGTGTTTCACAGTTAGTATAACCTCATATATAGTACAGCTATTTTTAAAACATCCAAAAAGGGCTATCTTTGTAGGTGTCCTACCACAGTGAGAGCCTATGTGCACCTCCAGTGATCTCTGGCTCGCAATATTATTGTCTGGTGCAGAATTATTAGGTACCGAAACAAACTTCAGCTTTTAATGACTAAATGTCATGCAAGTGGAGGCTGGACTTGAAAGCCAGTAGAAAAGCCCTAGGCTATTTCAGAATTCAGATTCAAATTATTCAGTTATCTGTACTCCTCTTAGATATCTATAAATATCTACACTCCACAGGGTGCTCACGCAATTTCTGATGGTTTACCAGACTGAAGCCACCTCCTCAACTGTAGGTTAGAGTTGTAACTCCTTGATATCGACGAAAAGGCAAGGGACTTAGTTATGAAGGTCATTTTTCAACTGAGCAGTTAACTGGAGGGCACCACAGAATGATTTTAGTTCTCTTTTGTCTCACAAATTTTGCAATCAGAAGAATATAAACACGACCAAAGCCGTTAAGGAGACCTCTTCTTGCTGAATGCTCTGGAAAGAAATTTTAACTAATGTAATATGGTAAAAACTTAAAACATTAACACAGAATGTTCTTTTTAATTAGGATTTTGCAGCTAAGTCTCCTAATGAATGAAGAAATGGAACTTCAAAATGATTTGAATTGCCTTTTTTTTTTTTTTTTACTCTCACTAAGAACAAATGTAACTTTTTGCAAAATAAATTCAGTTGGTAATTGGAGACTTTCTAATTAACTATTTCATGGATAGAGTTTTCATAGGCTTATAAAAATTAATTGCAATGAAACAACTCTTCTCCTAACTAATCCTCAAGAGCTCCAACACTTGGAGCCAGCGCAAGCCCTGCAGAGACACATGCCTGTGGGTAGAGGTATGAATAACCTACTCCTGTGTAAAGCAGACTCAGAAAGAATTCCAGATGAGAATCCTCTCCTCTTTAAGGCAGCTGTTGTATGATAGAGGTGCAAATGGCTGTAGGAGCCTATTTTTAGGAGGGACCAAGTTGACTCTAGCATGCCACTTCCACCACCTACATGTGTTGGGGCAGGAGGTACCAGATGTGGTTCCGGAATGGCTATTTTGTCAGCATTAATGCTGGGCCCACATCTCCACTGTATAACGTGCCAAGGAGATGAAAAGCAGCTTTAATAAGGGGGCCTGTGTGAAGGAATGCTCCTGGGTGACAAAACGCAGCAGCCACAGAGCCAGTGCACTCTGGCTGTGTACACATGATAAAGCCAAAATCATTCACAGGCCTATCTGATATCACACAGCTTGTACTAGCATGCAAGACCCATCAGTAAATATAAAGCAAATGAAGGCAGTTGAACCACGTCTGAAGTGGGGCTGGTAGGACAAGAGCACAACAGTAGTGCAGAATATGTAATCAGGGTAGGTGCCTACCTATAGGCACAGCAGTGCAAAAATCTCTGCACTGGAGGTAACCTGATCAGTCCACAGGCAAAGCAGAGCACTGCATAAGCCAGTCCTGGATACAAATCAGATGTGTGCTACCTGCTCCCAAAGACTAGGTGACTGCAACACCTTCCCCAGAACTTCCCATCCTAATGGTCACAAGCACATCTGTGTCCAAGACATACCCATGCCCAGTAAGATACGTTCTTGTGGGAACATAAGGGAAAAGAGACTGCTAGAAAACAGTATCATGAAATGTCAGAAGAACAAACTAGGTAGCTTCAGTTAAAACACAAAAGTAGCCTAAAGCTGGCAGATTTGGTAGATCCATGTGCGGCAAGGAGGAGATGCTGCTTTTAACCTATAGCTCTGGCTCCCTTGTTGCAGCAGATTCAGAAAGCTTTTATATGGGCTAATATGACCACAATATTACATGTTATCCCAGAACAGGCTATAAAACCACTTATTAACCAAAGAAATGCACTTGATCCATGGAGGTTTAAAACTTGAACAGATGGGCTAAGGCAGACAGAACACTGATATAAAAGACAAGTCGAAGTGAAGTTGATGAAATGGGCCTAGATGTTTGCAGAATCAGTAAAACCTGTTCTTCCTAAAAGAAAACATTAGCAAGCAGTGAGAGAATGAATTGTAGCTAATTACAAAGGTAATAGATAGCTGTTTGCTATTGCTCACAGACTTTTACCCAACTCTACAAACACTCTCTGACTTCTAACTGTTGCTATGTTTTTGATACCCTTAAAATCTCAGTTAGTCTTCTAGCTCAAAATACAGGATAACCTGGGCTTTGGGTTTGGGAGATGAGGGTAATATCTCTGCTAGTACCCAACAAAACACAAACAACATTTGTCCAATGTTCATGTTCCTATGTGAGGAATGACCAGATATGTTTGAAGTAAGTGTGGAAGCAATCATGCTCCCATATCCAGCAAAGGAGTACAAATGCTAAGACGACAGTACTTATTTAGGATAGCTTATTTAGTAAGGGCTAAGATCATATGTGAGGCAAACTGCCCCTCATAAACAAAACACTAGTCAAAAAAAGAAAAAAAAAACTATCATGAAAGCAAAGAGTTCTGCATCAGATGTCTTAAATGCATTACACAGCAAGATGTTTCCAACAAGTTGTACTGCAACAGTGGAAATAAATTAGCAAGCGTTCAAAACAGACACTGAAGTCAAGGAACACAAAGCAAGCACGTACAACATTCTTAGCAAATACCTACCACTAAAATCAAATCTCAAGTCATTGAAAACCCAAATCATTGTATTTGATGTCATGGTGGCCACACGCTAATATGTCCCTATAAGGCACATTGAGGCATGACAGAGAGGGATAGGAAGTCCCTTATGGGGTCTGGCTAAATAAGAAAATAAAAATATTTTAAACAGGTATAAAAGTGATCAATCAAACAAAATGCAGTAGATTTGAAAGGATTTCATGAGATATTTAACAAACAGGGATTCCTTAAGGATACATCTCACTGAGATGGATTCTAGTATTCAGCCAGAAACCACACACGCTGCATAAAATCTCATTGGAGAATTAGAAAAGACATTAAATGTGAACTTTGCTGGAAGATAAAGTTAGGTATTATTCAGTGTTTGCAGATATCATCTATTTAAGTTAAGAGTACAATAACTTAAAGACAAAGAAGTTCAAGATTCAAATCTAGAAGACTGTAATGCTCTGAGCGCTGTCCCACGAACACAGTGACTCTCTGTACTTTCCCGCATAGCAGTGGACGAGGAGGATCCTAATGCTAGTCTGACACTTAAAAGAAATATATATGCAGGTACATCTTCAGATTACTTTTTTCCTGAGTGCTCCTTGTTTCACGTGGCCAGTTTCAGAAGCAAATGAGGCACTGGCACTCATTGACTGCTGCAGAGGTGATCCTATCATCCCAGATGAATTTTGTTCTCTCTGTCTTGTACTACTCCAGTGAAGAAAAAGGGAGAATATATTGCAGTGAGTCATCTCAAAGCAACTGAAAACAAAAGGGTGGAAGTCCAATAGGTACAACAAAGCTCACAGGTAATATCAGGAACTCCTGAAGACTCAGGGGAAACGTCTTGTCTGCACCAGGCAGATGTCTGCAGGAGAAAGAGCCTAGCTAAGGGGAAGAGTTGGAGCAGACTGATTCAGGAGCCACATGGCTGACCCGGGCAACACCAGGCGGTACACCCCAGGGAACATTCACCAGCTGCCACCACTCTCACCGCGAAGCAAGCAGGTATTTTGAACAACAAGGTGTTACCTTAATCCCAAATGGGACAGGGAAGGATGCATGGATTCATGCTCAGCAGAGGAAGGCCCCATTCCCCCTTTCCACCCTAGTCAAAGATACGGGAAGATGACACTACTTTCAGTCGATTTTTGCGACAGCTGTGAATCTGGTCTTGCCAGGGAGACTCTCCTGCCAGAGAGAAGTCAGCCCCATTTGTGCAGGATTCATCCATCTCTGCCACCCAAGGAAATAATACAGTAGTGTTATGTTAGGTGCTTCTGGGTGGCAGCAGGGTATTTGTACTTGTTTCCTCTCATTCTATCATTTGTTTGCTTTTGTACGTGGGCTGATGGCTGGGTGCTTTTCAAAAAATACACATACCACTCACCAGAGCACACATCCCATCGCACAGTACAGCACACTGCTGGCTGCATAACCCTTTTTGTATTCCTTGTGCACCGGGCAGGGATTTTTTCATTTCATGCATCATCCATAACTTGCCGCAGTGATTCCAAAAATCTCTCCCACGCTCACATGAATACGAATAATTTAAATTCACATTTTTGCTTTTGGAAATTTATCATCATAGAAGTTGGGCTCATAAAGCAACTGTATTTCTGAAATTTCTCACAGAATAATCAAGTGATGGCACCGTTCAGCAAAGCAGTCTAATTACTTCAGTATCATACAGGCACTTTGAGCTATGACTCCATCCCGTGAGAAGGTCAGTTATTGACATAAATCTACCACCACTATTACTGTCCACTTCACTGCTTTTTCTTTGATGTTTCTTTCTATATGCTAATATAATAAGCTGTTAAAAAACAAAGCAACTGCCATTTGGGTTATAAGCAGGTATCTTGTCTCTGCCAGTGCAAAATAGTAAATGTTTTGAAGGAATGTACCCAAAATGTTGCTGTGGCCAGTTACGGAATAATCAGCTTGGAGAGGAAGTTACTCCTTAGCTTTCACCCATGTCCACTGCGTTTTCACTGTGAACAAGATATTATACCTTTTAAACATAGTTGTGAGAGCAGGTGTTTAATCATGTCTGCACTCAGAGAAGCTGTTGGCTTTCACAAAGAGTACAGCAAATTTTAACTTTGCAAAGTGCAATGAGTTCCACAGTTTCTTAATTTTAATTATCCTGGCCTTCGAGAAGGTAATGCAGCTCCCCTCTGCTATTGTGGACGTGGGTAGCTGACAGGAACGCTCAACCTACCAGCAGCTCAGACAAAAGCTACTTGGAGGCTGCTTCCAAAGCCAGTGCTTGCTAAAGTCCTTGCGCTGCTGCCTCTCTCCTTTGGGTGCACGGTACCTGCAGCCGTGGGTGCACGGCAGGGCACTGCACACAACGCTGCCTCTACAGCTGCCTGACGACACAGGGGCTGGGCCACATCACCGAGGGGCACATTTTGCACAATATGCAACTTTCAGAAATTAGGTTCTTCCCTTTCCCAATGTGTGTATTAGGATTACACGCACTCACCTGGATGCAACACAGTGCTTCCACATCCACTAATCCTTACAGGAAAAACTGGGAAGTTAGACAAAGGGGCAGAGGAGGAACGAGCTGCCCTGCCATTTGTGCTGAGTTCATGCCTGGCAGAGGGCTTGCCCATCATTCCAGAAACTGGGCATAGTAGCACCTCAAAAGTTGCTAAAGAAGTTTGCTCAGTTACATTAATCTTCAAATTATATAAGGAGCTCTTAACACAAATGTCTTATATTTGTCACTCAAGCAACAGTCTCCATTGTGAAAAAAAATACACACTTGAAAGCTTTTCAGATAGACAGACAACATTATTAAGTACCTGCCCAGCTAAGAACTTAAATCAAATTAAAATCCTGTTATAATACTTAAACTTTTATTCGGAAAAACGTAAGCTGTGTTGTCTTGTTATGGGCCTGCTGAGGAGGAAACACTGGGGTACCTTGGGATCCTGTTCCAGCTGCCAGTGTCGTATGCACCAAAGGGAGTTTTGTCACCAAGCACATCGTAACTCCCGACAGCTAGACACCAACACTGCCCGCTAGTTCAAAGAGTTTTATCTAAAAATAGAAGCCTCTTAAGAAAAATGACCACTTCTTTAGAAGAACAGTCAGTTTCTCTCTGAATCAATTTAAGCCTGAGCACATCAATGAAAGAGAGCTTGACCTAAAGAGCTCCACAGAAATCAAGACCTGAAGTAAAGATATGCCAGTAATGTGGCAGAAGATAAGGGGACTATGGGCCTGATCCAAAGGCCACTAGGTCATTAGGAAGCTTTAACATTGAAATGGGCTATGGAAGAGGTCAAGCTAGTGGAAAGAGCACTCCTTATTATAAAAATAAGAAGCAGTTATAAATGCAGTTGAAGTTAAGGGAAGTTTTGTGGTCAAAACTTCCCTCCTTTCCTCCAACAACAGACTGGGCCTTTTCACCCCTACAGAATAGGCACCAACCTGTTATCCCTTTGCCCTGAGCGAGCACCCAGAGGTGAGAGCCTTCAATCACTGCACCAGGAGTGAGATTTTGCAGTAGCATATGGGTGCTATTCCCACAGCTGCACAGGTGGTTGGGATGAACAGTGACTGCCCAGCTCTCTGGTGCATGCTTGCAGCAGCTTTAGGCTCTGCACCCAACCGTGCCACCACACACCTGAGTTGTTGCATATATTTGTTTTGCTTGAGCACCTGTGGGAATCCATTCCCAGCTCATTAGGGTGCTGATGGGTCAGCTAACAGGAGAGGAGCTGGGTGCTGATAGCGAATGCTAAACCCTCGCCCACCCACCATACCTCCAGTTCGTATTTTCTAGTGTGGGTAAAGGCATTTTTTGACTCAGATATAATAGTATTTGATAGTATTTGAGCACTGGAACAGGTTGCCCAGAGAGGTTGGGGAGTCTCCTTCTCTGGAGATATTCAAAGCCCATCTGGATGCAACCCTGTCTAACCTGCTCTAGGTGACCCTGCTTGAGCAGGGGGGTTGGACTAGATGATCTCCAGAGGTCCCTTCCAACCCCAACCATTCTGTATGAATCTCTATGAATCTGTAACTACATTAGGAAGAAAGCACAAGTGTTCACTCATTAATGATAACATACGAAAACAGTATCTTGATTTTTAACCTCCCTGGCCCATGATGAACATCCTTTGCTGAAGCCTTTAAACTGCTAAGATTGTTCCATTGCCAAGGTATGAAAGAGCAAATGTTCTACAATTGAATACCATGTGTCTTACTACAAGAAAAAATCACAGAACTCTCTCAGGGATGGAAAAGGTAGTATAGCTAGATAAACATACTAAGCTAAGTAAAGAGAATTTTCAAGCCACTCTATTGGCTACACATAATTGGCTTGTTAGGAAAATGTGCATATGCAAACACATGTGAAAGAAACAGAAGATCACAAAAAATAGCCCAGAACTCAGGCACATCATTTAGGACGCAAATACTGCCTCCTAAATAAAGGAGTTGATGGCAGGGCAGAAAGTATATTTGCAAGCCTTGAAAACTTAGTACATAGAGTGGCATCAAGCTGACCCTGCAGTTTGTAATTCCGGCTCTCCCATGTGCAGTCTTCCCCGTGCCAGCAAACCAGCTCTACTCCTCTGTGACCCCAGCAGGGTCCTGCCTCACCGCAAGAGAGCTGCTCCGCTCTCGCCTGCTCAGGAGCTGCCAGTTTGCCTTAAAGTATTAGAGCAGCATTATATTGATTACTGCTTGATATTTGCAGGTCTACAAAACGTCCAAGGAGACACAGGAAAGTTTAGAGACTTTTAATTTGTTGTACCAAAGCTTTTCTGATGGTCCCAGAAGATTACACATTTATGAAGAAGGGCAGCAACAATAAAAGCTTATTGTTTGCACTCAGCCAAACTTCATGGATTTTTTAAGTATGACAAAAGAGAAAATGAGTTACACAGATTTTCAATAACTTGAACACCAATCTCTGCTGTCCAAAGGGAATTACTCCAGTGTTCTTTCTTTGTCTACCTTGGCCTGGCTTTAAGGGTTTATCCTTGTAAACGACATCAGTAGTTACAGTTAACAGGTCCAAAATGAAGCTGTGGGACTTGGATCCCTCTTGTCCTGATGTGCCAGATGCTCCATGGGGAGGACTAAAGATAGCAAGAGAAACTTTGTCAAGATAGACTCATTGCGGAGAACAGGAGCAAGTAGCGCACTTAGCCCTTCCCTTCGCTTCAGTGACAAATTGGAAGTACCAAGAGGATTCGCTCTCATCAGAGGGCAATGGCATGAAGTTAAAGCAGCAAGCTGTTTCGCTTTTATGTGTTCAGCTAAAGAATAAGGTCAAAGGCAGAGGATCTTAAAACTTTGAATTAAGAAACAGGGGGATTTTTCTTTTTGTCCTGGACTGCATTGATACAATCCAGCACAAAAGCTGCTGTGTAGCATTTCCCTGAATTTCCCTTTCTCTTTGCTGGGAGATGGAGTACATTTTCTTCAGGTACAAACTTGCTATAGCTACTGACAGGGATGCAAGACACCTCTAAAGTCTTCTACATTCCCTGTTTTATTGAAATAGCAGAAAGGCACTAAAACAAGAAAACAGAAGCATTACTGCCACATAAGCTAGTCTGGCTACAGAAAAATATGTTGCAAATTGTTGAAGGGACAAACGTAAAGCAAAAACAGTTATCTTCAGAGCCAAGGGTGGCAAATCTCATGTCAGGGGGAAACAACAGGCCATGAAAGGCTCCATGTCCAGCTGACATTGAGTAGGAAGCCCCTTGTTCGGCATGCCTGAGAATGCGTCCCGTGCGTCTGGAGCGGGGACAGCCGGGTAGCCTGGACACGCGGCACGGGAGCACCCAGCCTTCGGATGCACACACTGCTGCAGAAGCGGGCTCCAGTGCCCACGGGGAGCGGAGCACAGAATACGCACCCATGCTAAGACTCAAACTAAAATGTGATCTAAAAAAAAAGAGGTGTTTTGCTTTCTGAGTCCTTTATTTTTATTTGTTTTTATGCTCCTGTAAGTAAACTCAACAACTTCTTTTTTCCCAAATAAACTGAAATTTTGCAGACCATTAATCCATAATATGGACAAAAGCCTTTGGGTGTACGTGGAACAAAATGAAAAATGGTCAGTCTGGTTCTTCCAGGAAAGCTGATACTTCACATGAGCAGTAAAGATTTTCCAACAAGCACTAGTACACACATTTCAGGGCAGACCTACAGTGACTGCATTAGCATGGTAGAGGGTAATGGCTCTGAATATCATTTATGCACACTTAACTACCATTTAGTTAATGTTTATGCAGCATTTTGAAAATGTAAAGTGCTATAAAAATGCCAAATGTTATTATTATTAATAATCCTAGTGATAAATATGACTCAAAACTCTATCCTTGTCCTTCATGTCAAAGGGATGTTTGCACAAATATTAAGGACTGCAATTCAGCAAGACATTTACAGTGTGTGCTCTACTAGGAGTCCATGGGCTATACATATAAGGGAAAAAAGGACTAACTGGTTTCTCCTCAAATTTACTGAGTGTTACGAAAAATTAAAGATTATGTTAAAAACCTGCTTTTAAAAAAGCTGGGTCAGAGATCTGCTGTAACAATTAAGTCTATTTAGCAAGTTATGGAGGTCAACATGTTTTAATACACTGTTTTTTCTTTTAAATAAATGCAAAATTGGGCACAAAAGAGCACTCAAGGACAGAAATATGTGGGTATCTGCTGTCTGTTGTGTTTCCACTGCACCACATCCTAGCAGCCAGCTGTCCAAACTTAGACAACGCAAAACCCCAAATCCATCCCTCCTAACATCTTCATTTCATCCCCCACTGGAGGCCTACCAACAACAGAGCCTGCTGTTCCAGAAAGAATTATTCCCTCATTGCTTTCACCATATCCCTAAAATAGTTTCCTCTTATTTGTAACTGAAGCTCTGCATCAGAAAGGCAGATGTGAACCACCCCACAAGCCCCTAAAGCTCCAAGACGTGGGCTCGTCAGGAGCAACGCCACTCCAGTGCATTATACATATTGCATTAGACCTCATCAGGGAAAACAATCTTGGAGACAAAAATCCACAAAGAAAACTTTTGAGAAGGCGCCATTATTTCAAGGGAGTGATTGGCTTTTGAAGGAGTAAGAATAGGAAAAATATTTTTTAATGGGTTTTTCTCTGGTTTGGAGTGGCCTTTGGAATTTGCAGTGGCTTCACCACTGAGACTGAGAGAATGTGAAATTACTTCTCTGAGAGAAACATCTGCCATTCACCTTACTGGATAACCAAAAGGAGGAAAGAAGTTCTGCTAAAATAAGATCTTTTAAATGTCTTCACTCCCTTCATCAAACTGGATTTTCCAGAGTTCAGCTCCCATTCTAGTATTCAGTTGAAGCGACCGGATGCTGAGCTCTTAAACATTTGATCCAGGCCTTGCAACTGGGGACACAGGTAGAGAACATACGGCTAAATCCCCCCACCTCCCCTGCCGCAAAAGCTTTCTCCAAGACTTAGAAAACTACCCTAGTTTAAAAAAGGAATAAGAAAAAAAAAAATCCCACAGAGACAGCCTGATCTTCTACTTCCTCACACCGGTATAAATCAGGAATAACCCTGCGGACTTCGTAGGATTTGCACAAGTATAAAACTGCTAGAAACAAAATGAAAGGTTCACATATCCTAACTTCAGCAGTTGGCTTGGATTTCTTTAAATAGCTTCATTAATAAATACTTTTTAAAAGAAAGAAAGAAAAAAAGCACTCTCCCTCCCCCAGTACTAATTGCTAGTGCTCAGATTTAATCTCCAGCATTTATTGTGCTTCACCAAATCCCTAATAATCACCCCAGAAGACTCCTTAACATTGTTGTATAATGGGAAACAAGGGCAGGGTATTACTTTTTCATGTACAAAGATGTTTCATCAGGAGGCCAGATTTCTTCTATGCAGCTAGAGTACATAGAGCCTGACACTTTTAATTTCTTCCGTAATTGTGTCACGAGAGGGGGTTATGTCACTGTGCCTCTTTGCTGAATTCCAAGAGGCTCAATGCTATTCCCATGGTCATTGCCTCCTGCCTCTACTTTAAAATAATGAAGATTTGGGCTGAAATAAATTTGAAGATATCAAATAAGGACCCCTTGAGTTTCAGGGAAAGAAAATAAAGCAGCTTTTATTAAACTTGTTATGAGACCTTTCATGACCACTATTCTCGCTGTTCTCTTTGCTCAAAGCCTTTAGAGAATGGTCTCACTTTAGCCTAAACTCAGCTCTTTCTCAGCTCTCTAAGCCTCTGTAAAATTGAAGGACATTCACTCCAACACACGTCCTTAATAACTCAGTATGATTTAAACTTTCAATCTGCATTCCTGATTTCTGTAATAATTGAAAGGAATGCATTAGCAGCAGAAAAAAAACCCACTTTTGCTTCATAAACTTTACCTTCATTGCTTCAGATTTTCAGTAGTTCTCAATATGTAAGTTTAATGGCGTGACCCTAACAAGAAACGATCAGCAAATGAAACGAACCAGTGTGTAGCTGCTCCACACGGCTACAAGTGTCAGCTGTGGCCTGCCTGCCATTAATTTTATTGTAACTCATTTCTTCAGGTTGAGTACAGCACGATTTAATGTTCCCATTCTCCCATTCCTGTTCTGCATGACAAATTGTTTTAATAAACATAAACCGGGTAATAATAAAGTAATAATAAGCCTAGCACTCACCTTATATCACTGCAGTTAAATTCTCCCATAAGCCAACACTGGTTACAATGACAATTACAATCGAGCCAGTCCGCAGCCAGGCAAGCACAATGGACAGATTTAATATAGTTTGTAAATATGATTAGTGTGCTGTCATGTTATTGCAGCCTGGTATTTACATTTCTCTCTGGGGTTATTCACCACACCAAATCAACATTAAATAGTGCTCCCTTCTCTTCCCCTTAAATCAAATACACCTTTCTTTGTGTTCCACTCAGAAGTTAATGAAGAAAATGGCATCGATTGTTAATACTGAGGGATCAATCAGGGCTTTGCATATTTATTTCTTTTAAACGGATGTAAGTCTGTCTGTATAACCCTGCAAGATTTCCTTTGAAATTCATAACCTCCCCCTCCACACACACCCTTTAACATCAACACTCGTCTGCTTACTCTCTTATGAAAAATGTTCAAATAATGAATGGCTGTTGTTTACAGAAGTAATTTCATGCTACATTTCCATTATTGCCTGGATTTGTTTAGCTTCTCAAGCTTCCCCATTTCCCTGCAATGAACTTTTAAGGAAATATAACCAGCTTTCGCTGTTTATGCCATTATGTTTATAATAGAAGCTGCTCTCATTTGTGACATATTGCAACACTTCATAACTGTGTGCAAATAAGCATCCTTAAACTTGTTAAGGTCAATTAATCATCGTACAAAAGCTTTTTTAGCTAGGACTTGCACCAGCATAAATCCAGCCATGTAGCAGGGTAATAAAAGGGCTCTAGCGTGGTCTGGGGTCCTGCACAGCACAAGCGTGTGCTTCGGATGTTAATAAAACTGCCTGCAGACGACCCAGGGCCATTTCTCTGAAGTTATTTGGTTCCTGGGTTTAGGCAGCACGGGGCGAACACCGGCTGCCTGAGTGCAGAAAGACCCCGGTGCCCAAGGCTGCATCGTTGCTCCAGCGACAAACTCCCACGAACCTAGCAATTTTCTGGGCACGGACGCACGGGCTGAGGCTGCAGCTCAGCCTGCGGAGTTAGGGCCCACGGCAGTTCACCGGCCAGGAACATGCTCGCTGACCGCACAGCAGCAAACGCCGATTTGAAGGCGGCGCAGGGGAGCCCGCCCAGGGAGGCCGGGCGCTGGCGGCCGGCGCGGAGCCGCGGCCGTTCAGAGGCACGCGGCGCTGGGCAGCGCGCAGCCCTGCTCCCCTCGCGCCCCGTGGAGCGGGGCGGCCGCGGAGGCCTCCCCTGGGCCAGCTGCGACCGCACCGAGCACCCGGCACGGCCAGGCACGCGCTGTCCGCCCCCCATCCCCAGCCCCGGGCTCCTCTCCGCCAGGGACAACCTCCTCCTACGTGGCCGTGGCACGCGCACCACCAGCTCCGCTCTGCGTGCAGCTGAGAGGCAATACTCGGGCTGCTCGTATCTATGCTCCCCCTTTCTCCAAAGAGGTTCTCGTCCCCCACACTTTGGACTGGATCAAGGGCTAGGTTTGAAATTTAAGATACGCCTTAATCAGGCTAAACGGGTGTTCTGGATGCCCCAGGCTTGCCACTCTCATGGCACCTGGGGGCCTGTAGAATAAGCCTGTTCTGTGTCTTTCAGCTTTGCCTTATGCGTTTAAAACAACGGCAGCAAACCACAACCGCAACCTCAAATAAACTGTAATGGCAAGATACAATAAAATCTCATTTGCCAACAGAAAATTAAAACAGATAGGATACTCCAGTTCCTGAGGGTGTACGTGTGCATGTGCATACTGCAGGCATTCACGAGCATTTTACTTGCATTTACTCTCTCCTGCAAAGTGCAGTATGAAGACAAGCCCCACGTTAGAAGTCTAGCCCCAGCCAAGGCCAAAACATTGACCAAGAGCAATAATTAGGTATTTGCAATAATTACTAAGCTCATGCATTCTTTGCCATCTATTGCAAATAACTTATCCATATTATACATTTATATCAGGAGAGAGGAGAGAAAGCATGATTTAAAGAAAACATCAACTGTCAGTTGGAGAGCATAGCTACTTTGTGGGAAGGTGCATAATCTGGAGACAAAAGCAGGACATTTTAAAAACCTATCTCTACTTGTGGCTTTATTGGAAATGATAGATTTAAGAATGTGATTCACATGGTCACCCAGGGGGCAGGGATCGGACTTACTGAGACTTACTGATATTATTTATTTAAGAGTGAAATATCACAGTAAAATATTTCTGCTAAAATGTGTATTTACTGAATTTTCCTTTTGGAGCTTAGCACCGCGACAGCTAGAAAGGGGTGTCTGTGCACGTGTGGAAAACGAAGAGGGGGAAGAAGTGGGGTGTTACTATACACAAGATCACAGTACTCGAAACATCCTACTGAGATCAGAAGAATTGTGAAGCATAGCGAGGTGGTACTCTAGCTATTCATTAACTGCCTGTATCAGCCAGCCCGGAGATTAGAGCTTAATGCAATGGTGAAGTAAGTGTCCATATCACAGTAGCCATGGAGGAATAGCGAGATGTAATGAAACTGAATAGCCAGCCATTGAAAGTTGAAAAATATATTGATTTTTCAGTGCTTGATCACCCAGGAGGCTTTATCAGGTATGAATACTTGGGAACCATCTGCTAACTCTGTAATGGTATTTTAGGATTTGTGACAGACACCAGCAAAAATAAAACGGCATGTTAGAAAATAACACAAAGTGAAGCTTGCTTCCCTGTAATACATTCCACTGCTCCACATCTGGTTTTCTCATTCCTACCTTTTAATTGTTTCCAAATTAGGTGTAGCTAATGTGTGAATACAAATTAAAATTAGTACAGGGATTCAATTTCTCCCCACCTTTCAAACCAAAGAGAGCTCAAGTGTTTATAGCAGTATTTATCCCTGTATCAGATTGCATTATTTATATAGTAAAGATTTCTCTCTCCCCAGAAGAAAGTCAGTAGGACCCCAGTTATTGTATTTAGCTACTGAACCTCGTTGCCAACATTTCTTCACATTCATTTGTGTAAGTCACAGAACAAAAAAGAACAGGAATAGGCTCGGAGGCACAATATCTACATATTGTCTGATGTAAATAACACTCCCAGACATGATTGGCATTCTCCAAACAACAATCATTGTTATTGAAATGTGCCTCTATTCCCCTTGTTTTAATACTGAGAATGATTATGAAATCTCTTTGGGTACAATAAATCAGCTGAAAGATGTAATAACATGTTTCAGCTGTTGGAATGGATGTTTGATTACAGCTCTGAGGGTTTTTTCCTCATCTTGTTTCTAGTCTAATTCTTAATCCATTCTGTGATTTAAAAAAAAAAAAAAAGAAAGAAATCCACACATCAACAGCAAATGCTCATTCTTGCTTGGAGAGTGAGAGTAAGCTGAGCAGGAATCAAGTTGCATTTTAACAATGCAAGGAAAATATTTCTCTATTACAGCTTTGGTTAAAATAGTAAGTTAAAGTGTCATTTGAAATTACATTCAGTAAACATTTAAACTTTAGTACCTTTCTAAGATAAAGAAAGAAAGATAGAAAAAGAACAAGAGAGACTTCATTTCAGTCAAACCTCATTTGATTTCTAAGAGAAAAAACCCTCTCTCTGCCTCTCCTCCCCTCCCTCCCTCAATAATTCTGCAAGCCTCTCTGAAAGTAAGTGGTAGTAAGGAATTAATTTGCCCCAAAATGCTAAAGCGTAAAAGGAGGAAAATTATTTTCCCTTTATTTTACACTGTAGCTGCAGTACACAAAGGATGAAGAAAGTCAGAGCCCGTGGTGGCAGCTATTTAAAGCCCCTTTAAAGGCCCAGAGACTCCGTGCGCAGCAAAAGCAACGCAGCTCCGCTGGGTCACTCTCCCAGAAAAGCATCTGGCAAATAACTTCTCTTGCTTAAGTGTATTTTGTGATGGAAAAATGTGAAGGAAAAATAACCAAGGAAAACAAAAAGATTAGCATGTGGGTGGCTTCTTTCTCCAACCCACATTTGTCCAAGTCCCACGGGGCTCACCCCAAGTTGATGAGCCCACTGCGGTGGCTGCAAGCACATTCCTTGATGTTCTCCCAAAGTCCGCAAGGCCAAAGAGGCAACTACATTCAAGGTCGGTGGTGGGAAAATTCAGAGAAATCTGGGCTTCCTGAAGTCTTTACAACTGCTCAGTGATGTGCTGCCAACACTTCAACAAGAGGCTCCTCAGAGAATTCCCCCTTTGGCCTGTGATAAACCCGGTGCCCCAACAGTGCGTCTCCTTGCCAAGAGGAGGGGCGAGGGATGAGAAAACCACTCAAGTGTTTTCCTCTTTAAATGAAAACACTTCTCATCATCATAATCAAGAAAAGAGACTATCCTACTGGGAGAGCAATCTTACACCATCCATTTGGACAGAACTGCATCTGCTCTATGTAGTTCCCTGCAAGAAGCAGAATAAGCGCTTTCATTGGCAGAAATCATTTTCTGGATGGCAAGAAGGGTGCCCAGGAAGAACTAGGTAAGCTTGCCACCATGTTTCCAGGGGCCTAGAAGCAGTCAGGGAGGGCCATGGAAGGCAACTGACTCTAAGGGTACTCCCATGAGCAGATTTTCCCAGGGCCTGACCCACAGTGCCCTACAGTTGGGCAAAAGCATGCGCTGTCAACCCAGTGCCTACCCACACAGCAATACAGGGAGCTTTCCTCTTCTCCTTTACTTCTTACATCAGTGTGTAGGCTGTGCCTCACCTCGAAACAGGCAGGGTCTTAAAATAAGACACAGAATCCTCCCTAGAGCTGTGAGCACAGTGAGGAAAATGCTTCTAACGTTCAATGGAACGACAAAAAAACTTTGAAAAGGTATTCATTGGTTAATTCATTCCCCTCTTTCTGACCTTTATTCAAGGGGAAAACTGCCAACAGCACAAAATCCTGCCAACTCCAAGAAGCTTAATTGTGCAGATTATGGTCTGTCTGTAACACAGATTATTAAAAGCACACTTGGACCCTTCACCGCATCCTCACGCTTGATTCAGTAGTAGGTTCTTCATTAGATGAAGGAGATTCGGTTTGGTGCCCTCCCTGAAGATGCAGAATGTCCTACCTTGCTTTAGCCAGACTTTGCCGCCTGTCAACCCTCTGCGCAAGCATCCAAGGCACCGCTGGCAGGGGCGAACCCTAACCTGGAGCTTCCAGCTTTCCACCGGTGGAGGAGAGGCAGGAGATTCGCTCACTGCTTCATACGGGATTCGTCAAAGAAAAAGAGCTCTTCTCCGAGGGAGTCTGGGACTGCATCGCACAAAAACCTCACACAGCTTTTTTGGATAGCACAGTACACATTGTATTTAAAAAAAAATGTGAAAATTACCTTTCAAATTTTAGAGAATGTAGTGAAACACAGCATGGAAAATCTACCCCAGAAATAACTGAGGTGAAACCATTTCCCTAGGTTCAAGATTTTTTTTCTCTCTTTCTTTTTCCCTGGGTGAAAATTTACTGAGCCAGCCTCCCTCCTTCGCTGTCCCAGAAAAGTTAAAGCACTTGTATTTGCAAACTGCTTACAGAGGCATGGACACCACCTTTAATTCCTAGCTACCTCTTGCTAGCCACAAACCAATCCTCTCTGCTCCAGAGGAGAGAAACAGAAATGAGGCCAGATCCAAACTCAATGGAGGGAGTTGGCGGGAAAGTTCAGATTTTGACTTTGCCTCTTCATTTTAGAGTTTCCCGTTCAACCTCATCATAATTAAAAAACAGAGAGATTTAGAGGAGACTCCACCTCAAAAAATACAGTTTCTCTCCTTGTTTCCTGTCTTACAGAGAAAGTAGAAGGTGGCCCCTTTGGTGCTCATGTGGCTTTGGGTGTTTGACAAAAATATTTTTCTCCCACAATCACTGTACGACGAAAGAGTAAGTGCAGAATATATTTTTAATTTGAACAGACGCTTGTAGCTGCATGCCAATTCCTCGCTGCTGTACTGTTGATGAGCAGTTGTCTGTGGAACAAATTGAAGAAAGCCACAAACTAATTTCCTAAATATGATTTTTTTTCTCCAGTGGTAGGGAAGTGATGAGTTTTAGATGAGAAAGAACATCTATCTGCAGCTCAATGGACTGAAAATTCAGAAAGAAAACTCTTAAAAGTCTTCAGAAGTACCTGAGAATGACACAAAAATACAAGTCTCTTCAAATTTTATGATGAAAGCAAATGCAGTCAGCAAATCGAGAGGATGACAAGGACGAAGGAAGACTGAGACACACCTGAACTGCTGTGATAAATGAAACAACAACTTCTTGTCTTTAACAAAATAGTGCTTCCTGTCTGATACATACTGTAAACTGTCATATCACTTTTATTATACTTCAGCAAAGATTGTGCATAACAGACATCTCTCTACATGTCCAGTTCTCTGTATCAGCTGTTACCCTGTCAAATCCAGTGCAGCTGTGCTTCTCTTAAGGAAAAATCAAGAGCACAGCAGAAGTGACTAATTCTCTTACTGCCTTGTTCTTGAATCTACTTCTGCTACGAGACACAAATGAACTCACACTGGACACACATTTAAGCAAATTAATTCCTATAAATTTTATTTTTAGCCATAAAGAATGCTACAGTCATGTGAAACCCTGGTAAACTCTGCCTCTATAGAACCAGGATTGAGAGTATTTATAAATTAGCTGCACTGGAAAAAGCTTGCGACCATGCAACCAGCCAGAGGAATTCCATAAGGTTTCCTTGTGGCTGGACCTTTGTGAAGCCACACGGCAAGATGGGTTTAATGCTTCGTGTTTCCTGCATGCCTGTAAATGGAGCTTTGGGGTGGTAAAGTAGCTTTACTGAATGTTCTTCCTATCTACGGAAACATGTAGCCTTAATGCTCAAGGCAGGCGGAGTTTTGCAGAGAAATTTTACCCTTACCTCTCATCTTAAATTTAAATTTCAGGAAAACCTCATCTTTGATCCATTTGGTCAGCAGGCCTCACACCCACAGGCACCACCAGCATGGACTGCTTTGCACTCACAGAGTTTCCTTACAGGTATTCCTTGCTCTTAGCCACCAATGGCAAAACATGTAGGGGAGGTCTACGTCTGGCATCGCAGCACACAGCGTACTGGCTCCTCCTCCTTTCTGGGTTACAAGCTACTTTTAAAGACAGGTACAATTACATCACCTACTTTTCTGAGTAGGTAACTGTTGAGAAAAGTAGCTACTATGAATGTATATTAAAAGGGCAGGATAGGATAGTATTTTCCCAAAGAAGCAAGGATGAAGCAGTATTTTCATTCAGTCAAAAGCTAGTCAATCTTGTTTGTTAAAACATCTCTTAACATTAACAATATGTAGACAAAGGTGTTTGGTGCTCGTCCTCAGTGCTGTTTTTACCATTGCATTTAACTCAATGGTAAACCAACTTAGTTTTGGCCGCTAAGTAAATGCCCAAGTGTCATCCCTGACCAGAGCCTGAAAGAGTAAAGAATATCCCTGAGTGCAAGAAGGACCCACTGTCCCTGCCACCATTGTGGAAGTGCTAAAGCCAACTATTTTATTTAAAAGCACCGTATTTCAAATGGTTGTCATCTAAAGACATCAGTGCTATCAGACAATGATTTTGTTGTGGTATTTGTGGAGAGCATAGTCTCAAAAAGGCCCTGAAGCTGCAAGCTTTGCTACAGCTGTACTCCTCTGTATTCACACGAGTGATGATGTTGTGCTTGCTATCACAACAAGCTTCCATCGGGGTGCTGAGAAAATCACCCTTGTAAAACCATGAATCCAAACCCAAGAGTTTTGAATAAATTGCCTAAAATTCAAAATCACCACCTGCAATAGAATATTTATCCAAGCTTTCTTGTAAGGTATCAGCTTTCGGTAAGATATTTTAAAGAGCATATTTCGAAGTTGAAAGATGAATGTTAATCCCCTGCCAAGAGCAGCACAGTGATTTGAACTGCATAAATAATACACCAGTAGCAAAAAGGACTGCTACAAGACAGGTTTTAAATGTGCCTCCATACTTCACATGTAAATAAACATTCTTCTTTAAAATGTTAAATTGTTTTGTGCTAATTTTGATTTATTGGGAAAATTCTGGGTTAGTTACCAGAACTTAAAAGCAACCCAGAACGACTCCTTGTTTTTAAACAAGAATTTTATGGATTCAGACATAATAAGAAGTATTTCTTATGTAAAACTAGATGATCATATGACTCCTACTCAGTTCACTAAAAATAGAAGACTATCAAACTTCTAAAAAATAAATGAAGGCATTAGTTCTCTCTTTCCTTTTTCCCTCTGAAATCATTTGGGTCCCAATTCAACAAAACAGGTTCCACATCCATATCTTTATTTATAAGGCCATATGTGCCTTATTGCTATGCAAACTAGGTACAAAATGCTACAAATGAGAACAGTAATATTTTATAAGCACTTTACAGTGGTATAGATAACTAAAACTCAGATGAAAATATTTTTCTCTGTTTTAGAAAATTTTTGAGATTTGATATTTTTCCATTCAGAATTAGGATAAAAACTGAAAAGCATATAACTATTTAGTTTGATCTTACTAATCAAAATCTACTGTCTCAATGACCTGAAGACATTTCATTTCCACTTGACCGCTTAATTCTAAATTTTTTCCGTTTTCAAATGACAAGTTGTTTCTAAATCTAAAATCAGAAGATTTTGTGCCAAAATATTTAAATGCACGCCCGACGTTTTCCAACGCTCCTGCCTTTGCCTCCTGCCTGTGCCGGCTGGCCCGTAAGCTCCTGGCACCTTGCAAAGCTGCGCCATGAACCGCGAGCGCAACTCCTGGCCAGCACCCCAGAGCGCGGCGAGCCGAGTGCGCTCCCCCGTGCCTCCTCCGACAGGGAGAGCTGCAGGCCCTCGGGAGACCCGGGCTTCCTGAATTTCTAGCTGGCTGCCAAGGAAGCGCCCCACGGGCCGCCCCGAGGCCCGTCCTACCAGCGCCCAGCAGCAGAAGGATGCTCCGGTGGCTTTTCCACTGGCAAGTCTCTATGCCAGGGGTGAAGGAACAAGAGGCAAATTTGAGTGCAGGTGAGGAAGCCATACTAGAGCAACACTACAACCAACGGGCGCACAGGCAAGTACAAGCCCAAAGGAAAGGAATGCAGCACGATGCAGCTTTGCCTTTCCCCATGGTGACATAGATCTATCCTGTCCTGGTGATGCTGATGTTAAACTCAGCATGTGGTTAAGAGATGCCACCAAAACATCAAAAGCAGCCAGGAATTCACGTGATTTGAAAGCTATGCTGCACTTCAGTGTTTAGCACTTTCATCATTCTGATCAGCATCAGCATCCTCATCATTGCTATCTTTAGGTGATTTGCTAACAGAAATAGCCTTGTCCTGAACAAAACAAAGCAGATACTATCCAAGATATATACTAACTGGGAGACTAAATAATGTACAACTTGCCATAAAGGTCAACTAAGTTAAATTTATTAAGAGACTTCAAAGTTTTTGCAGAACCAGAAAAAGATTCTATAAGAATTAATTCTCTAAGGCAAAAAAGGCCAAGTAAGGTTTGCAGCAACATGTAACATTAGTATATGTGTATACTTGTGCATACTGCAGGATCAGGTTTTCTTCTTACACTCTATGCTAGATCTTAAGAAAATTCTGTATTTTCTACCATTTTTTGATTGGTTTTAGTTTCACAGTTTTTGTTGTAATTCAGAAGGAAAAACAGACTTATGCTGGCTGATGAACTCTTACATTGGTGTTTCTCCCCCTCATCTTGTATGTTAAAATTACACTCAGTCTTTCACACACAACTCATTTCCTATTTGTATGGAAAAAGCATGTATCCCGCCCCCCCCCCCAAGTATTTACAGTATGTAATCCGTAAACAAAGATTTAATTTTCTGGAGGTTTTCAATAAAATCTATTATTTGGCCTGAAAGTACTTTAAAAAAGAGAGAGATTTGAGAATTTTCAGCAACTACCTCTTCTTTCACATCCTTGTTTTAATTTCTGGCTGGATATCCATCGTGACACGGTTCCCTCTACTTAATACTACCTGCCTACTACCTTTGAAGAAACTGGCCTGTAACTAATTAATGAAGAAAAAGCTGTTCTCTTAATCTTTTCCACTATAGCCTGGTTTTCGTAGTCATGAATATGATTTCCTACATATACAATTCAAATGATTTTGTCCTATGAGACTGAAACAGCTTTAGCCTCAGCATCCCCTAACAAAAATGGCAGTTGTTTCCTATCGTGTCTAAATACAACGGAGTTCATTAAGACCAAAATGCGGCGTGTTTTGTTTTCTCCAGCATTACAATTAACAAACTGTTTGTTTAATTAGAAAATTTCTGAAGACAAAAGATATGTATTGCCAAAACACCGGAGAATCGGGTTTCTGTCGCCTGCGCACCCGCCCCGTTCCTCCTGCTCTCACCCCCAGCCAGGGTGGTCCAGGGGTCAGACCCTACGCAGTCGGTGCTTCCGCTCAGCTGGGAGCAGCCCGAGCCACAGCCCCAGGTCTGGTCTTCCTTCGGTGGCCCAGACATGGGTCATTTTGCTGCCTGGTCATGGGTACATCTCACTCAGTAAGGACAAGAGCTTATGAAAAAAGATCTTATTTCTAAAGATGACAGCAGCTACTCTAACAGACCTAACAACAAAGTCACTGCCTCCCACTGCAGAGGCCACTGTGGGACAAAAGAGCAGTTTCTTGACCTACCCCATCTACGGACACCCAAGGTTCTTCTCACTTCGATGAGCAAAGTAAGTCCACACGCAACTGAGAAAGCTGGAGTGTTATTTCTAAAATTATTTCAGTCCTTTTCTCTCCATTTTTCTGCCTTCCCCACCCCTGGGTTCTACAAAGAAAGATCGCAGGAGCTGCCATTCAGGCAGAGAGAAAACGGTGTCAGTGGGGGCTAGCTCCCGCAGAACAGGCTGCAGCACCGCGGCCCGCTCAGCAGCAGCGACACCACGCCGGCTTTGTCCTCTGCCCCGCCGCAAACCGGTGACGGGCTCCGGCCAGCCGCACAAATACCGACAGGTGACCAACGCGCAAAGGGAGCAGGCAGCAGGGTGCCAGGGGTCAGTGGAAAGACGGGAGCTGGTCGGTAACAGGGAACGGGGCTGGCTCAACGGGGCCGACCTGCAATGGGACGCGGGCTACGAAGGGGAGAACGCTACCCCGCAGGTCCAAAGCGACAAAACCCGGAGCCCCCGGAGCTGCCACCTTCTGCGCGGTAGGGAGGGATCCAGGAGCACGAAGAAAGGCAAGGCTAGCAACGTGCGGAAAGGACGTTCCTTTCCTTGCAAGGCGGAAAGCAGAGAGGGTCAAAGTCTGTGGTGCTTGCAACAGGCTGGGACCACTGACCTCAACGAACCAAACAAAAGACACGTTTAGAGAAGACATGAGAAAGAGAGTCAAAAGTATATCAAAGTATGATAAGGAAGAGTGGGATTTTGGTTAAGGGTTCAACGGGGACTTGAGAGAGCTGGGGCCATTTCAAGTCTCTGCTGTGTACTTCCTGTGGGACCAGAAGCGAAGCACCTAATCTCTCCGTAATTCAGCTCTCATCAGCAAATAAATACTCAGGAGCGGATATGACATGTACTTTGAGTGCATACAGAGCCTAGCGCACTGGGGTCCTCAGCTTTTAGCTGTACTTCATTAACATTAAAAAAAAGTTTGTTGAAATATCACGATAAGTACTGTGAAAATTTTCAAACTTTGAATTCGTCTATTTTGCAGGATTTTGCTATTTTGCAAGAATTATTTCTATTGTTCTTAAACAGCTTTTCAAAGCATTACATTTTCATTCACACTTTCCATCATTTTCTACCCTTGAGCCACTGCATATAAATATCTGAGCGGGTATCCAGCAAATACAGATATCTGAATGCTATCCAGAGATTTTTCCCCTTTTTCTTTTTCTGTTTCTTATTTTTCCTTTTCCTCTTGCTTTGTGTTCAAAAACCCTTCCTCTTCTGGACAGGACAGAGTATAAAAGGAAGAGTGAAATTCTAAAGCTTGCAACTTTCCAAAACTAGGAGAAAATTGAAGCTAAAACATTAATGATATTTGAGAAAAGTAATTTCCTCGTTTTAAAGGAGTTTGGCACATTTTCAGTGGAAAGGGAGAAGAATTCTTCCTTTCTTCTTCTTTATAATTTATTTATTTATTTTTATTTTTTTACTTCTCAGCTTTTTACAGAAAGAAACAAGCCAAGAAGACTAAAACAGCTGGAGAAAATAGAATTTCTCCAGGTATTAAAAAAGCCCACACAGTAGTAACATTTTTTTCCTTGGAAAATTGAAAGAAAATGCCCTCTCCCTGAGCACGGGAAATCGCTTCCAGTGAAACAACCATCTAAGCAGCGGTCCGTAATGATGACTGCAGATGCTGCCGGATCTTGCCGACAGACCGCTGCGCGCAGCCCGGGAGGAGCCCGTCCTGGCCGCCCTGGGGTAAGCCGCCGCTTCCCGCCGCGACGGCGCAAAGCGAAGGCGGCAGCTCCCTGCGGCCAGGCAGCTGGCGATGGCGCCTGTCTGGGAGCGGGCTGCCCGCGAGTCCCAGCCGAAGGCAGGAGCGGCACCGAGACCGCCGCTCCGGCGGCGGAGCTGCGGGTTGCCTGACGGAGCGGCCTGCGCGCGCCTGAGAAGCGCCGAAGCGGCCTCCTCCCCGGCTGCTCTGAGCTACGGTAGCTCCCCAGAAACCAGCCCCGGGATCCGGCCGCCGGGGCTGAACGCCGGCCACCTGGCTGACAGTCTCGCAAGCAACAAAACGCTTCAAACGGGTCAAGTTACTAACTCAGAAACAGTCGGGGGGTTTTTGCTTCCAGCCATGGACAGGAAAATATCCAATCTCCGTTCAGAACTGGTCATCATTATTAAACGCACACATGGATGGGCTTTTTGGCCACGATATAAATGACTTAAAGCTGTGATTCAAATAGGTCTATAAAGTGCCTCTATGATGTTCCTCTCCTTTCTTTCCTTTTTTTGAAACTGCCTCTGCTCCACTGTTCTTTGTAGAGACAAGCCCTTGAAAATCACCCTCCTTAAGGTGTAAACTTGGTGACTGTACATTATAGTTAAACATTTGATTTGTTATAGGCTAGAAAAATAGAGAACTTGAAATCTCTTCATGGTATATTAAAGGTCACACAATTACAATAAAATCCTGCTCCAGCAGCTCCAGTCACAGACAAAATCAGTCTCAAATTTCCAGCGAACAATGAAGTCCCCACAGAGCTTCAGCTTCCCTGGGAAATCAGGGTATCTCAGGCTGTGTTGACTTTAAGGATGTCCTGAAAGCCCATCATAAAAAATGTGCTACTCAACCCAGTCACCGCTCTTGTGGGGTCCTGCAATTGAAAATATGCTTTTTATTTCCTAGCCGTTTGGGGCATCACATTTCTTCTGGTTTCAGAAACTGCCAGCTACGCTCTGCTCGGGTGAGACGCTACCGGTTTGAATGTCATTTGGTAGCATTCCGCACATCAAAATAAAATAATAATAATCCAGAAGAAAATCTACATCCTCATAATACAAACTAATCTTCAGGCTTCCCATCAAGCAAAACATATTGACAACTGACAATAGGCAATTAATAGATTAATGAGCATAGCTCTTATCTGTCTACATTGTGAGTTTATCTGGTTGTAACAGGATGAACACAACACGGGCCTGTGCTCACAGGAGTGCTGTCCCAATAGGAATGAGATCATTGCAGCAAGATATGAGCACAGTGCTTTGATTACCAGGTATCGTTCAATGGAACAGAACCCCCCCCCCCGCGCACACTTTAGTCTATACATTTTAAAATTATTCAAGGGCAAAGAACAGAATATAATTTACTAGAGAGAGAATTAGAGGAAAAGGTTTTACAAAAGCAAGAGAGATTAGGTTTTGATCCAGGGTTAAGAACACTGCCTCTGGCACACGCAGTATCTGTCAAGATAGATGATGGAATATATATATAAAAAAGGCAAGCCTTTCCACGTAAAACTGAGCCTAAAACCAGCGGTGTGTGCTGTTTTCAATAATAACATAAACTTTAAAAATCCCTTCATAAGCCAAATAAAAAAACAGACATACAAACTAGTTGTTTACTGGGTCTAAATCCGCAGAAAGGGTTTGTTGTCTCTGACCAAGGTAAACTCATTCACGAGACATTTTCTTTTGATCCACAGAGCTACAAAACTGCACTGCAGGATACTGTGCTTTGAATGAAAGCTGGGGAAAGGTAATCTTCCCAAATGATACCGGCAGGAAGGTGAGCAAGGTGTGAATTTAGGGAGCCAGAGTGCCATTTTCTGAATTGCATCCCGACATTCCCCCCAGCTCCTGGTGGTATGCTTCGCCGTAACCCAGCTCTCCGGCTCCGCGCTTGCCCTTTCCCTGTTTCCGTCACAGGAGGAAATGAGCCTCGCTTCTCTTGTGCGCAGAGCCAAGTTCTGTCCGCTTTTGCTTGTGTGTATAATCTACGTTGCCTCGATGGGGCTATTTGTACCAGCAAAGTGAATTTGCCCTTGATAGCATTAGAAAGTTTCAAAATAAATATTGTGATGTTTTGCGGGCTGGCAAACACAATCTGCAATTTGCTGTGTGGAAATTGCCTGTTCTGCTCCAGAATTATGCAGGCTTTTCTAATGACTAACGGCACGAGATAAACACAGCATGACAGTTGCATGTTGATCGTTCTATGTAATTTTGTTCATAGGCCATTTACTGGGTTTCTTTCAGAGCCCAGTGAAGTCAAAGGCAAAACACCAGTGCGGTGATCTTTGGACCAGACTTGACACAATTCCACTGGAATGTGCCACACAGGGAGAACTGGGGGATTTAGCCTGGGTGGGACCTAGTCTCTGTATGGAAACAGAGCTAAAAAAATGATTTTAGCAGTCCGCAGGGGACCTTGCTGCAGCAGTTCAAGACGTTGCCGTCTCCAGCTCCTCAGCCCCCTGCTCTGCGGGGGTCAGCAGCGCACCAAGGGCGGCAGTGCCTCTGCCCCTCTGCTCCCCAAGGCAGTGCCGAGATGGAAGTGCTCGGAGCTGCACGCACCCCTTCCTGGGCGCTGCTGCGGGGGCAGCCACGTCCGACAGTGGAGCAGGGCGAACCGCTGCAGGCAGCAACATTGAAATCACAGATGCAAAATTCACCAGAAGTTGCTGGAAAGCTTCATAACCTTCTTCATACCTGGCTCCTCACTGCTTTAAGTGTCTGCCATGTTTAAATAGTGGGAAGGGGCTCAAAGGCTACTTTTGCATGCATCTGTGTTGATGACAAAAGGAACTATACACGGACACAGAAAAATGGTATTATTGTATACCGCCATGAAAAGGGAATTCAGTTTGTGTCTCATTTTTAAGAGCTAATATTCTTTTATCTGATCAAATGGTAAACAGCATTGGCAAATCAAGTTTTGATGGCATATGTATTTGCAGACAAAACTTATATTCAGCCTTTTCTGATCCCACAAATCTGGGCTGATGTCCTCTGTGGTCACATTCTTAAAAAGCCTGGAAAATAGAAAAGCCTCCCATGCACTGCTTTAAATCCTGAACATGGACTTCTTCATTTTCTATTTGAACAGGACCTTCTAGGCATGCAGTGGAGAGCAGCTTTGGAAAATGAGTAGAGGGACAGAATGTTTTCAAAATGCTGATTTTATTATATTCTCAGTTATTCTATTCCACAGGGATCCAAACTAAAGCTTCAGCACTGAGAACTGCGATGTGCCAGGGAAGGTATCCCTCGGGAGGCATTCTGCGGGGGCAGCGGCGCCACCGAAGCCTCCCAGAGCATCCTCCACACTAAGCAGAAGCTCCTGGGCTCCCGGAGGGGAAGTGCACAGACTACATGGCATAAAGATCACAAAACACTACTTTCTTTGGCATTGCCAGCCACTGTTTTAAGCCGGATGCCTTGGGCCTAGGCTGGTATAATGGTCTTGTCTCCTCACTTCACCACTCCTCTTCCGCAGACTTGAGACACCTGATACCCTAAAAGGCACGAAAAAAAGTGCTTATACTTCCTTCTGGCAAACCCAAGCCACAGGTGTTTAATGCAGCTTGATACGCTTTCCCCTTATCTCCATGCTGAAAGTATAGGAGAAGTCCCAAGTGTTCACTTCCTCAGCATTTCTGGGAAAACTCTTTTCAGTTTTATAGATTGGTATGGGATCTATCTTTTGATATTTCTGGAGAAAACTGCTGACAGAACTATTAAGAAACATCCTCAGCCTGTTTTGCTGGGAGATACATCCATGATTAGAGGACAAAAAACAAATCCAAGTAGACCAGTTGTGACTTGCATGTTTTTTGTTCCTATACAATATAGTATACGAAAGAGATCACTGACAAAATTTGGTGTTTATGGAAAATAACTGTAGCAGCAAGAAGGTGAACAGCCTTTTGGTCACAGAAAATGTTTCTGTTCTTTAAGCAGGTGATGTCCACTTGTTAAATTTTTCTTAAGTGGAATTTAAAAAGAAATCCTCCTGAAACTGTATTTGAATGCACAGACCCAAACAGCCTCCTCAGAGAACAAGGAGGAGAAAAACAATGATCCAAAGTAGATGTCATTGACTGGAGTAAAATTGTTGATAAACAATAATCTCAGCTGCCATAAAATGGTGTTGCTCCACTGAGGTCAGTGGAAGCATCAATGTTTTACACTAGCTGAGAGTATCTGGACATAATTGTTTTGCACTTATACTGAATACTCAAAATATGTATGTATTTACAATATCAAACATTTTCACGTAGAGGAGTTAATGCAGCCATGCTCAGTTCTGTGAACAGATTTATCACCCTTTAGAATATGGGGGAAAATAAGGTCTTTTAAGATATCAGCTAAATGAAAGAATGACCTACTACACAAAACAGGCCTATAGCAAGGCTTTTTAAGCAGCAGTTGAACCAAATGGCTTCCGTAGAAACCAATAGTGCAAATACTCACAGGCAAAACAAAGGATCTCAGGCACACCAAAGCATGAGCTAGAGGGGAAAAAACAAAACCAAAAATGCCAGAAAGCAATAGATGAGCATTGGCTCAGAGATGCTTAAGACTTGATACTAAATATATTAACCACTGTAGAAGTGTTCCTATTTTCCTATGCTCAGGAAAGGAAACAGTACTTTGTACCCTCTTTACCAATAAAGAGGATTGCACCAGAAGTAGAATTGATTTTGCTATTAATTTCTCCTTTCACTATTGATCTCTCCTCCTCCTCCCCACTACATCTGAAACACCAGCTCGCAATTCAGCTCTAAAGAAGAGAACAATGCAAAAGAATCAAATGCCAGTTGAAAAGAGCTATACGCACATTCTCCTCTTCCACCATCAAAGCATGGCCCTGCTCTCTCAACCTCCTTGGCCCTGCCAAGGAAATAACACTGCAGAAAAGAGCAAGACTCACAGATCGTGAGCTCTGTTGGTGAACTCACTGGAGAACAGTCTCCCCTTATGGCCTTCAGTATTTTTATGTCTGCAATACCTCCCATATGGCAAGTGCTACCTACATGGAGAATATCTGTTTCGCCTCTATTCAGCAGAAGCTACTTTCACTTAAAATATCTGTGGAAAAACACCAGTGGCAAACCTCAGTTAAAACAGAGGAGAGTTCAATAAAAATATAAGGCCCTACAAATCACAGACTTCGTGACATTATATCAACTGTGGATATAAAACAGCATATATATGTCACTTGTTGCAATAGCAACAACTTAAAGGTCAAATACTTTTACTTCTTAGATGCCCACCATGCTGACTTCTGAGCATCTAAAGAAACACTAAGTATGTGTGCATAGACGAATGGATGCATATTCTTCATTAGTTTGGCAAGGCCTTCAAAGTTGCACGTATTTTTACATAGGATCAGGTGACCTAGCTCAGATTTTGCACTATTTATGTTTCTGATGTAATTGTGTTCTGCATCTTTACACAAAAGAAAGGTATATAACTGAGCTTAACATTTGTTGTTTTGCTGAGATTTCTTAAAAATATTCTTCCAGAAAAACTTCCATTGAACTCAACTAGAACAGGAGGGATGGTGCTTACTTTTTTTTCTCTTTGAGATGCATAAAAGGCCTATGGTAATGCCGTTCTTGTAGCTCTGGCATCACATTTCACACTAAGTTCATGACGAGCTAAATTTCCAGCAGGACTGACTATGACTTTACAGATGAATCAACTTATCATTGCAATATATCAGCTTGTTAAAACAATGTTTTGGGCTTTGACAAAAACATTTTGAGCACTTCGAAACAGGCAGGAATCTCTTACAAAACTGCTGTGGGGTTCCTAGATGACAAGGAGAAGAAAATGGACTTCCTAGAGTTACCGTAACATCCCAAGGCTTCATTCCAGTTTGAACAGAAACAGCAATAATAAACATTTGTTTTTCAAAAGCAAATATTTCTGAACATCCTTTTCATCTGAATTTTTCAAATTCTCTTGTCTGCATCCCATAGCAGACCAAACCTTCCCATATCACATCAAATACACCTTTTCTGGCTTGGTTACTCAGAGGAGCAAGAGAGCTACAGGCAGCAAGGGCAGCCCAGAGAGAAGCAACGCTGCAGCAGCCTCACATCTTCACACGTTGTTTATTTAGCTGCTGAAAGCGACATAATTTTGGGACTGGCTCGATCGCTTTGTTTCCATGTAGGTGCAGCCCAGTGCTCTCTTTGGGTTTTAGTGCAGGAAAAAGCTATTCAATGCCATCCATTTATCTTATGACTGGCAGTACTTAGCATCACCTACCAGTTTACAGTAAAACACCCAAAAGAAACAGATAGTGAAACCCCTGTAAATAATTATGATGCACTAAACTGCTCATACGGAGTATGTCCTTTCTCTCCACAAATGATAACACCACATGCTGAAGAACATTCCTACACATTAGAAGCGTTCTGGAAAGGAACTGCAGAAAGTAAGAGGCTTGGGGAACTGTCTTCCTCATTTTTATGTATTTAATTTCACCTTCTCGCAAACATAAATACACATTCAAGTACTTTCATTTGGCATTTCCCTCCTTAGTAAATGTTAAATGTTCATGAAGAATTTCTGAAATCAGGAAGGACATCCTGACTCATGGTTTACGTGATCACCATAAGAACACCAGACCATTTCAGAGAAGACAGAGGCAGGATCTTCACAATATTCTACAGTGTAGCGTGGCCTGCTTCTTTGAATATGTTCTGCTCTGCTGGAAACCAAACACCCAGTGGCCTCAGTACAGAAGGCCTCTGCCCCTTCTGCATCCCCCAGCATTTTACTGATCTTGGGCAATCATGTTGAACAACGTACAGGGATCAATGCAAGAGATGGTGATAAAGACCGGACCGCTGTGGAGATGTCCTGGAGAAGACAAGGAAACAATAGGCCTCCACAGAAAAAGGTGATAGAAAAATCAAGTTGCACTGAAATTTATCAAAGCTTAAGGCTGCTTTCGAAAATGGCTCACGGTGAACAATTAATTTCAAACCAGGCCAAATTGAAGAAAAGAAGCTTGATGCACACACCAATTTTTGTCCCTCAAAGTCAAGAATTGCCTAATCAATAGCAGTGCTAAAAGGAGATGGGCACTCTCAGGGGTACCATTACAAAGAATTGTACTGGGTTTTAGCCACCTGGCTCCCAATTGCTTTAATAGATGTCATATGGCTAAAACCCAGCCTAAAGCTTTAAAAACTTAGCCCTGGTCTTCCTAGGCATCCATTGCCATCAGGCGGCAAATACAAAACAGCAGGAGGGCCTCGGGGATTTACTTCTATATTGACCAGTGCTAGAACCTGTCTAGGAATCCGCACTGCTGCATCCCAAGTCTCAGTCACTAGAGAGGGTAAAAAGGGAGAGGGAGAGAAAGGGAAAGAAAGAATACTTAACCCTTCCTCTTTGATGTGTTTATAGCAGGCTGCATCAGGTACTCATAGAGTTGGGCTAATCCAAACAGTCCTAGTCTTTCATTAGCTAAAAATAAACAAGGACTTTTTAGGGAATGCTCCAACTGGCCTTCTCCCCCACCCTCTTCCAAATTGTGCTCAACTTCTTAATGGAAAAGCTTCAAGGGGTTTAAGGTTTTAAATCAAATAAAGAAGCAGACAAAAGGAGAAAAATCCAATCAGAGCAGAAAGAGTTGGCTTACAGAAGAACTGATTTTCTTCCCATTTTCACCATCACTGAACTCCACAGGAGCAGCAGCCAGCGCGACAGAAGGAAGCAGACAAAAAGGGAGAGGAAGGAAGAGGTTTTTTCTCTCTCATAATATACATAATTTTACATGAGGAGAGACAGCATCCTGTGAATAAGATTTGGGCTCAACTTGCTTGCCAGGTCTGCCAGCAGTCAGCTGTGAGGCCATGAGCACTCTGCTTCCTTTCTCAGGCAGCTTATTCACTTTCGGAGCTCTGGAGGACCAGCACCACCCCTGCCTCTGCAGGGAGGCCAGCAGTGAGAGCTGGCCTGGTTAGGAGTCCCGCAAGGAAAGGCAGCCTCAGCCTTGTGTTGCTGCTCCCACAGAGCACAGAACAGCCAAGTAATTGCAATTACTTTTTAAAAGGAAATGAGAAAATGTAAAGGAAAAACAAACCAAAATGCTCAAATCAAGTGGGCAGAGAAAAGGAATGAAAAAACTAAGTAAACCAGGGAACTTAAAACAACCACCACCCCATGTCTACCACTTATGATGCTCCCAAAAATGGAGATTTATCTGCTGGTTCATCTTCCTGCCAGCCTAGAGGCTAAAGCTTGCACAGCTGAAGATCAGAATTGTAGAGACTAGACTCTGGTTACAAGACAAAAAGGGGAATGAAAAAAATTTTACCAAAAGAGTAGATAATTGTTATGGGTATGCAAGAACTACAAAGTGATTTTTTTCTGTAACTCAGCCTGAAAATATTTCACATAATGGCACCTTTCCATTAAACCCTACAAACATTTATAACTGTATGGGCTTTAGGAAAAAAAAAAAAAAAAAGCCCTGAGCCAAGATAAAACTGCATATTGTTAAAAAAAAAAAAAAAGAGAGAGAGAGAGAGGCTGTTGAGATTTCTGTTGAAATAAGTCTGAAGTCTGATAAGACCTGAGAGTGTGGAAGATGGTGCTTGCAGGTCCAATCCAGATCCCATTAATTTGGTAAGATTTGAACCCAACCATGAGTGTAGGCCTTAGGAGCCACACGTTTGTGAGTGCTACTGTTATGCTGGCTTCTGCAGTTATCTCTCTTCATAGACATTAGAGCCCAAATCCTAGTGCCCAGGAAAGGTTTAAATGCTGACATCTGAGGAGGGAGAGCAGCAAGGAGCTCATCTACTGGCTAAAAATGGCTCAAGAAAAATGAAGGTAGAAGAACTGGCAGAAAAGAGAGAAACAAAGGGTAGTAAAATAGAGAAAGAAATTAAATAGAAAAGGAGTGCAACAAGGAAGGGAGAATATGGGAGGGTATGGGAAACAGATGGAGAAAAATGAAATAAACCAAAGATAAGAAAAAAAGAATTAAAGCAATCAAAAAAATGAGAAACAGAAGAATGCAATAAAATGCACAAAGGAAAAAAAAAAAAACAAAACAATAAGAAAGAGATATCCTGGAGCGTGACAGTGGGAAGTGGTGACGCAAGGAGAGAGAGAAGAAAAAAGGAGGGGGAAAGGTGTGAGGAACTGAAAATGACTAGAGCTAGGAGAGAAAACAGGAGTGAGAGAAAGACTCGTGCAGGGAGAGGACCAGAAAGAGGAGACCAGTCCTAGGGAGCCTGCTGTGGTGGGTCGCAGCGGAGTTCACAAGCCCATGCACTCCAACTATTTCTTTTTGATTCTGTGTCATTGTCAGGCTTCAGACTGCAGCTGCAAATTGTTTGTCTGGCAGTTCGGGTAGGTTTGATTCAATAACTCCTATAAGAGGGCAGGCAGGATATCAATGCTGCTTTATTGCCTTTTTCTCTGCCTACAATAGCAATCCTCCAGTTATACAGTATTATAAAGTGCCATCACTGGGGGTTGTATCTCAGCATAGTCACGTCTCATCTTTCTAGGTTATAATAAGCTGGCAAAGGTAGAAGTCTGAAACTATGCGAGCTCTGTGAAACGATTAACACAGAGGCCTAGAGATCGGCATCAGGAACTGGCACTGAGCAAACAACACACCTTAGCTTCCCAAGTACTACAGCGATGGGTAGCTACATCCTACCGAATCAGCTTCACCAAAAGCTGCTTGGCAATCGGTGCTGAGTAGCGCTCCGGCTGCTGGTGGGCAAAGCGTTAATGCCCCAGAAAGCTGCAACCACTTCTGGGAGGGAGAAGAAATAAGCTACACAGTCCTGTCAGCTGGGCAGCTATTCATGCCTCTCTTTAAATCCTTTGGATCTGAGTTCTTTAAAAATAATCACTCAGCTACATTTAACATAAGATCGGACTGACTGACACGAACTTACCATTTTCCTCCTGGAAGCTGGTCCCTTCAAGCTGTGCAAGTGTCTCTCACCAGGCCAACATAGAGAAATTCCCCCAGTCTTGAGTGTGCATGATCTGTCAAGAAGAAGAGGCTTTCAGTTACCCAATGCTGCCAAATAGCACCTTTTGCAAACACTAAATTCAAGTTAAAACTGTTGCAGCCAAACAGGAAAATCACCACACAGGAAACTGCTTGTGAGGCATTTTACTGGCATGTCTTGAAAAAAAAATAGTCCTGGCACACTGTTCTGGCTAAAACCAGACAAATCAGAACAGAACTTCTGATCCAGGCAAGGTCACTAGGAATACTGAGAGTAGCTGAATAGAAAGTGACTCATTTTGTCTGCCTAAACCTTCTCTCATATATATATATATATATATATATATATATATATGTATATGTATATATATATGTACGTATATTTATATCCCTGCTTCACTGAAAAATCGTAGGTGGATGTCTTTTAGGATGTATTTAGAAATCATTGTGACTTTACAGTGCTGTTTATTCCACATATTTCCATCCTTTTGAGTCACACTGTTCAACCTCCTACTTAACAGATTAATTTGTGATTGCTCCCTCAACATTTCAGCCTTCTGTGATGGAGAGCAATTCCTCTCATTTCTCTCATCAAGGCACCATATAATAATGAAAGTTCTCACAGGTCATGTCTATTGTGTCTTATTTCCTTAACCCTTTCAAGCTTTCCCTGCTGATGAGCGTTCTTAACCCTGGAGCTGTCTGATCTAAGGCAAAAATGCATTTTTTCCTGCAACACCACTGCAACTGAATCCATATTGCATTAGTCCTACAGAAAATTTGACTGCAGCCATGTGACTTCAATTCTCTGACACCTTTACAATGTCATAATATCCTGTTTGCTTTTTTTCAAGCGGCCCTACACAGAGAGCTGCTGGGATTTTTCTTTAACAACCACAGGTCTCTTTCTTCTCCAGTACACTGAATACTATGAACTCTGCTGTGGTTCACTAGCTCTAAACTTGTTGTCATAGCCAACTAAGAGATCCAAATCCTTCTCAGCTGGGTGACATTACCTCTTATTGCTTGCTTAGTCTTTACATTTGGCAGAATAATCAATATTTGCTATTTTACTTGTTATAATCATTCAAAATCAAATTGATAGGCAAGATTCTGACCTGCTCTAAGTTGGCACATCTCTAGCATCACTTCACTGGCCAGCCTCACACATTACATAGATGCTCCAAAATAAACCTGGAGGGCAAGCTGCCAATTTGAATTTTCCAGTTGTTACTTATAACCAACAGCTGTTTCCTAAGTTGGAGCCCTGCTTCATGATTTACATTATTTAGGGGAAAGTCCTGATAAAGCCTCCGGGTAGCAAGCAGGCTTTTGTACTGCAGGATGGGTGCAGCTCTGTGCACAAGAGAGGGGTAGCTACAGCTATCTAAAGGTAGTCCTGTTCTCCAAGAATTCACCATTAAAAGAACAAATCATGACATTTTGTCAAGAAAAATTTCACACTGTGTCATGCTCATATTTTTTTGTGCAATCAGTCCATTCCACGGACAACAAAAATTTCTGACCAATATAACAGCAAATAAAACAGCTGCCCTTCCCATGCACAAGCCTTCAGGGTTGTGCATTTTTAGGGGAAGGAGACAACAATTAGCACCAAGTAATTCAGTGCTGCTTGGGCTGCAGATTATTTCCTTGCAACTAAGGATGGGACTGAGACTGAAAAATCACTTCAAATAACTATGAAGGAGTCATTGGATAGTAACACCTCTCAGTCTCTAGAGACCTAGAATTGATTTGAACTGGTCTATCAGTTAAAGGGAGAAAAGCTATTATCCCATCACTAATCTCTTGAGCCATTCAGTCCCGCTTGAACCATTCTTTTCTTCAACAAGCTATTTTACATATTCCACTCATCACCTTAGCCCACAGTCTTTATGGGAGAACCTTATCAAACGATCTGTGTAAAAAGCTAAGTACCTCACCCTCTTGCATTTCTGTGATTCTTGTGTTTGTTGCTGAACATGACAAAACTAGTAAATGTACTCCTCACGGCATCCTGCTTTTCTTGTTACCATTCACAAAATAAAATAATTTCTTACTAGGTTATGGAAGAAGAACTAGCCTTGAAGCATGTGTTCTAGAGACTTTTTTTTTCCCTGGACAAATGCAAATTCACTTCCCTGAAATGTTATAGTAGTCAGCAGTAGAGTGCTGGTACCTCCAGAAGACCTCTCCAGGCTGAGACGGGGCAAATCCAAGATCTGCAGAGGAAGATCTGAAGCACAGAATTGCTAAGGACCAAACTTGTGGTATCAGTCCTCCTTTTTACGTTCATTCACAGACACCAAAATGTGGACAGAGAGCCCAGAAGCCATTGGCATCTGATGCTGGGCTTGCAAAAAATGAAGGCATCCATAATGGAAAGTCCTTCATGCAAAGGGGCTCCCACCAGGCCATCGGGCGAGTGGCAGACCAGAGGCTGAAAGCAGGGAGTCTGGAGCTGTGTATTGGCAATGGGGCCCCCCTTTTCAGCTATGAAAGCAAGCTAGTACTCAACCCAAAACCTTGCCTTTTCTCTCACTGGTTTTCCACTATTTCATGCGCATGAAGAAGTCTATTAAGTCTACTTTATGGTTTCTCTTCCTTAAGCATTTTTCCTGTAGTTTCTTCTGCTCCTGAATTTACCCAGCCTCCTCCATCACTGCCAGAATTAGAATCCATGCCTTAGAAAAACATGCGATTGCTTCATTTCAGGCAGCTAATCCCCCTCCCGCTCACCCCGCAGGTTATACTGCCGGAGCAACACTACTTCGATACTGTTCCTCTGGCAGCAATTAGAATCAAATCAGCACCAGGCTGTTTATAAAAAGGGATGTTGCTATAATGACACTATCAATTCTTCCAAACATTGTAGCTATTTATCAAGTGATTAAAGTAGAGTAACTTACTCCAGTTTTACTAGCCTATTTTCCATTGGAACTTAAAAGGTTTTATTGCCTCAAGTATGGCACTTGGACTGCTAATAATTTCGATTTTATTACATTATCATATTTTTTAGATTTATTTCTAGGTTTTGCATAAGACTCAAATTGTTACCCAGTTTATAAAATAAGATATATTTATCTTGGTCAAAAACCACATTAAGATAATTGTCTTGCCCTTCTGGCAGATAATTTTGTTTGTAATATATTGAAATGCTTATTTTTTTGTTTTTCTAACCACTCACTGTTGTGAAAGTGGCTATTTTTTTCCTGACGCAAGCAACTCTACCTCCCTCTCACTGTCATGAGCTGTCACATTTCCACCCATTTCCTCCTTTCCATTAGGGGAAAATCAAACAGAAGGCGCCTGCTCTTGGCTCGCCAGCAAATCACCCACGGCACCTGGGAGCCAGGCACCGGTGTGCTTGGCAGGTGTCACGGGGCCGGTGTGTCCGCCGGCCGTGCTGCGCTGCGACGCTGGGGACGCACCGGGCAGGCTCCTTCGGGAGGTGACGCGCCAGGATGCAGGTAACGTTTGCCTGACGGGGGGAGTTGCTGCTATAGGCACCCTACCGGGTACGGTGCCTGTCCCTTACCCATCCAGCGCGCTACCCTGTGTACGTAGCTTAACTGCACTTCTGCCCAACTCCCTGCTTCTCCACGTTAACTAAAGTATCAACTCCCAACAGCTGACAGAGAAGACCATGTCCTAAAGAGCGAGCCGATTCCTCCCTTTGCCCTCTCATCAAACCTCGACACCCTCAAAACTGTTGTCCCAGCTGCCCTCCTTACTCTGCACTTGCCCTTCCAGGCTGTGGAACAGGCAAGCAGCAGAGCTCCCTACTAGGTCGCCCTGAGATAATTCAGTCAGGTACTAAGTATCTGCTACAAGTCCCAAATTATCAGAAAAATACTACTTGCAAAGTACGAAAAGAGAGCAGCAGCTCCCAACTGCAGAGAAAGCAACCTACAGCTCTGCCCTGCCCATAGCGTGGCCAGGGAATGTGATTTATCTGAGCTGCAGCTCCAAATATCTGAATGCCTCTCTTCTACAACCTCAGTATCTTGGCCCTAGGATGTCTAGAAAGCCATCTACAGTCCCCACTGGTAACAGTTTGATTAACTGAAATTAGATTTTTCACTTCATGGGAAATTTTGATACTTAAAAAGCATAAACCCACCATTAAATCTAGCCTGTAAAAGATTTTTTCGTGAAAAATCCAAGTATTGCCCATTTGGGAAAAAAAATCAGTTTAGAGAAAGTTTAGGGAAATGCTGAAGTTTCGAAATTTATTTAGAATAAGGGCTTTTCTTTGTGCATATGCATCAATACTGTAAGACAATAATTTATGTTGACATGTTATAAATTGCAATAAATAATTAGTTTGAAACGCTAAATAGCTCCTCCTATTTTAAAAATTATTAAGGGCAGGTGCTGCTTAGTTCTGATGGAAATAACTAAAAATAAACAAAAATATCTGAAGTTCTGGTGTAGAGAGGGGGCAACAATTCCTGGAGTTTTAAGAGGATAAACTAGGATATTTCAATTACTCTAAAATGCTAGCACATTAAGCACTAACAATGGGAGTATCAGCAAGCAGACGTTGACTAGTACAAAAATGTTTTGAGGTCTGATGCTGAAAGATGTGCTTTTTTGAATGAGATCATTCACATTTCTCAATGTCTAATTTAGCCTAGGAGCTTTACAAAAGCAAATTCCCTCTCTGTGTTTTTCCCCTTCCTGGTTGAGGGCGCAGGAAGGTACAACCCTGCCCAAGTTTTCTCCTTCTTTAATGCAGCAGCAGGAGATAATTCAAAACTGGAGAAGGTCTACGAAAAGTCCCAAAATAGTGTTAAAACAAATCTTATTTAAAAAGCTCAGTCTCTGGGGTTAAAATGAAGATTAGCTTACACATTCATGTTATTTCTCATGACGATTTAGGGGACTATGCAGAGGCAGCATTCCCATTTCTACGGAGATCATCTCCCCCCTCTGCTGCACCGCTGCTCAGAGCGCAGGCAAGGTGGGCAGCCCCTCCGCGCGACCCTGCCCGCGCACCTCAGCCTGGACCCGGAGACGACGCGCACGGCAGCAGCAAAGCAAAAGGAGGCAACCGACACTCCCCGCTGTGAAAATGGGTTCGGTTCTATTGATTTCAGTGCAGTCAGAGAGAAATCGCACCAACAATTTGCATAAATCATAATCCAGACGGGCTGGCAGCAAAAGTTTGACTGTTTTGCATACTCCATATCTCGGAACATTTTTCTCTTGTAATGACACGATGAGGAAGCTGATGATCATAAATATGGAGTGTATCACCCTGTCCTTTAACTCCCTCCTTACTGCTTCTGCACCGTAATACATGCATCTCAAATAAATTAAACATGTGACATACAAAATCAGTTCATGTTTTGGGGGATTGTCAAAATCCTGAAAAACCAAAACGTTGAAAATCACTTGTCAAAACGTTCTGGGATGAAGTAGTTAAGCTGTCAATGACAGCTTAAACACTGTTTATTTGAATATGTAAAGCAACGTTTTGAAAAACCAGAAGCAGAGAGTTGGCTGATCAGTTCTTTCTTTATACATCTTAATTTTGCTTTCCTAATCTCTTAGGAAATAAAACTTCACAACTGTAAGGCCCTATACACTGCTCTACTGACAAAACTGATTTGACAAAGTACGGCAATAGTATTACTCTGGTACTACAGGATTATTACTCTGCAGGGCCCATTATTTGAAATGGAGTTGCTCTACGCTTACTACAAAATAGCAAGTAGCATTTTGCAGTAACACAATAAATAACCCATGTCATCTCTGTATCTACACCTTTTGCAGGAACAGATACAAACCCAATCTGAAAACAAATCTAAAAGTGCTATAATAATGCTGGAATGACATGCCTCTTAAGCTGTTTACAGCTGACAGACTAAGTGAAACGGTTTGACAGGGAAGAACACAGTACGTGTTGACAGCCTTGCTTAGTTCGTATTTGAAAGGCAAAATTAAAGTCATACTTTTACAAGGTGCAGAATTCTGTTCACTTGAAGGACATTCTCTTAAGCAAGGCATGATATTAAGCCTCTGCCATCCTCCTCCTCCTGTCTCCCATTTTTATGTGGAGGCCACTAAGTGGCACACCTCAAAAAACAGTCCTGACTCCATATCTCAGTAATTGCTTCTGAAAACATATCATTTAGAAGAGTATGAAGAAAGAGCAACAGTGAGAGCAGCCATAAACGTTCACCCTCCATAATTTAAGGGAGCACTACAACATACGGACAGCATTTGGCTTTTCCTACAGTGGGCAGCACCACTAAGAAAGAGCAAACGTCAGCCAAAGGCTGAGCACAGCTCCCCTCTGCCCACAGAGACACCTGGCACCTGCTTACAGGACATGAGGAAAAATATAAAAACATGGTGAATCCTAAAAAAAAAGAGTAAGTAGGGAAGGGAATGGGAAAGCTCAAGAACTAGCGGCAGATAGCTGGACACCCATTTCTGGCTTGCCTTTTTTAATCCTACAGGCTAGTAGTAATCAAAGGCTGTCAACATCTCATGCTGTGGTCAGTGCGAGATTAATTTAGAGGGCTCAGTCCAGCTACTACAGTACAGGTTTCTTCTCTGCAAAAGCTCTTGCTAATGCTTAGGCCCTCATTGTCAGAGGCCATGGGAAGCCACGAAGATTCACTTTCTCTCCAGCTTTTAGAGATAGTGACTCAGGAAGCTCTCAGGAAGAAGCACTGATGAGGGGAAAACAACTCCTGCTACTCCTTTCCAGTGGACAGGCCCAGCGATGCAAGTGCTGGCAATGCCAGGCAACTCAGCTTCTTTTGGAAGCCTTGTAATTGAGAAAAACGAGTCCGAAGCTGCCAGATGAAATCATCTCACTGACAGGAACTATCAGCCAAGTATTAGGAATACTTCACATCTAGAGGAACAAGATGCAATTACCATTTCATCTGCGCTGGAGAGACTCTGTTGGTTCAGCTTGACCAGGCCCAAGGAGCCACGCTGCAAGTGTTCAAGAACAACCTGGTTGCTGGTAGCACCTTCTTTACCGTTAAACGGAGAGCTGGATCCCACAGTAACCCCTTATTTATCTTAAGTGTAGCTCCATGTCTAGAGTCTTCTGGCAGATCGCTCTCGGGTACTGTTTAATACTTCAGGTTGAAGCTGCAATTCAGGAATCCAAACAGTGCTGAACCGAAGTGTTTTTCAAACTAATGGGAGTTTTGCCTACATATTTCTTCCCACACATGAAGGTCATCAAATGTTTGTGTGCCAAATGTTAGAACTGATGCCATCCTAATGAACTCTGAAAACATTTTCCTGTCAAAGCAAATAGAACAAGTTGTCATCACTGATCCCAGCATCGACCAAAGAGGAAAAACAAACAAACCATCAGTTCAAAAACCAGAGGGTTTTTTTGTGTGTGTGTGTGCGCTCCAAGTTCAAGGATGCGAATCCAGCAGTGCAATGACAAAGGGAAGCATGGTGTGGATGACAAAGGGGTTACGCTCACTGCAAGTGAAGCTGGTCTCATGGAAAAGCGGCTGCCTCAGCATCAAGGTGAGAAGTGCCCAGGTGCCACCTCCTCCTACCCCAGGCACGCATGAGAAACCTCATGTCCGACCACTGCTGGATCTTTAGCTGCCCCACGGGCCACAGGCAAGGGCTTGAGTGGAAAACAAAACCTACTCCTAAACTCTTTCAAAGTTACTAAGCAATTTCATTCTTGAAAGCAAGCCAACAATTCTCAACTTTCCTACACAGATACTTTTTCTTTCCTATTGCAGCTCCCTGTCCTTGAGGTCTCCTCCTTCACCTCGTAGGGGATCTCCTAAACCATCTATCCATTAAAAAGGGGCAAAGTATTATCACCCACGGAGTGACGACCCTGCTACAGCTAAACGGAGATTGAACTGGACGCGACTACAGAGGAAGTACATCTTACAGTCATGCTGCTAAATTGGGTTTCAGGAGATTCAGACTCATTTTTTGATTCTGACACAGGATTCCTGTATGTCCATCCCTTGGCAATTCAGTGAAATCATTCCACACGGGGAATAATCTTATCTCCTCCTTTGCCTCTCCTGCCTCTTCAGAAATCTGGGACAGGGTATATCTTGCTGTGCACAGTTTCCAGCAAAGAGGTGCCTAATCACAGTCTTTCTAGGTTGTTGAGTAGTTCAGTGTACAAATAATTAAAACTAATTTTACTCTTCACACAACCAAGAGGAGTGACGGACTTTCTACAGAATACGTAGGAGGTCTTCAAACCTGATGAAAGCAGCAAGGCACCAAGCACCAACAGAGTATCCAAACTCATGTTTCTCCTCAGCTGCTTCTGCCATTTTATCAAGGAGATCTGCCACAGAAATTACTATAGCATGGAGGCAGTGTTGAAAAGCACAGCATTAAATTTGGGAATAATGACAGAGGAACTGGAGCAGAATTAAAAGGATGAAATACTTTGTTAGTCCCTACATCAAACACATTTCCATTTTATTTACTGTTTTAATTTCCAGTTCTCCTACACTCACCTTGTGTCATCACCCACATCTTTTGAACTGAAAGGTATTACCTCAGCTCCCATTTCTCCAATAGTCAGCTCTATTCTCAGTCACTGCCCCCCCCCAGCCCTGCACAGTTCTCCTTCTCCTTGACAAGTCTGACCACTTAAATTTCTATTAGCTCAGGCAATGTTTACCCACTCCCCTTTCCGTTCCCATCTCATTTCTTCCCCTTCCAATTTTTGTGATGCCATCATACATCTATGCCAGCACCCAGAGCATGCAGAAATAGACATATAGATCTTGAATATGTTCACAAAAGGGGAAAGGTTGAAGTGAATAACATCCTGTGTATGAATGATTCCATCGCTTGCTATACTACAGTGAGTTGTGCTTTCATACGTCCTGATGGATGTGAGTTATGGGTCACTCCCTCACTTGTGAAAATAAATGTACAACACTCCTGTCAATTGTTATACTGTATATTATAAAATTCTATCACTTAAGATTTATACACTTAGCAAACCAATAATACAAACAATACAGGTACAGCACAGAGACTGGACTACCAGCTTTTTTGCTTTTGACAGATGCAAAATTGCCCTTAGCAATAAAGTGGTGCTACACGATCTACAGGGGGACATTTTATGGACAAAGAGTTTATCATATCCATAGTTTGCCTTGAGTGCAGGGGACTTAGCATGTGTTAAGTGAAGCTTAAGTGATTTGCTGAACTGGCCTAATAGCACAAAACACTCCTGGCTCTATTTGCTTATAAATACATTTTAAGGCACTGATTGAAATCTGTAATGCCCTAAATGGTCTGAGACCCAGTTACTTAAGAGATACCATCTCTCCTTATAAATCTTCTGTAGTAATTCAGAGCCACCAGCTGTTCTTGCTTTCTTTTCTAGGTGGACAGCAGGCAGTCTCTGACGGAGATGCGTGAGCCTGGAACCCGTCCTCATCAGCCTTTACACACAACAACGCTTGTTGCAAGGGGGAACACAAAGCCGGTCTCTTCACCGCGACAAACTCTGTTAATCTCATGGGCCATCTTTTACATCGCATTAGCAATAGAGGGCCTGGCTGTGACTGGCCTTGTGTTCAGGAAAGGTACTCAAGATGCCTTTTTTCTCCTCCTCCTATGACCCCAGAAATGAGTGATGGCTGAAAAATCACTCCTGCATGCACCACTTGCCCAAGAGGTTTAAGCTGTTCTGGCATACAGATGATGTGGCCAAAGACACTGGAAACCCTCACGGAGCCCCAGCTCTATAAAAAGGCTCCTTCAGATAGTCACAGTGCCACTGGCACATCCTAGCTAAAGAGAGCAGGTCCTGGCCCCTTGTATTTTATTTACAAGCGTGTTTTCCATTTTAAGTTCATTTTAACCTGCCTGAGCTGCTGAAGCACTAGATGCCCTTATCTGCTTTCCTCAAGGGAAATAAATACATGAAGTACATAAGATTGCAGGTTTTAAGATTAAATGCTATAAACATAGATTAAATTATATGCTTTTTATCCCTTTAAGGAACTCTTGTTCATCATATCCTGTTCCAGGTTTCCAAAATGATTTCTGTTTACATTCACATTTAGAAGCATTTAAAACTTAGCAAAGAGTGGACGCATCTGTGGACGTAACTGGTAACAGAAAGCTTGGGTCTTGCTCCTAGCCTGTCCCAAAACCTCAAAAGAGGTTCCTCAACAGAGGAAACACCTGCTTTTGACCTGCTTCATGTAGCCCTGAGGCCTACCTTTGGGCAGCCACGTAACAAAAGAACTAGTGCTCAGGAGAAAGACAGCTGGATGTACAATAAATTTTTGGCTCACTGAAAAACTAAGCTGAGAAAAGGGAAGTGTCAGGTGAGGCAGGAGCGCAGGTGAGCTTGGCCAAGATGACTGGCCCTCCAAGATCGCCTGGGCTGCGCATGTCCCGCACCCAAGGAGAGGCCGCCAGAGCCCCAGGTGTCCTCACGAGGGGGGAATGGTGTCCTCGGCACTTGGAATGGTGGCCTCTTCTTAAAACCAAAAAACTGACAGGGAAAAAAACAAGGAAACTGCTCCTTAATCTCTCTTTCTGTGATGCCAGTAGAGACTGTCTGGTCACCTTTACGAGAGGAAACTTGACTGTTTGCCATTTGGTAAGGCCACCCTGATAGAAAAGAATTGAGAGAGACAAAGAGCCGCCCACTGGATAATAGCCTCAGTGGGCTGTTTTGCTGTTTGCTTTAGTTTACTTTTCTACATGGCTTAAAAGGGTCGGCAACCTTCATCCCGAGGACCCTATTAGAGAAGTACTTTTGAAGAAAACATGTAATTAACCCTTGGAACTCACTGTAGCAGGATATCATTGAGAAAGCATATGAGTGATTTTTTTTAAAGGATTATATATAAACACCTCTTAGAATACCATCAAATATTATCAGCATTTTCACTACTGAGCATTCATCAGTAATGCCACTAAGCCTTGTGCTTCAGGGCATCAATGAACAAGAACACCAATAACAAATCATTCATTCACCACATGGTAGGTGAATGTGATGGGTAAGAAAAATAAAATGAATCCTGGTGTTGTTAAACTGCTTATGAAGGTTTCAGAAAGAGCCAGTTGAGGAGCCAGGAACAGAGCCTTGGGCATGTGAATGAACCTCTGACCTGTTCCATTATGTCCATTTTGGGGTCCAGTTCTTTGCTTCAGGTCCACTTACTTGCTAAATCCCAAGTGATGGACCTTCATAACCTTGGAAAGATTAACCAAAAGTACATAAAACCCAGGCTGACCACAAAGGCTTAAGAGGCAAGCTGAAAGTGGTGTCCTTATGGCAAAGATTTCAAACAGAAAGAATAAGAAACTGACAGAAAACATTCTGTTTTACTGCCCACAGAATCCAAATGGCTTTTAAGAAGAGCCCAACCAACAAACCTCTAAGTTTGAAGCAACTTCTGTTTTATTTAGAAAAAATGTAAAATCACTGGGTTAGAGGGACAGGGCAGCAGATGGGAAACATGCTACACACGGCGTGTGCTGGCATTTGGAGTACTTTGAAGCAGTTAGACTCACAACTCTCGTTCAGGACCGAGAAGGTGACACCCTTTGAAATGTGCAACACAAGCAGTACGACCACAGCTAGGTCAGCTGCTGGGTAAAGATCTGTACACAGATGACTCCACAAGTTCCTCCATTTTGTTATCATTACTATCAAAAATGAGCAAGAAAACACACATTTAGCCCTACAGCAAGCTGGGTGACATTACCAGAGAAGCAGAAATTGTATGTAGTTATATTTCTAGCACCATATCACTAACCAGCATTCCCAGGGCTCTGTTCTCAGCAGTGCAACTCATCCTGGCTCCCTCCACTTCCCTCAACCTATTCCATTTTTGAACAGGTAACAACTGGGCCTTTGGACTTGATCTGAAGGATCTTCACAAGCTAAAAAGAAAAAGTAGTTTCAGCTTTAACACTTCTCTGTACAAACCCAAGTGTTATTCTATGTAGTGGTGTGGGGAAAAAAACAAAAACAAAAAAACAAAAAAAAAAAACAAAAAAAAAAACAAGCAAAAGCCTCTGCAGCCTTGTGAAACACAGAAAGGGAAACTATGCTGTGAGCTCTGACAGTAATAAAAACGTAACTGGATTGATTCTAGTGAATTTATTGAACAAAATTTAGTTAGGGTCTTTTGGTTTTGGTTTATTTTTTAACGATTGCACACCACTTAATTTTTATGAGCTCGATTATGCCTTTAAGGCACATTCCAGAAGAGGGCTGAGGTGAAAACACCTCTCCAGGGAGGATGCAACACAAGAGAAAGCCTCTGGGATGTGCAGGAGTCGAGCTAATCCTTTCTAGGCGTGTGTTTGGCATTACCTACATACAGATTTTTAGCTCTCCAGTGGAAAACCAAATCTGTGGGCCCAGGCAAGTAGGTTTCTGCCTCCTTTGGTACACTGTGCACAGGAGCAAGAGGGGGATGATCCAAATCCTCCCTCAGGCATTAACAGCTGCAGACTTTTCCTGAACAAGTTATTCTCTTTGGGGCATGCTCCCTTCACCACCTCTCCACCCCCAAAGCCTGGCTGCCTCGGGAAGGACAGAGATCGCAGGCCTCCTGTTTTCCAAGGCAGCCAATGCCGGCTAGTTTATTTTTCAAAAGTCGAACTCACCCACTCGAGAGGGTCGGTCATAACCTAAGAGAGACAATACCTAAGAATGAACTGCTCCTCTCAGCTGCCTTACAGACCAGGCTGTAACTAACCGTGAGAGTCCTGAGCACTTCAGCCCCTCTCCTTCCGCAAGGACAGAAACAAGAAGGATGGCGGATGCAAGCACAGCTGGGTGGGGGGTGACAGCGCAATACTGCGCACAGCCCTACTGCACTCACCTGCTTAGCGCACTTCAGCTTAGCCCTTTCCTGAAGCAGAGTCCAAAGCTGTGCCGCTCCAGGAGGCGCTGCGCAGCGCTAAACCCCAGCCCTAGCATACCTAAACTTCCCTGTAAGCAGGTATCACTCATTCCACCACACTTTTAAAATAAGAGGATTGCACCCTTTCTTTGCAAGACAAACTTTTAATGCCCAAAGAAAACATTGGAAATCATATAAAATATTGTTTGTAGTATTTAGGATCCCAGGAATAGTTTCTAGGTAAAAACTATTTTGTGGTAAAACTAGTCCAGTTCCTCAAACGAGACTTCTCTCTCTTCACTGCTGCTGCATATTGAAAAGTAAGTGCATGTTGCCAGCAAACACGTACAAGTCCCTGCTTCGGCCCACACGTGCAAAAACATTTCCCTGAGACTTGCTTTCAGAGGCAACTTCTGTTATCTCCAGAGGGCAGTTCCAAAACGCAGCGTGCAGCGCGTGCCACCTGGGCTCCTCTCGGGCTTTGCCAGCTGCCAGCGCCCCCATCGTGTCCCAGCCTCCTCTCAGCAGAGGAGATCCCCACAGATCGCACCCTCCTCACACTTCCACCGAGAGCTGGCTCGTCCTGAACTCTTGGGAAATGCAGCAACCTGCGGCCTGTTTACGGTCCAGGTGTCGGGATGGCGTCCGCAAGGCGGAGCGACGAGGTCTCCACCAGGACAGTGCCGCTCAGCTGCAGAAGGACGCCCGACTCCCTGCCTAGGGCATAGCCCCTTCATCTCACCCTCCGATGAAGGCAGCTCTTTGCGGGGACGAGGTGTGACGTGCAGGGCGGAAGCAGCAGCGGCACCGCCCGTGTCCTGGCGTCCCTGGGCTGTTCCAGCCGAGCTGCCCTGCATCCTCGCTTGCCACTTCTGCCTCTGCACAGGCAGCGTGTACTCAGCCCACTTCTTCCTTCCTCCTGCCCCTCTCCTCACCTCGCTTTTGGGTCCCAGTCAAAGACTGCATTGAAAGGAGTGTTCAGGAACATAAAAAAAAATGTGAACTGTGGGCAAGCCAGTGGGGAAATCCAGATAGAATTTAGAAATAAAAATTTATTTGCCTCCCTCCTCAGACCTAGACTGACTAAGAAAATAACTTGTTTTTACTATTAACCTTTACAAATCACACCACCTGGACCACCAGGATGACCAGGGAAGCTGGCTGTTCCCCACCTATTCTCCTGCGAATAATGAATCAAAAGCACCCAACGCCACGCTGCCCTCCTCCAGCACGGTGTAAAAAACTTGCTCTGATGTTCCCAAGCAGAGCTGCTTGCAGGCGCACGGTGCTGCCACCCAGGAGGGCTCCTCCAAGGTGAGGGATAAAGGAACAGCAGGACTGATACTGTGTCTAATGTGGCACAAGGCTCCTTCGGCACAACGTGCCCCAGCTAATGAACAGCACTGCCCCAAGTGCAAACAAGCAGGGTAAGGGTCTATTTTCAAAGCAAGCATATTGCACTTCAATGAAGATTTTTTTTCCCCTAAAAGTTTTAATATACACACTAAATTAAGCTTGAGAAAAGGGGACATTTCATCTTTAATCTATTTACTTCTGAATATTTAACATACAATTCTGGCACCAATCACCAGATTTAACTGGAAAATTACTCACTAATCTGTTTGCTTATTTGGAATAATTGGGTAGGCTGCCAGGGAAGAGGATTTCCTACCCTGTTTAATATCTCAGTTAGTAGTCCAATTTCAGCTTGGCGGCATAATTACTCTGACAGAGCTGTAGCCACAGGGCCTGTGAGTGGGGCTGCTTTTTAAACCGTAAATTATGGAGGATTAGCATTTATGAATTTTAAATCAGGGCTGTGGTAGGAGACACTAAAGCTGCTTAGAGCTTGCAAACCACTGCATTCAATCACCAGTCATTAACACATTCCTTCCCAAGACTTTCTGCAATCATCTTTAATAAAAAGATATTTCTAATTTGCTTTAGAATATTGTGGCTGTCTCTCCACTGTAACACCAGGGATAAGGAGCTCCACTTTCCAGGAAAAAGTATCACAATTTGAGCTGACCCTACTTTACCTCCCAAATGAGATGTTACAGGGCTATCTCCTTTGCCTCATTTCTGCTGTTTTCTCTGAACAGATGGGGAACACATGGTTTGATCCTTACTATACTTAAACAATTACAAAAATTAAAAACACTGCTAAAAATCAGAGCTGCAATACGGCTGATCAGCAGAGATCTGAACTCTACCATCCTCCTAGCTCAGAAGCTTTGGACTTGTCAGCTCTCCACTGTTGTGTTTGTCTGTCAGGCTCACGATGAATCATTATGGGGTAAATCCTTCCTTTGATGTAGGTATGTAACTTCTTTTAAGGCCAATGAGAGTTATGTACATGCACTGAGGGCAGAATATTTTATGCCCTTAAGAAGAAGCCTTAGAAAAAAAGAACCCTGCCAAAAATCACGCCGCTTTGAACTTCAGAGTTGCTCCACTCAGGAGTCTAAAGAGCTCTGAAGCCCTAAGACATGCATCCAAATGCAAATGCTGAGCCCTTCTTCCTTCTAAACATATGCATCCTCCCCTCTAAAAGCCTGCAATTCAGCAAGGTACTTAAGTTGGTGCTTCGCATGACTGTTTGAGACCAAAAGTCACACATCAGAAACCTACAATTTTAACACCAAGTTTTAATATATTAAATTATATCCATATATGTAAATGTGAATATGTGGATAGATACACAACAGCTCCACCACCACAAAACAAAGAAATGAGTGAAACTTATATATATACCAAAATAAATAACAGAAGAGAGCAGAAAAGCTAAAAGAAGAGGCAACCGGTCAGACTAAAGTAGTATTTGATACAGAACTTTGGTTTAGAACTTGAAGGAAACAGAGTATTTTAGAAAGGAGTCTGACCAGACTCCTCTTTCGGTGTCCCAGTGTAATTACTCCATAAACTCAGAAGAGCTCTGGGCCCTCCAAGCGACCTCCAGGAAGGGTCACAAAGAACTTCCCTGCCATTGCACGATGATGGGGATTTGCATGCCTCCTTAGAGTCACTCGGTGCTGACCTCCAACATAAGCAGGATACTAAACCACAAAGCATTATACTGCAATTCACTAATGCAACCAGCTGATTTAAGATTCCCAAATGTCACTGAAAGTTGCTGGAAATTAGGCACTTTGAAAAGTCATCACTTTTGAAAATGCCTTTTAATCTCTTAAATTACTCATGCTTTTGAAAACTTTACTTATGCTAAGTACTTTAGGGTGTCTCAGTGAAAGCTAAACCAAGGAAGCTAAGGAAGAAGCATTTATACAGAAGCCTGCTTCACCCTTCTTTTTCTGCTGTCTTCCTAGCAACTACATACAGAAGGAAAGCAGAGCTCTTGGCAACACTAGTCCTGTGCCAAGAATTCTGCCGACTGAGTGACAAGTCCCCAGACCCTATTAAGGCTACTCAGACAGATGGATTTTCTTCCCTGCTGCACCCAGAGCAGGCTCCCTCTAGCTGATCTCCTCCTCTGAAGGTTGAGGGATGCCGCCCCTTCTCCTTGAGCCAAGGGGAAGGTGCAGCCATTACTGCAGCAGGGGCAGCAATTTGAGCGCTCCTCCAACAGCCCAAGCAGCTATGGTGCAGGCTTCAGTCCTGGGCATTGCTCCCCCTTCTGCCACTTCTTGCTGCACAGAGCAGAAAATCATTTCATACTTTTTAATTGCCTCAAGGTATCCCCACTGATGCGAACCATACATATGCTCCAGGGAAGAAGTGTTAGAAGAGTAAGAGAGGAGTATCTGTTTCACATTCAAAGACTGAAAGGTGCTTTTAATGTTTTTTCTCTCTTTGAGAAGCACTGAGGAGGTAGGGAACGGACACAGCACAGGTCACCAGGCTGAAACACTTCCCAGAATATAGGCAATTTTTTGGCACTGCTTGCCTAGAGCAGGAATGAGATCTGGGTGTGCGGCAAGGCCTCAATGCTGAGCTATATCTGAGCCTGGTGCACATCTCAGAATGAGAGTAAATATAATGTCATGCTCAGGAGTGCAGGGATGTCCAGGACTTATCTAGCTCCTAAGAACTACAGCAATGTCCAAGCTCTGACTGTAAGAGCCATCCTTTGCAGATGAGAAGAGTGCCACCCAAGCCTCTGTACCTTATCAAAAACACCTCTTCAAACAAATTCATCCATATCATCTATCATACTGTGGGAAGGCAAAGAAGCATGATACAACAGTGCAGAAGAGCCATTTCAGTTGCACCAAGCATCAGGATATTCCCTTGACAGTTGCTTGAGTTGACTTTGAGAGCATTACTGTGATCTGTGCAGACAAGGGGTACAGACCAGTTCAAAACCTTGACAAAATCTGAAAAAAAAAACTAAGCAATTTGGGCTAAACTCCTACACAGCATCCTAAGTAATTCCTTAGCATTTGGGCAAAGAGCTAGGGTACATTCTTCTTCCTCTCAGTACTGTGTAACTGCCTCAAAATTTCGGCTGCAGCCAAAATTTTAGTCCTTATGAGGACATTTTAGTCCTCATAAGTCAAAGGAAGAGGAATATCCTCTACGTTTAACATTTATATTGTAGTATTTCTAAATACAGCCGAGTCCTGTCTCATCCCACAGGGTTTCTCTCTGTGGCTCTGAAACTATCTCAAAATTTGTAAAAGAAGAAAATATTTCTTCCCCCAAGGGCAAGTAGAAGCAGGGAGGATGGACTGTATATGTAAGTGACCAATATAACTTTGACTTGGAAATCTCTCTTCAGTAGGCTTAATATTCTTCCTCTGCCTGAGAAATGCATAATGTATAAGGCAATCCTGCCTGCCTCTTCCTCAAAGCCACCTGAACAATCGTCTTTCATTGGCCATGGGGCTTTACAAGCAACTCCTCTGTACAGCCAGGTGGCCTTGCTTTTTTCCCGTTGTAGCTAGAAGCATTTTAGCTTTATATAACTCTGCTTCCAAGAGGTTGGTTGCTGGCAGTCATCAGCATTTCATCTGACATGGGAGAGATACTGTGTTACTCTAGACTCCTTCCAGCTCTCTATGAAGATAGATTCCTTCTCCCCTTAGTCTTTGACTGTGAAAACGGTGCGTGAGATGCTCTAGACAAGATAAGAGCCTCCAATGCAACTCACTCACAAGTTTTTGCCATCACTGGTTAAACTGAGTATGGTGGTACTGGCAGCAAAACTGCAAAATTACTCCAGGAATACGGCTCATCTGTGACCAGAAAAAAAAAGAAAGGCTGGAAGGTGAATAGTATAGTAATGGCCACTGGCAAATACATATTCTTAAAACATTTCCCAATGGAAAAAAAATCTCCAGACAAAACTGAACCATCTCCATAGATGCTGCCAGATGAGACTGGTAGCAAGACCTCCGTAGGGTTTGCTATTTGATGGTTTCAGAACTGGCATAACTTTGCAGGTGTGCAAATCAGTGAGAAGGGAGTGGAGATTTCAGGTCGCTGCTTTAAAGGAGGGAGGAATCACTGTAAAGTCTTATCTTATCCATTCAGAACCAAGGGCCTTGATGGCTGTAGAAGGTGAACTGTATCCTTCCTCAGAAAACAGTCCAAACACAACCTAATTCAGAGCAGCGTAATTCCACCAGCAACTTGGGCCACAGAGCACTGGCCTCAAGTCCCGCTTCATGATACTGTGAAATCAAGTGTTTTGCACTTGTTTTTATCATGTTTTGCTTTTATGGCACATGGTGAAATTGCTGTACCAAAACGATGCAGCATGCCAAACACATTGCTGTAACCTTTCACGCTCATGCTTGAATTCCCCTTACTCCTATAGAGTCAAGTACTTGAGGAACGGGAGCTGATACTATTTTCATTCTGTTCAGGGGGCAGCTAAAGAGTCAAAGCATATGAGTCATTCCTATGTATGTTTTGTTTTACCTATATACAGTGCAGAGCATAATCCCATTAAAGCCCAAATTGTTTGAAAACATGAGGCACTCATCACTGAAAAAGGTATTGGTCAGGAATGTACACGTGTCGAAATTCTGTCAGATCAGCAAGTGCATCACCGAATCGCACTCTGGATGGCAAAAGTCTCAGCACTGTCCTGAGAGCAGCGGAGTCACGGGAGAAGTTTTGCAAGGGTGCGTCCCTGCCCAGGACTATAGCATCCAAAGACCACTGCACAGGGTCAAATCACAGAAGTGCCTTAATTATATATGTTAAAAATCTTGGACCTATTTGCCTTACTGTAAGAGGCTGAATTATTCTCTTTGCTTCCTGGTTTTACTTGAGGAAAAGCTTTTGAGGAATGGAGAAGGGAAATCAGCTAAGAGAATCTCATATGGAGAAACGTTAAGAGTAAAATTCTTTGTGCTTCGCTTTTTTGTGAACAGTTTAGAGTACAGAATTAACGCAGTGGACTTTACATGAAATTGGTATTGTTCTGATAATAAAGCACTTCATCTCCACCCTGATCCTGCAATACAGTGTCACTCAGGGAGGACAAAAGCCTGAAGGCACCACTATGTTCTTTCCTTAAGAAGAACTGAAGGACGCTGGGCCGTGCTCTGGCGGGCTTAACCCAGCACTGCCCCCTACTAAGGACTACCTGCCACCACAGGAAAAGCCTCTGCTTTGGAAACCAGCTGTGCTGGTTTAAGGAACTTTGAAGAGGTTGTATAAAATAACCAATCTTGTCTTTTATCAGTAACAGATGAGGAGAAAAAGACAAGACTTTTTCCAAACAGTGATGCTGTTGAGAGCCTTCCACCACCAAAGGCCCGGGAGGGTTTAGGCCAACACTGCTGCCAAACATTTTGGATGGTCTCGCCTGACTGCAGCGTTCAGCTTCAGCGCAGGGGGAAGCTCACCTCCCGCTTACTAAAGCTTCAGCTCTTAGTATGCAGAACTGTCGTTTCTGTAACATGGCATAGCCCCAGCAAACCTCTCTTACTCTTCCAGCCTTCAAAACACTGAGCAAGTTTCAATGGAGACACCCCTGGATTGCAGATTAAAACTTACGTATCAGACCAACTAGATCCCGAGTCAGATCCGCAGCTGGCGTGACTGACTTCAGTGAAGCTAGACTGATTTATGCTGCCTGAGGATCTGCTCTTCAAGAGCTAGTGACATCTCAATTTCCTTTTTAATAAGCAACAGGCCCTGATATAATGGGAAATATGGAAAGAGAGACGTAAAAGCTTATAATGTGAAAATTGATTATCATGTACTTTAGACTATTTCCTGCTGTGCCCTTTGTTTTGGTACATGTGTTTCATTTCATTACTCCAAGCTGTTTCACTCTCTCTGAACTGCACTACGAAATACATTAATTATCTCATTATCTTTGGGGCAAAACCTTCAGTCCTTAAAATCCATATTCACTGAAATCCTTCTTTGGACTTCATTAGGGATTCTGAGGGTGCTGAGGGAGAACAGGACTGTAGCTACATCGCATCATACACCAGGTAAAGTCTTGGTTTTGTTTGTGCTTCTGCAACCTTCTTTTTAAAAAAAAAAAAAAAAAAAAAAAAAAAGCTCAGGGTGGTTTTCTTTTTTTTTAATGTTTAAAATAAAAATTGCTCTCAGGTTCCCATCTCATATGTCACAGTGTGAACCCAGAAGAGCTTTCCGAGGCTTGGCCATAAACCTCCAAAATAGTGGCGAACTGAATGGAAGTGACAGGTAACTTTACTTATAGCCCTACAAGAAGGTGCCACAGAAATATGGCAACGTCAACATTCTAAATTAGCCTTTTTATCAGGCAGAAATGATATAATACTTTTATTTTCATATATAAATCTTAATTAAGATAACATCCTCTCAAAGCATAATGTAAAGAAAGGAAGGAAAAAGAAAGAAACCTTCACAAAAACCTTTGTGATACACACTCCCCCACTCTGAATTTAGGATCGCGTGGGGGTCATTTTGTAAAGAAAATAATGTTCCAGGCCCATCACAATTTGTGAAAGTCAGGTTAGAGTAAAAGCAAAATTCCCCACCGTCCTCAAAGATTTCTTGCCCTGTTCTTTAGTGAATACGCTAGAACGGGTGATGGATGGGAGGCTGCCCCTTTCTAGAGTTCTTGCTGTGTTTTGTGATAACTCATTATATTTCTTTCTTTACAAATAGCCCCATTAACGCTCCAGAATTGAACAGAATCATAAAGCTTGAAACATCCCACTCCCATTCCAGTAGAACTAGAGGTATTGTTTCATGAATTACAGAGCTGCCAAAACCTGATTTATCTGAGCGGAGCCTTCAAAGCCAAGTCATAGATATTTATTTATTTAGGTTTGTAAAAGAAAATACTCTTTTACTGAGATAAGGATGATATTACCTAGCTACAGCTTTATTTAAATTGAATTATATGTCTTTTATATTTCTGCAACAATATGGTTGATGGAAATGTCCTTGTTTTTTTTGGCTGAACTAAAAACCTCATTAAACCATTTATAGAAAATTTACAAAACAGAAGAGAGTCAAGCTCTTTCAAAGTCTCTGTGGCCTCAATAAAACCTTGTATGTTCTGAGCTTAGATGTCACTCTTAGTCAGATGATTCTAAACAAGACTACTATAATCCTCTCTGTTATGGAGATATTTATTTTTGTCTGAAAAACTTCAAAGCAGGCCGTGACAGATAATCAAAATCAAAATTAGCATTCCAATGAGGGTTTCTTTTTAATAAAAAAAGAATAATTCTCACAATTCTTTGGGAAGGAGAACTGAACTCACTCACTTCAAGTTTTGTTTGTTTGTTTTTCTCTCTCCCATTCATCATTATTTAGTAAAGTTTCTGCCACTTTTGGGCAGAAATGCTGCACCAAAACAAGAAAGCCAGCAACAAAACCCACTCATTTCTTTCTCCCAGTTCCCCAGAATGAATGAAATAGTCAAGGATCACCACCAATACAGAGTCCTCTAACTGCCTTCCTGAGTGAATATGACACGAAAGCATAGTATTTATTTCCCCTTCGAACTGGAGACGGCCTTCAGTGACAGCTCGGAGTGCCTGGGCAGTGAATGAATGTGCTCCCTCAGAGGTGCCTGGCTTTATCAACAACATTCCTCTCTGCAGCTGTGATAGAAGTGGGGAGCCCTGTCTGCACACCAGCACCTCAGCATGCCAAACCCTGCATCAAAACAGATACCTGATGCTCCGAAGATATTTATGACATCTCTTGAGAGACAGCTGAAGACATCATGTGCTCATGCACACAAATGCACTCACCTTACAATGCAGGCATGCACGCAGCCAGGGCTGCCAGCTTGCCCCTGGAGGAGCTGGAACTATAGTTTTGCCCAACCTACCCCCTTCCCTCAGATAAGTTGCTTTGGGGAAGGAAAGCAATTTGGTAGCAAACGCAGTGCTCCCCTGAGTGCCAAGACCAGAGTTGGTCATCTTTCCACAGCACTTGTGCACAGAGGAGAGAAGGTTGCTTTTCCATTTCCAAGCAAAGCACCAATCTGGCCCTTGCCTTGCCTGCAGCACGATTTTGTTTTTCCCTTCAAAGCACCATTGTTCCCTTCTTTCAACATATTAACAAAAAATAAACAAAATACCCAGAAATAGCAATGCACTTAACACTACTCCTAAATTATTCTGAGGTTTCCAGATTCCCAGCTCCTACCAATGAATTAGTGCTAAGATGCTCATGTCATTCCCTTTTCTGATGCAACCTTCTCTAATGCTATTACAAGAGTCCTTCCCTCCTCCCAGGGACACAAACGCATAAAAGCTGCACACGTCTCACACGTGGCAGCATTGAGATTTTGCCTACCTGTTAGCAACTGACAGAAATGGAGAATCATCAGCATCTTCAGTTACCTATTTAAACTACAACATAAGTTAGGAAGCTCTTTCTAAAGAAGAACTACATGGAAATTAAGGACAGCTGTAGGATGAGGGGAGAAAAACAGCACAGTAGTGACAGCAATCTAGCAAACACAAAACGTTTTCAAATAGCTCCGGAAAGAGCCAACAGAAACACCCATCAACAGACACAACCCTAGGCTTCCCCTTCTGTCACTGTGCATTTCTGTGAGAGGAATCCACTTTATCCACCCAGAAAAAAGGCAGTGTAGGACAAGCAGCCAAGAAACTAGCTTCCATCTCTGGTGTGACTTTCTGCAGAAGCAGAACAACTCTTTACGTTTGTTTGGTATAACTCAAACGGGCAAGAGCTATTGGAGAATATCAGTTCACCAGCCCTAAACAGCCATGACATAGCTCCATCCCATATGCTGTTTACTAGATAGGTAAAGGTATGAGCCTGGTGAGCAGATCTACCCCCCAAAGTCATTGCTACCAACACCTCTCCTGCCTTGGGCGACTCAGCTGCAGACCTGTGCAGTCTCCCATATGCAAAGCTGATTTTGCACCTTCTTTGTTATGTAAATGAGATGCTGAAACAGTTCCCAGATCCTCTAAGGCAAAAGGACTCTTATATAAACTGCAAAAATCTCACTTCTGCATGGCAGGCCATTCAGCTCCTCCATCCAATCCCTTTCCAATTTGCTGGGATTATTTTCACACTTCCTTTCCAAGCAATACAGTCTGGCCCACTTTGTCTTACATGTACCGAAATACAATTGCTTTGTCAGCACCTCTTTTAATTTATTAATTTGTTTTAAGAGTGGCCATTCCATAACAGCTCTGTGTTTGGAAACACATGCAAAGAAACTGCAAAAAAATTTTTGCGACTGCACATTGCATGGGCTGCTTCGATACTCTGATCTCACCCCACCCAAGTACAGTTCTTGAAAGTGAAGGACAGTGGTGTAAGTCAATCTCTGTTAAATGCTAGCTTTGCTCATTTAAAGATGCAATGGGCACACTTGGCCATGCTCACTAAAATCTTTGATACCAATTAAGCCTTAAAAAAAATCCATTAACAGTATGAATGCTTCTCAAACCCACTCTGCAATTTATCTTGAGAAGTCTCAAAGTTAGACGAAACTGCAAAAATCTCCCAAAGATTCAGTGAAAAGAGGCTGAATTGGAACAAATGGTAGTTTTAATAACTATAAACCTCTGCGTACCTCTAAAGTGGGTTCTAAGTCTGACTCTTTACACCTTTAACTTTATCCTGTATAAAGCACTAAGCACAATTTTCTTCTTGGAAAGATCTCTTATAATCGAAACTTTCTTAAAGAGCTATTTAGGCAGAATAGTCAGATTTCAGAACATGAATTCCTTTTTCTTGGATACACCACCTCCATTTCAGACCTTTTCATTTCGGGTTTGTTCAGTGTTATGCTGTCTTTCCATGGCAATACACAGCCAAAATATTTGGAGGAGAAGATAGAGTATTTCCCCTTCCACTATGCTATCACACTGTCTCACTGATCAACAAGCATTTATTTTGTGGCTCGCTGAAAAATTTTTTTGAGGCCATTTACTCCTTTGGTAAGAAGGGTTGCTTTTGTTTTTGTCTTTTAAGACAAAATAAAAAGATTGAAATGACTAACCTCAAGACTTCATTTTGTCTTGGTTTTGTTTTAGTATTTGGGGAGAGGGGGGAGGGAAGGGTGTTGTTTCTTAAACTCCTGCGGGGCCTAATTCTTGCTGAATAAGTGTGTGCCTGCATCAATGATGCGAAAGTACAAAGCAAGGATGGCTTGAAAAAAAAACAACTCGCACTGGAGAAGACACAGCATTTTTGCTGCAGGATGACGGCATACACCCTTGGGACAGCAGGACCCTGACGGCTATCATGACAGACACCAAACAGTACGACAACCATTTTGGGGGAGCTGCCCTGACAAAGCTTCAAGTGGCACCATGGTATCTATTATGGCTGCTCCTCTATTTCTAAGCAAAATGATATCAAACTCACAGAAAAGACAGCCAATAATGAGAAACTTGCAGCTGTTCTCGAAGAAAGACTTTTTTTCATTGTACCCCAATCCAAAATACTTTAAACCAGTTTTATCAATAGCGATAAATCAGTATGATGATATGATGGCTCTTTAATCTTTTTTAAAACAAAATTTTTTGAACTTTTGAGCATGGCCTTCCCAAATGGGTTAGGTCTTCTAAGACAGCATCAAACCTTCTTTTCCTTGCTTCCCATGTCAGCCCGAATCCCAATAGTTATGAAGCATAAAAAAAAGTTCAAAGTAAAATATAAATTACCATCCCCTTCAAACACAAGTAGAAGTCTTATTAAGTCTCTAGTGCTTGAATCACGTCCCATGTCTGTTCTTTAGACCTTTCTTCCTTTGTGAGGCATAAATGGACACATCTTATTGATTTTCTTTCAACCTGGATCACCTCGATTGCTGTGAATATGGCAGACAAATCCAACTCATTCTCCCGCAGGGAACGAGGAAGAATGCAGACGAGAAGCTGGGGAAAGTCTTCTCACAGTGGGATACCAGGAGTCATTACGCAAAAACCCAAGTCTAACTGCTTGTAATTCCAAGACCTTTTTCTTTTCAGCTCCTTCAAAAAAATTTCTTTTTTTTAAACACAGAGCTCTTTCTTAAATTTTTTATGAATACCATTTTGGCTACAGTATCAATTTCTGAGGGTGTTTTTGTTTAAAAAGAGAAGTATCAAATAGGCCAGCAATGGCTGCAAACTCTGATAAATACATATAGTTAATGCTAAGTGAATGTAAACAGACACTGGTTAGAAAGAGAAAGTCAGAATCAGAGAAAGCATTGTTTGAAGCTTGACAAAAAAGCTAGTTAAAACTTTTTCCTTCTAACTTGGCTACACTTTGTATTTTTTTTTTTATCATTCATAGACTTTACTTTTCTAAGGACAATTGTATGAAATGAAAGGAAGTGTAGAAGTAGAAAGATTTTTGTGCTTTACACCAAACCACTTACTGTACATGAAAAAGGGATTTACTGAATCAATTTAGTTGTGTAGGGTTTTTTTAAAATCAAGTGAATGATTTCAGTGAAGTGGAAAAAGGTGGCAAGAATGTGCAGCACCCTGAGCTTTGCTCCTAAAAGCAATAGAAAAGACACAATTGAAATGCAGTGGGACCTCTGTAGATGAATTAGGCAGACTGTGTACAGACACTTTCCCGTGACAATTTGTTTCTGAAAGGGATATATTAAGTGCTAACTGCACTGACGATGTAAATTGAAGACAGGATATCCAAGGACTAATTTCAAAGCACTCCTTCTTGTTAAATGAATTGCTGAAAGAACAGGCTTTAAAAGAATTTGTTTTGCTTTAAAGGATTTGAATTACACCCATCAGCAGCCTGCACCAGCAAATTAACACCAACCTAATAAACCCACCACTGTCTTACTATCATCCACTGACCTAAGCCACCACAACTGCAATGAGTTGAATTTCTCCAGTGGGTCTCAACGTGTCATACAAAGTTTTTCTGACAGAGTTCAATGTCTACCACATAAAATTAACACCACTTTCATAGTATCAAGGGAAAAGACAGTCATTAGTAGCTTAACTATGTAAAATTCCAGAAAAAGAGATCATCAACAGCAGGCTTCTAATGCTTTTTAACGAGATGTTTCAACACCAGTAGCTATATTTTCTGAAATTTAAAACTAGTTTTTGAACAACACAAAACATGAAAGATGCATCAGGAATTTTAACTTTCTTGCCATACCGGTTTTATGTTGGCCTCTAGTTACCTCATTTCACAAAGTAATTCTGGTATCAATATGAATAGAGCTTGGGGGATATCTGAGAATAATTCTTCCCACAAATATCCATCCAAGTAAATGATGCTGTTAGTCGAAATTCACCCAGCAGGCTAGCACCATGTCCTGCATTACCTATGTGCTCTCTGTTTCTGTGAATACTCAATATATTCACTCCTCAGAAGGGCCACAGGAATACCAATGGAAGAAAAAACACTGCACAGCACACACACATATCAGTGACAGATACCATGCTGTTCATAGCACAGCACTTGAAAAAAGGAAGAAGGGATAGGTACAAAGAACAAGGAAAAAGCAGTTAGGCAGGCAGCCATGCCTCCAGATGTGCAAAAACTACCAAAGAGAGTAACTTGTTTTGTAACTGAGAAGCCTCCTCAAGAATTTAAACTATAGCCAATTCCACAGGATGAGTTACATGAGCAGTGAGCCGGGTTGGACCACTTTCCTTTCTAAGAGGAACAGCCCAGTAGCCAGAGCAACAGCTGAACATGTTCACATACTGGCTTTGGTCCACCCCAGACTTCTTGTATAACCTTGAACATGTCATTTATTCCTTTGATACTTCGGTTCCTCTAAGTGCATATGAATACCACAAGGTGTTATTCAAGTATTACAGCAGTGGGAATTATACAATAATCTAAAATAGTAATTTTAAGACTGGCTGTTAAAAGAATTCAGGCATTATTTTTCCATTTTAATTTTTAATAGATAGAGTAAAAGCAATGCAGAAAACTTCTAAGATCGAGCTACAGCAACAGGCAGAAGAATCCAGATGTTCCTCAACGTGACAACATCATTAAACATGAAGCTGATAGGAAATACTTATAATAAACGTGAATCATAGCCCACAGAGGAGGAATCTAGGGTTGTATCTTCTCTAGTATCAAGCACAAAAATGCAAATGCTGAACAAATATTACATTAACTTTCAAATCACACATTCCGTGTTTCACAAAGTAAGGCAGAAGTTAATCCTGATGAAGGTGACAGATGGTAGCAAGAGACCACCTGTTTGGAACAAAGCATAAAGAATGAATTTTGAAGGAACCTACCCAGGTCTGCAGGATGTAGGTCACTGTAAGCGACCAGAGCCTGCAAATATGAGGCTTCTTCCATTTGTCTGAAGAACCACCTCATTTACCTCTTCCTGATCAGGCGGTCTGTAGCAGACACTCACAACATCGTCCCCACATTGGTCTGCCCTCCAATCCTGGCCCCTAACCTTAGGGCTGGCTCATCATCCTTCCCTAGGCAGAGTTCCACACATTCCTGCTGCTTTCTCCCATAAAGGGCAACTCCCCCTCTTTGCCTTCCTGGTCTGTCCTTCTCAGAGACCCTGTGTCCTCAGAGACCCTGTATCCAGCCACTCTAGTGTCTGAGCTATCCCACCACATCACTGTGACCTCAATGAGATCATAGCCCTGCAAATGCATGTTAACTCCTAACTCCTCATGTTTGTTTCCCAAGGTGTGTGTACTAGTGTGCAGGCCCTTCAAAGAGGCACCCACTTGTGCCGATTTCCCAGAAGTGTGAGAGCTTCCCCCATAAAAATACCCTCTCAACATTTCTTTATTTGAGTACACATGCTTCAGCTGGACCCTCTTCTGTCTTGTTGATTTTGGGGTCTTTCTTGTCAATATTATCCTGTGCTCTTTGCTTACCAATCTGATCCACCACCGCCTTGACTGTGGGTCATCTCCCTATCTCGTCAGTCCTAGTTTAAAGCTCTCCACATCAGGTTGGCCAGGCCACTGGCAAAGATGCTTTTGACCCCTTCAGTCATGGGGGTGCTGTCTCTTCCTAGCAGTCCTTGATCCTCAAAGAGGATTCCACAGTCATAAAACCCAGCTCCCTATTGTTGACACCAACTGCACAACCAGCTGCTGACCCACATGATCCATCCACTCCTCCTCAAGCCTTTCCCTCTCATCAGTAGGACTGATGAGAAAACCACCTGAGTCCCCATGGCCTTGACTGTTACCCCCAGGACCATGTAGTCACGCTTGCTATGATTCAGGTCTCCACCAGCAGTATCATTGTTGCCCAAGTAGAAGAGCAGCAGGGCACAACAGTGCAACAGATGGACAAGCTTTGGCAGTCTTTTTTTCAACATCCCAGATCGAAGCTCTTGGCAAGTAACAGATCTCCTGAAATAGCAAGTCAGGTCAGCAAATAGGGCCTCCATCCCCCACAGCAGGGAATCTCCCACTATTATCCCTAGCCTGACACTGCCACATACCTCAGGTTCAGCCACCTCAGATACTTCATCGGACAGAAATCCAAGTCCCTCATCTGCCACCAGTGCACTGAACCTATTCTGCAGGCGGAGCAAGAGCCTTCCCCTCCTGGTGCCAGAAGTCACAAGCTTGCAACCTTGGAGTCTCTGTTTCCCCACCCAGTCTGCGCAGACTTTAGTGGCCCCTCCTTTGGTAGAGTTGGGGGTTTGGGCTCTTGTATCTGCAGGGTCTCAAGAGAAGATCCAGTCAATCTCCTTTTTGTCATCCCTGATGCTGCACAATCTGCCCACTTCCTCCTCCTGCAGGTCCTTCACTGAGTGCCACAGACCTCCCCCAGCATGCAGCTCCTGCAGGCAAGGATACCAGCTCCAGCTCTCCAAACCTCTGTGAGAGGGAGCAGGCCCTCCCTGCAGCTCGAGAGCTTCAGCCTCCCTTGGGAGCTCAGTCTGAGTCAAGGCATCTTATGTCCCAGCATAGTTGCACCAGTTGGTGCTGGGGACAGTGCCCTGTGGTGCACCATCGCCTTTGAAGAGCATGTGTAAACTGCCCTCAGCAAAGTTCCTGGCCCCCTTCTGAGTACGCTTCAGCATGAGTTGCTACACAAACCACTGCATCTATTGGCTGCCTTGTTCAGCTGCTAATCATTTTCTATAGCTGAACTTAAAATTATTATAAAATCACATGATTTATAATTAAGCCTAACATTGTATTAGTATCTTACATAAATGGATCTAAGAGCAACATGGGGGAGCAACAAGCTTGACTCCATTCGTGTATTCATTAAACTATTCTGGATTGGCTTAGAATGTGCTAATTTGGCAACTGAAATTTTTTTAAAGTTGTCAACTGGCCCAATCATTAAAAAAACAATAATGATCACCAAACACAGCCTCAGGATTTTCTGCACTAGTCTTGTCTGCAGTAACAAACTGCTTATGTATTTGGCACAACAGATGTCCTGAAGAACTGATACGCATTGAAACAAATTATACTTCGGGAGAAGAAAGCAGTGCATTAAACCACATTCCAGTTCCCTTCTTACTGGTACTGACAACAGTTCCGTTAGGCATTACTAGTCACGGCACACCTCTGGAGTGCCCCACACACTGATGGACAGGGAGAATCTACGCTCCATAGTAACACATTACTGTCACCCAGCCCTCAGCTATACTAAGAACTCTTACGGAAATATGCTCCTACCCTTCAGGCAGCACTTAATGCATCTCAGTGAGATGAAACATGGGCAAGTTCTTACGCTCCAGTAAGAAACTTGCTGCTCAGTTCACGGAAGTACTGTCAGAATCCACCTAACCAGACTTTGAGAATCTGGATAGGCTTATTAACATAAGAACAGCTCATGCAGGACTTTTTCAGCATAAATGGAGATAGGAAGTCTTGCTTAGGCACTGTTGCAAGCTTTAGACTATCATCACTTCGCTAAATGGCTATAAAGTAGATGCTTATGTAGAAGACAGAAGAAAGGCAGGTTTTAGCTCAGTAACCACAGCATGAACTGAGTACTGCATTTTGTAAAGTTCACAGAATCACAGAATGGTTGAGGTTGGAAGGGATCTCTGGAGATCACCTGATCCAAGCCCCCTGCTCAAACAGGGTCACCTAGAGCATGTTGCCCAGGATTGTACCCAGACAGCTTCTGAATATATCCATGGATAGAGGCTCTGCAACCTCTCTGGTGGTTCCAGTGCTCTGTCACCCTTACAATAAAGAAGTTTTTCTTCTTGTGGCTCATGAGAGCAAATAGGAACTGTCTGGAAAAATATTGATATAAAATGGCCCGAATCTGCTGATTTAACACTACTGTACTATTTCACAAAATGGCATGATTTCAACAAACTTCTGGCTTCCACTTTTTCCCCAGCAGGTGGCCAGGCCCTTTGGATGCCTTGCATGGCAGGGATCTGTGAAAACCTTGCAGCTGCTCTTTGAAATGGATGTGCTTTTAAGGGGGTGCCACTGTTGCTCATATTCATCAGGCAGACAACCAAGGAGCCAGGAAAGCATTTTGTTCCAAAAGTATCACGCTCCCATCTTTACAAAAGGAGTCAGTGTGATTTTAGTCAATCCCTCTCCAGTCCTGGGAGTTTTATGTTTATGTTTTCTCTTAAATGAACTTTAAAAAGATTTCTGGAAAATACGACAATTTTTGCAGAAGAATATACTTAGTGGCTGGCTGCACTGCAAATGCATTTAAAGCAATCAATATATCATTCCAAAGCAGAATACAGATGATTGGGATTCTGTCTAGGTAAGCATGCAGCAAAGGAGGTGAAGAAGGTATAGCTAGTCATTTTCTCTTTTTTTTTAAATTTCAGTGAAAACTCTAGCATCCTTCCTCCTCCTCTTGATATTGAGATTGTTTTACTCCTGTTCCACTTCTCCTCATCTATAGAGTCGTCTTAAACAGGTATTTTTCAAAATCTGCTCCCTACCTTACTGTCCATTCCTGAAACTGCAACACAACATGTTTCTGCATCACTCAAATAATGGCAGCCTCTAATTCACTGGTTTCTGTGTCCCAAAGCAAGGGATGATACTTTGTCACGATGTTCACTAAAGATCCAGCTTTTCAGCTAGAGCACCACGACTGAATTGGGCCTCTGCATAATGGATTATGAGAGAAAAAGGTACATAATAGGACTCTTCAGGTAAGGAACTCGCCTCATTTGAAGCCTTCTGTTCCTCTTCTCTGGCCTCCTGCTATTCCAAATCCCTCTAATTCCATGACACAACCAAACTCTTTTATCTGTGAAGACCCTTTCCTGCAGAATTACAGTATCAGACGACTGAGTAACAAAAGTTCACTTCTGTATCTCTGACATTCCAGTCAATCTCCATTGAAATTAAGCAGCTGCTCCATCTCAGCGGGAATGATGGACTACAGAGCTATTTGCATTCTCCTGCCCATGGATTGTGTTACACTGAGAAGGTCAGTACTGATTGCTTAAGTTCTGTTGTTTTGGATGCCACAGACTTAAAATACTTGAGTTTATGCTTGTATATGAATAGCTCTTGGAATAGCTAAACAAAAGCAATAACTACAATAAAAACTGTAAATATGTTAACAAAAACTTAAAATAACTCTAGAGATTCATTTTATGGAAGTTATTGCTACTTACTTTTAATATGTCAGTGATTTAATAAACAAAAAAAAATACAATTTCCCCCATATAATTTGTTATGTCCCCAGTTTCAAAAATCTTAATAATAAGATTAATTAGCTAATCAATATTCATCATATTACTATTAGGAATAGAAGTCTTATATCCACAGACTAAAATGAGTTGGAGTGACTTAGATTCTTGCAGATAAAGCAACTTCACTGTGCTTAGTGTTTGAGTCCAAATAAGAGGTCCTGCTTCTAGGGTTATATTCAGACTGCTAGGCCCTGCATCACTGTATCTTTACGAAACAGATTAAATCAGACAATATCATTTTTTTTAACCTTCTAACAAATCTCTTTTTATTGACCAGTCCCATCTTGGATTTCTAGATATTCATTTGATTGCTACATTTAATTACTTTCCTTTTATCATTTTGATGACTTGTATTTGTTAGTTCTTCAGAATACAAGCTGTTTGACCAGAGCTGAAAGATGAATTGTTATATGAACTATGTTTCTCTAGGAAACACAAAAAGAAGGAAAAAGAAAAGAAAGTCTACATCACATTTATGTTTCGTAAAAGTAATTTCAATTTTTTTTCTGGTTATAAGAACCTATAGTTCTAAATCCACTTAACTTCGTATTATTTTCCCCTTGCAAGGTAGGAATAGAAATACAGAAAACCCCAGACAAAAAAGAGACTAGAATGTGTGAAGTTTTAGACTGTAAAATAAGTTCCAAACCTAAACAATAGGTTAAAAAAGAATTAAGCTAACTTACAATAAATGATAAAACTGTTTTCTACAGAATCTGAATGAATGAACTATATAAATTATTTGTGTGAAAACAGCGGCATTTCCAAAAGTATGGCTTAGAGCCCTCTTAAAAAAATCTAAAAATTAAACAAAAGAAGACATTTTTTAAAAGAGATAGGGCTCACTGGGATTTATTAATGCACATCTTTCAGAGATATTCTTACTTGTACAATGCAAGCAGTAGGTTAGCATGGACTTCCAAATTATATTTAATTGGACAATTATTCAAAGTGAAAAACCCAACACAGTAAACTAAGGAGGTCTTTAATAAACACCTTGTCTCTTCAAGAAAAACAGGGAAGTCATTTACTGACCCAAGAGGCACAATTTTATCTTCGGTAAATTTATTTTAAAGTAATTGCCAACTCCGAGAGTAACAATTTTTTAAAGAGGAACATGGCACTCTCAGGCAGAATAATAAATTGTTCTGTGCCCTGTATGATGGCCTAATCACATTAGAAAGATGTACATGTAGTTGTCTGAGGCAAATAGGGGATGTATATCACCTGGTGTATGAACCCACTACGACTCACTTAATGACATATAGCTTTCTCCTCTCTCCAGATCAGGATTGAATTAGAGTGAAAAGACAAATGATAATTTACAGGTGGACTTTATAGTTCTGTCTTTCTCTCCCCACTCTCCACTCCAAGGCGAGTTTCTGTGGAAGTCCTCTGTGGCCTCCAGAGGCTTTTCACTCATCTGCCCTCTACCAGTCAGTACCTCAGCACAAGAAGGAACAAGTTTCTTATTATTAGTATCACCTTGGAAGAGCCACAGTCTCCTCACGAAACCCAAACACCATGAAACTCAGTATGATTAACAGTAAGTTAATAGCACAACTCAGTATTTAAAACATTAATGTTCCTTCATATCAACTGGAGAAGAGCTCTACCAGGAGCTCTTTTCTGTCTTTACTCCGAGGGATATCACTTTCAAGTATGACGTACAATGGTCTTTGGATCAACACTCTGAGACTTCATCATATAAACCTTAAGGGCAGTCCTTACCTCTGTGCACAGGTTGACCTCAGTACAGGCAAAGGATTAGCAGAGAGCCCCACTGAAACAGCACCAGGAATAATCCCTGAAATCCACAACTCGGTATGGTACTACTTTCTTACATACATTATTTCACAAGGAAATTTCCAACTCTGAAGTCTTTTCTCCTTGTCAAGGTCATCCTGGGCATTGGGACCGCAATACTAAATAAGCATGCCTCAGTGAATTCCCTCTTGTATTTTTGACAAAAATGCTGGGATTCCTGCAGTGCAGATTACGATAAAAGATTTATTTGGGGGGAATGGAAGATGGTGTCTTTAGTGAAGTTAATAAGTTGTTTTCACTTTAGATGCTTTCATTACAAACACTGATAAATCTTAAGGCTAAGAGAGTATGTAAAAGTAATGAGGAGTTGAAGGGCTCCTCAGCTCTTTGGTGATTATCTCTCTCTTTTAGTGCATTACCATGGGACATCTGGCTTCCAAATTTGTGCCTCTCCTCGGCAGATCTGAGGACCAGCCTACCAATTATACATTCACATAGGTTGTAATAAATCAACAGCAGCCAAACTCTGACAAGGTGATGGCTGTTGACAGATAAAAACGATACACATTGTCGTGCTGTTCTCCAAAAACAAACACATGGTTTTATCAGATTTTTTTTTCTTTTAATCAAAAAATTGCCTCTTTCAACATAGACTCACCTAATTTCAGAGGACTTGCACTACACAAGGTTCCCTGATCTAAACCTGAGCTGCATGTAAAACCAGGTTCTAAAACAGGCCCTGGATTCAGCTCCCACCACAATCCCAAAAAACTCTGCTTTTCTGATCCTAGGTCAGCCCAAGCCCAAAGATCTTTAACCTTTTATCCTGAAAAGTGCATTTTGTACGCAATAAAGTCAAAAAATCTAAGAACAGAAGCCTTGGATTTATTCATGAGTCAGGCAGAGGCTCGGTAACATAGCTTCTTCAATGAAAGACAGATACAGTAAGAACCCACCCAGCAAGTAGATCTGTATGGTGAACACTGCCCAGTCCCCTGGGTCTAAAGAAGTCAAGCTGATGGTGCTTCATTCCTCCCACCTTACTCTAGGCCTCTGAAAATGAGGTGTCTAATCTAAGCTAATTTTTCCAAACAGCACCAAAGGTAATTCATCTCAAAAGCAGTACTTTCATAGCCAATAAAAGTTCTGCTTGTGAAGCATTTGGCTCTCTGCAATGACAACAGGGGACTTAAATAGCTGGCTCACACAAATACGTCAGATTAGGTGGGATGAATTCCACTGCCACTGTTTGTAAGACTGATCACCCTCCATGCACATCCAGAACAAAGCTGCTATATTGTTTCAACCTGAAAATGCTATCAACAATGTGATTTAAGTCACATACATTTTATGCTAGGTCTTTCTGAACAGTTGAGAACTACGTGAACCACCATAGATTTGATCACCTGAGAGGTATATGGGAAACAAAGAAACATACTAATTCTGCTGGAAGCTATGTTAGCAATTCTCATTTGGGGGGACTGGGTTTTATCCCAAAGCTTCTTAGCACATGGTGGTAATTTATCTACTGTCTTAACCTCCCTGCAAGAGACCAGGACTATTTTCACATCAAATTATGTGAAATTCCTTAATTTCCAGAAAAGTCAAGCACTAAGAAATAAGCAAATTCTTCGAAGTCTCTTGTTAATAAAAAGAATGTGGCATAATCTAGACCACCAAAATATTTTAATTCTTTTAGAATTTCTTGCACATCATGGAGAATAGCGTCTATCAGATGTCTCTCCAGAGCTTTGGATCAGCTATAGCCTTTTCCAGTGAACTGACAAGACAAAAATTTAGCACGTAACCCTCCAGATCAGTTTTAATCTCTGGCAATGCTATCTCCTTAAAAGAACTCATCAGACATGTATTTTGAACTCTTTCCTTTTGGTTTCCTCCTGTATCTTTTTACCTTTCTTTTCTATTTCATTCTGTCTAGTTAGCATCCTGCCTTATCCTAGAACTTACAAGTCCCACAGAAATAAAATAGGGCTGTGCAAACTTACAGTTTAGGCGTCTGTTCCCATTTTGCTAAGGGAATATGACTCCCTTGACATAACTTCTCCCGTTCTCTTCCACAATGCTGAAGAAATCATTAACTGGGGACAATCCAGACAGAAAATTAGTTCTGTATTATGATAAATGCCATTCACATTTCCTTGACCAATTTACAGAATCAGTCACTGAAACTGCAGAGCATGTCCTTTACCGCACTTTTTAAGTCTTCTCTCATTGATAGTTCAGTACTATGGAAATTACAGTTGTTTTATGTTCTGTAGCTGTTACGTGAATCAGTATGTCCATCTTCTTAATACGCAATCTTACTTTTCAAAAACTATACAACCTAATATAGCTATGTGTTTTGTTTACAAAAGCCACTTACAAGTATGACACCTTATATAGTCATGTAATTGATATGAGTACAAGAACTAATTTATTGCAGTTTTCAGCTATGGAAACACATACAGTAATAAGAATAATGTTAGAATAAAAATCTGAGATTTTCAAGAAAAGTCTAAGGAAATTATTCACCCAGCTCACACTGCAATTCAATGAGAATTAGATAACTAATTCCTTTGGGAAATATCAAATTTTAAAAAGTGTAAACTGAAAAACAGATTGCAGCTGAATTTGGCTAGATGGGGTACAAAAGGTCCCTGTAGGAAATTGTACTATCAGCAAGTACTCAGGGCATCTTCACTGACTTTAGTACAGATTTTAGTACTTCTGATATGAAAATTAGAGCAGAATATGAGACAAAATTGTATGGTTCATTCAACTATTGCTGGTAAATTGGGGAATATCAGAAGGGAGATGCTAGCTTGAAAAATCTTAAATTCACATTAAAGTTCAAGACCATTATTCAGTCCATAAAAAGAACCATTAGAAAATAGAAAGTGCTGGAATATTATGGATTACTCCTATTAAGCTAAAGCTGTTTATGGTACTAGAGAGACAAATACAGAAAAGAATGGTTTCTCCTGTGACACAGAGTCTAGGTTCTACTAGCAGCAGCAAAGTCATGTAACCACTTTCATTGTTTGCCACCACCATCTTCCAGGGGGCAGACAAAATTTTTGGAGAAGATATTCCAGAAATTTACTTCCCTAATGGCTGAGTGGTCTTCTAATTTTGAGACTGCATTTATTCATAGCCACTGCTATTACTAGTTATTTTGCTGCTTCCTTGATTTTACTCACCAATGTCTTTAAAGATGTTACTTTGCAAAGTTAAGCAAGCCAGGTTCCATTATTTCCTCCAGTAAAAAAGGTTTTCCATCTCCCTGATCATGACTGGCCACCTCTTGTACTTCAACAGTCCACTTTAAATGCGAATGTCCAGAATTGTACATGGCACTTTAAATAACAGTTATATTTTCCTTTTGTTACCATAAATATTTCATGTGATACATCATAAGATCCCATTTACCTTTTACATGGCCATTTCATGAAGGTGCATCCTGTAAAATACTTACATATTTCTTTTTTCCTCTGGCATTGCAAACTAATGAGTCTACAGAAGAATTCTTGTCATTAGACTCTAAGTGCTTGACCTTGTACTTCATAAAAAATTAACTCTATTTCTAATTCTCCAATCTTGAAGACAGCCCAGCTCTTCTTTTATATCCCAGTCTTGCTGTGCATGGATGATGCTTCCCAGATGTGTGACCTCAGCAGATTTCATTCAAATTTACACATACAGACTTTTTGTGCCTGTCAAACATACACCCCTATGCCCATGCAAGCCTCCTGATCTCCAAGTCTAGAAGACCTGCAGTGAAATGAAAGGAAGACTCAATACGATTCTCTGGGACAACATCTGGTAAGGAGGCTCTGGTCAGAAATTACATCCACCTCCTCCCTGGTAGAAAACTCACATAGTAAGAAGGGTGATTTGGTGATTCTATTTCTTCTAGCACACCTGAAGAGGTACAGCAATATCTATACAATACATCTTAGACTCACGGGTCTAACCTAGCCATGACCTGCCACGAACTGTTCATCTCAAGACCTGCTACTGCTATAAAACGTAAACGTCAAGAATCCTTTTACAGATACCTGAGGGATAATCCACAGTCTCATCTGCAGAATAATTCAAGTACTATGGCCATCTCTACGTGGTGTTAGGAGGAGCTCTACGCCCTAGAGGATACATTTGTTTGGAGCTTGCTTGGATATCCACACTCAGCAGAGAACAGCATCAGGCAAAAATACTAGCTGGGGTTCAGAAGCACGGGCTACGCTGCAACTACCTATGGCACTGCTAGAGGGCACAGCGTTGTGCAGCAGCGAACAAACAGAAGTGGAAAAGCAGCTCCTGTAACAACTTCAATTCAGGATTGGCCCCTGCTGAAAGAGTTACAGACCTGTGACCAAGAAAATTCTCTTCTTCTGTTTGATTCCAGGAAGGTAAACAAGATTAGGGCAAACCTGCAAGACCTCAGTTTTTGAGCTACCCATTTGATTAAAAAAAAAATGGATGAGTTGGTATGTTTTGGGGAAGGTCAGAGAATTAAATTTAACAAAAGGACAGAAGACTATACAAGCGTGTGAAAGTGTAGGGGATATAAGAGGAGATAAACAAGTTCACACCATCAGTTATGATAAAATGACAGTAATTATCAGGGCTGGTAAGGGAAGGAAGGAGAAAAAGGCTAGAATTTCAAGGATTAGAGAGAGATTGAAGGATGGAAAGAAAGTGGTAGGAAGGCTAAAATTTGGAAGGAGAGGAGGTTATAAAGCATCTCAAAAGATCAAAGACAACTATGGATCCAGATTTTCATGTGCTCAGCCTTCCACAGAGATTCACAAGGCTGAGAGTGTATTACGGTTTCAGGGTAGTGGTGAATTGCATGAGCTGGAATATAACAATTCAAGAGAAGTCTGAAGAAACTAAAGAAAGAGAACAGTCTTGGTAAAATAACATTGGGAAAAGACAGATGAGTTTGTGATTACGGCCACTGGATTTGGCTCTTGCAAGAACTGCATCATCTCCTTACTGTGCTACAGATCCTTTGTGTGACCTCCGGCAATATTCTCTCTTCTCATCTACTCATCATATCCATTTTCCATTTGCAAAATGGAATTAACATTTTCCTCTCCTCTTCTTTTAAAGGCATAAGCCTCTCAGAGCAAGACTCTGTCCCTAATTATGTAGGTGTACAGGTCACAAAACAATGTGATGGTCTCCGAAGTGAGCAATAACGTAATGTACCAAACCAAAGAGATATTGTGGTAAGAAATAATTCTTAGGGGTAGAACCTATTTAGAAGGCATGCTGTATGACTGAGCCATAATGGCTCGGTGGTACATGATGTGGCATAATGACGGTGGTAGACAGGAAGTAACGCCACATTCTGTGTGGAGAAGAACCTGTTAAAGTCATGCACAAGAGGAGAAAGTCAATGCGATGAGTCATGACTTGTCTCATCTATTACGTTATCAAAGGTTATTCTACACATAATATGAAAGACGGCAGGAATTCCCTCAATATACAGTCAAATGGAACAACTGCGGCTCATGCCGCTAGCTCAGTGGTCTACTCTGTAGATGTCACTCTAGCTGCTGATGGCCATAGATAATAACAAGTTAGGGTACAGACTAACCAGGAAATGATACCACCTGCTACCCAACATAAATTACCAAAACCTCTGGGTATAATTACTCTTGTCAATATGTCACATGGCTGTTATATTCACTCTTATGCAGAGACACAGATCAGGAACAGATTCTGCTGAAAAAAGAGGCTTTGTGGCATTCCTGCATATTCCCTGGGAAAAAAATGAATTTGTTTCTGAGATGGAAAAGTAAGGAAAAAAAGCTGCAACACAGACAACAAAATCAGTCTGTTAGCAGTAACAGCAACTGCACTGCTGAGCAGGGAGGAAAAACACAATGAAATGAGGGACACCCTCCAGCAGGATTCTTCCTCAGTTCCTGCACAGCATGGGATTCTTCTCATTTCAAAAGGATCTGGGGGTTCCCAAACTGCAATCCCAAGTGACAGTAACATGTGCCTTATTACTTGATGCTATACTATCACATCAAAAGTCTGCAGACTTTTGCTCAGTCTGCAGCTGAAGGGACTTTCATGGCAGTTTCAGACACCTGTTTGTGAAACACCTGTCAGCAATTAAGTGCTTTAAAATAGTCTGACCCTTAAGATTCTCAGAAAGACTCCAGTGGTGAAGAAACTAAGGAAGGAATTTCACTTGCTTCTGTTCAACTGGCTATGGCTGAGCAAACTGACCAGTAGGTTACAACACGCTTCTGAGTACACTCTTTGAGAAATGATCAGGTTTTCCCCAAGACCTGAATAAGCTCTGCTTAAGGCCGACAACTGTTTGCACTGGTGAAAAGAATCTGGCTTTTTCAGTAGCTCTTGAGCAGAGACTGAATTAGAATCATTAGGCCATTTACCCTACAGTTCCGTATAAGCAACAAAAGCTGTGATTTTATGCAAGTTCATATATAAAAAAAACTGAGATAATTCATCTCAATTTAATTTTGAACTCACATTATATGCTGTTCTGCACAGAAATAAGACCTAGAAACCGTATCTCAACTAGAAGAAGGCTATTTACAGAATGATACAAACAATACAACATGCCAGCACCTGCCAAGGTTCTTTCTTGACAATTGCTTACAATTATAAAGGTAAATTATTTGCCTGTGTAAAATAATAATTAGGAAAAGGAAAGGTCATTTATCCAGATATAAACCTGGCTCCAAAAAACCATCAGAATACAGAGTAAGCAGGCATATTCATTGCTTTATAAACAGTAGGCTGGAAAAACATTATATAATTTGCAATCTGTATTTGTTCTAACTACATGAATCATAGCTTTGCATAATTTTATCACATTCTCCCAGGCAAAAGCAAATATTAAAAGAAATATTAGAAGCCAGCCCACCAAATATCCTGGAAGAAGAAAAAAACCTGCAAAAATCTCTATTGTAATGACCGATGAGCACTATTTTATCGGTGTGATTTGGTAGTTTGCATGTGTATTTTCTGCAGCTTAAATGTGCGTAAGCTTATGCACTTTAAAGTAATTTCTAATATGTAATTAGTTTATTTTGATTGGTGTGATATTGTTATATTTTACTAAAGCACTGATACAAGTGCTTAGATTATATATTTATATATTACATGATTGAATAGTTGTAGATAAGAAAGAAAATACTGCTTCAAGAGACCTGACCCTCAGCGAATCATCTGAGATGAAGAGAAGTTAAATGTTGCATTACTTGCACTCAACACCAGAAAATGCTACAGGAAAAAAAAATACTGCTTACTGAAAACTTCTGCAATGATTAAGAACATTTTCCAGTAATATTCTTCCTCTCCATTTCCCCTGCTGGAAACATTCCTCATACCTAAACTTTGCTGTAAGAGCAAACATGCTACAAAAGCCATATAGACGTCACCCGACCAATAGAGAATTATACTCTGTATTTTAACATTTCTCCTACAACACATTATAGCTCTTTCCAGGAACTTCAGGACTTTCAGCTCTTAGAAAAGATCCTTCCTCTCTCCTCTGGCTTGGCAATGAGTGCCAGTATGGGCAGTGCAAAAACTCCCCAGGCCTTGAGAAACAGCCTTGACTTAGGACTTTATCTTTGAATCCAGGATGAGGAAAAGGTGGCTTAAAGCAATGTTTCTGCTCTGCATACCGACACTTTGTCTTGCGTGCTGTAGTTCCTGAGGAACTCCCTCTCTCACACAGGAGACACACGTAACTAGTCCTCTCATGGTCCCTCCCAACCCCTACAGGTCTGTATCTGACTGATTTGTGTTGCTTCATGGTGCTTTGCTCCTTCTCCTCACCTGCGTGGGGCCCTCAGCGTGATCGGCGGCGCGTGCCCTGGTGTGCCGGGTCTGCATGCTCACAGCTCTCCCAGAGGGCCTGGCTGCCCACCACAACCTGGCGCTGCCATTTCTCCCTCACTGTACAACCCGTAAGCTTGAACACCCCCATCTGACCACACAAAGCACAACGTGAGAGAAGTAATGAGAAAGTGGCAATTGTACATGGTTTACCTAACTCCACAGGTTTCTTCTGCCACTAATTCTCTTCCACATGTTGAAAAACCCAAACTCACTTCAAGCCTCTAGCTAAGGTCTCTACTATATCTATATGACAGAAACTGGGCATAGAGATGGGAGCTGGAAGTTTAAATATATTCCTTCACACCCACTCTTTTGCTCTAAACATATAGGAATTTAAGTCTGTCTCCAGGAAAAAAGTATTCATCATCCTAGGGAATGGCTGTTCAACTCTCTCCCAACTTAATCCTTGTTATGTTTTCCTTTAAAAAGTGAAAAAGAAGAGGAAAACGGACTTTGTAGAGCTATCGATTTGACAAAAGTAGTTTGTACCTCAGAAGAATTTTTCCTTGAACTATTTATCTTAAAGCTTATGGGGCAGGCATCACAAGCAGTTGTTGCACTGGAGGAGGGCACACTGTCCCTTACTGTGATTGAAAGGGCAGTATATTTTCAAACTTGTGTGAAGTTTGAAATACTTGTGTAAAGTGTCATCAGATTTGACTGCTTAATCCTGGTTAAAAAAACAAACACAAAAACTCCCCCAAACCACTGTTCCATCCAGAGGTGAGATTACACTGACGACATTGTGCAAGAGTAATTTGATAGAGGCAGTGGATAACCACAGCAGCCACGAATGACTACATTAGCAACAGGGTGCATCTCAGAGTCACCACCATGCTGAACATATGGTATGTGATGCCCTCATTCAGGGAGGTATGAAAACCAAGGAGCGATGATATACAAGCTGCATCCAGCAACGAGCAAGGTTTGTCAGGAGAAATGGTACCTTGCAGACTGTCTTCCCTTTACCACCAGATGCTATAAAAATTCATGATATAGCACTGTCAGATGAGCCCAAAACAAAAAGAAAATGAAATTCTACAAAGCAGATTTGAAAACTGTCCTTGTCCTTCACGAGAATCCTACTAAATTCCGGTAAAAAAAGACAAGCCCCCCTCCCCCAAAAAACATGAGTCATGGATGCTGCTGCTTATGAAATTTAAGGCAATATAGGAAAAAAGTTAGCACATATGCATCCAGGAATAATTCAGAGCTGGCAGTGGGTTGAACTAAAATATTAGATGACCTATTTTTCTATTTACAATTTAAAACTAAAGCTATTGCTACTTTTACTAATTAGGGCTGAAGTACTGATCACCATACAAAGTCACTTAAAAGTAACATCTGACTCCTAGTAACACATGAAACCAGTGTTCTGTCTATGTGTGATAAGAAGGCATTTAAATTTGCTCATTTACACAAGTTCATGTATTTGGGACCTACCCAGGAAACGTATGAAATCTTGATAACTCCTCACGTTAAGAAGAGTGTGACTCGGGCAGACTTTGTTCTGTTTGGCTGCACGTTATCTCTCTGCGCGTTCCCAGGGCTATGCTATAAAAGATTGCAAGGTGACAGAATATGTTCATACAGCCTCTAAGTGCTACTTTGCAGGATGCATTGTAGTCTGTTACCCTGAGGCTCTAAAGTGTTTAATGATGTTACTCTAAGTTGTTCGCTAGTATTCTCTAAGTGAATCTTATAGGAAAGTATCCTAAATTCTAAATTGAGAAGTTAACTGAGTATTAGTGAAGAGAAAATGCTAAAAGATAGAGATTGCTTTTGCAGGTATCTGTACATGTGGATACAGTTTTAAAGTCTACCAGAACTCCTCTAACCTTTAGCCCAATTTAGAATTTTTAGAAAGATCTAATCTCACCTCTTCCTAATCCAGATAGGCAGGACTGGAAGCACATCTGGTCTGCTATTTGCATGCCTTCTGCTCTTACCTGTAACCATATGCAAATGGACAAAAGAAAGCTTAGCTAAATATTTGTATTAAATCATTTGCTTTCCCAAGCCTTCATGTAAGTGAGATATCACATATCATAACTACTCAGTTCACCAGCACTTTAACTGACTAAGTATCTACTGATTTCTATCAATACCATACCCTCTAATGGTTACAGTAAATTTCCTTGCTTCCAGCTATTATTTTGGATATACTTCTCTGCATGTGCTGTGGGCGTGGATGTGTGTGAGAGAGAGTGAGAGAATGAGAGAGAGAGAGAAAGAGAGAGAAGGGAGAAGGCAGCAGCTGGAAAGTGGGGGTCACTGACTAAAAATGGAAATGGAGCTGCAGAATTATAGGCACAGCTCACAGTGACACCTAGAGTCAGTCCCGCCTAATACTTTCCCATTTTAAGTCCTTGTTCTCTCTCTTCCTCTCTCTCTGTCTTCGAGACAGTTTATAGCTAACTGGTATTTCTGTGCTCAGGCTCTACCTCAGGCTTAATATAAAAAACCCAACCAACCAACCAAAAAAAAATTCAGCAAAAATCCCACAACTGTTTCCAATAAGGCTAGAAAAAAATGGCGAGCACAAACCATTCTTTTAAAATAAAATGAAGCATTTTGAGGATTTGGAGAAGTATCATGGAAATTCAGCACAGAGAGAACCCTGAAGCGGATACTTACTAATTTCCTCATAAAAAATATCTTTTGAGTTTAGCCATATATGAAGTTTCTTTAAGCTGCCACCTGCACACTAACCAGGAGTCTTTGCGAGTCCAGCTGCTAAAGTCTCCGAGCTCTCCACGCTCTCTGAGCGAGCTCGGAGCAATGTGCAGCTGGCAGTGCTCATCACCGCAACGCATCAGCTGGCAGCCCGGAGGATACTGCTAAATTCTCATCCCTGTTCTTACTGCTACTAGCAACTCCTAGAAGAGATATATATGGTTTTGTGGACAATCTTGATTCTGATATTTCCGATCTCTGAAGTTCAATTTGCAAACTAACCATTCCTTAAATATTTGTCCCTAAACATGCCAAATCCTTTTCTGGCAGTGAGAAGCCCAGAAATGTAGCTGTGGGGAATATTCTTCACTGTGACTGTGAACAAATGGAGACAGTAAAGTTCAAATCATTATTCAGAGAAAGAATACAACAAAATATAAACATAAATGACAGCAAGCTCTACAACCACCTCTTCTGACCTCTATGACATTATTCAGGGCTTAGTGTCTAAAAAATGCACAGCTTTTTTGTCCCTTTGGCATTGGGAGTGTCCAATTAGGTGAAAGAAAATCATCTAATTAAGACATTCAGAGGATCATACTCAGCAGTTTGTGATTTATTATAGACTTTTGAAAGTTAACTTTGTTTTACTGTGACTTTTATATATTAAAATTCAGGACCATCTGCACAGACTTTATCCATGCATATTTCAAACTCTGGAAGAGCTCAAGTTTGAATTAGTGCTGATGTGTGGACATTGCTCATCATTAGCACACTGTGTGTGTGCCCAGAAGAAAGGTCAAGGGATCCTGAAATATAAAAGACTTCCGTATCGACACCTGCTACAGAATAATGATATTGTTCCAAGCCAAGTGTAGACACCTGTTTGTGAAACCTGTGGCTAACAGAAAGAGGAGAGGCATGGGAGGGCAACTTCTCTATCTAATGCACATACCGGTATTGCTCGGTTAGATTTTTGGAATCTATACATGGCTATAACTTGACAAGCACAAAATGTTTGGTGCAATGCTTGAAAAAAATTAAATATAAGAATATATAGCATCTGTTACTGCACAAAACTTCAAATTTTGCATGTATTGCGTCAAACATTCATTTCACAACTTGAATTTCATGATAAAGGAGAAAGGACAATAAATCTGAGTAGAAAATAAGAATTTTTCAGGTAAACATGTTTTCCCTATAATTGAATGTTATGTGAAAGAGCCCAACATTTGATTTGAATAAAATCTTAGAAAATTCATTTGCTACAAATGACTTTCCTAAAAATCTTTCCCAGTGTGTCACTTTGCCCATGAAACTTTTGAGTTGGAACTTCTAGACCTATTTGTTTCTAATCATACTGTTGTCTCAGCTGATTCAATTCAGTATGTAGGGAAGCTCATAGTAACACACATTTTTCACTGCAAACCTGCTTTTTAAAAGTGATTTTGTAAAACATCTGGTTCCCTGAATATCAAAGATACAAGAACAGGTCGTTCCCTGCTCTGCAGTTCTGGGGCTCTAGCTGAGCTCTGCATCTCCACTTCCTTCAGGCCATACACACAGTTGCCTTCCCTCTCCCCGCTGGCTTCGAAAGCCTTCCTTTCTACTTCTCAGGCACAGCCATGTACAGCTGCAAAGGGCACATCCTCGGTTCCCGCATCTGCAGTTCGTTTCAGCAGACACAGACAGAGCACCGCAGGATGGCTCCCCAATCCAGCCTCTCTTGGGTGGCCAATTCCTGTAGCATGTACTCCAAAAATGGATGTAACTGCTCTCAGCACAGTCTTCAGGTTTAACTATGTCTATGATTCACAGAGACCAAAGGCCTGCCAGACTGCAAGCATTAACATTTTCTATCATAACCATCCTTTTCCGGTGATCTAGATATATCCCCATCTTTTTTCAAAAAGACAAGCAAACTTTGTTCCTATGTGAACATTAAAAGTGATTTTAAAAGCATATATTTATGCTTAAATGTGAATGTTGTTACCAATTACTAGTCCAAATCAGCATCCAGTTCCATGATGGAAACACAGTTTAAAAACTCCTGCATCTTACCTGCTGAGGCAAACCAAAAGATAATGAATTATCAATCTTTGTTCAGATGAACAGTGACAATGTCCTTATTATTTGCATACAATATGGGTGAAATAGCATTGAGCTCCTTGAAGAACACTGCTATCTATTGTAACTCAGCTCCAAACAAAATGACTTTGGTTCAGAGAGAGGAAAAAAAAAAACTAAAAACAGAGCATCTTTTTGGGTCTCCAGAGGAATTTAATTTTACGGCCGTTAGACACATATAGCATCCTAATGGCCATTGTTTAGCAGAGGAAGGAAATGCACCTCCCTGCCTATGAGCTGCACACTACTACTTTTATTGACACAAATACTACATGAACCAAATGTAGATAGTTCAACACGAACCTTCAAAATACAACGTTCAGTGAGACAGCAGTACACATCCAACCACAGCAAAATGCCCAGTTCTCATTTCTCCTGCCAATTCACCATTCACAAATTAAATACAGCAACTCTAACACAGCACCCCCAGAAAGCACAGCCTCAATTACAATGTCACCACTGGCAAAACCCTCCTGATCCACTCTCTCTCTCAGTAGGCAGGATCATCAAAGGCAGCAGTAAGGTAGGGGCAGAGCTTGCAACAGTATCCCTGACCCTCAGCATGACTTGATGGTTGCCTTCTGCTCGCTTCAGACCAGGTTGTGGCATCCTATTGCCCAAGGCAGCAAAAACAGAACAAGAGAGCAAAAAGCAGAGTTTGGAACCACAGTCCTCAGCCACACCAGCTGCTCTTTGCCCAGGGATCTGTGAAAAGGAAATAACCAGAAGATGCTTCTCTTTTAAAAGATGTGCCAAGATATTTAGGCAGCAATCTTCATGCCAGTAATGGAAATTAATTTTCCATTCAGATTCATACCTACACTATTTTCAGCCTGCTTTCGAACACCTCCTATCTCTGGCTATTTTCCTCAGCAACCACAACATACACACAATAGCCAAAGGCAGTATCTAGGGACCTGTGCCCGTGGAGCTGCCTGTAACAAGGAACATAACCAGTCCTGCTGGACTGGACACAGAAAGACAACACTGACAGGAATGTAGATCCTGCCTCTGTGGAGTTTGAAACATTTGCATGTTTATTGTCTTGTGTTCCCTCATCAAGTCCTACCAGGCACACTGAGACCATCACAGCGACTCAATGAAGACCTGTGAATTTTGGTTTGTATTACAGACTACGACAAACTACAAGTTAGCAGCTTACTTTCACTTGTACTATAGCCTCCAGCAGACACACAAGTAGAGCTCTAAAACTGTATTTCATCCATATAAACTTCATGTCCATAGTTTTAAACACTTGCAGTTAACATTTCTAGTTTGAAAAGCTCACTGAAAAGACCTTTCTCACTTTTGTGTGGCAGTGAAATGTCAGGAAAGGTGGAGCATGAAACATTATCTCCAGCCTCTGACCCCATTACGAGAGGGTACAGTTCAACTGGACATCCTTTGATATTTGACCAATTAAGTTGTAAACCTGCACGAATTCAAAAACGTGTGCCACTGCCCGGCACAGAGCCTAAGGAGAGCCTGCTGTTCAGCTGAACGTTCTGACCACAGGTTTATTGCTCTCCCTTTGAAATAGTCTGTCATCCATTTGGATAGAAAACTAAGTGTGAAATATAGAGGCTTTATGACATGTAATGACTGCGACAATTTAGTTAAAGCTGATTCTCAAAAGGCAAGAGCTGAGTTTCAAATTATATTCCTTATCAGTGACCACCCTGACAGAGTATGCATTTAGAAAATTATTTATTCCAACATGATACAATTAATTGTAGTATGTTCTTTAGCCTTTGCAGGGCATTCTAGGCACTGAATAAATAACATATAAAGTTGGAACTCAAATTGCATGGAAGCCTATTAATTCATGTATATTGTTCTGGATATTCACTTAGTAGTGTCTGATGAGAAAAAACCTAATAGACTTGATCAAACACCTGGATCTTCTAAATTTTTGTAACAAACTCATTTATTGCTCTTTGACTAATTTAAAGAATGTCTGAGACTTAAAAAAAAAAAGAAAGTCATTTTCCTCCCAAAATAAAACAATATTATTGTAATGCATGACCAGCTCTGCTCCTTGGTGACAGCTCGTCATATTGGCTTTCTGACACCCTTGCAAAAGCTCCATGGTCTTCCTAAAGAAATAACGAATTGTGCATACATGTGTATATTATGTACTTTAATATTGCCCTCTCATAACTGCCCAGAGAGACTGAGGACTTGCAAGGATTTTGTGAAAGGAAGATTTCTTTAGCTCCACTTATCAAGCATTGCATCTTTTGAAACTGAAAGAGAGCGCTGGAGGGACCTACTTCCACATGGAAAATCTATCAGAAAACTGCTCATCTGAGTTGCAAAAACAGGTCAAAATTTCTGTAACAACTGTGCTACTGCCAGTGACACCAGCACAAAATGGATATATGTTCCTGCCTCAATGGCAGTAATGAAAAGCTGAAGGAGGACTGGAATCCCTTTGGCACAAGCACCAAGTCTTCTAGGTTCGTTAGACTGAAGGTGGGCTTACACTGACTGAAGAGTATGTCCACTGGAGATCACGACCAGAGGTGAAACCGTCAGTTAAATTAGAGCTTCCTCTGCATAGCTATAGTGTTAGGGTTCCTCTACAATTCCAGTTAATCTTCATAATAATGAGATATACCCCGAAGCTTTTCAGCAATGAATCCTCAATTTGAGGATAGGTTGAGACCTTCTTTCACAAAGTGGACAGCTCCAATGTCGTAACAGCGTGTCAGTGTGCCAGGATGCTCTGCACTCCACAAAGGATCCCACAGGACTTCTCTCATGGGAGACAATTGTAAAAAAAAAAAAAAAAAAAAAATCTATTATAGCCAGGCAGATGTAGAAAGCTTTGAGGCAGAAAGGAAGGTACTGAATTCAACTGGAATTGCTGGGTGCCAGCCACCCACACTGCAACATTACAAGGACACAGAGGTTTGGTGTCTACAAAGCAGTTACATAAATATGAAAGTTTAATATTGCCAAAGGTTTCTTTCTCTCTCTCCACCCATCTAAAACATTAATCAGATCAATCACAGGACACTTCTTTACAGAATTCTCTGACTTAAGTGCTAGAGACATTAGCAACATTTCAATCTCCTGTCTCTGATCCTGAAAACATCATCTGTTAGGTTTTTGGCAAGACTAAAGGGAAAATCAAGCTGCCTAAAAAACAGGGAACATTTCAGAAGATACCAGTGTCAATGGTTTCATTTGCTCTCCCTATCTCTCTGCAAAAATTTACATAGAGTCAAAAATCTGGAAAACTGGCATGGTTGGTGGCACTTTATAAAATGTCATTCAACACTAAAAAGCAAGAAACGTAAGAAGGTTAGTGAGCACTATATTGATAAATATCTCTTACTTTCAGAAAAGACATATGAAGAAGCTATGTGTCAAGTCATTTCCATACTATCTCAGAATCTGCACATGGAATTAAATGGAGGGAAAAAAAATCATGGTTTTATTAATAAGTGCAGAGACGCACAGTGGCCTCACACTACTTTGAGCACTAGTGGTTCTCAGAAAAAGCTCTTTACACTCAGATTCTTTCTCATTTGCATTTGACATTACTGGGATTTTTCCTACAACATCCAATTAAGAAAACATTTCTTTTCTACAAGGCAAATTTATCAAAAATTCAAATAAACTCTTTGACGCATCTTCTGCATAAACTAATCATGAATAAACATAATCCTGTTGCTCTAAGAACAGATGCCATCCTGTAACTCCCTGCCCCCAACAGCTCTGCTCTCCAATCATGAAGGAGAAGGAAATTGTTTGGCCAAGTTTACAGAATGAACCATAAATCATAGACATATTTGCCAAAGCAAGCTCATGTTTCTTTTATGAAACAATTGCTCCTAAAAGAATTTATATTCATTTTTTTATATATACATGTTTTAGAAAATACATAAGAAAACTAGAACATACTGTTCTGTTTTTCCTTTAGAAATGCTTGGTATTTTTCAGTTCTGGTTGAGAAAGCAAACATTTGCATTTTCACGTGGCTTTCTGAAGCTAGCTGCAAGGACCTAGATGCGCAACTTTGAGGGACGTGGAGTACACTAAAATTGCTTTGGAATATTTGATTCATCATTATTCGTAAAAGTGCAATTTGAAGCTAGAAAACCTTAGGGATTCTTGTTCAAGTCAGATACTGGAAATAAAAGTGAAGAAAGACTTGTGCATCTTCATGTATAGGGAAAATTTCAAAGCTGGATGTTTTCTCAGTAGTTAAATAGTTTGGTTTTTTTTCTTTTCCAGTTAACATAAACAAAGCCAAAACATTCCAGAAGTACACGTACAGCAGTGTGTACAACCGGCCGCATGCTGACAGGTCAGTGCACCACCCTTGCTGCACACCAGCTCTCAGAGAAAAATCTCACCGGAGAGGATGACCAGAAGCTGGAGCTACTGACAGACAGGCGCGGGCACGGGGAGCACAGCAGGGCACGCACAGCTCTGCTGAGCCCGGCGGGGCTCCGCAGCCCAGAGAAGGCCCCGCGCTCACCTGCACTGCTGCAGCATGTCTCCCTCTCACCCGGTGGAGCACTCTGCTCCTCCAACCTCTCCGAGTAACAACACCAGAAAAAAAACTGCCTGCTGCCCTCAGACTTGACTAGAGGAGCAGAATGCATACCTGAAGAAGAGGCACAGCACCCCTGCTATGTGATTTGCCATAGCCAGTCATTTCACTGCAACTTCATAGCCTTCAGGATGAGCCCTAGTGCTCAGCTGTGTTTTTGTTACACTACCTATATCTGAAGCAAATCATTTGAATTGTCTTGATTTATAGGAGGTTGACCACCTATTCGTGTGTGATCTGTCCTCAAGGGTCCATGGGGGTATTCTTCTGAGGACCAAGGGGGTGATACTGTTTCCTCTCCTTCAGGGACCCCTTCTTTGACACAAATCCTCTGCAAGTCATCTGCTTTTGTTCATAAAGGACTCTTTGTAACCCTTTTTACTAACCTGTGGCTCTAGTTAGGGGGATGGAAATTGAGATGGAATAAACGGGACAAGACCTCCACATCCACCATTCTCCTGTCAATAAGCAAGGCCCTTTGTGCCAGAGTCAGAGCTGTTCTTCCCTTCACACTTGGCACTTCTTGTCCTATGCAGTTTTGAAGATTAAGGCTTTTCCCCAAGCCTGATGACTTTAAAGTCCCTCTTCATGTTACACCTTTTTTCTGAAACCTGCCTTGCTTCCCCCTTCTGCATCTTAGCTCTGTTCTCTTGTAATCAGTTCCGTATCTCACCATGCTCCTGGAGTCTCTTTCTCCCTTCTCTTTTCCTTTCATCTATATGTAACTGACAAGTCCCAGTCCAGAGTAAGAGCCGCAGCGGGCTAAGCACTGTGCCAGCACCATGGAAAAGCCAACCCTGTTGTGAATAAAGCAATGCTTTTCCTTGGTTGTCCCTACCCTTCATATCCTATGCTACAACATATCCCCATAGCTATCTACCACCTCCCATCCATTAGGATCAAAATCCCTTCCACAGCAAGAACACGTTTCAGTTGCAGTGGGTATTAAAACCAAGTGCCTTGTTGCAGGCACTTTCTGCACAGCAACAAAATTTATGACAGTGACAACACAAGAGCCTAATGCCAGATCAGAAATCAGTTCTATTTTGCTTTGCACTTGTTTAACAAACCCTAAATGAAAGGCACTATTTATTACATATTTTTGGTTAATTGATGTTTTCAGTTGAGGCAATGACCACTGGAAATGACAACTTTTGGCAGGAAAAAGTCATATTATTTTGTGATAACACAGCACATAATGTGTGTCATTCAGAGGATGAACAATTTCTTCCATTCAGAGTTTTCCTCTGCTTGCTTGTCGTACAAAGTATATGCATTACCCGATTAAATAACTCATGGCCCCATAAATCGTTAACCATGTGTACAGTACATAATTCAGTGATCTGTAAACTGTGTTACAATACACTATTTCAAAGCTCTCCGGTTAAAAAAAAAGAAAAGAAAAGAAAAAAGCTTTGTTCACCAACCATTGTGCCAGTGACCTTTCTCTCTAGCTTCCATAGCATGTTTGTTCAGTTAACTGCTCAAAACATTTTTAATGCTACATTCAACCCCTGCAAAGTCAAACGCAAAACGCATGCCAATCCATCAAAATCAGCCAGATAACAGAAAGCACATTCTGATTCCAGAATTATTGTTGTCTGACTCTAAATGACAGGGTATGAAACAAAAAGAGCATAGAGCTTGGTTTTCCAAAGCAAAATTAAGCTCCAAGAATGATAAGGAAAATTCTTTAGACTGAGATTCTACAGAAACGATATGAGATTTAACAGGATGAGAACGCATGTGACAACACAATTGTATTGTCATATATACAAACTCTGGCCACAAAAAGCTTTCTAATCATGCATATAACCACAGACTCTCTAAAACAGAAATGATGAAATTGTTTTCTGACAATTAAAGCAAGGATGTGTTTAAGCCATTGGGTCTAGATGTAGATTCTTTCCCCAGGGTCCATCTCAAATCTAAGGATTAAATATGTAGTGATGCAATGTTTCAATTATCTTCATTTACAATACTTATTACTAATTAAAATATGCAATTCAGAAAAATCAAGTTGTGAGATAGCCTGCTTCATGTAAAAAGCTTTATTAGCATTGTTTGTCAGCATAACTACTTGAGGAAAGAAGGGCAACGTTAAAAACGGATACAAACAAATTAAAAAGAAGAAATCCTCCAAGTCTGGTGTGAAAGGAGTGAAATGGAAATAAGGATTGATATTTTGGAACTTCATTTCTTCAGCATTTTGCTACCTCAAAGAAGTTAACAGAGCGACAACACACTTAGTGTGTCTCTCTGTCTCGCTTTCCCTCCAAGTAAGAATGTTCTGCAATTCTGATGGGACTCTTAGAAAGTTGTTGCCTCCTATAGTCTCAAGTCTCCCAGTCTAACTCCTATCTCCTGGTGACAGGGAGCATGAAAATCAAATTCGCATAAGAAGATGTGATCTCAAAAGCAGCTAACTTGAGTTCCACCAAAGCTCTGAAAACCTGGGTAGAGACTTTAAACCACATTCTTTCTTCAACAAGGAGTCACTCAGAGCTGGGTTAATGTGGTTAGGAAGCAACTCAGCAGCTAACGTTTTGGACAAACAAGATTTCCTGGATGTGAGATTTCCTTCCAAAAGACAGACCCACAATAGCCCAGCCGGTGTGCAAATGTGATGAAGAATGTACTCAGTAAGACTGAGCACAATCTCCTTGCCAACCGGACATAAAAAAAAAGGTAGTTCATCACACTGTGATCTTTTTGGTACCTCAGCTCAATAGGTACCTCAGCTCAACAGAGTCAATACTGAGAATGAGCATCTGGGGAGTCCACCTCCTTTGTGATGGGAGTGTAAGGTAGTATTCACAAAAAGCCATAGGAAAAGCAATAGAACATGGATGAAACAATGTCCTTTAAAAACAGATTAAGCATAGAATGCAAATGTGATTTCATTATTTACTTCTTGATGGGTGAACTTTTCAAGATCCAGACTATCTAAGGATATTTGATTCTGAACAACTGTGCTGCAAACCTTGTGATGACTTGACACATATGTAAATGCTTTCCAATTTAATTTAGTTTGGAAATAGTACAGTACAAGAAGCTGCTCTCTGATGTTATTTCTGAACCTCCTTTTGTGATTCAAGCTAGAGAAAAAAGGATTTCTGGGGGATGTACGCTTGAAATGTGTTATCTTCCATGGCATTTTCCTATAACTTCAGAAAAAAGTTTTGGTTCTGCCCACTCTGAGTGATCAAATCACTAATCAACAGCTCACTTGCCACTCCTGATGCATCAACTTCCTGCTGTCCAGAGACATTCTCCTTCCTACTTGGCTTTTTCTTTACTCTGACAGCAAAGTTCAAGTAGCTTGTCTTCACAGAAGTTCCACTGTTTCTCATGTTTGTCTGACCTCTGTCTTACAGTACTCTCCTCAGCATTTTCCCTCTGCAAACAGTAACAATATTAAAGTCCCTGTACTTGTCTCTCCTTCTTCCTCTCCTCCTCCACATTTCTTTCTAAGATCTTATTGCAAGAGCTGTAAGGAATTATCCAGTCATTACTCAGTAGACTCACTCAGAAATGGGGAACAGCGGGACTCACTGATGTGTCCAGTCATAGACGTGAATTGAGGTTTTATTCTCAATTCTCATGTTGTTTAATCAGAGTACATACACACATGCAGAGTAATAGAACAAGCACTGTTCAAGTATGTACACCTAATAATACACCTAAGTGACCACAAAGCAACAACAATGTGCAAAAGGAAGTCTTGCATTAATTTCCTTGGAAACATCATCAGCTATTTAGGACAAAGCCTTGTCTATATCGGCAGGTAACAGTGACCAGCAGCTGTGAAATACAAGTAAATGTTTGATACATTTACTTGATACATTATCATTGATACAGTCAATCAGTAGGTGAAAAGGACATATGTCAGCATTCCTCCATGGGGGCCCTTTCCAATGCCTAGACTCCACTGCACTCCTGCAGTGAATCGAGCGTTATGAGCTGCCTTGCCCTCTTTTCCCATAGACAATACTCTTCTTCTGAACATTAAGATAGACACCAGTCTGTTTCTGAAGAGGGCTAAGTCCAGCAGTCCTTTGCAATGAAATGAGCTAGTGCCCAGTGCGGGGTCTGGTGCCCTCTGAGCTATTGTTCAGTATCAAAATTGCTATTGTGCTTTTATCCATAGGAAAATCTGTCCTATGCAAAGAACTTCTACACATTTTGACTATGAATGCCATCACCAAATCCAGGTTCTAGTCTAAAAGGAAAATAAAGAAGAACAGACTTCTAATACTTGATTATACCTTTGTTCCTAAAGCTGAATAATGAATTTTGTTTTCAAAATACCTATTCTCTCTTTACTTCAGAGCTGCAGTACTTATCCAAAGTAATAAAGCAAAATATACCACAATAAAAAGTCAAATGTAGCCTGTAAACTGCTCACCCACTACACACACAGCTTATTCCTCTGTGCATTTTTCAGGCTAAGTACTTTTCTTAAGTTATATAAACTGAAAGACTCTCTTTTAAAATCGCTATCTGAACCAAACACCCAATATCCTATGTATCTACATGTATTTACAGGATCAGGGACTACTATCACAGTACCTGGATGCATTTTACAGAATGTAATTTCCATCTAAATTAAAAAAAAAACAGAAAAAAAAAGAAAAAAAAAGAAAAAAAGCCCTCCATGTCCCTCTAGCTATTGAACAGCTGTAGAACGACTGCCCTGAAAAGGGTAGCCGGGATACCAATCGCCAAGTGAAATGCCTGTGCCTGCCGTTAGTGGAAGGCTTGAACAAAGAGGCGCATTTAGTACTGCTTCCTAAACTTTGCCAGATTCAGGCTCAGATTTCTGGCAGGAGCGAGATCCAGAGCCAGGAGCCTGTCGCTGAGAATGACCTGCCCCTTCGTTCCCACGAGCTCCTCCCTTGGGACAGATGCAAGAGACGTGAAAACCCGTCATTAGCAGGGGAAGAGCGCGCCGGGCGAGAGCAAGCCTCCAGTGAGCGGCTAACAACAGCTCAGCTCTCTGCGCTGAACAGCAAACCTCACGCAAAATCCTACCGGACTGAAATAGTGACACTACGAATTGGCTACTGCATAATACACTTGGCTTCAATAGAAATGATTCTGTGATCAGTGCAATTTAATAAAGGATGGCCTTCCTCTACAGCTTTTTTATCCCGTCCCATGGAACTCTAACAGAGATGAAACTCTATTTTACACTTCTAGGAAGATTTCAAAATCTTTTATATACATATGTGTGTGTGTGCATATGCATATATATGTACACATACATATAGATATGTACATTCAACTGCATATGATTTCCAAAGGAGATTAAGATTCAGTTTTCCCTGTTATAGAATCAGAAGAAAAAAAATGACACTGAAGAATGAATGTTGCCTACTCCTCAGGAGGATAAGGTGGACTGATCCTTAACATAGTGATCCCAAGATTTAGTGTGGTACCTGCTGGAACTCAGCTCTTTAGAACTTTAACTAGTTGCGTGTCCAGCTCTCAATACAAGATTGTGCTTTCTCCATGTTTCAATCTCTCTCTTCAACCCCTTAATACCATATTTTAATGCACCTACAGCTCAGAAACTCTATGAACTGCTACAAAACTCTGCAGTCTTGCAAATAAGTTCCTATGCAGTAGTTACAGGGAAAAAAAAATCCACTATTTTATCCTGATTTCTGAATAAACATTTAAATTCCTAAAATTTCAGCCAAAGATACAAATAAAATTACCCGCCAAAATTCCAAAACACTGAGGGAGAGCCCTGTACACACACAGTTGCTACTTGATCCATAGACAGTATATATCCTTTAACTCAGATGACACTCTGCAGGTCGAAGTATATTTTACAGAGCTTCTATACAGGTATTTTGTCTTTGCATAGAATTAAAAAGAAATGGGTGATGCAATCAAATAATGCTGCAGGAGTGGGGTTGGAATATTAGTTACACTGACTTTCCAGAACCTATAGCCAAGGAAACATTCCTGCATTAAAATACAGTCTGGTGAGCATTTTCCAATGATAAATGTTTTAAAATATCATTAAGAAGAAAAAGATGGCACATTTTAAGTTTCAATAAATATGCAAAATTGTTAGATATGACACCGCTAGCTTTAATTTCTGAATAAAATTGCAAAGAGTATTACACTTCAGGCCTTCAACAACAATTAGGATAGAGAACAGCTAATTTCTTACAGCTTGTTTTACACTGAGTATCCTAAATAGATACAGGAACAACAACAAAAAAAACCCACTATAATGTTTTGTAAACTTGAAATAGAAATTTCTTTTCTCCTCTAAACAGAATCAAAAATGTCATGTACCAAAACACATTTATATATAGACATTCCTGCCTGGCCTTTTGACCCCATTTACAGAGCAACAAAAAGAAGGAAATTTGAGTAAAATCTTCTAGTCCACAGGACTGACGCGAGTATAATTTTCCTGCAGACCGAAGTAATGATACTCTAGCGGGCCCGTGACCGTGCTAAGCAGCAAGCGCCGCGCCCCAGGAACGCGCAGCGTCTGCGGTGCGCTGCGACTGCAAACGCGCTGCTATCCGCCGCGCCTCCGAGGCGGCTGCACCGCTCCCGCCACGCTCCGCGTCCCTGAGGCAGCTTCACCGCCGCAGCTGGCCGCCGCACGAGGCCACGCGCTATCTCGGGCACCATTTCCGCATCTGTATATACACGCTATGTGACAGGAGAGTTTCAGAGGTGAAGTAATCCTGGTGAATTTTGGAGGGTTGCTAATGATATAAATCTATTATAATGCAAACATTTTATGAAGGATTTTCATAGACAATGTAAAAAATGAACATGCTGAAAGGGTTGGTTTTCCCTGCCCACACTTTCACAAATACTTAAATTCACACAAATTCTATGGCATGGGATTATCTTTTTAAAATAAAAAAGGTCTTTAATTCAGCAGCAATACCAAGCTACGGGTAATAAAAGAAGTTTACTTTCAAATCCTATTTTCAAGCCTCCCATTTTGTGTGTGTTCTCCAAGAATGTAAGCTATCAGAGTTGCATTTTCAGGGACTAGAAATACTGAAGGAGTTTAAAGTATCTGAAAAGTATGACGTATGTGAAAACACAGTATTTTAAAAATATAAAGTATCTAACTTCACCGAGTTTAACATCAGGGGTGCTGAGAAAAAAATTAAGTACATAATGATATTACTGAACAAATAGTGGTTGTATACTTATGCACATTTGTATCATCTTCTGATATTAGAATTTATTTTCATGATTTCTTCCTTGAGTTTTTCAGGTTTTGTCAGGTTTTAAATTTTTTATCTGCAAAAGCCAATGAAACGAGGTCAGAAGTGATCTTACTGAGTGTAAGCATTTAGGGGATTAATCTTCAGGAAACAATTACTCACTTTCACAAAAACAGAAGACAGACATTTGATAGAAAGAAAACAAGCTTTTGCCAATGAAAATTTTCCAACTGACATAGCCGAAAACGTAACAAAAGATAAGCTAAACTAACAAGTTTGCTTTTTTGTAAAATTTAGATAGACACAATTCTACACAAACTTATCTTGCAAGATCTGTGATTCTCAACAGCAAAAAATTGTAATTGTCAACTTGAGAAGCTTCAGCATATTACACATAACACTCCAGGTCACATTTACAGATAACGCAGACTAGCACAAATGCAAAGCCACAGTATACTGAATTCAATGTGTACATAAAATAGGAAAGGAAAAAGATTGGGCCAATGCACAATGACCAAAGTATGTTCCTTAGACTTCATGTATGTTCCATAGAGATTACATCCGATTTTTTTTTTAATAATGATATTGTACTTAGTACTTTAAAAGCAATGCAGAAAAAGTACTGGCAGGTGGGGATCGCCATGAGAGCCACGGGATTCCACTCAGGGCAGGACTGAGGAACACCAGAGTCGTGAAACACCAAAGTAGAGCTGGCTGGCATCAGCCTAGCGCTCACACCTTCGCACACGCTTAATCCAAGAGAGCCTTTAACCAAACCATCCTGTGCTCTCTTCCAAAACCACAGTTCTGCGCTGTTGTTAAAGACTTTTTACATGCTGTATCTGGTCTTGGTTGCTATATATGCCATTCTACAGAAATAAACCCAAATATTCTCCTTTTAACAATAATTAACCATGTGAACTATCCTAATTTTGAAGTGAAATCTCAGTCCAAACAGGATTAAATACAAATCCATTCACAAACACTGCCTTGATATACCTGAAATCCTTGGATATTTCAAAGCCAGCATTTCGAGAAGTAGCAGGAACTAGTCTGGTAGTAAAATGAGCAAGTTGAGATGCGCAGAGCTTGTCAAGCACTAGCTCCCCTCAAGGCGTACAGAAAATTTCTCATTTACTGCAATAGGATACAATACTTTTAGGGAGTTAAAAACTCAGAAAAATTTCCTTACAGAGACCTACTCCCAGTTTTTCATTGTTTGCCTTTTTTCTTTTCCTAAAAATATCCGTTTGTTAAAAGGCAACATGAAACGTTTAGCTTCAAGTCCTTTGCCCAAAACAGAAAGAACAGGGTCTTGGTGGTCTCTCAGTTCCTACTGCTGGCATTATTTTACTCTGTATCTACAATTAAACATTCACTGCAGAAGGGACTGGGGAAGCTCAGGTTCCCGCGACACATCCCCAGTGGGCTGTGGTCGCCAGTCTCGCGCACACCCATGCCCTCCCGTTGTCTCCTTGTAACACGACAGGACAGACTTGAGCAGTGCAGCCCGCAGGCTAGTGACAAGGGCGCTCTCCTGGCAGCGAGGTCCCTGCTCCGAATGCCCACGGCAGAGCCGGCCTTCCCAGGGCAGACTCCTAGGCCTGGGAACTGGCCGCTCTGGCACAGGTGTCTCTGTGGGACCCGCAGAGCATGCTCGTTGGGAGAGTTTGGTTTTGCCAGGGCACAAATGAGATGAGATCTGAATACCCGGAAGTTTTTTTTTTACAGGCTTGGAAAAGCTTTCTCTACTCTTACCAGAAGCCATACGAAAAACAACTAAATGCAGGCTGCAGCTTAGTGTAAAGAAGAGAAAGCCAAGCTTGTGTAACTATTCTTTTGATTTTATTATTCCACATCAAAGAAAATATTTTGGCATATCTGTTTTATATATTCACATTCCTGAAATAAAATATCTGCTTAACATACTATTCAAAATCTATTGAGGACAAATTCTACTTCCACGGATACCCACACAACCCCAGTGAAGTTAGTTATTAGAAATGTTAGAAAAATTGGACACACTTCCCAGGATTATTTTTCTGAGATGGTTCATTTCTGTTTTCTCAGTCACTTTTTTCCTCCCTTCTCTTAAGTAAGTTTTTATCCCAATTTAAAATTCCATTCACTGCATTATTGAGACAGCTGCTAGCTCTGATAAAGGTATCACCTGGTTTTGTTTAGTGGTTTAGTGGTCTTTATGAACTTCTGGCCATTAGCCTTTCCAAGCTCATCTCAGTTTTGGATGTACTGTGTAGAAGTTTGACTGGATTCACAGTGAGTTAGTAAATCCACTATACTTAGTTCTGTGCTTATGAATTTGAATAATGGTACTTTACCTTACCTAACAACTCTACTAAATATGTTTCATTTTTTATCAAACTTGGGCTTTTTTATTATGAAATATAAAACATTGATATTCCTATTACATCTCACGAGGGGAAAGAAACACCATTTGCTATAATCAGGGGAAATGTTTTATTGCCTAAGACATGCATTTATCTCCCTCACAAACAGAAGTCATAAAAAGAACATACAACTGGTTAAATGTTACTTGATGTACCTTAGGTCCCAATTGCTTTGCTTTAGGTCCTGCAGTGTCTTGTGGAATTAAATCCAGGCATGAACACAGGTTAATGCTTTTCCTTCCCTTTCAGTAGAGCTCTGGCAGTCTGGTCCACACCCCAGGAGCTTTCACTTTCCACTAACCTGCGAACAGCACTGTGGGTCTCTCCTTTACTTCTCCTTCCCAATGCTCCACCGATTCACAACTGACTAATTAATTATAAACCTCTGTTCTTAAAGCTCTTATATAAATTTCTGTCCCTGTTGCCATCCTGCAGATCTATTCAGTGATCACACTCTTAAATCATACAAGAAAGACTGGTTTGTCTCTTTTATCTGAAAGGCTGTTAAGGAGGCCCAAATTCTAAAGCTTTTTGTAATGAACTGTTCTTTCCTGAAGACAGCTTACCATCAAGCATCCTTCCAGGCTTCACGAAGGGCTACAGTGCATAAACCCAGAAGCTACCTAACAGTTGTCAGAAGAGAAGGCAAGTCCTTTCCTGGATGGAAAGAATAGACTTGTCTTTTCACTTCCGTCTTTTCTCCATTGTACTATCAATGCACAACTGGAATTCCTACAGCAAGAGGTATTTTTCCTTTGCTAAGATTCATTGTTGAAAGCTCACTGGTATTCTGAGTTCCTGGTTCTAAACCCACTTCTCTCTTTTAGAAAGCTGCAAGTTATTGCTAACTAAAGGACTTTCTTTGTAAAGGCTGGAATTTTCAGAAACTTGATCCACTTTCTTCCAGGGCCTGTCTTCCTTTCCTCCTCTTCTCCTCAGCAATGCTCTCTGAGTATGCCTTCTCATGTGTGCTGCTATTCAAAAATAAAATCATTTATTTGATCTTTTCTGTCAAGACTTCCCTCTTATTCTGTTTCCCTGTACTCTGCCACATGTTGCATTGTATATCACACGGTTAGCTAAATGTACACTGTTTAACAGCACATACTGAAAATCACAGAGTAAGTTAACATATTCAACTCAATGTTTCATTTGACATGAAACATATGCAATTTGTGAAACAGAATACTTTCAAGGTTTTCAAGTCTAACTTGGAATTCCAGACTGAAAAGGACGGACTGAAACTGAAATGACAAAAGATTTTCTAAAAAGTTTTGAATGAAAAAAGTTCTTCAACAATAGCGATTCTTTCTCAGTCAGGAACTATAGGTTTTCTAGGTTCAGATTTTAATTCTGTCCTTTATGCCAAAGACTGCATTTAAACAGCGATATTGAGGCTTGCCCTTCTGAAGCTAAAGGTTTTTCTGTCCTTTAGTTAAAATACATGTTGCCTAGAGTTTTTCATGCTTAATGTCTGCAACTCAAACTCTATTACAGCTTACACAATATCTGGGTTTGAACAATATGATGACTGATGGACAATGAGAGACATTTCCCATCTTGATCTCAGAGTTCAAGAAAGTAAGTTTGCATGCAAGTATTATTCAGAATGTATGATGAAATAAATTAATCTTGTCTTGCCTGCCAAAAATAAATGATTTGTGTATCTGTTCTTTTTTTAAAATGATCTTTCAAAGTCAGGGTGGTTTTTTTGTTTTTGGACAATTTTAAGAAAACATTACCTGAAAGCTTTGAGAGTAGAGAATAATGAATAGCATGTACTAGCCTCTGTTCAGATGCACCTGAGTGTTCTGAATCTTGAACTGCAAACACATTCAGCAGATTTCCCAATGCACTTTTGCCATTGCTGTGTCCTCAGCCCTGTGACATTCTGGATGCATGGGAATGCCATTTGCCTAAAAAGATACAGCTTATGATTTCCCTCCTCAGACTGTAATTTCCTGAGGACAAATTATCAACTGGTGCCAGAATCTATAGCTCAATTGCATTCTCTGTTTAGTTCAGGCACTATCGACTTTTGCTTAATTCTATGCTTTCATATTATTTTCTTTCCAACTTTCATTTGTGTCCCATCACATCACAGTTTGCAAAGGAAAAACAAAATCTGCTACTAAAAGCCTCAGTGCAATTTTTAGATCAGATTTCTGTTTCTCCAATTCCAAAAAGAATTCATGAAGGAAATCAGAATGCAATAAAGAGACAAGTCTTTTAATTTTAAAGTTTCACCCATTTCTCTTCAATCATGTAAGACTGGCCTGCACAGACCAGTGGAAGATGCCTTCTACAATGTCTTTTTTTTTTTTGTCAGCTGCCCTGTCAGGCTATTCTAGTACCCAGCCTCTATTCATCTGTAACCATTTTGCCACAGTTTCTGTCGAGGGGAGAGCACTGAGGACATTCAAATCACCCACCAGAGTTCTGACACTTCATGACCATTTAATAAGTCCTTTTAACAACACTAAAATACATTTGCTGAAATATACCAAGAGTTTGAGGCAGTAGTAAGGCAGAAAGGATACAAACGAGTTATTTCCTGCCTCTGCCTTTGAAAATTCTACTTCTGGGAAGGACACTTACAAAAAAAAAAGCTACGGCATCTATCCCCTGCCCTCCCAATTAGGAGAATGAACAAGATTTCACAGCTCTATAGCATGCTTTCTGGGCTTGCTTTGCACCAGACCCATTTGTTGCTTGCTGGGGGAAATGAAATTAGAAATGTTTTATTATGATTTCCAAATTACTGTGTAACAAATGCTTCAATAATCCTTACAGCACAAAAAAGTCTGTTTTTCCCAACAAGCAACTGACAGCTTTCTAATGCAGCTACATTAAAGTGCTTTCCTGAGTGCGCGAGGCACTTTTTAACTAGCTCCTTAGGGCATTGTTAGGTATTGCTGCGTACCGCCACCGAGAGAGCCACTGCGCTCTAACAGCGCTTCCCACTTTTCTCCTGATCAGTCAAATACAAGAGGCTGTTTTATACACGAGAAAAAGCCTCGACCAGCCAAGATACCAGATACAATTATGAGAGCATCTCTTTACATACAATGGGGAGACCAGAATGAAAAAAAGCTTTCTGGAAAAACATGACTTTCAGACCACAAGAGTGAAATAATTAACTTCGATAGGCACCTTTTGTTGGCTTAATAATTTACATAAAGCAACACATGCTTGGAGTCATTTTTAAATGGAAAAACATTATCTTCTTGTTTCCTGCATAAAGCAAAGAGTAGTCTACTAAATGAGTAGACCTGAAGTAAATCTCAAAGTCATCTTCACTAGAGGAATGAGTCCTTTTAATCTAAACATGAAAAATTAGGAATTAGGGACAGAAAATCATGTGTATTTTTGAAGTAAAGAGATTACTGAAGAACACTTTATTAGGTATTTATTTAAGAAGCTAACTGTCATAAATTTTACAGCTCTTCTAAGTCAGAATTTGTGGAGATCAGATTCAGAAGGCATTAAGTTACTATCTACTTTCAAAAGCTCACAAACAGTTCTTGTTGAATAAATCCTTGATAGCTATCAAAAACTGCATCCAAAGTTCAGAAGCTTCTTTGCAACAAATCACCCGCTCAGTACTGTCAGCTCTTACTGTCCACTGCTAGACTACCAATAAAGTAAACGCAAAAACTCAGCCAGTGGAGCTATCTGAAGGACCCACGAGAGACAGGCAGCTTTTCAGGACCAAATATCATGACATAAAGCCAATTAACCAAGACTATGCCAAAGTTATATGACTATAAAAGCATAATTGAAGAAAAGGAGGTGATGGGGAGAAGTCAGAAGGAAAATGCTCAGGATTCCTCATGAAACCATAATCCTCATCATAGGAACCTGAAGTTTCCTACTCTGCCCAGGTCCCTCCCGCCAGGGAGGGAGTCAGCCTGGAAACTCTGGGCAGCCTTTCAACAAGCTGTTTGCTACAGGGATCTGAAGGCATTCTTCTACCGCAGCGACACAAGGAATTGATGCTGTTCATCCCTGTTCTGTCTGCTGCGTTTGGAGGTTTTTTGTTTTTGTGTGTGTGTTGGGGGGGGAGGGCACAACTTTTTTGTTTTGGTTTTAATTCCTCAAAGTCAAGAGAATTAATCTATATCTGGGTAAAATTACAAAGGTAAATAGAAACTCTTCCCCTATGTTCACTCCTCGTAAGAATACAAGACAAGAGAAGATACTTTACTTATCAAGCCAGAGCTAGAGCAGCATGTAGTATAAGAAAAGAAGAATACCAGGCAGTTTGGGAGAATGAGACTCATATGATTACAATGTGATTGAGTTCTCCATGATGGAGATAGATGGCTATTTACTTTCTTCATTTACTTACCCACATTTGCACTTTACATTTCAAGAAGCTAATTCTTGCATCATCCTTTTATCCAAGGGACCAAAGGTAGCAGAAAACCCACACGAAAAAAAACGTGGCCCTGGGATAAACATTGAGCAGTTTTTCAGTAAATCTTATTTATTTCCTCTAAGTCGTCAATATCTAAAGCTTTTATGTATTCATTATCAGCAACATGTCGAGTAACATGATAACTTGACAAGGTTCTATTGAAGCAGCTTAGCGGGACATACAGTACTTACACCGCCTGATAAGAAAACATTCAGAAAGGTCATATCCTCTGTTGTATTCCCTATCTCTCCAGGCAGCAGCAGTTTGGTTTTTTGAAAATGAAAGTTTTGAAATATTCCTGGTAAAAGCAGGTGAAAAGCAGTTTGGTTGCATTAGCACAATGATTATCAGTTACTATTTCTCTTTATCAATGGCCACTTGTTGCATTCTCAAAGCTGGATACTACAATAAAAACCCCTGCCATAAAAGTCAACTGTGTTGACTAGGGATGATAATGCAATGAGTAGCTGGTCAGCTCATGCAACTGTTAGATCTGGATTACAATGATAAGATCCAACTGACTGACCCCTGAAACAGGAGAATGGGCCCCATCCCGCCTGCTCATATGCCAAAGAGCCAACAGCGTACTGCAGACAGATGACACTGCCGCAGAAAGGGAAGCAGGGCAAAAGATGTTCCTTAGAGGGGAGATTCCAGCTTACTATTTCTTCTATAAGTAAATCTTGGATACCACAATATAAGAGTTATCCTTTGGTCAGAGCTATGTGCTCCCAAATTTGATGTTTTTCTCTTCTTATGTGCTTAACTTCTGCAACTTCCCCATACCAGTTGCCATCTGATGTAAAAAATCAATTTAAATTTAGAATAGTATAGACCAAAATGTGCACCCTGGCTATAGCTGACTTGGCAAGGTGCAACTGCGATTTAAAATTCCTGTGATACTCTAAACCTACTGAGTTTGTTCTGTGCCGCTCACCCCTTTTCAGAGCTGAGACAGAAATCAGGAAAAGTGTGTACAGCCAGATTTCACTGATATCCTAAGATTTACTACTACCTGAAAAGATGGGGCTTGGGGCTATCTCAGGACAATCAAGAACAACTGTGATATTCAAGACCTGACATGCCTCATGACTAGAGGTTTAAAAAAAGACACTCCAGAGCTGTATTTATCACACTTGCTCTTCAACTGCAATTTCTGTGACTCCAAGGGAAGCTTGGCCAGATCGAAGAGCTGCTCACTATTCAGGTAAATGAACACAAGATGATAGCCAAGCTACCCCTATGTCACCACTTAACAGTAAGCTGCTCAGGCCTATTGCTCGTCTTTGCAGGCATACTCTGTATGATATGATGTATGATGCATTATATGATATTATCAGGGATATGGGGAAACATTAGTTTTGCTATATAATGTGCTTAGCCACTGAATCTTTATTCAGGCCCACTACAAGTACTAAAAATCTTTTAAAAGAGAATTTCTCTAAGCATTTAGTTTCTGGTGCTTAAAAGCCTCCTATATTTCTCAACATGTCATGCTGCTTATTCCATTGAAAAAAAAATGAGATGAGTAGGTCATCTTTATTGTTACTTTCTTCAGTCTTATTTTGACTTGTACATGTAGAACTCTTTTGAGTGGGTTTTGCATGAAGAAAAATATAATGTCATTATTGGACTTTACTAGATAAGATGTTACCTTTGATGAACTAGACTAAAAACAATGGTTTGATTATAAATCTAGATCATAGCTAGATGCCACCAGCAAAATAGTGGAATGAATAATAGGAGGAAGGGGAAAAACAACACTTTTAGACAAATCAAAAACTCATAATTTACATAAACACCTGCTCATACTTTAATCTTTTGAAAGACAATTACTTTAAATCTTGGGAAATGCTGCAGCTCAGTTAATGCTCAGTTATGCTTGTTTCTTCTTTCACTCAGAAAGCTGCTGGGATCAGAATCAGCAGATCAAGAAGTTGCTATCAGCTGTCCTGCCCTTCCTTGTGATAAGATACACTTGAAGAAATGAGAGAAGAGGAGGGGCACATAACCTTAATGACCATTTCTCTAATTACAACTGGAAATCAGTCTGCCATCAATTCTCACTGTGTTTTTGTTACATCTCATTCAATGACAGAAGCCTAATTATTCATCACATTGACAACTCCTATATATTAAAATAACATTGAATTCTTGGATTCAGTCAGCGAATGGCAGCAGATTCAAAAAGGAGAGCAAAACACCCACTGCTCCTAATTTGTGACGTCAAGCCCGCTATGTCAGCGACTGCTGAGAGTTAGTTAATCAGACATATCATCGAGGGTAACCTAGCAAGGTTCTGCTTGCAAATAGAAGTTGCTTTCACACCACAACTGAGGTCAAAGGGCCGCTGTGAACAGCGAGGGGTAAGGGAGCAGGTAGGAGAGTAGTGTCATATTTTGTTGGCAAAGAATGATTTCATCAGATCAGAGAGCAAATCGTAGCTCAAGATGAAGTCAATATCACGCTTCTTTTGAAAATAAAGGCAAAATTGCATCTAGAATCTGATTTCGACTTTGTGCCCGTGTCTCTTTACAGTGACTCACCAGTATGCCTAGGATTTTAAGAATATGCAAATTATGACTTGGCCTGATTATCTTGTACTAGGGCTTACTATCAACTGTAAGACTAAATCATATGGCTTTTCAGCAACTTTATCTGTTGTCTTGCTGTGGTCATTGCCAATGTCTTTTTTTTAATACAGTTTAATAATCAACAATGAAAATCCTCCTAGCAACGGTGCTGCAAGTACAGATATGGCCTCTAACAAGGCCTCTGCATGCTTAAGTGTTCATACACTAGGGAAATGAAAGGGTAGAATTCACCTTGTTTTTGTTGATAACATGTAACTTCATCATCTGCACAATATTTGCATACAACCAAAAACATATCTTAACTTTTAGAGTCACAGAAGCTATTCCTCATGGAGCTTAAAACTGGATGTTTAGTTTATCCTCCATTCTCTCCTCTTGCTCAACCAGAAGATGACTCACTCAGTATCTTTCTTAGAAGAAAAGGAGTAGTGACAAATGTCCTAATGTATACAGGTAAGAAAGATGTTAACTTGGGATAGAAACTGTTAATAAACCATTTCAAGGGCAGTTTTAATCACATTAGGAGGTCTAATTAAATGAAAAGCTTTTCATAGGGAGCATCTTTGACCTGTTTGTTCAAAGTTAAGACTGGTAACTGAAGTCTCACTGCAGGACTCTAGGATGTGAAAGCTTCAGGATTCCCCTCTAGCCACCTCTGATTCTTACTAGATTCCCTACCTCATGCAAAAACATCACAGAGGGAGATTGCCAACCTCCAGACCTGAATGCATCTTTACTGGGAAACACCACTCTGCAGTGCTGTCCACTTAGAAAAAGAAGTGTTGAAGCAGAAGACTCAGGGTACAACGGCAGGCAGCTCCAACCACAGTTCCCAAGGATGAGCTCCCATGCCTTTTCAGGCATGCCTTTTCCCTGCTAAGGCTCCTTTCTGACTTCGCCTTCTGTTCAGAGGGGCTAGCTGCCACCGAGTAGTTCTGCAGCAGGGCAGAAAACTCAAGAGCTATGTTTTTGTTTCCAAGCACAGTAACTTTTATCAGCTATTGCTTTGTACAGGGCTCTCTCCGAGAGGATTTATCACTTCGAGCAGTAACTGCTGATGTTCTTACTTGAGTACAGGTCTTCAAATTAGCTGCTTTCAGTTGATGTAGCTTCATTAACAACCTCTTCTAGGCTCCCGTAAGCCACAGAGAACAGAGCTCTAAACAGCACAAGCCACTCAGCAAGGGAAAACATCTCATATGTCTGCAAGTCCCTGGCACATAGATCCCCACAGCTTCTCACTTCCTACTGTCTCAGCTCCTCCACACACCACATAGCCAAAGGAAACTCAGTCTTTTTTTTTTTTCCGTATCTTAGCTTCTTTAAAGGATGATGAGCTAGAGAGCTTAAGAGTAACCATTACTGGGCAGACCAACACGGGCAATGTTGTTGAGGTTGTCTGCTACAGACCATCTGATCAGGAAGAGTTAGAAGACAAGGTCTTCTTCAGACAACTGGAAGAAGGCTCATGTTTGCAGGCTCTGGTCCTCATAACAGATTTTAACCACCCCAGGATCTGCTGCAAGGGCACAAGCAATACAGAAGGTTTCTGGAGTGCACTGATGATAACCTCCTGACAGAAATGTTAAGTCTGCCACATATACTAACTTCTTGAATCAGAAATGTGTACCCACTTCTATTTCCTACAAGGCTGTTAGAAAATCTGTTATCTGCTTATCTTAAAAGCTTGTCTTCCTCCATGTCCCTGCATTGTTGTGTTTAAACATATGGCAAGATCCATCTATGCAGAAGAATCTTATTGAATTTATGTAATTTAAGGAAAAGGTAAGCTGATGGAAATTGATACAATTTTCATTTAAGGAATTTTACAAATCATGTTAAAATCTGTAAAATCCTGAATATTACTGTTGCTTAAAAAAAATCTAGATTTGAGAGAATCTCAAATATTTGACTTTTGAGTTTTTAGCAGAGTCCTCAGCTGAAGTAAGTCAGCACTGCTTCACTGATCCCAGCACTTGCATTGAAACCTTTACATTAAGTGCAGAAACCCTAAAGCCGTTGGCCATCTTCTTAGGAGTTGTGACTCCTTCTCTGGAGAGCAACTGTCATAACATGTTTGTACTGCAACTAGCACACTCAGGCTATGACCCTGACTAAGATCCCAACCCTATTAGAAATAAAAATGATGTTAGGAGGCTGTGGAAAGCACATTATTCTATTTAAGGTTAGGAATAATTTAACCTCCTTGAAATGAGTTCAGATATGCAATTCTTCAACAGCAGAGTGGGAAGAAGTCATGCACTGCAGTCACGCAAGCACTGCAAAACATGCTTTAGGGAACACCCCTGCTCAGAGCTCCAGCAGGAGAATCAGAAGAGTTCTGAGAGTGGAGTTTATCTGGGAGGAGAGCAGAGTCAAAAAGAGCCTATGCACAAAGGGTTTGGTTTGCAAAGCAAGTGTCAGCCCATGCATTCTCAGAGAAAAGCTCTTACAGAGTGGGGGTACAAGCAGGGGCCTTTTCATGTGTGTATTTAAGTTTTTGGTAGGATGTGTCTGACGGAATACAAAATAGGAAGTTTTCTGAAAACTGAATTGAGAACCTCAGGGAATAGTAGAAATATTGATTCCACACAGTATGCTGTTTGGTGCGGGAAAGTACAAGAGATAATCATCCAGCGCAGTTGCTTTCTAATGCGCATGAAACCCCAGGGTAGGACCTTTCATCACTTATTAGCAAAGCTGGTAGTGCTCAGACAATTGTCTCATTCAGTTTGAAATGACTTTAAAATATTTAATTGACAAATGTAGAAATGGCTGAACACCTTCATCTTGACAGAATGTAATGCAGGGCTTGGAAGATACTGTGATAGAATCAGGCTGGTCCTTAGTTTATAAAAACAGTAGAAGAGCTAAGAGATTTTTTGTTTGTTTTAAACGGAGTAAGGGCTGTTTGGCTCGGAGTAAGAAAGAAAGGGGCTTTGTTTGTTTCTAAAGCAAGAATTAAATTAGAGACAAAAATAACTGGAATTTAAAAAAATGAGTCTAGGCCAACTTTATCAGATCTACGTTATAAATCAGTTTGTTCTTTCTTTTCAGCAACTCTGCAGGTATTATTTCTAATGATTAGTCCTGCATTTGACATACTTCTAATAGCATGCAACTGTCAGGTGACATGCCAAGATTTTACGTGCATGTTTCTTGGGGAGGACAAGTGAAATGAAAGAGTGATGGAAATGAAAGAAAAGGGAGTTAGCTGATGGTATGAACAGAGGAAATAAGACAAACTATTGAATTTCTATGTTTAAACTACTTTACAGCAGGATTACAACATTTTTTTCCATTCTTGCATTATTCAGAAATACACAGACATGAGGAATTCACTTAAACTATGGTCCGAGTCCACAAATAGAAAACTTCTTCATTTAAAAACTGTTTGTTAGACACTATAAACATGTAAAACCAGCAACTTGGCAGAGTAGCTCAAAACAACCTCAACCACAGTATTTGTTGTTCTGGGAAGTAAAAATATAGACTTCACTCCATTCACTCCCTACATACTGCACAAAAATCTGGATCTCTTTGAAAGATTAGCCATCATTTATGCGAAAGGCTTTTTAAAATGCCCCCTCTCCATTAATTACTACAAAAGTTAATGTAAAGCTAGGGTCTTTAAGTTGCTTTCAAAAACTCCAGAGAAAAGATGAAAAGAAAACTCACTGACAGAGTCATGTGAACCTCCAGGACGCACAAACAGGAAGTCATAGTTAATTTTCAAGCAGAACCTTATAAAGATGTCTAACAATTTTAAACACGTTCAGAGTGTCCAATCTACTTTTCAAATTTGAATTAGATAAGCCAAAAGATGGTGAGAAAAATTCCAGGCCTCCGCATCTCCTCACTCATGCATCGACAGAACCCAACCCTGCATGACAGCCAGGATCTGAGCGTTCTATGTTATCACTATACTGTAGTTCATTTAATGCTGCAACTACAGTTCATTTAATACTGTGCTGGCTTCTCTTGCATTTTCCTCATATAAAAGTTAAGTATCCACTGCAAAAATGAATCATCTATACTCCAGGTAAAAGCTATCACAGTATGAAAATAGAGATCATGCTGTGAAAATGATATCAAATGTTATATAAAAAGAGCTATCCTATTGAAAGTGTTTGTGGTTTGTAGTTTACCTCCTGTTAGTGCCTCTCTCTGTATTGATTTCAAAAACCTGTTCAGAAAGCTAAACTCAGAATTTCTATAAAAGTATTTGTAGAGTTCAGGCTGTTAGCATCTTTTCATGAGTGAAAAAGCAATACATATTAAACACATATGCACCATCTACATAAGAAGAGTATTAAGTCTGCAGAGTGAAGCATTCAAAATTTCAAAATATCATAATTAATGTGCAGTCTTAATCCACCCTCAACTCTGTGCATGTCCATTACAACATGCTGTTTGACTCTACAGTGACCTCCTTCCCCTACAACATTCATCCCAACCAGTGTTTTGACTCCAGCCTGACCACAAAATCTTCACTTACTGCTCGCAGAGACTAGGAAACAGGAGAGGAATAAGGCAACGGACTAATCCAGGGAATGAACGGTCACAGGGTTAATACTCTTCCCTTGCAGATTAGAGGCAGTCTTCACCACTGGCTTCTACAAAATACCAGGCAAGTCATTTATACTAGCCTTTTCATAGTGTTCTTTATTTGTAGTATTTTCACTTTATGTGTACTGAGAAAGAGTACCTGAGAACAAGTACCCAAGCACAAAAGACTGCACTCATCAGTAGCAAGCTGGAGTCAGTGTGCAGCTTAGTTTGAACACACAGCATGATGAGCAATGTGGAAAACATTAGATGTCTCTTGTCTCAGACTTTAAATTCAGCCACTTTCTGCTCCCATTCCCCACAAGTGAGAGTAGGAGAGCCTTAGCTGGTCATCCCAGAGCAAGTGTGTTTTGAAAATAAATGTATTACACTTTGCAAAACAGATAATAATGAAAAGCCCACAAGGCAATTAATATTCTGTGCTTAGTCTTGGTCTTGAGCAGTAGTAATGTAAGCCTGGGACTGCATAAGCCATGGTGAGAATAAAAACCATTTGGAGCTATACTCATTCAGTAAACACCTTCTACTAAGCACACAGAACAATGCAGGGGTCCAAGGGAAAAAAACAGTGTGTGACCGTGTAATTAGAGACAGCATCAAAATGTATACACACAAGGGGGCCCAATTAAGGCTTTGTGGGCAGCCTTTTCTTTTTTTAAACTTTGGAGTGCTTGATTTGACTGCAATGCTCATGTTTTTGTATCCTTTTATGTATAATTTCAGTGGTTATTAAAAATAAATAAGTAAGAGGAGAGAAAAAGAAAGCCTGAAGAAGTCTATTGTCTGGAATTGTACTAACACTAAAATACAAGGCCGGAACTTCATGGTCCATAGCAGGGGTTTTGGCCACCTGAGTGATAAAAAGCAGTAGGCTGAGCAAAGGATCCAACAGAGGGTGGCTGGAGAGGCACAGAGGCTCCACAGGTGCCTGCTGGCAGCACAGGAACACTGAGGGCACCATGAATCCTGGGACTCCCTCTCAGGTCTGGAGACAAATATCCTTTGGTCACCATCTACCACTTTCCGTTGCAGATACTTTTCTCCCATTTTCTTCCCACTTTCAGTCCTTGTCTTTATGGCAACTTCCTTGCACATGCAACCCTAAATTCCAACAGTCCTCCCAAAACCATGTTTCCCATCTCAGCCTTCCATTTAACACTCTGCTTTGACTTGTTCGGATTCATCCAAGTGGGACTTAGCCCTCCTCTTACTTCTATTTGTTCATTCCAGTCTTTCTCCTACACATTACCCTCATGTTGCCACTCCTTTCTGCCTTCTTTCTGTCCCACTGTTGTTCTCCTGCCATCCCTTACATGAACATCAGCATTTCCTGTCCTTATTTCCATGAGTTCTTTCTTATCCACTCTTAGGTCACAGCCCTAGCCAATAACTTTTGCAGACCCTCAATCCTGCAGTCAAGTAAATTTTCCTTCTCCTCCTCCTTGGCCTGAGCTATAGTAAAGAGAACCCTGAAACCACAGCAGCGTCTTTTCACCTTTCAGGCAAGATAGTCCGCACTGCACTTGGCACCAAGCCTGCTCAGTCAGTGTCAGCAGCTCCAGAACTGCCTTGCATTGTGCAGCACAGATATTCTCAAAGTTCCTAAGACTGATGCCACAGTAACCCTGGAAAAGACTTGCTCAACCTGTAGCATACTGCGCTTGGTGTATACTGTACAGTGAATTTAGCTAATGAATTCTAACACCACTTTACTGATCAGGTGAAAAAACATTTTTTTTTCAGTTTTTTCCCTAATGATTTTTTGCTAGAATAGAGAAAAAAAAAAAAAAGTTCCCACAAAATTTTTTAGACTCAGTCTAAAGAACAATGTAGCGGAAATTACTAAGCAGATACAAAAAACACATACCACAATGCATTTTCCCTTCTTTTTTTCTGCAGAGAACAGGATCATTTTTCTTTTAGTTTGAAACAAAAAGTGGGCTGATGCAGGCATCCAAAATAGAAAATTTCAGCACAGATGGTGCTGAAAATATAAGTAAAACATAGATAAAATCATAAGAAACTGCAAGTAAGGTTTTAAAATGGAATTGTCCTAAGGACAATTATTGGGACAATATTGTGTTACACTGTTGGCTCCTTTCACAGCAGACAGAAGAACTTGCATAGATATTTATAGCCTTATGTAAGTTAAGCACCTAATCTGGGTACCAAGAACATGCATTTGACATAACTTAGACCTAGCCTGAGATCCATGTTGTTCATTATATCAATTGAATATGCAGGTCAATGCTCAATACACCAATTGAAAAGAAGCCTAAAATAATCATTGGCTTGCACTGTTAAAAACATTATTGGATTTTTAAACCATAAAGGATATAGAATGCATTCTTGGGAACTCAAGTCGTGAATGTGAACAAAAGTCAGTTATAAAAAATGGAGGGAAAGAGCAGATGAGAGCAAAATTTCCTTCTGTAGATAAAAAGACGCAGCATATGTAAATGTTTACTCCACAACCAGAGTATCACGGGCATTTAGGCACATTTCTGAATTGCATGGGAGACCCTCCAGAGGGTTGGTCCTCTCATGATGTGGCCCCACCTCCTAGTATAAAACCTACCACCATGGCAGTGGCATTTAGGGATGCAGTCTGTGAGTGCAGCCACAGCAGGGCCAGGTGCCGGCGCTCAGAGCGCCCTGGAGGGCAGCTGCTCAGGCACAGTGCCTGCCTGTGGCTGTATGTCAGTGGGACAACGCTGGGTGGGCTGAAGCGCAAACCATGCAGAAAATAAGATGCATCAAATTCACAAGAGTGTGCAGGCCAGTACTAACTATGAGAAAGCTGTGCTAAATCAAGGCTCTTCTTGCACAACTACCACAGTATGTTATAGTGATAGGAAAGATTAATGAACATAACGCTGGTTAATATAACAAGCTAAGCTAAATGAAGCAGTGGAGCTTCTGTGAGCAAGGCAACCTTCTGCATTTAGGAAAAAAAAGTACATTTATGTGCAGCTAAGCACACTGATGTGGTCTTCATCAAATCAAATCAAAAAGACAGAAAAGCTCCAGCAAAAGACCAGAAAATTGACAAAAGAGCCAACTGCTTAAATGCAAAGCAAAAGGTCATTCGTTTTCATTACAGAAATGTACAGAACCTCTGTAACTTCCAAATATTTTGTGTTAAACACACAAAATATTCTGAATGTATTCCATATTAAAAAAGCCAAATACAGCTATACGTACAGCGTGAGTAAACAGATTGTGCGCACCAATGCAAGATGTACACCTACAATGCTAACTCCATTTCTCAAGACAACCAGCTCCTAAGGAAAAATATTAGGTGTTTGCCTGTTTAGAGCAGAGATTATAAACCACATCCTTGAAAGATCAGATATGAACAGTGTCCAAGTCTATGTCCTATGTCCAAGTCTCCACAACTGAAATCACTTCTCTGCTGCTTCTGCATGCTGGAAGCGCCTAAACTCATCAGCTGTTTCACTTATTTATACTTCTTTTAGCTCTAAAGTAGTACTTCAAACTTCTTATAGGAAGATGATTAAGAGTTTGGCATCCCATTCCACTAAAGCCAGAAACTGTAGAGCTCAGTCCCCAAAGCATTCTTCAAGCATGCCTAGTATCACCTAAAAATCAGGTTCCCTACTAAATGCAGTACATATGGAGACAGATTATTCTCCGGAAGCTAGAGATTAAATAAAACAGCACAAGGATTCAAGCAACAGAAAGCCTGCAAAGGAAGCCAAACTCCAGGCAAGTAGGCACAGTGTCATCCAGGGAAATAGAAGGCTGCGCTGCCATGATTCAGAGATCCATAAGACCTGCAAATTTGCAAAGGAAGCTCAAGCTACACAAGAACTTGATACAGATTCACTGACAGACATAAGGTTCGATACAATGATTACTCAGTTCAACAGAGAATCAGCAGGGACTTTTTCCACTCTGCAGTTAGTGCACTTCTCATTCTTTGATACCACTGCAATGTTCAACAACGTGTGTCTGCAGAAGACACAAGGGTTCAGATAAGGAGCACTGCATGCAATAGCACCAGGTAAGGCAGACTTTAAAGGAAACAGTGCTTTATCCAGTTAGCCACTAAGTGGAGCTACTAAGTAAGAAAGGTAAAGGAAACTTGTTTTGATTTGTAAATCACCTTTGATGGTATCAGAAACCCTGTTTAAATCTGCACACAAAAAGAAATGTTTAAAGGGTCAGAGGAATAGCTCCAGTTGGCCGTACAGTGCTTTCATACTGGATGACATGCAGCCTTTTGCTGTACTTACTACATTAATGGTTAAACAATTTTACCATATAAGGAATCATTCTATTCCAAGTGATTTCCATTCCATTCTTCTAGTAGTTAGGCCATGCCATGCCCCATTGTGTGTGCCTAGATGCGCACTGCCATGACTAGAACAGTTACGAGAACTTTACTACAGCTGAAGTTCTCGTGGAGAAGTCTCAGGAGAGCAGCTGGGTATCCTCCACTCAAGAGCTCAACTCAAGAAGTGGGAGTGATCAGCCATTGAGTTATTGAAAATGCCCTAAAGCCTCCTGACCATAACTAGTCACTCTACTAGATCTATGTGACAGGTCATTTTTTGCTTCCTGCCCCTGGGAAATTGTCAAGTGGAGCTTCACTTGGATCCATTTTGTTCATTTATTCTCCAGGCCACTAACAGAGCCACAGAGCTGATATACATGTATTACACCAAGTGATACCACATAGCCTTCTCTCTGTCACATCCAATCCAGAAAGCACCATCTATCATCTAGCCCATTGCCAAGGAAGAGCTTCAGGATGGCTGAAACTCATCCTGGTAAGACCAAAGTGACAAGAGCTGGAAGCTTTACTGGATTCCAGTTGCTGAGGAATCTTCCTCTAGCAGCTGCACAAGAAACATTCTTCACCTTGCTTCCTATGCAGTCAGGGTACTGAAACCATTTACTTCAGGCACAGAGTTAATTTGTGCTCTTGACAGACACAGGACAGTTTCTTGCAATATCCTCTACACGGGGATGGAATCTAGGCCTGTCCTGGAAATTGTACTGTTGCAGAAAACATCATCTATTGAGTGACACTTCTCAGGGCCAGCATGCCTCAGTAGATCTATGATCATCTACTGGTTCCACACTACATTAAGACACGTGATGCATTGCAAGAAACACATTGGGGAAAAAAAAAAAAAAAAAAAAAACGAAAACAAGAAGGATTCTCCCATGCTGGTAGGCACACAGCCATCACTAACGTCATGCCGGTAGCATCTCTCTCACCAAAAGCAGTGAGGTGTGGGAGAAGAGCATTCTTAATGCATAGCCCTCAGCACTGTAACGGGGTCTGTTCCCTTGTCTCAAATAGGCAAAGCCCAGTGATCTTCAAGAACAGAAGGGGAATCTTAAAGGGAAACCGTATTATCTATTAGAGTGGATGTGTTGTTAAGGAAAGACTTAATTTCATTTATTTTGAGGGGATTTAGAAGCATATCATTCAGATAAATCAGAAGAAAGAAAAAGTAGGAAGCAGAGTCACACGTGGGCCTAGTCCAAAGCACACGTAAGTCAGCTATCACTGCAAATATGTTGCGCATTTACAACATCACCAGGGACTGTGATTGTTACTCTTCTCAGGAACAAGCCAAAGGAATGTCTCCATCTAGCACAGTCAATAGGAAGAAGGTGGAATTGCTGACTCTGACTCAGTGCTAAGCATCAAAGTAAGCTGGACTATTTCATTAGAAACTCAGTTCTTTGTGGCTCAAAACAGAATATTCAGGGATGGGAATCTAGCTGTTTATCATGAGACCTTTGATTAGTCATGCAATAAGCTAACTTAATGCTTTGTGATTTCCATATGCATTAGACCATGACAAGACATTCAAGTCATGACTCCACTTAGCTGAAGAACATCTGCAGTGCATGTGAATGGACAGAAATGCAAAATCATGTGCCTTCTCCTCATTGCCATTTGAGGACATTTAATAAAAGGGGTATGTGGGAACATAAGAATTCAGTCAAACATCTTTCGCTAAATGTATTTCCAAGTTTTGGGATAGGATTTGGCAGCACTGGACAAAGCAGTATGTTTTTGTGCAATTACGCAGTGTTTCAGTAATCCCAGCTCGTTTATAAAAAGCCTAACTGGAATTAGTAGTTCATTAAAACTACTGTCTCTCCAAAGTTTCTGTAGCACAATCTTTTACTGATTAACTGCACAGAGCAAGTCTTTTGACTTTTAAAACATTCCTGGACATTCCCCTACAGTATCGCCATTAATCCATGAGATGCTACCAATTTGGCTGATGAAGGGTGGTGAAGTTAAAAACTTCTTTCATCAATATAGTTTTGTTTTAAAAATTAAGTCACGTAGTTCCCAAACATTTATTTACATTTATATATATACATATATATACACATATATATATATATATATATATAAATAGAGCTTTGTAATCTTTTCAAATACTGGAAGGTCACTTATGTTTTCAAGGCCGTTTAGCAAGGTCAGGTTGTAATGAGCTGCAACTACTTTATTTGTGATTTGTGGCTCTGAGGGATTAATTGTCCCTACTCTGTCTCATCCACAATCTAAGGCCGAATTGTCAAAATGATCCATGGCTTTCGTCCCCAGGCCCATGGTTTCATTATTAAGGTGCGTTCTAATCGATAGTAGCATTTTTAACATTTTGCCCCTTACGTTTTATCAATCCTTATTATCTAATGACCAATACTGAACTGGCACAAGGTTTTTCAGAAACACACCGACAGATTACAACAGGCAGTCACATGCATTTGTAATTAGACTTCATTACCATTATAAGTGCTGAATGGGAGCAGAATAGAAAGGCAGAAAGAGTGCACTCAGTTCATGAAGCTTGTCCCATTTCTTAGAACCCCATATGAGTCATCTTACTAAGTCTTAATTTAAAAAAAACAAAAAACAAAAAACAGCACAACTCAACAGCAAAAACCAAAAAATTGGGAGACCCTTCTCAGGTTAGTATGTTCAATTTATTCCAGTTGAGAGCCAGAAATGGTATCAGGAGCTTTAAGAACTAACAGGCCCATCAAGAAATTATGAAGTTCTGATTCGACAAAGAAAATAGCCACCGTAAAATAAAATAAAATTAGCCTGTTACATTTAGTTTTCTTAGATTTGATTATTTTAATTACTTTGACTCTTTGTTACAGTTTAATCTCATACTGATGTGGTGAATATGAACATTAATTTTCCTTTTCCTTCTGCTGGAAACTGCAAGAAAGATAATATTGCACATCTTGATCTAAAATCACCACTGGCTTAGAAAGAAAGCTGACGGGACAGATTCTCAGGTGGCGTAAGCTGGCTGCTTGTTCCGCTGAAGTGAATGGAAATACACTAATTTACATGTGCTGAACACCTGACCAAGTAGTGGCCATTAACAGAATACTGCCCAAAAGCAACATTTTCCAGGCTACAGAAGAGCCAAAATAGTTATTTCAAATTCCATAGCATTCATTCTCTCTCCTTTTCTGTGAGGAGGGGTCCTGGTCTAATGAGATGGCACACTCTGGCTTTCTAGCTTTCTTATTCAGGAAATGTGTCCACCTTTTCAACCTGACCTTATCAAAGGAAGCAGCACTTCTCTGTTTGGACAGCATGTTAAACTGCAGACTACACAAACCCACGCATGAGTTTCTGTAGGAACACAACACCTAGCATTTTACTGACAAACTGAGAGCATGCAGAAATTTAGAACTGCAGCTAAATACATTAAAATTCATTTCTATGCCCACTCTTCAACTAAGTAATTAATGTTGGGTCTAAACTGAATTTTTAAACCCAAAACTGAACGAAGTCCTAATTGTGCAATCCTGAAAATACAAAACTCTTGCTGACTTCAGTAAGCCTGGAATTTCAACTATGAATCCTGCAAATTTGATATTTTTATAAGAATCTGGTCTGCATGCTAATGCCTTTCAACTCTTATGATCATTTTGTCATCTATTTTTAGATATCCTTTTTTCCAAAGAACTTCTAAAGTCGATTAGGAAAAAATCTCCTGAACATCAATTTAGTCTGCACACATCTGAAATAAGAGAATGGCAGGCATGACTCTCTTTTCATCTTAGCAAGACTTAGCCATGATTTCTAATACAAATATCTTAAATGGCATTGTAGCCACTTCATTGCTGATGTATAAAGATGTATAAAGATGTATTATGAAGACCTGAATGATTTGACTGGCATCTCATAGTGCATCCAAAATCAGCACTACAAAAAAAAAAAAAAAAAAAAAAAAAAAAAGGATAAATAACTAGTTCAGACTATTTCTAAGACCCAGTAGTATTTTCTTTGAGACAATGGAGCACAAAGGTCTCACCTAAAGCAGAGAGAGACATTTTTGCCTGTGGTAATTCTGAAATTCTAAAAGATACTTTCATTTTATGAATTTTTACTCTTAAAATCTATTCTGTTTACACTACTTGGGGCTATAGGCCCATTTTCCCTAGTCCAAGCTGAAATGTAAGGTATATAGAATACATGAATGCATACTCAAATCTTTGGATGTATGCAGCAAGGTACTATATAAGTTAGCTTGTTAAAGAATTGATAGTGTGTGTTTATGCTGACTTTTGCTTGACAAAGACCACCATGAAAAGAAACACCTACCTTCTCACCCTTTGGCCTTGCTGTACAAGAAAAAGAGGAGAATGGTCATTTTCCTAGAGAACACTCCTAAATCTGTACACTTCTCGTTGTTATTCTCAGAGGAGTCTAAACAACTGGTAATTCTCTGAATATTAATAGATCATAAGCAAACTTTTATGAAGGCCACAGACAAATTTCAGTGCCAAGACCCTCTGCACCCCTCCATCCCCAGTCGCAAGGCAAAACGCTTATCAACAGCACTTCTAGGATGACACAGGCATGTTTCACAACACGCACTGAGCCTATGGAATAGAGAACTGATCCTCCCTTATTACAAATAGCAGAAGTCTGACTATACAGTAGGCAGCTATGGTGAGCACTAGATAATACTTCTCAGGCAGACAGCAATCAGAGGTCACTAAATGCCTAAAACAGCTATTTTTAAAGGGTTTACTTTATGCTTTTTCTAGCATAAACATGTTTCAGTTCTATGCATCCCCTCTTTGCCCATTTCCATTTCTCTGGTGCAGCACTCACACTACATTCTAGCTACTGAGTTCTTCATTTAATATTATGGTACAGTACAACAAATAATTTTGCAATACCTGCAGCCACTTTATATAGAAATCAGGAAAATGTTACAATAAATCAACACAATACATCACACAGTTTTTCCTGTGTGTTGTTTGGGGTTTTTTCCCAAAGGTCATTTGTGAACATATTTTATAGATTTGCTATTATATCTGATAGCTCGTGGAAGAGGTAAAAAAGAAATAAAAAATAAAGTAGGTGGGGTTTGGAGCAAAATTTAACATATTTGGCAAGTTAATCATATTGGAAGCTCACTTGATACTATTTTCCCTTTATGTGACCCAAAATGAAATACTATATAAAGAATGTTAATCTATTGTAGCTGGTAATACAAGTTTTGAAGTCCATTCTGAGTCTCAGCGACAATTAAGTGTACTGACACAGATGCCTCTCCTTCAAAGAGACTGTTTGCTAAGCACCAGAGGAATGAGATGCGACGGTTATTACTACGGGGTAAGGTCTCTTTTATTAGATTGTTTAAAATTCACTCCCGCCTCCTAGGCTTTGTCCACACTAACAAGTAATGCGGTACAACAGGAGGTCTGTGGACTGTAACAAGTCCTGAGGAGCTGGCAATCAGACAGGTGTGTTGGGCCTTCTACATACAAGAAGCTCCAGTCTCTTCCCAGGGACTGAAGCCCCCTGACTGAGGGAGGGGAGTACACATGTTCCTCTGCTGGTTTACCTGAAAGAGATCTAGTTTATGCACTGCAAAAATATTCCACAATAGAAGCCAAAGCAGGATAAGTGAGAACCGAGGAATACTTTTCACCTGAAGTAAAACCTTAATGTAGATGCATCCCTAGAGAGAATTATGAGACTTAGAAGGAAGACTATCATCATTTAAACACCGCCTTCAACAGAATTGCTTTCATACGAGCAACTGTACATCCCTCCGTTTCGCTTCTTGTCTTGCTTCTTCAAAACAAAATCCCCATTGTGTTTGCTCGAGTCACTTTCTGTTACTAACTATAGCATTTGAATTCAACAAGAACAAGCTAATTAGGCCAGCAGCCATGCTGTATCCAATTTTTTCAGGGTAACCTTGTCAAGTCCAAGCACTCAATCTGTAAACCCAGAATACTCTTACTTCTAAGCATATGATATTATTCTTTACCCGAACTGACAGAGATAAATTCACTTAAACAATGAAAGAACTTAAGAAGAAATTTATGGGAAAAATAATCACATGCAGCCACTGAATCAACCTAGTTAGAAAGAAATTTCAATAAACATTAAAAAAAATGATAAAACTTTCTGGTGAATCCATTCAGCATTTTCTCAAAATGCAGAAAAGTTCAAGTCTTGGAGAGTGCACAACAACGCACTGACACCACAGCCTTCTTAACAAGCTAATCATGCCGTCATTCCTCTATGGACAAAAACTACCATGGCCTTGCTTTTAGTGAGTTGCTAAAACAGACAGTTAAACTATCCTTTCAACAGCCTCAGAAATTTCACTGGATACTAGGTCCTGAAACACCTTGAACACTATGCAAATACATACTGTTTTCAAAGTGTGACAGCCCTGTGATGATTTTGGAATTGAATTCCAGAAGATGTTTATTAAAACTCAAATCTTACAGAATATCCACCTGTTCTGACCACTGTAGTCCAGGAAGAATGCCATCAAGACCACCTGTAGGTTGAAATTCTGGACGAACTGTAAGGTTTCCACTGTATTTTTCCATATAAATATTTTCCAAATAGGTAAATTATACTCCATTTGACCTGAATCAAAAATGGTATGTGCAATTATTTGTCAGTAGCTCCAATCTAGGGAAAACAATCCCTAATTTTTAGTTAAAATAAAATGTTTTTCACTACTCTTGAAAAACTTATCCTGGTCCTCCAGGTTTCACTTGCATGAAAAGCAATGTTTCTATTTCAACCATCTTATCTATTTCCAAAATGCAAATAATAATGACTATAGAAGTATAGGCAAGTTTGCCCTTTCATCACATGACGAATACACTTGGGGGGAGAGGGAGGAGGGTTTTTTTCTCGTGTTTCTGATGAGCCAGACTATATTTCTGCTGTTTGTCTATGCAGTCAAAAAGTGCCTTATAACAGCAACATTATCACACACCTGTTTTAAAACCAGCCTTCCATCAGCTTTTAAAGATGTTACATAGAAGAGGCTGAATTAGAATTCAGTTCTCTTTGTAGCCAGTCATTTTCATTGCATGGCAATGACAGGCGGGAGAAACAGTCTCAAAGACTGTTTCTGCAGACTTCACATGGGGCTAACTCAATAGTAAACTGAAGTCTTGCAGCACATCGTACAGAAATGGTTCTGCTAAGCATTCCTACTAAAGCAAGACTTCTTCACTGAAGTTCAGGAGTTCCCTCCTGCAACACGGTTACACACACAAGACTGACTAGCAACACGCACGCAATTCCAGGCACATACTCAGAATTATCTTGTTTCTGAGTTGTTCATAGACAGACAGTGTTAAATAATAAACCTGCTTAAATTAAAATTATACAAAGGTTTATTGATATTGTCTGCTTAGAGATCCTATCACTAATGCTGAAATCAACACACAAATGCACTTTGAAGCATGCAGCCTGTTTTTTTCTATGCATTTTCCTCTTGTTTTCTTGGTAAATTACTAACATCCAAACTCACAACTACATTTCTCTCTAAAAGAGTGGCATAGTAGGTAATACTGGGCAACATTTAAATAAGAATGGACATAGTTTGCAGACATCTGAGCAAGAAAAGGCACAGATTAGAATTTTCCAGAGTTTGTAAAAGTTTAAGCTTAGCCCGTCTTTTTTTAGTTCTTTTTCTTCTTCTTCTCCTACTCCCCTCTCCAAATGAAGTCCTCTGGTGAATTCAAGATGCTAGTGCAATTTATGTCCTATTTTTAAAATTTGTCAAAACATGAAAAAAATGGATGGAGAGGCAAAACAAGCCTGCTGAACCACTGAGTCGCTCTGTCCTATCTGTGAACGTTAGAAAATTCTGAACCAGCTGTAACTGAAAACATCAGCTCAGGTAGAAATTCCCTGAACCAGCATGACTTCAAGCACAGAGTTCTAATTATTATCTGCTTCAGACCTTCTCTGATTAACAGAAAATGTACAAGAAGCAGCAGATACTCATGGCACTTTTTCCTTTCTCCTCCATCTACAGATTTCTAGCAGTGGCAAAAAGCCCTCTTGATTCTGCCATGTTTAAGATGTTTTGTATTTACAATAGTGTGGCATGAAAATATCCTGCGACCTAAAGGCTGAAAATACTCTATCATGGCACAGTCAAATGATTGTGCTATTTCCTTTTCAGGTACTTCTGATTATTCTCGTTATTCTAATTTGCAAAATACACAGGAACATAATTGTTCTCTAAATCCTTTTGTAATATTACATCCTTCCAGGATTGGCTCCATTAGTAGTGTGTTATGTAAAACAACGGCACTTATTCCCTTATCCCTCTCACCTTTTTCCAGGCTACAAAGTGTTTTCTAAAATATGGCAAGAATTTTGAGTATGGTGGAGCTAGATATCCAGCTTCACAGATATGCTCCGAGTGAGGTGCTTAGCAGGTCTTTAAAAAAGCTCCCTCTCCTCAGGGTCTGTTCCACTACACTTACTGGGCTAACAAGGTAGCAACTATTTGCTCTGCAACACAATAAAAAGGGAAAGGGAATTCTGGGTGACACATACTAGGCAGTAACCTACTCTTGAAAAAGTTACAGAGAACTTTGTCACAGCACAGAATAAACTAAACCTTCATTTTGAAGATTCCACAGCAAAAAAATAAGACAGGATTTTCTTTCCTCCATTAAAATAAAATCAACCACTACTAATGAACCTATAAAGGAACCCAAAACCTAACAAGCCAAATCTGCGTTAGGATCATTCATCTGAGAACATGCAGAGTTTCTCAGACTTTCTCAGTTCACTCCAGGCACAGCCCCACCGGATTACCCCTGCAGTGAGGTGTTATGCAACCGCAGCACGGCCGCCGGAGGCCAGCCTTATTAACGCAGGTTGAGATTCATCCAACCTAACTTTAGGCATTAAAAGATTATACATTTAATTCTCAGTTTGTCACTGTAGGCTCTTCTACAGTCAATGGAGAGAAACAGGCATCTCCAGGGGGCAGTTCATCTGACCTGCCTGTTTCAGGCCAAGACGAATCACTCCCTAAAGGTGCCTATTTTTTCTCCATTGACTGTAAAGTGAATCTAGGGCGACTTCCGCAGACTTAGACATCTACATTTTTGATGAAGGCATCTGAATTCCACACACAATTTTCAGTGCTCAGACCAACATTTCTGGTAAATTGGCCGGGTTAAGTATCTGTTCTGTGAAACTGAAATTCTTACACCAAATTCCCAGATTATGTTTCTGCTAACTTTCATAATCCTGTCACTTATATGTGCACTGGGTTTGTTTTAATGCCTTGTAGCTTCAAGTCAAAAAGATGCAACAATTAAAAAAAGGCAAAAAATAAATTTAATTCCTGCAGTAACAATGCTCTGTTATTTCTGTCCTATTCAGAGCTAACTTCCACAGAATAACTTTTTTGAAATCATCAGTGAAACACTTTCAATACATATACTATTATTATTATAAAAGCAAATGCAGCAAGCATCTTTCATCAGCGACTACATTTTTCCTCCTGACAGTCTAACATGGAATTTCAATTTTTAGTTTTAAGCCTTTGTAACTTCATAACAACATACAAATCAAGTACAGGATACTTTACTGAAAGAGAAATTGTTCAGCGTGCCTCTCTTCTATAATACGGGTTTTCCAGCTATGTACTTTTCCCATGGGATAAGCTGATATTACACATTCAGAAAGGACCTTTCAATTATTATTTTCAGACAGATGATCCATTAGAGCAATATTCACCACAAGCACTGTACTCGAGGATATACTCTATTCCTTAAGGCTAAATGAGCCCTCAGATAGAATATAATCCATGATCCATCAGCATCTAACTTCAGTAACAGTCCTGTATGTTTTTCCTTTAATGACAAACTCTTACCATGTACATCCTTTTCCACCAATGAACTCATCTGTCCCTCACCAGGTCTGAACTAGCAACATTATTTCTGCAATATACAAGCAAAATGTTCTTTTAAAGTATTATACAACCATCTTGCTTGCATTAATTATGTTCTAGATATTTTTCCTATTTTAAAAAATGTTATACTTAAAAAAAAACTCTTAGAATAGTTGTTAAAATTATATACAAGAGAAAAAAAGAAAGGAAAAGGAAATCCAAATCGAAATATTCTGTATTCACTGCTGAAGAGAGATCCCTTATAATCTTGTTCTTTTTTAATATATTACAACTCTTATCACTAAAGAAAAGAAAGTAAGTTTTGGCACATGACCAGCTAAAACAATCAGAAAATTAATTAGTTCTATTCAAGTCTGTCTATTTATTTCAGTCTGCCTAACCTACAATTTCACTCTGTACTATGTTGTTACATTGCAATCCATTTGCTCAAAAATGTGCCTGCAGCAGTCTGTCAAGTTATTAGGTATCTGATTCCTCATCTTCCTGCAGTAACCCTGTGGCTGACTCCCCTCTCATGCTCACGCAAAGGAAGAATCAGATCACCAGCTTGCATAAAGCTGTGAGGAACGCTATCACTAGATATCCAACTGAAATCGGAGCTGTCATCTATCAACGCCCTATTTACTTCCTGAATTTTGCTACATTTCCATAGCTATTTTAACTACCTGCAATCAGACGCTATACTAAAAAGTACTTTTGGGGAAGCATTCTGCAAATTTTTGTCCATGATTTGGAATAGCAGTCCCACCAAGGAAAGTATTTAAGCACAGGCTTTGCTTTAAATCTATGGCTTATCTCAAATAGGAATGGCATAGTGTTTTCCTAGTAAACAAAAATGAGTTATTTTTGTTATAGGGGGTACCCTACAGCCAAATTTAAAACATAAATCGCTAACAATTTCTCTTTTCAAGCAAATGCTTTATTTAACTGGCTGCATAGTTATCATGGGGAATCACTACCACTACCAGACAGAACAGAAACAAACTGTACATTTGTCTGGATACTGAAAACATCAACTGTTATATAAAAGGCAGAGTTGTCAAGCACTGCTGCGAAGCATAGCCTTCAAGGTAGTTAGAAACTTCCCTGAGGACCAGGTACAGCAATCTGTAATTGTCAGTGTGGTACCTGCACTTACTCTAAATACCAGGCTCCGACCATTCTCGAAGGAGAACAGGAACTACAGCACATATCGAGCAGATCCTGTATAACAATTTCTATGGTCCTCAGCAGACATATCAGCTGAAGTCAACAGTTTCAAAGCTTCAGATGGCCACACATTTGAAAAACCCATACCTGAACACTTAGAATAGTCTAAGCTCATTGCTCTTGTAAAACTGCTTAAAGGTAGATTTTGTTCCCTCACTGTATTTAAACAGCAGCCCAATTTTGGAATTTGAAAGAGCTGACAAGAACGGAAGCAGGAACAAAGAGCTTTTCTCCAGCAAGGACCCTATAGAATAAGTCTGCCAAGGGTCAGCACAGTCAGCCCAATGACAGTTACTAGGTTGTAACTGGATAGCCCACAATAAATAACAGTAAAAAGAAAGTGCATACTGATTAAAATTGTCTAATTAAAGTTAACAACTGAACTCCGATAGATCGCTCCTTTGTCTGAAGGTTTCTCATTCTTTTATATGTTCCCAAATCCCTCGCCACAGTTCCCTCTCTTAGAGACAGTGTTATATTCTCCAAGCTCTGAAATACCATGAAATATTTTCTTAAGAAAAGCGACAACTGTGTTGTTCATAGCTTTACTTTTATAGATTAATTTAGACCTAATTCCCCTTCAAACACTCTATATACTAGTAGCTAATAAACTACCAATTTCAATTTTAAAAACCCACACACTTACTGTGTTTATATTATACAGAGAGAAAAAAAAGAACATATTTCTGAAGAATGGGGGCAAGGCATGAGAACTGCTTTTCAAATGCAGTAAAAATAAAAATTCTGTCCTTATGCTGAGACCTTCAAGTCAGGTTTCACACCAGGACAAATTTTTATCACTAAGATACAACTAAAGATGTAGATTTATAATGGGCATGGTGTCACTAATTAGTAATGCTTATGAGTGTCCATACAGTACAAACTTAATGGCATTGAGTAAGTCCTCAGAATTAATTGTGGGCATGTGCAATGTTTATTTCCAAGCAACTGGTTTGATTAAAGTCAATAAAGTCATATGAGCAGGTGTCTAATTTGTATATATCCCTTCAAAACTCTTAGGTTTTGTTAACTTAGGAAAGGAGGAGGGAATATCTGCTCAAGTATATATATCCTATAAATCACACCATTTGGAACCTTGGCTCTCATAGTAAAATAAAATGCCTTGATATAAAATTAATAACGACTATGAGAAAATACTTTCTCTGATGGCTGTTTGGAGGTACAGGCACAAACGAGCTAATGGTCTCTGTTAAACATCCCAAAAGAGAAAGTCAAAAGCCATCTCATCCCCTGTCCCCATCTTCCCTCACCATCCAAATTGCTTTCTTGTTGGCACTACCTGCATAAAAGTAAAAACATGGAGCAAAATTTGGCCCTACTGAGATCAGTAACAATTTCCAATGAACTTGCTGCAGACAGGATTTCACTTGCAGAGAATAAAATATCTCAAATCAAGGTTTGATCCCCATTGATCAAATTTGAGGTCCAGCATGTTTATAAAGTAGTAATGAGAGGACCTGAATTTACATGTGCCATGCTAGAATTTTCCTGTTCATATGTAGGAAAGCAAGATGCCTGCTTTAGGCAGTTTGCAGCCTAAAACCAAGGCCTGCAAAAGTTTATGACCAAACTGCCTCATTTAAGTAAAAGGCATTTCTCACAGGAAGAGAAGTTCCACTTGGACTGTGGAAGCTTATTAACTAATGCTCACAATTTTAAGACGATGCAAGCCAGCACATTTAACACATACATTAGCTGGTTCTAGTCAATCTTAGAATGAAAGGCATTCCTATAATAAGCAATCAGAAATACATATTTTCTTTTTTACACCAACATTTTGGACTAGCTATCAACAAATTCTTTTTCAACACTCATTGGACTGGAATGGTAGCTTCACCTTCTTCCTCAGCGAAATATTTCACATACAGTTAGTGCAGGTGATCAGCAGTCAGGCTTTAAAACCAGCCCACATAGAACAGCCATAAGGCAGCTCTAATTTGTATAATGCCTCTTGTATAGAGTTCATCAGATCACTCTGATAAAAAAAAATTTCCATACTTTGTGCTTCACTGAATAATTTTCATTCCTGTGAAATTTCATTTAAGTCAAAACTTCACATAATTTGAGTATATACAAAATACAACACTAACTCTTTCATATAAAATGTTCACTTATTACTCTTAACATATCATCATATTTTCAGAAGCACAACTAATTAATTTTATTACAATTTCATGCATGTTCAACAAGAATGAAAAAAAACTCCAGCAAAAAAAAACCACCTCTATCTTCTGTAGCCTTTGAACTGAAGTAGACAATAGACTGTTTGGAGATTCTCCTATTGATTAAAAAAAAAGCAAACAAACAAAAAAAAACCTCTGAAGTCCAGGCAGAAGATTACTGTGATAGCCACTTCAGTCTTCCTTAATAAGCTAAGCAGTCAACTAAGCAGCTGACCGAACAGGCATCAATGACTATCAGCAGATGAAAGAAATCATCACAGTCTTTTTCAAAGATTGGTTGTTAAGTAGCTTCAGTGACTTTTCAGGCAGCCTACCTGGTTTGTTTGCAGCTTTAATACACTAGTGGCTACTTATGCAAAAAAGGGGAAAACTAATTAAATTTGTTTATGTATGTTATCATGTGGAGCACTCATTTCCAGACATCAAGCTATGAATCATTAAATAACTGCTAAATTGGTCTCCAGGGATAGATCATGCCTCAGAGTTGGGCAGGCCCCCGTCCCACCAAAGCCAGGTGTGCTCTGCAGCGAGCAGGCATTAAAACTGCTTTAAAGGCCATGATTTGGGTATGCAGCCAGGCCTCACACTGGGAGGTGAGCAGTAGGAAATCATGAAAACAGTGACAGCCTTCCTGTCAGAGTTACTCCTCTGCTTGATTAATGAGGGCATTTGAAAGACAATTAGCCAGAACAGGTTTGGCTGCAACTAGCTTATCAATCAGGCACCCTCTATTCAAAGCACTAGTGCAGTCTTTTGTTTTTCTGTTGCTAAAGAATTGTATCAGTGGTACCCAAACAACAAGGGACCTCTGCATGGTATTTAAAAAGATGAGAGTCGACTGTAGCACACCAGGAATGACATAGTAAAAGTATTTTTGTAAGCCACAAGCTATTGACTACTGGCAAATCATCACTACAACTTTCATATCATTGTGTTTTTAGGTTCTGTATGGTGAATTAAAGGCTGCACAACTACATCAAACAATTTCAAGTTTCCAAAGCGCAACTTTAAGCTAAGTTTTCAACAACAAAGGAACCCAACCACAAGCAATTACATCCATAAAGAAAAAATAAAATACTCTTTCCCTGAAAAGCCTACTGTGAACTCTACTCTCTGAACTTCCACATTTCAAACATGGATTGTTTCCACTTACAAAAAAAAATAAATTAAAGAAAAAAAAAGAATTTGGTGCAATAATTCAATTTGATTTTCTCATTAGTAATGTTCTCTTATGGCTTTCCAATAAAAAATTAAGCATAATATAGCATAAACCTAACTTTTCTTAGACAGCTGCTCTCGCAGCAGCATGTTTCATTGTTGTGGTTTAACTGGGGTAGCATTTTGCCATATGATCAGAAACATGGAATAGACTATTTAAACCTTTTCAGTGCTTTTCCTGAAGATTTTCCTTTCCATCAGAACTATTTTTATTAAACACCTGCCAGAATTAAGAAAACTGTGATTTTACCTGTTTACAAGTAGAGCCGAATTACTGACTAATGTACTTAAATTACTTACTCAGCCAGTAGATTAGAATAAATCCAAGACTGAAAGAGTAGGATTGAGTATGAAGCCTGATGTGCCACTTCTCCTTGCAGTTTAATTTTCCCTGGTAATACCAGATCAGAAGTATTTTTAATGCATGACTAGTGTAGTACTAAGTGGATATATCTGGAATGTTAGAAGGCTAATTTTTTTTTCATTTTGCTATCATCTATTTCAGAAGTGAGCTCACAAAATAGCTACATCATGTGTGTTTGCATACAGACCTAATAAAGTAAGAGGCAAATTAATCTCTGATTAGATTAGCTGAAATACAAAGACAGAAAGAGCTTCAGCATAGCCTCTCTCAAGTTTCTGCATGTCGAAAATATCTGACAGTCCAGCATACGTGAATAAATAACTATTACTGTTTTTAAAAATCTGGAATGATTCCCATTGAGAACTCACAGCCTGTCACTGGACTAATCTGCAAAAACACTTTTGCTAAAGTCTTCAGCCACCTCAGAACTCCCAGCAGTGGAACCCACAATGGGAGCACTATTGTAAACTTGCCACTAGCAGCTCCCCCCTCTGGTCCTGATCCAGGATCCGTCACAGTCAGCCAAAGTCTCTCTGAATGAGTTTTAAATTGGCCCCACAATTTCTTCTAAAGTTACGGAACTGGTAATGAGGTACTGGGAGATGCTAATAGAAAATAAAATAAAGAAGGTCTAAGTGGTTGGTGGATACCCAATGATTCCCTATGTTCCTTCTCCAGAAGAGAGTGAACAGTTTCCCATTTGTCTAAAGCTGTAATATTAAATAAAAATGGACGAAGGCCTCAGTGGTATGGCATGGCCGATCTCCACGCACGGAACTATTCCCGATTTTCCCCTAGCCCCCCAGACACAGCAGCCTCATCTGTATTGTTTATTAGAAGCAGTCTCTGGCCTATGCACTGTCTGGGAAAGGGCTAGTTGGCATAAACGAAATCATGATATAAATATGGTAGGAATGAAACTCTATGAACCTTTGCACACTGTGTTTCAGTTTGTCTTGGCCTTATTTAGTTTGCTTGCCTTGCTCTAGTGCCAACACAGGCACTATGTTCTGCTCTGAGTGGATTTAGGCTAAGTTAACCGGGTCCTTGCAAGAGAGTGGTAAATGCTATGACTGTGCTTCAGCAAGCAGGAGTGCTGGGATACCTACAGCCTATAAGCCGCACTGTTATTACCTTGTGACCATTTGGGGGCATGGAAGGTCAAGGTGGCAGAAACAGGTTCATGCTATTTTTCTGCCGGCTTCCTCAGAATAACAGATTCTGAAGATCCTGTGCAAGTGAGCACAGACTTTGGGTTTTTTCATCACCTCCACAAGGGGAACAACTGCCTCCTCCTCCTCCTCTTGCTCATCAAGAAGCACCTAGGCACTTTGCTTTCTCAGCAGTTTGATGAAACTGATGCCATGTACAAGAAGGCATATCCTGCAGCATAAACCGGGTACTCAAATTTGAGGTTGACAGATGGTAAAGAATATTTAGAGAACTTTTCAAAAATAGACCCTTCTGTTCCTCACCAGTGATCCACATCTGCAGCCACTGCTGTTTGCTTAGCTGGAGAAAACAGAAACATCTTTTGTAGAAAACAAGCAGAAACGTTCATTAATCCAAGACGATTATGCTACAGGTTGTCTTTTCTTAGGTGGATTTAATTTGTGTTATCTACTTTTTTATGGTGTCCACAGAGGATTTTTGCAATATATTCTGTCCCAAAAGCTGAAACCCAATGAAAACTTCAAATAGAATATTAACAGTTATACTGAATAAACATGCCTTTCCCATAGCTTCCAGAGATTGCTCTTCCAGACACAACTGGGAACATTTGCCTTTCATTACAGGCCCCTATGTTTCCTCTATTGGCTCATTCTTTCAGTCAATACTTAGGGAGACTTTAGTTTCAAATACAGCAACATCGAAGTGTCCGGTAAAGAGTGTCAAGTTTTAGAACATGCTCCAGTAATTAGACCAAAGGAGCTGGGCAACTGAAAGCTTCAAAGCAGATTTGCCCCTCCAAGTATGCTGAACAAGTTGCAAGGTCCATAGGAACATACAGCTTTTTGCTTAGGAAAAGAAAAGGGAAGGAAGTTGTAGCCATCACTAAAGAAATTTATTCCTCCATTGTCTATTTATTTGAACCTATGACTCAGACCTGATAGTTTAATTGCCTTTCATAAATCAAAAAATAAATATATAAATTCAATCCTGGCTACAAGGTACGTAAAAACGACCTTGTGTCCCCGTTCTTCGTGAGAAGTCGGAGAAATGCTATCTGTCTACGACAGACAGTTTTCACCTGGATGAAAATGACAGAATATGCATCTTGTTTGACATGCCATTAACTACAACTTAGTATTTCTTCCTTCGTCTTATGCATTTTTTAATGCAAGTAAAGTTTACCTTGATAATTTGTTCACTAAGTAACACATCATTATTATTAAAAGCAGAAATGAAAACTTGCTGACCTAACAGCCGTGGCTATGATTATTCTCGTCAATTATTTCACATTTGGAAAGCCAAATGTTGTATATAAAACCTAAATACTGTATTTGGCATAACTTCTAATTAGCTGTCGCACTGTGCTTATAGCATGCAAATTAAATGTCCTGAATAAGCATTAATCATCATAATAGGCTAATTATTGTCAGTTAGCTATCTAGTAACTTAGCTGCTACACCTTGTAAAGAATTTGGGGAAAATGTTAACAAGAAGAATCAGTTTATCCAAAAGAAAGAAAAATATTAGCATTTTGAATTGTAAACCTTTTTTTCTTTAAATACCTTATTTTAACCAGTTTGAACATTATTCTGTTTTTTTAAGACATTTCTAGATTTACTGTTTTCCAGTAAATGGTATTTAATACAAAAGCATCTTTGTATTAAGATGTCTTTGCAACTATGTCATTTTAAAAGGCTTAATGAGTTTTTAAATATTAATTAACATTTGATAAACAGCTAATCTTTGTCTTCTCTAGCTATGTATGTGGCAAACACAGTACTTACAGACAGCAAGGGACTTAAATGTTTTATACAGACCTAATTGTTTGAGAAGGGATGAAGAATACATGAATGTATAACTGCTACTTGATGCCAGTATGTTAGGACCTCAATATATTTATTAAATAAAGGAACGATACATTCTTGAATGTAAATGGATACCCAGAGCTTAAACAGAGTGGAAGCACTTAACATATGCAAATGTCAGCACATTCAAAACTAAGTCTTAAGAGTTTAAAAAATATCTTGAAAACAAATTTGCAATCAGATTTCAGATAGACTGGTTATTTCTCTGCAATGTTTGTAAGGACAAGGTTTCTTTTAGCTGGTTCCCTTATATGCCCCATATGATGCCTCTGTCTCGTTTACTCAATGTCTACAGCCACTTCCCAGCTTATTCAAACAGCCAGGTGTCACACTGGCCTTTCCCAGCACAGCGCCGCGCCACGAGCGTCGCACCAGGAGCTCTAGCTCAGATCTCTCTCCACTGTGACCCCTAATTCTTAAGACAGTGACTGTTTCAGAGAATGCAGTTGCCATTTCTGTAATATTCGTTTACTTTGTCCAACCTACTGTTTGGGGGTGTCAAAATGCATTTTATTCCAAGAACATCTAGTCTACAGGATATGAAGTGACACAAACCTGAGCATCCCCTCCCTCATAATTTACTACCATCAGTCTTTCTCTACAGATTCTCTTGGCCACATTGTTGTGCTTGGTTTCCAGTCACTGACGATGCTGAATACTGCCAGACTCAATCCCCGCAGAACAGTACTCGAGTCACCCAGCGCAGTGAGGACTCTCCCCTGACAACTTGTCTTTGGCACTGCCAGTGTGCCAGTTTTCAATCCATTTATCACATACTTCAGTGACACTGCCAAATGCTACGGTGCCACTTAATCCAAACTTTGCATCAGAAGTTTTCTGAAGTCTAAATATTCTGTGTCTACACAGTACATTCAGGAAACTTGTAATCACGTGAGAAAACTGAAATCCTCCTTGACAAAGTCTTTTCATTGTAACTCTCTGCGACAGCCATTAACTAGGTTTCCATTCTGTAACTCTATCTGTTGAACTCACTACCAGCTTTTCCATTAGTTTACCTGCAATCAATAGCAAGCTGAGTCATCCATACAAATCAAAACCTTTGTGTCTTCACTTCTGAATGCTGGCACAACATTTGTTACTCCTCCGTGTTTTGAAATATCCACAAAAATCACACAATTTAGTAAACAAACACAGGTAGACCAGAAATCTTGTTAGTCAAGACCTGTAGGATTCTTGTATTCAAGTCATCCAAGTCTACTCAAACAAAAACAAAAACAAAAGAAAAAAACAGGAGATATTCTCTAACAATTTCTTTAGCTTATAATGGATTTTAGAAGTTGTTAATTGCATTGGCATGGTATTAATACATAACTGTTTCTTTCCAAATGCAGCACATGTATTTATTTGGCTGTGTCTATTTTCCTATGTAGTATTAAGAACTTAAGGTTCCATCTACTAAGCGGTCTACACAATTATTGGCATTTGAGGGTAGTTTGTTTTTTCTGTCCCTAAACATGCTTGAAAACTTACTACCTTTGATCCTGCCAGCAGTATCTCTTATGTCTTCAGCTTCCCTTTTCAATTTTTATATTTCATTGCTTCTAGCTTATGAGAATTTATATAGAGATATTTATTGACATGTAAGAGCATATATAGCGTAATGCACTCATTTATTCAAAGTCTGGCTTCTATTTCTGTATTACACAGAAAAGAACTCCTGGCTTTTTCAGTCCTCAGTAATCTTAAAATATCTCTAAATTTTCATTCCCATTTTTCTGCATACATTTTTCAGTTTTCATTGCTTCTCATAATCCAGTATGGCTTTTCCACTCTCACCAGATTAAGACATTCCAGTTTAGAACAGCCTGATGAGGAAGCAAGATTTAAGGGCAAGATGCATCTATTTTGTCCCTTTACAGAAAAGCAAAATTTCAACTCTGCTGTGCACGTCCAGAGATGACAACTGCCTGACAGGCTCACATTTTGGCACTAACTTTGAGATTCAACATACCTCTGAAGCACTGCTCTTCTGCAGCCTCAGTTACATTCCCAGCTTCAACCAGGATGAAGCATGGAGAAGAGCAACAGTCCAACACCAACTCACTGTGAACTGAGCCTGCTGAATTATCTAATGATTTAGATTGATAAAACCCGGGAGCTAGTCTTCTACTAAAATTTAAGTTTTTCCTCCCTTGGAATTTGCTACTAATGTTAAGAGTCTGCCTGGAGATTATGGGATAAAGAGGAAGGAGGTGTGACTGGAAAGAAAAAACAAAGTTTCTGTTTGGGAAAAAAGGGAAAAGGAAAGAAAGATTCACCTAAGGGCTTCATTGCATAAACTTCCAAATGAGGATTCTGTTTTTGTTTGTTAATATAACCCTGTTTGAGTGTAGATGTTTTTTTGAACACGTTAAAGGAAAAAATACACTCAAGAAAAACAAAGTTGAAGGCTAACTTTTCTCCTTCACTCACCTACACAAACACACCCGATTTCTGATGATAGAATATTTTTAGTTCATTTTAGATCAAGAGTCAGTCATTGCTGAATGTCTGCGCTAAAATACCTATTTCAAAGGCCCTGTAAGAAACGAGCAGGTTTACAGCATCATTGCTGCCGAAATGAATGTGAAACTGAATGTAGTCTGAAGTTTCATAGACTTTCTGTAGTGAAAAGAAATAGAATGCAGATGACTGGAATATTTTCATAAAGAATTTGTGCCTTTGTCCAATGTAGATGTGTGTATTTGCAAAAGCCACTGGAAATAGCAGATACTAGTACTTGAGAAGATCAAATACTTTCACTCTAAAGTCAGGGCTTCCCTGTCACAAATTATGTTAAACTACAGAGAACCCATTAGATGAATAACAACAGCTGAACCAATCCTTGATAATTTATATTAAATATTCTTAGGTTTGCATCACCTCCACCTTCATCTAATTGCTTTATCTACAAGTAAAAGACCCCACAAAATAAATCTTCTAAACATATTTAGTTTTCTGTCTCAACCCTTTGGTAATGTTTATAGGAGCTTTCCTTCTGTTATGTCGATTTTCCAGTTCTGAGATGGGTATTTTCTGTAAAACGACAGAAGCGGACTGATCTGGTATGGATGCACTACCCACCTAAAGACTGGAGTTAGAGAGTTGTGTTGTTTGTTTGTTTTTTACAGCCTGAGGATAACTTTCTGCAGAGAAGCTGAATAAATTACTGAAATTGTAGTCTCTACATAACCATAGATATGAAAGCAACAATAATTTACTTTTAGAAGGTTGAGTTGAAAAATACATTTTCCTCCAACTTCCTATTTTACCATAGGATTTTTTTTGTATTAATATGGTACAAAATCCTATCCATTCTTCGTGAAATTTCACATAGTCCTGTCTTGCAATGTTTTATGTGCATAATATTATTTTAGGGACACAAGCCTCTTTCAGAGTAACATTTTGTGACTGTTATCCTTCTAGCCCCATCCTCCATTCCCCCTTTCGATATCACATAGCCTACATCAGCCCCCAGCTCAGATATTAAATCCAGGCTAAGACAAGCCTCCAGCAATTGTTGCTTTGCTTCATTTTTATCTTTTTCTCCTACAAAACACAATTTATGAAGTGTTTGGAAAGAAGCGATGAATCTAATTTGGATACTACTTACAATTTTACACTCCTGTACTTGCCCTCCTGAGCATTCAGCAGTACATGTTTGCTATGGTTCTAGTTTCCCTTCTCCATTCATTTTGTACCAATTAAAGTGTAATTTTTAAAGGGCTTATATTCACAAATATCCTGATAAAGCCATTGACCCAAGTTTTATCATTTAAATTTCTATTTCTGCTGTTTGTTCATGTACAAGACAGATGTAACTGGAGGCATGAATCCATTTTATTTGCACACATTCAAATGCTAAAGTAGATTGTATTGGAGGGGATTTAATGGAAAGGGGTGTCACACAAATGTTGATTTTAGGTCTGTGAGAGTATAATGCTGAAGGGCAATGTTTTTGCTACAGCGTTGTCTATGAAACCAGGACAAGCAAATATGTAAAACTAAAAAATGATGAAATACTTGACAGGTAGGATTTTTGCAACTGCTGAAAATAAGCCTAACTTTGTTCCTGCACATGTCTTACCACTAGTTTCAATAGCAGTAAAGCTAAACTAATACCAAGCTATTTTGGAAATTGTCTTACACATCCCAGCCATAACCACAAAGCACAACAAAAACCGTGAGTTGTTGAGGTAATACTACAACTCCTGAGATATATAGCTGAATATTATTTATACTTGGACACAGAGGGAGATGGTCACAGCAGACAACTTGCAAAAGCTAAGTTGCAGGGGTACTAATAGAATGCAGATGAGCCAGAAAACGGAGATTAAACAACTGCAACACTAACCTCCTCAATTTCCACGGACCATTTTTCTCTCCGTGGCACAATGGAAACTAAAGCAGTCCAGTAACAGTCTCCCATTAACAGGCAAACACCTATCAACAGGCACCAGGCTCTTATTACAAATGTATTTACCCTTTAGAACACAGGGAATGCTACAAATGCTACAGTGGAGCAACTATCAGCAAATGTTAATCTTATCCTATTCACCACTCTAACACAATTTCTTTCACACTACATAACAGAGTGAGACAGCGTTAACCCCCAGCACTGTTTCCATAGTTGTCCTGGGGAGTGATGACTGTAGTTCCAAAATCTAACAAGATAAAGTTAGTGCCTGCTCTGTAATTCTCAGAAATAACTGTGGCATAGCATAGAAATACCTAAGCTAACTGTAGAAGCAAGCTTGCCCCAGCAGCATGACACTCAACATAAATTAATTTACTTTCATGAGAAGTGATTGCAATGTGCACATATTCAAGCAAAGTCTGTGTTCCTCTTTACCAGATACTGACCCTTCTTGTCCTAGAAGCACGCAAACGGGAGTTGCGGCAGGAAGAAATCTGTGCAAACCTCATTGCTGCCAGAAAAGTACCATCTCCAGGTAGTGTCACACAAGCTGCAACTCAGAGGCACCACCATGCTATGGATCATACGAGCAGCTTTTCAAAGCGATCATGACACGGATTACTGCTATTCTTTATATTTCCCCTAAAAAGCATATTTCAGAATGCATACTGTTTTAGCAGGTGGCTGGTTAGCCAGTACACTGCAAGAATGCTCGAGAACAAACCTCACTGTAACCTTGCTCTTCCATGCAGTCTTCTCAACACAAGCCAGATGGGTTCTTGCCTTCCTAAGTAGTATGCAAAGCTGGAAAACAGACCATAAGCGTCTCTGTCCCTGAGAAGGACCTGTAGTAATACCGACGCGTTCCAGTGAAAACAAGGTTACATGCAGGGTCTCTGGTAACCCAACAGTGCCTACTGTCTCCGCTAAGAGTAAACTACTCAGACCGTAGGCTCCCCCTCCCCCCCGGGCAGTCTCTCATGAGATGCACCCACACACTGCATTGCTGTCCCTGGTGTGCTCCTTTTCCAGATCAGCAGCTAAAAGCTCCCTCATTTTCCTTGCTTTTTTTTTTTTTTTTCCAAAGACAAGGCATTACCACCTACTCTTTAAACTATCCCTTTTAGTTGTAACGTCTCCTCATAGAAAAACATTTGTAAAAGGTCTGTTTTTCCCCATGCCCTCTTTTCTCTCTTCTGGCTCTTCATTATGGCCATGCCTAATTGTGATGGGCTGTCCACCATTTACTCTCCAGGATTGTATAGAGCTTTGTAGTGCCTGCCACTGATGTATTTACAATTGGAGGCAGTTAACTCTTTAGTCCTGCTTCCTTGTTCCAAACAATGAATTGCATGAGGGACTAGCGCTTAGCGCCAATTAAAGATTTTTAAAAGTCTCCATTTTAAGCCTGAGTACTCCAAATTGGGCATTTGTCAAAGGCCCAGTCACAGCTCCAAATGGAAAGAGGGAAATCCTACAGAGAAGAATAGGACTATCACATCACTTAGGGTGAAAGTTCTGCTCAATCAGCATCGTAAACGCATAATCATCACTATGGGTGCTATTAGGTCTGCCTTGCCAATCCAAACCTGCTGATTTCTTTTGCTCATCTCAACATTGCTACCAACACTGACTGTGCCAATATTTGTAATTTCTACACTTGTTCCTGCAGAAAATCCAACTCAACTGCTAAGGTGGTTTGTGGGCTGTTTTGGGGGGGGTTTGTGTTTTGCATCATGGAAGTTTCTCAGTACAGATCTTAACGTAAACACAGCAAAATATTTTTTAAAATCACATTCAATCACACTCTCATCTATTTCCGTCTCCAGTTAAGAGACCTCACTTAACGCACATTAGTAGCTTCTGCAGTTCCAAGGTCATCTGCCCCAGTACATAGCAATTCTAAACTCTAGCTCTTTCACACTCCTGTTTCTGGGGAAATTCTCTCAAAATTACAGGAGGGTGATTCTAGAGACTCTTGTGTATAACTACTTGGGTATTTTTATTATTTTCTAATAAATTATGTTCATCTTCAGACCTGACTTCCATGGAGAGATACAAATTAATGGTTATGCCTCTGTATCAGCATTGTACTGCATGGCAATTGCAGCACGATGAATGTTTTTTTTTCCTATAGGAAGTAGGATGTAACATCTGACAAGTATTACATCCACTTTATACCTATACTGGGAAGAAATTGCAATGCGATAATGATGTATAGAAGAGTTGCTGAAAAGCTGGAACTTTATTTCTGAGCTGAGTCACATCAGCTAAATGGAGGCCCCAGGACTATTCACCTTTCCCACAAACTATACTTCTTCCCCTCTCCTTCCTACAAAATAAAGAAAAATTAAACCTAACTGTGTAATGAATGCCTTGTAACCCTTTTTGAAAATCAGGGCATTAAGGAATATTCATAGCAGCACTTATTTTTAGAAGAGTAGAATGCATATAATTCCACAAAAAGGAAAACCTTACTTTCAGCTCGTTTCATGGATTCTGAGCTTTTAACTGTACAGAGCTGCTAAAGCACAGGCATGTTATGCTAGCCGTGAAAGCACATAATTTTATTTATTTAAATTAATGCAGTGTGATTGAACCGGGGAGAGCGCTGTTTATGTGCTGTATGTCCAAGACCAGACTTGCGAGTGGCTAAGAGCTACCGACAGAAAAACAGAACAGCTCACAAAGGGAGCAAACCACACTTACGCCCACTCCTCCAGAGGACGCAGGAGAGAACAGCAGCACAGAATACCTGAGGCTTAAGTGCCTTAAATGTTTTTTAAAATTACAAAAAGAATTCTTTAAAAAGAAGATACTATAGGGGGCTCTCCTCTACCTGTCTTCTTTCACAATTTCCCCCTCATGTATTTGTTTATTCTGTTGTAACTGCTGTCAGCAATACTAGGAACTAAGGTGACCAAAGTATTACTGCATGCCAGCTTCAAATGCTTTCCTGGGAATTAAAACAAAATCAAAAAGCAACAACAATCAAAAAAAGTTCTTCTCTCACGGCTACATTTTATTGTAGCAGCTTTCACAAATGGCTGAGGAAGGGATCATATTGGGCAGAATGACTTCCTAATGGAACTACTCAGCTACGTTCATTGCACTCAGACCTCTGGTTATTCATGTGAGGAAAGTCCACACGAAAATGAGAGCTTGTCTACAACCACAAATTGCAGCAGTTTCCCTTTAGCGGTTCCTTCCCTCTGCAGAACATAAAAACATGGTAAAAATGAGACCAAATGCAAGCAGAAGAGTTGTTCAAGTATCAAAGCCAATCTTGAAGCTTTGTCTTAGACCAATTCTCTGAGCAGACATATTTCTTACTGTTCTCACTGAACATACTTAGCCTTCGATTATCACCACCTACGTTTTGACCTGTCCCTTTGCACATCCCTAGAACTTTCTGCATGTCCAACGGACATGTTCAAGCCCATCTCCTCAGCAGCACTGAGGAGGGAAACAGTCCTTCTGCTGTAAAGTTAACACTTCATTCTCCAACATCATAGTCTCAACAAGGATTTGTTTAACACGAAAGTAAATACTGTACATGCCTTGCACCAAATTCACTGAATAATAGGCTCTTGCTTAGAACCTAATCCTCCTTGAATGGTATATACATGACTAAAGGTACCAGCTTTCTCGTTGTCAGAATCTGACTCCTAGACAAGTTAGTCCTTACTAAAAAAAGGAAGCAAATCCAGTATGTGTCTTCACGGAGGCTATCTAATCTAACCTGCTGAGAAGGTATACCATGTGGTGGTTTCCACAATCCTGACTGCTTGGTCAGAGGCCAACAGACCTCTTGCAGCAAACAGATCTTTCCTGCCTGATCACACCAGTTTCCTTCCCAAAAGAAATGTGCTTTCATCCAATATACAGGCAGGACATGGCCCTTGCTCTCAGGTACAGGTGTGCCTGCTAACCTTTCTCAGCTGCAATGGCAAGAGTAGCACATCAGCTGTTAGCCAGTTTTCAAGGGAGAGAGAGCTCTGTACCTTCTATATTCTCTCTCCTCTTGACTGGTACGAGACCACAGTTTCCTAGTTTGAATACTTCAAGTTTTCTTTCTTTTTTTCCTTAGCAATTTCCATTTTCTTCACTTCTTCACCTAGAAGGGAAGGAACCTGGAAACTGTTCTAGCCTAGACAGTGTCCTTGCAGAAGTCACATGAAACAGCCATGCTATTTATATACTTACAGAGCAAACAGAAAAAAACCCAAACTCATCTTTCTCAACGGGCAAAATAGGTTTTAGCCTATTAGTAAGTAAGGAATTTTCCAGTTTTCAGTTTTTAGATACAGCCTGCACTAAACAAAAAGTGGAATTCAGTTTTGAAAATAGCTATTGTTCTTCATTTGTGTAAAAGAATACACCTCTTGAGCCACGTGAGCATCTTGAGGTATAGAACAGGGTGCGATACTCCCTGGCAAAGTGGTACTCATAGAAAAGAGGAACAGAATGCACATTTATAGGAAATTGTCTGCATCAAATCCATTTATTTTTATAACCCCCTCAGTTTTCAATAGGCTCCAGTCACGGTTCTAACAGCTCCACAAAAATGAACTTTTCTACATAATTCTCACTAATGTGGACTGCTACTTGGTCTTATTGTTATTAGAATAATTTGCTCCCAAGTTCTGAAATGAACTCTGTGCCCAAGTAATTAAAGCTCTTAAAGTTTCTAGTCCTTTGTTTAAAGAATTTGTCCTTGTGCTCTCTATGCCCCATCAGCTACCTAATTAGCAGAGCCTTTGCATGATTAAAAATTCTCACAGAGATTCTGCTGGATATTTGCCTCTCTTAATGAGTGTTTGTGGACAGCTGGGAGCAGGAGCTAGTTCCCTCCTCCCAGGACCTCCAATGAATTCCGCAGACCTCTGTCAGGGCCCAGGAGTGAAAGCTGTCATTTTAGTAATGTGGATGAAAATTGGTCAAAAGCACTGTGGTCCTTGAGGAATGAAAGGCCTTGAAATATAAATGAAGATGAATATTCATATTTGGTTCAATAAGTGCCAACTATTAATATACATGTCTGTCAGTAAGAAAAGTCAGAACTTACTCAATTGTGCCTGGCATAATTTGGCTCCTCATTCGCCGTTATCTTCTTTTCCTTGCATTACTTTTCAGTTAATTTCTTCACTTAAAAACTTACAAGAAAATGAAGAGCATTTCTATTTCCACAAAAATAAGTACTCTTCTCTATCCTCCAGCTAATTTACTGTCAATTAAGACTCACCTGTGGCTTCTACACATAGGATTCTAACTCTCTTGCTCTGATTTTTCTTATCCTGTTTGCTCTCAATGTCATTTTTTATAATAGCCCATCAAATGCCTCTGGAAATACCAGCTTTCCTTATAGGAATTCTCATTAGAGTCCCTATCCCCCTCTGACGTAACTCTCTACATTCTAAATTTTCCACCCAATTCTGATTTCATATCTGCTTTGATTTTTTAAAAAAGATTTATTTTTTTAAATAATTAAAGCATTAGTTTGAAATATAACACAGAGTAGTTTAGTTTGTTTGGGGGAGCTTTTATTTGATTTTCTGTGTTGGATACATGTTTAGTTTTGGGAAGAATGTCTGAAGATACAGAAGAGATGCTACTCTGCTGTATCACCAGCAACAGACTATGTTATTTTCTGAAACAAGAAACTGGGATTACAGAAGAATCTTAAAAGTATTCAAACTAACTTTTCCTGTTTCACATGACTGATCTTTCTTACTCAACAAGATTTGAGAAATCAGAGCTAAGTCATTTTCCTACTCCATGTATGTCCATTTAGCGTTTTGTCCCAAACATGAGTACTGGAATCAATGTATAACCTAAACTTCTGAAATCAGTTAGCTCTTGTAAGAAGAAAAAGCATTAGAGAAAATATTGCAAAGTGACGTTATCACTTTGATTAGGAAATGAAGATAACCAGAGAAAACTGAAACTTTGTGTATATGAGGAGCACCTACATAGACCAAGTGTGAATGAGCTGAAATGTATTCTGGATATCTGGGTTAGAACCCTTGCGGTGGGAGGAAGTGGGGGGTGAGCGGGAGAGGGAAAAGCATGAGTAAAGTATTCGTTTCTTTTACCACAATAGTACAGATGATCACTGCACTGCAAGAGAAACCTAGGAATAAGAACACCATGAAACCTGTTGCATCACCTAAATGTCACATAGAGGCTACACAGTGATTTAATTCAACTTTACTTGTGAAATCTAGCAGGACCACAGCCTGCATGGATGCAGCCTGCAAAACGATAGAGGCACATTTATTGCCTCACGTTTTACTTGGTCAGGTCCCTGCCGACTTACAATGGGAGCTTGCCTGCGTAGAGCATGGGTACGACTCAGCGAGGAAGCAGCCTAAAAGGGAACAGTACATTGAGAGAAGGATGTGAAGCACAAGAGGCATCAGCGGAATGAAACCAGTATATGTAAGAGGAGAAAAGAAGTCTTGTGTGTTTTGACAGAAATGACCAAATTTCTCTCTCATTTCAAACAATGCTGGTCCATTAGGTTCAAGGTGGAATGTCTGTGAAGCCTGTAAGTTAAAGAGCTTTCTGATCAAAGCTTTAAGGTTAGACAACTTCTCTTTCAAACCATTTCTATTTACATTTCATAAGGCTGGGTTTTGTGAGCAGGACATTATTTTTCACTCTGCTGCTTAGATCTAGATTTGTTTCAGCAAAGAACAATGATCAGTGCTTTTCATTGGCAGTTTGAAAAATGAAGGAAGTAAGTTAGGACAGGTGTGGGTGCACATTAGTGGCAATTAGGTCTGGAAATTTTAATTTATCATTTGTAACAGGGTCATGGATTATAAATCTATACCAGGATATGCACAGAGCTGTATTACCTCAGAGGTTTCAGTTCAAAGGATCCTAAACAAAAGGGGGGGGGGGGGGAGGAGAAAAGGAGGAATGTCTGGTTTTGGGGTTTTTTTTTTTTGGAAGAGTGTTTTTGTTTTTATGTTTTCAGGCCAGCTGATTGAAGCTGGCTATCACTTCTTGGATTGGAATTGAAAAGCTATGATACCACCTTTGTTACATGATTCCAAACTGAAGCCATAGGAAAACAGAAGTCCAGATTCAACAAGGTTGGACTGAAATACAGTGATCCTTTCAGGTTTCATGATTAAACCCAAAGTCTGCAAAGTCTATACTTACATACAATTGTTTGTTCATACTTGCATGGCACTCAAGTCCCAAACCCACATGCACAACCAAACTGCCATTTTTCAAAACACTTTTGTATTTACTGGGCTTCTAGGGATCTAATACCCAGTCTATCTTAGGATAAGGTGCCATTTGCATCACTTATTATTGGTCAGATTTTTTTCCGCAATGTAAAGAACATTATTAAAAAACAGAGCCAGTTTAGGAAATAATAAAATAAAAGTATTTTCAAAGTTTGGGGTGTTTTTGGTGGGGATTTTTTTGTTGTCCCCCCTCCTCCTTTGCTGTGATTTCATACAGTGCATTGCCAGAAAGTACCTTGGACACAGTAACCACCACACCAGAGCAGAAGTTATCTAATTCTGTCTCGTTTGCAGAAATGAGCAGTATACTGGTGCTTTAGAAGACCTTTCAATAAACTCGTGTACAGATACCAAAAAATCCACCTCCTCTTTATTTCCACAACTAATTGTGCACCCATGCCTACAAAAGGGGAGCAGACTATATTTAGCTTTAAAAAAATTCTTACGTGATACCACAGAAATCAGGAGAGTAAGAAAAGAAGAAAATCCACTAAGCAAGAAAGGCAAGTAATATTTTAGTACAATTTGTTTTTTCAGTGGCTCAGCTAAATAGGTAGAGCTGACATCAAACTCCAAAATGCTAGTCTGATTTTAGCAAACTGAGCGGAAGCGAGCTCCACAACCAGAAAGCCTCTGCTGAGGGCAGCCTCCTGCTGCTCTTCCCGAGGCAGACAAGGGCAGCAAAAGCACCTCGGCTGCATCCTCAGCCCCATGCCCGCCCCAAGCTCTTCTAGAAGGACAGGCACTGCAAGAAGAGGAAACAGAAGTTCAAGAAGGCTGCAAGAATCAGTCAGGTGCTAAAGATTATAGCAACATTATTCAGGTTCTCTGCACTTCCACATGCTCTTGCACATGGAGGGTACAATGAGATTTCTGATAGGGAAATATGCTTGTATTTAAATTATTTGAAGATTAACTATCATCTGTTCGGCATATTTAGAAGTTGATCTGTTGATTTATCTTGCTTTTAAAGTATTTTTTTGTTAGAGACATACAATGAAAAATTGAAAGCAAAAAAGGTATTTGATTTTTTCTTATAGATTTTTCAAAACCATTCTGAACACAGCAGCATTAGGTTCAAAAATTGTGTCATCAGCCACACATGCTACACTAGATTAAAGTCCTGCGTCAAATCAGTATGGATATCTTGGGGGGATCATTAAAGGAAGTCAGCACAGAAGAAATCTCTTAAGGAGGGATTTGAATTGAGACAGGGTGATCATTTGACATACAAAGCATTGGGGAAACATGGAAGGCAGTGTAAGGATGAGAGAAAGGGAAGGACAAACAGGAGGTAGGCTTCTTTCACATAATAAAACCATCACACGTAGGAAAGAGGCTATCTGTGACTAGATACTGTCACAAAAATGCACTGAAATTGGCCATAACTGCAAAGTCAATAAAATGCTCTTAATCTTTCAATAAACAATTTATTTTTAAAAGTTATTTTGGAGCTATTGAGGCTCCTAGGGTAGGGAAGTAAATGCATTTTAAATGTGCTGTACAGTATGCAGTGCCACAGGTTTAAGTTTTATTTTATCAGATACATAGTTTAGTCATTTGAACTTTGGATCAGAAGACAAAATTCCTCTCCTCTAAAACTAACTCCTATTCTGAGTTTCAACAAATCATCTAAGGTCAGATTCCAACAGCTCTCCTCATGTAGAAGGGCAGGTACTACTCAATACACAAGCAGAAGGCAAAATTTGCCCTTCAAATCACTCTGCTTCTGTAAAACTAGCATAAAATATTCACTTACTTTCTCACAAAGTGGTTGCCAAAATGAATTATTGTAGTTAACTTTGGGAAGAATTTTAGATATGGAGAATACTGTATAAAGCTGGACAAACATTTTGGCTAGAAAATAAACACAGACAGATACACCCCCAAAGAACCAACCCTCCTGCAAAACCCCAGGCCTTTGTAAGTTTTATATTTTTTTTCATTACATTGGTTTCCAAAAAGACTTCTGTTTTGCAAACATTACTTCCCTTTTCTGAATTTTTCTATCCTTTCCCCCATTTTACCCACAAAGAACAAATAGATAAAAGAGCAAAGGGGAAAAGAACGACGGCAAAGCGATTAAAAAATACCCTTAAAAATCATTATGTTTAAATGTAGTTTTTCATTAGGCACTTGCTTTCAAACATATTGCACAACATTTAGACCCAAAATAGTTGCTCAGACTGGAAATCATTCAGAGAAGACAGCATTGCAAGTAATCATTTACTAGCGTGATCCCATCTCGGTTGCTTTATTGTCTCAGGACCTGCTAGGAGGGTGTTGGGAGGCCACTCTAGCAGCTGACTGCTTCATCAATTACTATTAACCCATTTCAAAGACGCTACGAAACTTGTGCGTATTTTCATTATACAACAGGCCTAAAATAAACCTCACTGCCCAACTTAGAAGTAGCACTGTACCCTTCAGAAATCTAGGCTCAAGATTCAACATCAGTCTCCTGCTTTGGAGGTGACTTCAGCCTAACTTAAGACAGGCAGCACACTTTTAGTAAGAGATTTAACTCCCCCCTCACTGTATTCTATACTAATCCTTTGTGTCAGGCTTACAACAGGATTTTGTAAGGCATATATAACCAAACCCAGTTCAAGATATATTTGTCCAAACAAGACGCTTAACAAAAGTGAAGATGCATTACCAGGATTAGCACTACAAGCTACTTCCATGAGGGAAGCAAACTAATCTAGATATGTATTCATTTACAAATGTCAGCTGTACTGCTAAAACATATTCTGCAGTTAGTTGACTGAAAGCTGTGAACACGTTTAAGTCCTGAGATGTCAGAAAATACCAAGCAGTTAGGAAGTCTCTCTCCTGCCCCCAGGTGACAGAACAACCATCACTGAACAGAAAAAAAAAATAGACAAATAGATCTGCAGTTTGAGGTCAAAATGGCAGGTGCAGGATGGCTATCAAGAAGACAACAGCTATGGCTCTTAAAGGAAAAGAGTGAAGAGCAGCCAAAGGATATTTACTCTCAGGCATACATAAACAGAGTCTGGAAAAAAGCAAATGGTACCAGTGAAACAGATTAGAGAAAGTATCCTTTTTGGCAAACTTGGACTTCTTGGTAGCTTCAACAAAAAGAGACCAGAGTAAACCACAATCTATACCCTGAAATTAGACCCAAGACATTCAGTTTACATAGTGATTAAAAATAAAGATCAGCTTATAAATGTAGTCAGAGGATACTCAGGCAGCAGCATGGTACTGGATTCAGCTACTTCTGCAATTATGGCCACAGTTTGTGGCCTTGGCTGTGTAAGCATGCAGCAACGCTCCAAGTACCACAAGGGTCCCTAGATTGCAGACTGACTTCATAATTTGTCGAAGCAAGTTCAGGTAGCAAGGGACTATCGTAAAAAGATAATATTTGAAACATTAGAGGAGACTGCCATTACCAGGGGATTCTTCAGCTACTTTGCGTCTTGAATCACAGCTTATGCCTTCAACCATGCAGAAAGGAGACAAGTGGTGACCTAATTACTATGAATTCTTCCATAACTTTTCTCCCAAACCTTGCGAAGAGATATTCCGTTTCTTATCCTGCCTCTCTGCTTGCTGCACTTGGTAACTTTTTAAGTGTTGATTTCTGAAAACAAGTGTAATTTATTGTGGTGGGTTGTAGACTTTATTTTAGGGCTTAATAGATGCATTTTGAAGTTATCATCTGATCTACAGTCTAGGAAAGTTCTGTGGAAGACTTTCTCCCTGCTGAGAGCGCCAAGTTGTCTCTGTAGTTCTAGAATCTGCTCTCTTCATCTCCTCTCTGTGTACCAAAAAATATCATCCAGCACAGCCCATGTTCTCTTGGCAGACGCCCAAAAGCCTTACGTAAGGAGCAAGTCTCCAACTTTATGCTTGGTCAATGGTATATAAATATTGCCACATTTTCCCAGTTTCATATTCCCTTACGATTGCATCAGTAACTTTTTATTACGCAAGAGATCTTAATATGCTATATCTTTCAACATTTCTTGGGCATCTCAGACAGCATATCTCATTGTTTTGTGTAACTTGCCTCTACACACTCCTAACATTTTGTCTCATTTCTTTGGATGTAGTAATAGAGAAGCAGTTCTCCAACATCCAGGCCAACAGTCAAATCTGCAGCTGTTACAAACAAGTAATATGCTTGATTCTCGGAGTTACACTCAAATCCTCCCCAGCTCTTACAGGCCTGGAGTAAAACAAAACAAAACAAAAAAACCCCTCCAAAACTAAAGCAAACTGCTTTCTTCCACTCTCCTATGCAATGTTAACATAGAGATAAGCTCTGTGGTCAGATGACAACTGTGGCTTTGAAATTCTACAGTAATCACATCCTTAGCTGTTGGTCAAGGTACTACTACTTTACATTCCTAGCTGTATTTCCCCCAGAATTTTAACAGAAAAAGTTCTCCTCAATTTGAAAATTTCTAGGTTGACCAATCTTATATTTTAATGGGAGTGGAGGGAGGATGTAAAGAGCAGCATTTTGGGAAAGCATATAAAACAGAGCTTTGATTTGATTTATGTACCAAAACTTCTCAACTTTCAGCAGGCAAGCAGTTCCACAAAACCACTTTTACAGAGAAAGATACCACAATGGTACAGTAAGTTTGGTATATTTACTTCTGTGCCTCTTTGCCTAAATATTTTTTATAATAAAAATCGGCTTAAATATCTTTTCCTTCTTTCTTTCCTGCTGAGAAACAGAACATATAAAGAGAAAGAAGCTTTCTTTTTTCTTTTTTTTTTTTTTTTTTTTTTTGGAACAAGGTCACATCTCAGCAACTGAAAAGTAGCAGAGCTCCTTTCATCAAGTTTTTAACTAGAAAAATAGTATGCCCATTTCTTTGTAATACACCTCTGGGCTTTTTTATTATGACTTCATTTCCCCTTGTAATATTGGAACGTCTCTATAATTGTAAAAGTGTAATAGAATCTAATAGAATTTCATTTGGAACTCTGAATGGTCTATGCCATCTCTGCTCATTTTGAGTAAAATAATGATTTTTAATGTCCACACATGGCTTCCCATGACCTTATTCAATCTTTGGGTTGATCAGGAAATATATTGATTCAATTACACACTGATGACAAATGAACTAAAAGAAAGAGGAAAAAAAGGTCAGCATATATTTGAAAATGTAAATCTTAGCAATGTCTTTTGGGTTTGCCCAAAAAAAAAAAGTCATTTCAAAATGCCATTTGTGGCTAATAGCATGGAGTTCCAGTGCCTATCTGTGAGTAGCAAAGAAATCATTAAAGTGTAAGAAGCATGCTCTCCCCTCCTTTTATCATTACAAAATCTACTTTCCTTCAGAGGTTTGCATGGAATGACCTCCTTTGGCAAAAAGACCTTTTTCCTCTCACTTTACAGAAAGGAGACTTCAGCTCATAAATACACTACACATTTCACTAATTTTTCTTCCCCCCCACACACTTCATTTTGTTTTCTTCAGAAAACAACGACAAGTGCAAGCATTTTATGATCACCAGTTTCCTGCTCCCAGTGCTTTCATTTCACACCTTTATTTTCCCTGCATCTTCAATCTCAGTCATATAAAATGCCAAATGGGATGGCTTGCATCAGTGGAGTTATTTCCAGTTTAATAAGCTGTAAGTGTCCATTTGTAGTGCTGCAGTACTTGATGGCATCTCACACTAAAACCCTTTTTAACCTAGACTGAAACTTCACCTCTGCTCTATGAAGCTGGGCTCTGAACCTTAGTTACAAAACATTTAATTGCAAAGAAGCAGTAAGACTTAAAGAAGTGAACTCCACAGTTAAAAAGTTATTGTGTCATTAGCTTATTTGGTATCGTGGCTTTCAGGAGGTATCTAAATATACCTAGCTTTAGATTAACTATTTGTCTGCTTTCGTTAGCTTGTTTTTTTAAGAATGAACTACAAAGCTGTGAAAAACCACCCACTGACAGTTACCCAGTCGAAACTTCCTAATTTTTGCCAAAACAGGTGCAAACAAGCCTGGCTTTCCCTATATAAAAAGCCATTCTGCCCTAAACCGTTCTGGCCAGGAGAGTGCAATCGAGGTATGACCCAACTCTAAGGGTCCCCTCAGTGGCAGAGACCAATTCCAGGAAGTTTGGAGTCTTTTGCTATGAACAAACACATTCACTGGAGGCGGCACTAGGACTATAATCTATGCCATCACTAGGTATTTCAAAGAGCTTTTTGAGGAGAAATTGCAGTAACTTTCATCCTGTCCTGAGACTATACCCCAAGGCTGTTCCCCTCATACTCAGATCAGCCTCAAGCCTTTAAGGAAGGCAATAGGCAGGAATTGGTCGTCAATCTCCTTCATGGAAGCCTTAGCCACATTATCATCCTCTCTCTGCAGATAGATCTTGTTTTTTAAGTCTATCATGAGGACCCACATGAATGCATTCAGAAAGAAAGAAGCACAGAGCTGTGCATCTAAAACCAGGATATGGGCACTCCACTGAAGCAGCAGCACGGGAAATAAGATTTTGCATCAAGAAAATATACCACTTTGGACAAATTTTATAGAAGACTCTGGTTCCCTGGAGAAGACCAATCAAGCGTTGGTTTTGAAGAGGAAAAATACGCTAGGGAAGAAGTTGCTGCTTTCTAGAGATTAGTGTTGCAAACTATATTCAAATGTATCACTAAGATTTCTCAGCAATTTTTTTTTTAGAGTTAGTCAAAGTCAAAAAACAGATACATTTTTCAGGATCTAATCAGTTTTAGAACAGACCAGCTCCACATAATACGAAAGAAATTGACTTCAAAAGTTTAAGCCATAAGTATTAATTTTGTTTTCACAACTGCTTTTATTCACACGCTCAAAGGGCTTAAAACACACGGGGAAAAAAAACAACAAACCCCCCCCCCCTTTTTTTCCTAATCTTTGCTCATTTACAGCAGAATTACCATGGGAAACATTTAAAATGGTAAACCGTTTTGCTGTTACCTTTCACTGCAAAATACTATTCATTCACAATAACCTATTGAAAATGCAGGCATGCACTAACACACTCAATCTGCAGCATTTGCTGACTGAATGACACACTGTTGGAGGATTAGTTTTCTACCACGGAGTGTTGCTTTATGTTACTAGTCTTTGTGCAGTGCTGGCTTTGGAGTACTGGAGTTCCTATGGCCTTTTAGGAAAAAAATTGTCAGTCTCCTGGGAAATGAACCTAAATTTAGGACTGTATTCTCTGCCAGCAACACTGATAGCACAGGAGGGCATGGGGGAAGAGAGGAAGATTACCCTTGCTTCAGTGCCACATACTGACATATTGTGGAGTTCCATGAAAGCACTGAAGAACAAAGTGAAGGACCTAACCTCAAACCTCCAAATCTGATGAAATTCAGAACACGTCCATCCTTGCGGGCTAGGTATGGCAATAAAATATGGTCTGATATGTGACATCACTAAATATGGTGAAATTCCTTCCGCCACTAGTTGAAAGTAACACAAGCAAACATTTTAATACTATTAATAATTCTTTTGTTTTTAAAAATTATTTAAAATGCTACTATTGATCTAATTACAAAATTCTGAAAAATCTTTAAAAATTATCATAAAGAAAAGCCTTTCAAATTTAAACATTTTGTGTATAACTCAGGGGTTTTTAATATGACACAGCAAATACTCAGTTACATTAAAGTCTGGAAGAATATTGCTTTTTCACATCAAATCACACTTCTTCATGAGTCACTCACCATGAAGAGCTGTGTCCTGCCCTACTTCTCAGCAAACATTTAATGGCAAAATGTGGTAGTGAGGTCTCACATTACCAAGACCTCATTAATTTCATAAAACATACTACAGAACATTTGCCAGCATACTCTGAAGTAGTGTTGCAAATTATTTAAGCTAAACTACACCTGTCAAACAAATGACTAAACTATATTTTGTGATGCAGAATTGCAGATTTTTCAGCATTGTAGTTTTTCCCAACCTGTTAATTACCTAAACTAAAAATGAGCCTGTGTGCTAGACTGCTGTTACAGCCACCCATGCCAACAGCAGTACAGTACTGAGCCCTTGTACTGCTCAATACAGTACATACTGCTCTGTAGTAGTCTCATATACAACAAGTTCCAGGCGAAACCTGCATGAAAGCCGACCTGCACAACCCATGCACTAAGCTTGCAGAGTCTGGCCTTCGGTGAAGGTCACTCCACCGATGAGGAGGCCGTTCGAGCTTTCAGTAGTGAGCTACAGGGTCAGCATGGGAAGAGGAATTGGAGAGAAGAGGAGCTCCTCTTCCCACAATATCAATACAGCTGATATAAATCTTAACATTTACACAATACATCTGACTTCACCAATGAACCTCCAGAGCTGTCTCCCCCCAGGTCTTCCATACCAGTCTGCTGTGGCACTAAGGGAATGCCATTTTGTCCCTTCTTTGCAGGGGTGACAGCAGCCTGCACTAAGCACATTCTCCGCAGCACCACCCTGTTGTGTAAAGCCTGCTCGATAATGCTTACCAACCACAATTTACATGCAAGATAACTGGAGTTGCCAGTTTCCATAACTTCCAATAGCTTTTCACAGCCAATGTACTGATCTTTTCCACACTCTTATCTGTCATTTAAAACTAACAAAAATATCTACTGTAAGCTCTAGTGGTCTTGAACTGTATCTTTTATAAGTTGATTATTTGGTTGAGGCACACAGAACACACACCTCACATACCTATAGGTATCTCTTAGCCACAAAGGGTGAGTGGAAGAACTTGTTCGTTATGTCATCCAGGGTAAAGATGAAAAAATGTCTTAAATTAACATCATTTAGAAGAACTGAGGCAGTAGATTATTAAATATCAACATTATGCCAACAAAATTAAAGGCATTAATTTGTTTTATAACACTTTGAAGTATTATATGGCATTTTATGTCTTGATAACCTTTCAATGTCTAACCCCATTTAATTTACATACGTAGTAAGCAGCTCATTAGCAGCGCATTAGAAACACTGGGAAAAACATGCAACAATAACAAACTCAGTGCAGCCGAGGGGACCAAAATTATATTTGGGACATTACACAGAAAATTCCATTTCTAAATGACAAATCTATGGTATTTTGCCAGCACTAAGCCTGCAGGGCTCAAGGTTATTACATGAAAATAGTAAAAATAACTCCATTTCTATAGCTGACTCTTCTTGTATTTATTTAGACAATACTAGTGAGCAACTCGCTGAGAGATGGTCACATGATGTTACGTGGGGAAGACGCAATGTAAGGTAAATATTGCCACACGTAAGCACTGCATTAAGTATTTTGTGACCTGGCAATGCATTTAGAATTAGCAGTAATTCACCTGCAGTAAAGCTTTTCAGAAATGTTACTCCTTGTTATTTTTAAAAACATTTGCTTTGCTTATCACAAGAAACAAATGCACATAATCTAGAGCCATAGAAATCCAGACACCATGAAGTCGCTCTCCCCTCTGCAAGTCACAGGAACGGATGTGTTATGTTAGACTGCAGCCTATGGAGCCCAGCAAGGTGTGCTCATCAGTCAAGAGAGCAGACTTTCAAGAGGGCATAAATAGCTTTCAGAGTAATCTTCCCTTGGGTATACCTTCGGGGAAATACCAAGGAAGAGGTTTCCTAAGCTAGATCACTATATATCCAGACTGTAATGCTGAACAGTGACTATTGGACCTAACTTTCATGACTCTTTAATCCTTGGTACAGAGTCTCCATCCTTACAGTAAGAATAAGAATGCTGACTACTTTCATAGAGCACTATTAGATCTATGGAAGGAAACTTTTTAGTGAAATATTGTCATCACCCTCTCATAGGACTTATGAGGAATCACAGAAATCCGTGCTGCCAGGAAATGCAAAGCACATTGGAACGGGAATATAGCAGTACAGCACAAATCTCATCAATAAATCTCAGATAAAACATCAGTCTAGTGACACCCAGGGAATTGATTTAAGGAAAATCAAAGGTACATGGGCCACACAGCCCACTTGAAAATTTCCACATGAGAAAATAAAACATACATTTCCAATTGGGATCTCAATTTCCAAATGTCAAAAACTGTAGAGGCTTCAGAGAAGCTGAGAATTCACCTGCTAATATATTCCGATAAGAAAAGACAGACAAGAAAGAGGAACTTTCAATTTTTGAGGAGGGCCCTCACTAATGGGCCTCCCCTGTGATTATTCCAGTTCTCCTGGAAGACGTTTCTGTTGTTCTGATGTTTCTTGGTCCTCCTTCATTCTCAGTATAATATTTCAGCTCTTCTTTCCGTATTATCTCCAGGCTTTACTTTCAATAATACCTCAAGGTTTCCACTACATTTGTTAAGTTTTGTTCCTGCCTCCCAGCCCCCACCTCCTCTACCTGCTCCCTAATCTTCAACAAGAAAGTAATTTTTGCTCATCTGTTCCTTTATTCCTGCCACCTTTTCTTCTATAGTCTTTTTGATTCAGTCATTTCCTCAAATTTAGATTGTCAAAAAAGCTGCTGATAAAGTACTCTGAGATAGTTTCACACTTCATTCCCTACCCTTTGTATTATTTTCCCCACTTCTCCACTGCATTATATATAAAAAATAAAAATTTCCTCTTTGCTTTCACTGTGTTCCCTGAGGGCATCCAGCCAGGGTATCCTCTCACTGCTTTGTCTGCCAAATAAATACATCTCCCATTTCTTCTCTCTTCTTCCCAATATCTCTATGCCACCAGTTAGGCTTGTTTTCTCTGTTCTGAAGTGTATTTGTTAAGCTCATTCAAGCTGCTTCTAAAAATCCAATCGTATACAGAAAATGAATATACTCTTACTTTACAGAAAAGTCATGCAACCAGAATATATAGACAATTAAACTGAGTTACCACAATCATATGTAAATATGCACGTGCATAAGATTGTAACTTATGTCCATCTTCCACTTCCTGCCTTTACTTGTATCTTCCCTTGCTCATCAAATCAACTTCTCATCTCCTCCAAACAGAAATCTCTTGTGACATTTTTCTTGAATCACCTACCAACTCTGTAGCAAGTGCAGTTATAAGGAGCACCTTAGTAGTTTTGGCATTGATATTTTTAAGATGCCTAGATACCGTATCACCAGATACCTCCTTGTTTGCCTTCCCTGCACATTGCTAACTGGCTGCCCATGTAAGACAGTTAAAGCAATCCTCAGCCAGCAACCTACCCTGCAGTGACATTTGTGAACCGCACATCCCAGCCAAAACCATACACCTGGGGCCTCTCGTACTTTTGGTGTATCCATCACCAAACTTAGAGGCTGGCCCACAGCTCTACAGCAGGCAGCCCCAAGCCCCTCCACCTCGCACCGCTCTGTGGCTCCCCCCATCTCCAGGGCTGTGCTGCCACCTGCTGCTGGGCCACCGACTCGCCGCCAGGCCCCCAGCCTGCATCGGGTTCCCCAGACCCACATCGTGTCCCCGCCACCACCCCACATCCCACCTGCTGCAGCACCACAGAGGCTTCCCTGCAGATTGCTTCCCTGCAGGGGTACACCTATTTCAAGAACAGAGTAATTTCTCCTAGGTTGTGGGTGCCCAACTCTGCTTCAAATTTAATTCAGTAGAAATTTTGGCTGTAAATTTAGGCAGGTCCTCCAAACCTTCAGTCAGATGCAATGTTTCTTACTCATTCTCAGTGAAATCTGGACAATTGTCCAGGAAAACTAACTTGCTCAACAAAAGCATTTGTTGCATCAACCTCAAACTGCAAAAAAGCAGCAATCAAGATTTGCTGCATACTTACATGGTATGTACTGTAAAACAATAATGAAACAGAACAGAGTTAATAAACCTTCAGTGAGAATGCTTTCTAAATGCTTAGTACTAGCTTAAAACAAGCTGAAACAAGCAGAACTGAAAACCAGAAGTTTAAAAAGGGCACAGTAAAAAGGGTTACCCAGTGTAACATTTCTAAATCTTTACAAAGTGGACTAATTCTCCTTCCTATGCTAGTAAGTACCTCAGGCCAGTAAAATCACATGTATTAACGCAGCTGTTAATTTATTGATGACTTCTATCTTTAAATCAGTCAAAAAGTCTATACATACATTTAAAATGTCTGCGATTCTAAGCTTAAATTTGCAATAAACTTCTCAGTGGAGCAAGAGGGTTTTTTAATTTTAGGTCACTTTCAAGCAATAAGGAAATAAACTAAGCTAGAAAATGATCATCTCAGTGATTTCTCATGCTGCCTTAACAATTAAGGTGTTTCTTTCCAAATCTGTATCATGAAGTATCATCTTCAGCTGATACTGTAGATACTAAGATGAAACTGTAAATACCGAAAGCCAGAGTTTTAGTAAAATCTATGGCCTATTTGTTAACCTAACACGCTACTGCTCATTGTTTACCACTATAAGTCCACTTTTTCTACATGTTAAGATGCTGCTTACACTAAAAACTTAGTAGTATCTAAGGATAACTGCTTTTTAATGAGCTCCCAGTGGATCATATCCATGGCTTCTATATGATATCTCTACTCCTCTTTTGTTCTAATTTGTCCAATGATGAAATAGTTAAAAGAAAAAAAGAGAGGGGAGACAGACAAACAACCATGGCTTTTTCTGTCATTTTTTTTAAGTTGATAGTGTTTCTTTTTTACAGCAGAAAGAAAAAGAGGCAGCTTCCACAACCAATACAAAATAAAAATTTTAAATTCTGGCAAATAGAATAAATCAGTGCTGTGGTACAAGACAAAACCTTTTTTTTTTTTTTTTTTTTTTTTTGTCTTAAACTGTTGTAGTAAAGGGAAAGACACTGAATTAATTGACAAGTCAAGCACATGTAATAATATACCACAGCAGACTACAGTGTCTCTTGCACTTCCTGCACACAGGAAGGCAGGAGCACATGGAAGCCTCTGTGAGTTATTATGTTGCATTTTACTACTACTTGCTCACACATAGTATTGCATAATACATCCATAATCAAACACACAACATTGGGCGCAAATGTAACACTGATGCGTGAGTTGACATTGAAGTCTCCTCCACAATTTTGCTTAGACAATTAGATTACCTTATCCACATCCTAAACTCCCCAAACTCCACGTAGTCTTAGCTAAGAAAACAGAAGTTTTAATCCATTTATGGATTCAACTCAACTCATGCTTTCCTTCAGTTTCAACAACTCTTTTGGTCTGAGCATTTAAATCAAGAGTTTAAATGAAGTACCATCTCAGCTACTAAGCAAGACTTTTCTTACACTTTGAAACACAACATTAGAGAGAAGCCTAACTATTAGTGGGAGAAGCCGCTATTCTTTCCTTGGATCAGAATGGACTCTAACCGTTACTTTGGAGATTTTCTAGAGTTACACCAACCTAAACCACAACTGAACCCAAAACAGACTGGGAAAAATGGTGAGCTATACCTTCCTCCTTATAATATCTTCACTGAACAGATTAAATATGTCTTCTCTCTATGTCAAACTAGAATCATTTTATTGCATGTTACCTTAAAATACAGTATGAAAAATTGCAGGAGTCCAATCTCAGACCCAGCACAGAGGGGGATCCTTTGAACTGGGTTGAGCATAGATTTGTACTTGGTGTTTACTCATCAGAAATTACATTGGGTAACTGCATTCCTATTACAAAACATGTTGGGCCTGTTGCTCATAGATACTCAGCAAAATGCAGCTAGAATACGCGCCTATGCCACACGAGGAAGTACAGAGTGAAAGTGGCCAGGCTAAGAAGACAGAGTCCTGAAGAACACAGAGATTTAGCACAGTAGAGATAAGAAAGGACTAGTCATATAGGTATATAAGATCATAATTTTAATCTTCTACACAATAGCACTAAAAAATACGAAGTATGCAGATATCAGTGCTTGGAAAATAAAAAGCCTCCCTTTTAAAATCATTGATCCGAACTGCATAGAGAAACAAGATATACAATGGGGATAAGATACGCACTGAATATGGTCCTTGTTCCCTGTTGCATATTTGTTAAAGAGATTTCTTTTTATTACTTTTTAATTCATTATTGTAAGTGTAATCTCAGTCAAGTCAAATCACTTCATTAATTAAAAGGGATTGGAAAGGTCCTTAGCTACCGGATTCCACAAAGGCCCAAGAGCTCAGGCCTGTTTACAGGAGGTCGTATTTCATTTGCTGCCTATGTCAAGCTAGTACCCGTCAGGCCTCGGCTAGGCCCCAGAGACGAGCCAATCAATGTCTGCTTACTAAAGCCCCTCACATGAATCCATTTAAGCAACGTGGATGCTTCCTGTCGAAAAAAGAAATGGTCTCTTGGTATCTCTGATAGAAATTAGCCATGAATTAAAAGAGAAGCACAGTTGTTTTGGAAGAAAGCCAGAAGCAGAATTAATAGGCCATCTGAGCCTCCTGGGTGTCGAATTCCATTTGTTAGCAATTCTTTATGAAAGGTTTCCCCTCCCTACACCAGTTCTGACCAAACCCTATACACTCTCTCCTGAAACTTAAATCGTTCTGTTAAATTTTAACCAGATGGGAGAACGTGAAGATGCACCTTCTTTTGTCACATGTAATTTTTAGAAATTTGCTTGATATTTATACTACAATATCTGCTCTCCAACTGTTTCTATTAAAATATACATTTCCTGATGACTCATTATCTCTGCGTACTTAGATGTATAGAACCACCAATACAGAGGCAGTTGCAGAACACATGAATTTGGCTCAATATAATTTAAATTGTTGTGGCAAAATGCTGTAAAGGCTTTTACTATAAATTTAATTACCTCTTATCACAGGTGGATAGAAAAATGTACCTTGTTGCCAATCCTCCCATAAACACTCAAAAGGTTTTCATACAAATTTAGTGGCACTGAAATTAAAGAACTTTTTAGAAACCTCGTCTTAAAAATGCTCTGAACTCCCAGTTTCACAATGGATAATTTGATTCAAGCTTCCAGAATGAGCTGAACTGTCTCCAGTTTTTAGTGTTTAAGCATAGAAATCATTTTCTTCCCCCAAACCAGGGCTTCAGATTTTGGGTGCCCATACACCTAATTAGCAAAAACCTCATGTTTTCCAGAGATTTTAAGTACTCCATTTTCTCCGAAAAGTTTCATAGATCATCTTGAGCGGAGTCTTAAAAATCCTACCGTTCACAGCTGGACTGCTCAATCTCTAAGCAAAGCTGCATCCATCAGAAGCGTCTAGTGTTGCACTGGATAGTCCTCAAAATGCAAATTCATGGGAACAACTACCTGCATTCTTTCAGCCTCTCAACTTCTTTCCAGTGTTTTGCTACACTTACCTGTGGTACCATGTTCCTCTTTCAGATTATAACATTTACTATGGTCTGTCTTTTTCATTCTGTTCATATAATCCCTGGAACAGTAAGACATGAATCCAGGTTGATGCTTTGTACGCTTGGGCTATGCAGATCAATAATTTATTAATAATATTTATAAGCATATAATTGGGAATGTAATTAGTTTTAGAATCATTGGCTAGCTCAAAGGATCTCACTTGGTGAAAGTGACTAATTGGAGCAGTAAATCATTCATCATTCATTCAGAACATGCAATTTCGGTTATAAGAAAGGTTAAACCTGACCTCTCTTGGCTTCACTCCTGCAGACAAGTAGGCAGGTTTACAGCTTATTCTCTCACTCTCACACACACACGCTCCCAGAATTTGCAGGACAGAGGCTATCATTTGTGTAACTTAATTTTTAATGCAATTGAGAAGAATTTTCTGGTTTCTCTGAACAGAAGTAGTCAAACATTTATTTGGCTACTTCCCGACTTTCCTTTGTTTTCATTATTTTCCAAAGCCTGTATTTTTAAAATCAACTAAATTTTGAAGAACAAATGACAGAATTTTAATAAATGCATCTATCAATCTAAATTCTAATTGCCGTATCATTTAGGAAATCCTAGCAAAAATATCCAACACATACTACAGCACACAAAGCAGCCTTGTAAACAACTGATCTGCCAGGAATCAGATCCAATGTATTTTCACTTGATTTGCATCGTCTGATTAACAATTTAAAGATATCCATTTCTAAGCAGTCTACTATATAAACCATCTTCCTCTTTCTCTGAAGCAGGCCTTATTATCTAGTCACCTTTGATCTGTTCATGTTTGCCACAGAAAGAAGAGCACACCACAAATTACTGACCACTTAAGGAGAAAACTACTTATTGCCTTTATTTTTTTTTACAAGCTAAGATATTTAAAACCATCTTAGTTGTGACTGCAGAACAAGGGAATGGACACAATCACATTGAGAAGTTCAAATAAAAGTCACTGTTTCAAAGCATCTTTTCCTAGTAGAGAAAGAGCATCAGGATGTCACCAGCACCACACACCTTCAGCTGATGGAACAGGCTAGCGTGTTTTCACGACACGGCCAAAGTGGGAAACCGGAATATTTAGGAAGTCCTAAATGTTGTTCTAGATGGCTGAAATACCAGTCAATTTGTGTACACAGCAGATGTAAGTAAACACCAGCTTTTTAAATCTATCTTCAGGTTTACTGAAGCTTCTTCAAAGATCCACTGACTACCGTTACTTTGACAAGAGAGGACTGGGTCTTAGCTTCTTAACTAACCAGTTGACACAGGATAGGCAAAGAACGTTAGTGGGGACAGGAGGAGGAGAATACCACAGCAGTAGAGATTGCACCAAGTATTGCACCAACTTAGCGAAGTGTCTTTTCTCTTCCTCACCCATTTGAAAAATAGGCTCTGTACAGTCCTAACAGTATGGGCAGATGAGCACAAAAAGGAGCTCTTAAAATACAGAGATGAACAGAGAAACAGGCCCATACTTGGATTACAGTGGTTTAATCACAATTATTTTCTAGACCTGACATTTCCTAAAGGCAAATAAAAAGACAACCCACAGCAGAACAGAGTGAACCACTAAGGTTTCATGCCCATTCTTCTAATATCTCTAAGACCAAAGACCAAAAATGGGTAAATAAGATTCAGATCAACTTTTAGTATTCTCAGATCCCATCTCACCTGCATGTTTGTTTCAGTCACACGGCCTTGTGGTCTCTCTCATCTACGTAGCTCAGCAAGACGACAGTACATACAGCATACACATGCACAGTCTCTACACAACGCTTTGTCCTGGCCAGCTGCCTTGGTTGGCTTCTGTGAACTTTGCGCCAGGTCACAAATACTGATTCACTCTGTCTTCTAAATGTACACTCACAATTCCAGCTGAACTCCCTAGCAACTCTTCATATTTCAATTTTGTATCTTTTACAGGTACAAAAGGTGGAAACATTTTATCTTATCTTTTACAAAGTAGAATTGAGGTAGATACAGTGCACTCTCCACTTCCATTGCCATATAAAAGGCATCCCCCAAAATGGCTTTTTGACTTTTTTTACGTTCCCTTTCAACAAAGCTGAAACATTAGAGCCTTTGGCAGGATCCCATCCTTCAAGAGGATTTACACTGTGCTAAGGACAAAGCAGAAGAGCCCCCACGCAACTGGATTTTTGCATCACACCTTTGAGCCCATAAACTATAAAATGTGCCATTAGTCAGATCTCTGCCTTACAGAGTAAGCACAGACAGAATTTTGTAACTTTACAATCAGGCTAGACCATGGAATAATAGCAAACATCACAGACAGAGCTGTATACTGGTTCAGTAAAGGGCCTTTATAACACACTAAGGATTAAGAAAATTAATTTAGTCTATCTGTGATAAGAAGCACAATACACTTCCCCTCTCTCCAGACAAGCAGTTCTGGAAGCAGAGAGTCAAAGTTTCTCGATATCTGTGTCCTTCACATCTAGTAGATCACGTGCCAAACCATTTCTCCTACAGTCCACGCAGTGTCTTGACTAAGACTATCCTTTGTTATGTGATGAGGGTTGCAAAAATAAGTAAGAATCAAGCAACATTATTTAAAAACATAAAAAATGAAGTATCTTTGAAGCCCCATTTCCAGCTCTGCCTTTCAGAACTGTTCATAAAATACAGGTATGACTAAAACTCAGGATACCTATTTCATGCTTCTATAGTAAAAGTATAGCAGGAGGCATGGTTGCCTTTCTGATTGTTAGGGCACTAGCAACGTCTGCTTTTATGGAATTTGTAAGAACTTAGTATTTGAGACCACTGTGCTTCCAACTGCCCACTTAATGCAAAAGTTGCTGGCAAGTGAGACGGAATGAGAGGACTAATGAACAGAAAAGGTCATATCCACACAGAGAAATTCACAGGGGCTGATTCTTTAGGAAAAGGAACATATGGCTGCTATCCATGTCCTGCTAACCGACTTTCTGAACTTCTCAGCTTGACTACATCTTTAAAAGGTGTCACATACACCTTGGCATCTTTCTGCTGATTTGGGGTTTAGCGTATTGACTTTAACAGAGTATCTCTATCAGCTCAATCATAATGGTGAGAATTCTATCACTTGTGAATAAGATGTGAACCCTTTAGAGGGAGAGTCACTATCAGCTATTCCAAGCACCATGATGAAAGCAATGTCAGATGAAGGTATAACAAGGCAGTATTCTTCCTGAATTTCCTTTGAACGTCTTTCTCTGCACAACTGCACTCTATGCTGTCCTGTGCTAAAAAGACCATAAAAACAAAACTACCCACAGTTTGATTGTCACTTAAGGAAAAGGTCTTTGTACCATGTGGCTTTTACAGCCACTTTCATGTCCCTTTATACTTGCAGAGCTGTTAGAACAGGCTTTTGTACATGTATGAAGAGTGAGTCCTTCATTAATATGGAGTAAAATGAGGGAGTGTGGTCCCAGCAGTTCAAATGTAAGACTCATGATTTGCTTTGGGTACTTTTATCTCTAGAGGCAAACTAAGGTCCCAATTCAACAAGACACTGAGAACATACAAAAAACTTCATTCTACCCCTCTTCAGCAAAGCACTTGAACTAGCTCCCTTCCTGTCCCTTCAGGATGCCCAGACCACAAGAGCTTCCTATTCAGGTGCCAAAAACGCGAACTTCCCCACAGCATCACCTAAGATGCTGTTCAGGTTCACTGGAAAAACTAAATAATTCCAATTAACAGTTAAAAAGGCTATTTTATTTCTATTTTCCTTATCCCTCTCCCCTCAATCTGCTTACTTTTTTTTTTTTTTTTTTTCTCTTCTCCTTCATGCTATACTAAACTTTGGCAGCAGTGCAGAATGCTGATGAGAAATGCACTTACTGGGTGAAATCCCAACCAGCTATTACAGGCCAATACCTGGCATGAGCCACCTCCTTTTCAAGTACTAAGGGGGTTTGCTTATCAGGCTGTCCTGAAAAGGTTAGTGCTTCATTATGATTCCCTGAAAGGCTTGCAAATTTTACAAAAACTAATAACACATCAGTGCTCAAGTTCAACAATCCTTTAAGGATTCAAAGTGGTAAGCACCAAGGCATCTTTTCCTTTCACAATACAAAACTGTGAGAAAAGTATTTTTGTTCTTCTTTTATAAACAATATTGACACTGGATAGATGATTAAAAAAATAAAAAAACTTTGTCACTTTTTTTTTTAGTAACTGTTGATCAAAGGTATAGTTAGCACAAAAGGCAATTATACAGTCTTCCTGACCTAGTACTGCCAACACCTGTCAATCCTGGTTTGTAACAATCCTTGGATTGCCCTGAACAAGGCCTGTCACTCTTGGCATCCTGTCCATTGTCCATCAGAACCCAAACTGAAGGCTTGGCAATTAATTAACACGAGCTATTTATGTGTAGTGTTGGCTCAGTGTAAAGGACTATATCCATGATATCTGAGGCTTCTTTAGGCCTGCAGACCTACAAATTACTATTCCAAACCCATGCCTGCTACTTCTGAACACCAACATTTGTCTAATTTGAAATAGGAAAAATCTGGAACCGCTGGCAGATAAGGTTTGCTAGAAGCACTACTTACCAGATGATGTTAAAAGATGGGAGTGTAGGAAAACTGACAGCCCCTGCCTAACCTTTTCTGATGACTGACTTAGCATTCTCAAGCAGAGTTTCAAAAAGAACTGAGAAACAATTCAGAAGGTGATTTTCCAGAGACTCAGCGAAAGAAGGTAGATCCTACTCAGTCACCTAAAAGGAGACTTCTGACTCATTCTTTGTGGTCCTGAAAGCTTCCCAAATACACTACTCATTTCTTAGGCATGCAAACAGTCTCAGATTATTCAAGTCATGGGAAGGGTTCTCTCATTGCTCTGAGCCTGGATCAGGTCACTTTGTTTTGCTTTGTTGACCTGATGTAATGCAGGAGGTGTAGCATAGGGAAATGGGGGCAGGGGAACATGTTTCATCCTGCAGTCACCTCATTTTACGAAGTTTAGTCAGGAACTGTATCAGAGCTATTTTAATTAAAAAGGTCACAAAAGGATCTTCTTCTTACCTTGAAAAAGATGTGGTCAGGACTTGACTGAGCCAAATGTTTTGAATTTCATTAGGACTTTTTTTTTCCTCATCCAAACACAAGGAGCAGCCTTTGTTCAACACATCAATACAGCTATTTGCATAAGGTATTGATTAGAAGTCATTATAATCACAAAATGTTAATTACACCAATTAATTCCCAATCTGCTTGTACCTTAAGCTTGTTTGCCTTCAGCACAGAAGGTTAAAGCAAGAGTGAATCAGCCTTTGGTTTCTCTCTGGGGACAGCTTTTCATATATTGAGGACTTTCATGCTGTAAAAAGCAATTTTGCTGTACGAACAGGATTTTTTCCCCTTTGTTCCCTGTCTCCCCATACTATTTCCAAGTATCATGGCAGAACATCAAACCGTTGTCTCCTCATTACTAAGTAGGTTTCTCACAGTCATTATAAATCTGTAGCTCTGTCCCATATGGAGAACAAGAAAATATTCTTACGCGTCCCTGCAATCAGGTGAGGGAAAAGATTCTGTGGAACAGGAACTAACTCAGAGTGCTGAGCACCCCTGCAGAATCAGATCCAGTGCTGCTACTGATCTGATCGCCTCTCCCCTTTGCCTTTCACAGAGAAGTTAATTTAATCCATCTGTGAAAAAGATGTCTTTGTTGTTGTTTTGTTTTAAATTTTCCCTTTAAACACTGACTCCATGTATCTTACTAAATCCCGGTACAGGCACGTGCCATTCCTGTTCTAAACCTTGGTGTCTACAGCCTCACCAGTTCTACTCCCAAAGATGGCTGTGCAAACGCTCACTCTAAGTACTTCAGCTGAAACCCATCATATCATTTTCTAAGAGGCTTAGCAGCCCTCTTCTTCCTATTTCCCATGAAAAAGGAAATGAATCTCATGTCCTTGTTTTCACCTTCCTTCTCATCTTCTGACCTGCCCAGGCAATTTGGTTTCCCTCTTAACCATTTAAAACTTCTAACTTTTCTTACTCACTGGCAGATGTACTTCATTATTAAAGCTACCTTCAGTTTGAGATCTTTAAAGGGAAAGATGTATATAACCTAGATATTGTTTACAGTTGACTATACTGATGAGGACAAGTGGTGAGAGGGAATTTTGCATTTTCTATGCGTCGTCAGGTACAAAGAAGATAGCACTAAGGTAATAATGTCAGATCCACAAAGTACAAGGAAAAGACAGAAATTATATAAAAACCTTATTCAATTCCTACCAAAAAAGAGTGTGTGTGGGGGGGGGGGAACCTTTTGCACTGCACAGACCTACCCAGGTGCAGCACGCAAAGGATGTGCATTTATTGGAGAAGGATTTTAGGCTACAATAGTGCTTCTTACGACATAAAAGTTGGTGCCACGTGGATGTAGAAAACGGAGTTCACTTTCCCACCCCTTTTCCTGAGCTGCCAGTAAAAAGCGATCATCTCTTTACAAAATATTTCTTGGATCAAAATACCCAGTCTGTCATATTTAAGGAAGTATTATAAAGGTCTCTTTAAAGTGATATTACTGACCAAAAGAAAAACAACAGGCTGATGGAAACTTGCATTCAACCCTGATTGCCACAGTGCTTAGTTTAGATTAGTGATATGTGTAGGTGTTAAAAGACTTTACGCCCCTATCTAAATCTTACGCTCCTTTCTAAATCTAAAAAAAAAAAAAAAAAAAAAAAAAAAAAAAAGCCCTCACTCACACACTTCAATTCAGTGTGAAGGCAACCTGTAAGCTGTGCTATCAAATACAGACAGAGACGATCAGCTTATGAAACGTACTGGTGTGAGATACAGTCCTGAATCTTAATACAACTTTCTGAAATTATGAGAGTATTGTAACATTAACTGTACTGGAGGATAGTTTGGACTTTGTACTTGCATAATTCAGAGAATTTTTAGACTGAATAGCTGTCCAAGTCATTATGTAATAGAGTACATGTAAAAGTTAAGGTAATAAAGGCAAAGACTTTGAATGAAATTGGTAGGACACCAGCGGAACAACCTTTAGCTAATGCAGTTGGTGCAACAACAAAAAAGTTTTTTTCACGTTTTAGTTTAAAGAAAGATTTGCTTTTCTGTAAGAAATAAAAAACAAAAAACACATAACCCACCAGATCAATAATGTCTTTTATAAAAATCACAGAGCTCGCTGCTGATCTTTGGAAAGCTGGCTCTTCTATATTAACTAGAATTTCCAGGTAAAATAAGATATCGGAAGACTTTCATGGCAAATGCTGGTAATAAAAAAGAAAAAAAAATCAGAGCATATAAATTGCAAAATAACAAAACTGAGAAATCAACAGTTTTAACTTTTGTAATAGACCACTATATTTTCACAGCTACATAGAGGCAGAACTCTACAGGCACAGTATCTCTGGAGACCCTTCTATCATAATTATAGAATTACAGCAATGATCTTTGACTTAAAAATACAATAAAAGCTACCTGCTACCATACACTGGTCGGGATTTCATGGGTCACAAAAACATCTGGCTAAAAAAAATACTGAGTGCATGATCCTTTGCACATTCATCCATGCCCTTTCCAGCACCATTTCCTTAAAAACGAAAGTTTCAGGATTTGGGTATAGCCCTAGTTAAAAGAGGAAAGCAAGAGAATAGAGCTGACAGCCACATGGCCTAACACTGAGGTTGTGTTAACACCTTTATACCTCCTTTCAGATTTCTTTAAAGAGTGGAACAATAACAGCAGCTGGTGAGAATCTGAGAGCGCCACAACTGTAATGACATCAAGAGATCCAGAACAGCAAGAACACAGGCTTGAAATGCAGATCTGACCTTCCACACAGCCCCAGGGATGCGTAAGATTTTGGCAGGAATAAAGTGTACATACAGACGCGTTTCATCCTGTACCATCCCTTGTTTCTGTGGGAAGGGATGATCTGCATGAGAAGTGCTCAAAACACCAGACTACTACTGTCTTCTAAACACTAGAAATAATGACCATTCATCAGAGGATGTAATTATATGGTAAGTATTATCAAAGACTGGTTTCTGACTGAAATGCACTATAGTGTGCTAATATCACTTATGAGTTAAGGAAGACATACAGATATTTCATGCAGGTCAGACAGAAGAGCATATGTCATGATCACTTACGAGGTCCTGACTTTAATGTAACCTCTTTGCAGTGCCTATGACTTGTTTTCTTTAGTAATGCCTGTGGTAATTTCTAAACACTTAGTAGTCTAAACTGATTTTTAATTACACGTAAAAACCTTTCCATGAAGTAATGGAACTGCTTCGGTTTTTAACCTTTAAAAATTCCACTTTCTTCCTGTATATTGATACAATTTCATAGTAAGTACAATTTTACATAAACTGTTTTCTACTCCACTGAATGTTGTGCAACTCTACATGAATGTATTTCTTGGTAGATTTTAAGGCAAAATATTGCTGTAAATGCTTTATTTTCATAAATATTACTCTTTTTTAATAGATACATTCTATGCATAGTATCAATACCAAATCTTACTGATGGAACTGGATTAATTTATCAGCCTAATTTCCACTATTGTCCCCCGAGCCTTCACCCGTGAGTCAGAGAGAAAGATCACTAGCCCTTCTGTATTCCAAGGCAGTGAGGTGATCAAGATTGAGGGAGAAGCTCCAATCATCTAAAAAACTCCACTTTCAGTAATATAAAACAGAGAAAAGCAATGTGGGACTGAAATGTAATAAGCATAAACAGAGATTTTTTTGGTCTATTTGCTTAAAAAAAAAAGAAAAAGGAAATAGGGCATTAAAACGATAAGTAGAACAAAATAGCCAAATTCAGAGCCAGCTCTGGATATGGGTGTGGAAGTCAAACAGTGATAAGTAAATGCACAGCCATGGAAAATGTAAGAGAGACAATGCTCTGACAGCAAGTAGCACACAAAAAAAATCCATATGATCATAATATTAATAATGCAGGAGATGAAAGACCGGATGGTTTTACCAAATTTAGATTCCCTTTAAGTGTCACTTGGGGACATACTTTGCTCTCTTCCACATTAGTTTAAATCTAAATCTTGAGTAACTGACTCCAGACTTAGTGTTGCAAAAGAGATGGGAAATCAGCATTGCCTAGACTTGTTTCTGGGAAAAGTCCAAGAATACTACCAACAGTTACGTATTTTATGTTAGCTGTTCACCCTACTTTGCAATTAAAGTACATGAAATCCAAACACAGTGGCTTTGATTCTTCTCAAACACATCTACCCTGAATTTTTCCTTGGCTTTTTAAAATTTATGATTACTGATAACAGTCTTGTTAGACCACATTCATTTTTAACTGACTAATGCTTAGCTTCTATGCTTTATGAGGCCTCTCCGCCTTTCTAAGGTTTCTGGAACATCGTACAGTGTTCTTCCTACATTTACAAGGGCAGAATCATTATTACAGAAGACTAAACTTGTGATCTACAGTTTTGCCACTTTCCAGAAGTAACTTTAAAAATCCACAAAATTGTATTTAAACTATGCTACGTTTGTTCCAAGCAATTGCTAAATATGAGACAGCATAGAACATACACGTTGCCTTTAATCCTCTAGCTTGTATGATTATATAATAAAATAATGCAAACTGAAGATAGGTCCAGGGACTGAGTTCTGTGCAACTTCCTATTTATCCAAAATTGCCACCTTTTAAAAGGAGGGCCAAGGTTCTTCTGCTAATGCAACTTCACAGCAGGAATAAGACCTTGGGAAAAGCCACTGGCCAATTTTGTTCCATTTCCCCAGAAAGAAGCACCTAATTTCATACAGGACAACTGTGCAAGGTACATCTGTTTGTAGGAGAGTGAGAGAGACTTCTGCAACAAGACTTAGTATCCACAGAGGTTACAACGGCAACAAACTCCTGCATTCTTATTTGTGTTACCAATACAGCTAAATCTCAAGATAGGCATTAGCCTGCATCCATGTTCAGATCTTCAGCTGCTTTTAGACTACACTACTCAATGGTCCATACAGCCCAACTGAAAACGTGGGCCTATGTGCGGTGTCTGCAGGCTATGATACAAATGGGGAGGAAAAGAGATGAAGCTTCCACAGAAGAATCTAAAGGCATTTGATCATATCCATTCCTGAAAACACAGACTTCTGTCCTTTATTTCTGCAGTTATTCACCCACTGCAGAAAACCCTCAACCTTTCAGGAAAAGTCTTTAGCCAGTGTTTTTAAAGAATTCTAAGACATGAAATACAGGAGGCACATGCACCAACACCAGTTAGGCAGGGTTGAGAAGGCTGAGTTCAAAAGAACCAACACATACCTTCCAAAGGCCTCCCACACACAACAATTTTGCTACATAGTTGTTTATCATCCTAATTGCACTTCTTAAAGCTGAAGCCCCAGCTCAAAAGAAGCAAGGAAGGGAAAAACATTCATGTGAAGTATCTGTTTCAGCTTTGAACAACCAACTGGGAAATCCTTAGAAAGCGAGAACTGCCTGTAGAGGCTTTAAGTCAATTTGCATAGCATTACCTATAATATTGTGCTATTTTACTTCTTAAAAAAGATTTGATTCCCTCATTTATGAAACAGATGGTAGCTCAGAAGCGTTTACTGATGGGCTGTTCAGTTTGAAAGTTCCCTCATAGCGTTGTGAGACACCAGTACGGCTGCTGAATTGGCCTGAAATGGAGAAGGGGAGTAGTTAGCAGCAATTACACATACTGATTAGGTAGTACCTGGCACTTGGATGGTATATCATCACCTTGACTTACAGCACAAAGATTTCAACTTTCATAGTTTTAGTCCTCTATCTCACTTTACATTGTATCTAGGGCTGAAACCTTTACCTCTAATGTCAGGGAATCCAAACAACCTACTGCACACTGAACATAACTTAATGTCACCTTTAAAGGCATGAATCAGGGAAGAGGGTGTGGATGTGCAGGGTGTGGGCTTCTCCACTGCAAACTGTGACAGGACTTCAGCATTATTGTTAATAATCAGTTGAACATAGATCCTATGCACAATCCTGCTGCCAAAGGGCTAATCTGACCCCAAAATTTTCCAAAAAGAATGAATATCAAGAAGGAATCAAGTAGCTATATTTCCTTTAGCATAGCATTAGGATGTTCATATTGGAATACAGAATTTAGTTTTCATAACCACAAATCAGAAAGGCTATTAATAAATTAGAGATGAGGAGAACCTCAAGAATAATGATAAATTAGAAGACACTCGATATATAATGATAAATTAGAAGACATCTAATTAAAAATATATGATAAATTAAAATATATGATAAATTAGAAGACATCTCACTTCTGCAGATGAACCTGCAACTAAACAAGAGAAGGCTAAGAAGCAGACTGTGATCACAATCTAAGTATATAAGTGAAGAATAAATTTTAGTGACAAGAGGTATCTTTAAATGCAAAGGCAAGGAAAAAAGAAAAAAATCAGTTGTCTGGAAGCCGAAGTTGCACACAGGTATGCACGAAGTAGAAAGAAATCCTATTTGAGAGCTGCTTTTCATTTTAATAACGATGCTAGTAGCCAAATATTTGATCTGATTAACACCTCTGGTGGCTTCTTCCTCACTAACAGTTTTAAACATCATCTTTTCTAAAAATATTACGAAAAATATAATCAAGTTCAAATGGAAGTAAGTTCAGGATACCTTGTGTTACACAGGAAGACAACTGCAGAAGTTTCCTCTAGGTTCATAATCTAGAGATTTATATTCAGTGATCCTCCTTCCTCTTCAAAACAAAGATATCCACTTAAAAACATAGCACAGTTAACCATATTCATTTCCTCCTTCCATATCCCAGTGTTCTATCCTCTCAGACTTATGCCATTCTTGTATGTAATTTTTCTAGCCTAAATAAAAGATTTTGAGACACTCTTCTCACATCACTGTTGAAGTTACTATTTCTGTTATCCAGATGGTGGTAGAGAAAAAAATAATAGTAATAATAAAAACAGCAAAATAATTGACAACAAAACATCATTGTATGTGGAACACTGAATTTGCATAGCTAGAAGTTTTTAAAGTTATTTGCTTAATAAGCACATCTGACATAGAACTTAGTCAAATAAAATTTATATGAAACCTTAAAATAATTTCAGTCATTTCCAAGGACATGAGGTAAACATCTTGTCCAGTATGTCATGCCAGTACAGAATAGTTTGTATTACTCAAGATAGAATCACATAAGTACCTTCTGTAAAAATATTATTCCTAGTAAAAATATTCCTAAGTTAATTCTCTCTGCTTGCTGTACCTTACAACTTTTCCTAGGATGAGAACAGACCTCTTGCACAGCAGCATTCTGGAGGGGTTCCAATTTGTACCTTGAATATAAACAGTCTCTCATCTTTACATCCTTCTTCTGTCATCCTATGCATGTAGTTGCTTGCTGATAACCCACTGCCTTAACTTTACCACAGGCATATAGTGAGCTGATGTTTTCAAGAATTGTTCTAGAAGACCTTCTAAAACCTTTTCCTAAGGAGGACTGCTGCAAAACTGTTCCAGCTAATGCACAATCCCAGCTTCGGATCATTGCTCTCAAACTTTTTTTTCCTAGTTGTTTTTAAAAGCACATGTTTACCTTAAAATTGTGTTTTGCATTGAGTACTCTCTTCACTGAAGTGATCAAAGCTCACTTTCCCCCCCCTCTTTTTCCCTCCACTTCACTGTTTTAAGTTCTTCAATAGTGGTACCTCTGGCAAAACTCAGATGCTTTGTCTAAGTAATTGATAGCATGCACTTAACTACTATACTACTATGTATCACAAATGTGAAGTTGCTTCGAAACAACAGAACGTCAGGTTTTCAAACACTGGCTTCCATTTTTTTTCACACATGCAATTACTTGCTGGCACAACTTATCACACATAGATGGCTAACATATGATAGTGCCTCACTATAATTTATAGAGGCACATTAGAGGCTAGACTGAAAGTGTAGTCCTAAATGTCTAACTTGAGACTCAAAAACTCAGGACTTTTACACTTGGTATTCCTAATTTGGGATATGATGATTAAGTAGTACAAGTCAAGTAATATGTAATAAAAGCTCATCATCCTCAAGCTCAAAGAAGTGTAAGTATCAGAGGAAAAGATTACGATAAATTCACTCTTTCCATTCTGCAGTCAAAATTGGCAAATATGTCTCTGGCACAAAACTGGGTTCTCTCCTCTTGGCCGTCTTGCTCCGTTGCTGGTGAGGGAAACAAGGCTGCTCTGACAGTAGGACGTGTGGTGTGATACGCAGGACATGTGAGCAAGGTATGTTTCCTCTGTTCCCTCCCACTGCTGAAGTTTAAGGCCAATTCTACAAGCCTGACAATGAAGCCATTGCCCTTGTCACTGGAGAGGCCTGGATGACACTGTTCAGAGGCTTCACTTAACGTCTTAGCTAGCCCAAAGAGGATGCTGTCGTACAAGACGCATCACGCTTCTCAACCACTTGAGCCGCTACTTCAGGCCAAGGACAAGACTGACATGCTGCAGCACTAACCATTAATCCTCAGAGAATTTTTACTTTATTCTAATTATTCTTTAGTGTCTAATATGACTATTTTTGTTCTCTTGGAGACTGTATCTCATATCCATGAGAGCAAGTCAATAGGATAAAAAAAAAAAAAAAATCAAGCTTTGCAAAGGCTATAACCAATAAAAATTCCCAATATCTCAGTCAAATAAAATCTTTCTCCTAAATCCATGCTCATTGCCTAATAAAAGTATGAATTGTAGGCTGCTCCTTTCAAAAGGCTACAGAACTGTCATCATAGCTGATGTTAAATTAACTGTTCTGAATTATCTCCTGAATTTTTGTGGTCATCTTTAGATTGATAGGATCCTCCCCTGTCCACTAGTAGGAAACCAGACTTGATATCAAATATTTTCAGGCCAACAAAATATCAAATCATTTGGTGAGCATTATTTCCATAGCCATGGAATTATGGTTAACCTAATTTCAGCAGAAAAGAGATCTCAGCAGAATTACAAGTCTGTCTTTCATTTCCCCAGGTTAATTTATTTAATAGGTAGAAGTACAGAAAGAAACATGAGAAGGATGTCCTTAAATTCAGACAGAGTAACACCTACTCTACCATGGTGTTCAGTTGAACTTAACTAATAGCAGATATACAAGCTCAGAGATACAGATGCAGCTAGATCAGTAACTTACTTGTCTTTGACCAACAGTGGATGCCAAAGGGAAACTAAGATGGTAAGGATATCTGCAGAGGCCCCTCACAGTCTCCAGCCATTGCATCCCCAGAATTTTTCTGAACAATTGCTCTTGATATTCTTTAGTCCTGACTGGATTTCTGTTCCATAGATTTGCTGAACCACTTTTCAAAACTTTGTAAATCATTAGCATGCACAACATCCTGCAGCAGTGACTTCTGCAACTTACCTACATATTTATGTAAAGAAACATCACCACTGATTGCTTCCAGTCTACTTGCTGTTAATCTTACTCAATTCCCCTTTATTACTGCATTGGGAGAGGCAAATGGGGAAGACATGGATATGGGGGAGCTTTACAACCCAGCCATTGCTATCAGATTGCCTAACCTTCTCTTTTATTTTATTATAGCTTGACCCTGTTATTTGTCTTAACTTGTAATTGAGTATGTACGAAACACCTTTAACCTTACTTAATCATAAGGAAAGCATTCTCCTGGTGCAGCCTTATTTGGTGTGAGGTAGCATACTCCTAGAGCCCAGGATTTGGTTCTTGGCATTTCTGTGCTGAAAAAATATAATTTAAATATAACAGGCATGTGCAAGCAACTATCCTTGCCACATCTGCCCTAAGTAAGATTACCTACAGCATTTATCTGCTTCATAAGGAAGTCTACAAAATAAGAATAATCGTAAAGTGAGTCGGAAATACAACTCCATCAATCTGAACTGCATGCAAATGCTTAATTTACTTTTCCATCATTTCCAAATGAATGAGGCTCACTGTATTGAAAAATAAAAACAGCTTGGCCTTTGACTTTCATTGAGATTACTCTTCCACATTAACGTCCTCACCATTTTTTTCTGCAAGCTTTGGAAGAATTAGATGTAAAGCATTCAGGGAACTCAGGCGATATCAGTTTGATCTTTACACATTTCCACGCACACTTAAGGCCAACAAGGCAAAGAAGCATTTAAGTAAGTACACATTCAACCATCAGCACAATATGCCTCAAGGAGAACTGATGGCATTGGTAGTAAAACCTTATTGAGATACACTATGAAACAGAAAAAAGGAATATGCACAAAGATCAGAACCTCACTTTTCACAGTGTGCACAGGCTTCATAATACTTTGGTAGCCTTGTCGCTCTTGGTAAGCGGTTTTTCATATTTAGTGTTCCTAGAAAGGACCATTTAATTAAACTCAAAGATTGAGAGAGACTGTTCACCACAATCTGAATTTCATTTTGTTTTGCATCCATTGTCAATGAACATAAATTGTAAAGCTATTAAGGATAAAACTCAGTCAAAGTTTCACAGCGCTTATGCAAAGTAAAAGGGAGTTTAACTACAAACATATTGACATTGCAATCAGCCAGGATATATGATTGGAATGCACAGTCATATGTGTGCTAGCCTTATTCAAGCTAATTTAATCAACAGAAGGGAAGACACAGTAGAACAGGCTTAATGTAAGCTTGGAGTAAGCAGTAAGTGGGCAGGGTATCTGGTAAGTCTGTACCATGCTGCCACCATGCTGCTTTTCATGGGTTCTGGCTGTCAGAGAAGTGGTTACAACTCCTCAGTCCTTAGGGAGGATCCGTGCCCTGCATAGGCTACAAACAGTTGAGGAGTGGGAAATAAGAAGGCTAATTGCTATCAGCTGGCAAGACAGTGTACTTGCTGATCAGGTTGGGAAGACATTGTCCAACACACACACGTTAACATACGCCTGAGTTCAGAGCAAACAAGAGGTGATGCAAGAGTCAGGTGTTTGGCTCAGAATTAGAGGTCCTCACTCCAGGAACTTCCACCTAGGCAGGTGTCACATTCAATTTCTTTGCGTTGATCCAGTTGTGCAAAGCATGCCATTATGTTCAAATTTTATTCCAAGCAGACAAAATGCACCACCATTACTCAAGCAAGAGACAGGAGAAAAAAAAGCCCTCATGTTAAAAGACTGATAAATGGAATGGATACATCCTTGACAGCACCAGCATCTGGAGCATTACTATTTCAACATTTACTTTGTCTGAAGTGTTTTATTTAGAAAATGTAATTCTTTCTCACCTCTAAAAAAGTGACATGAGGTAGCAATTCATTTTTACAGATTCACTGCTAAATATGTATTTCAGAATAGTAAATATGACGTTCAGAAACAAGCCTGGCCCCAGTAGTGGCCAGCAGCAGATGGGAAAGTAACAGATTGTACCTACGATACCACAACATGAAATGGAAAAGTGAATACACGTGAAAAACAGAAGATATTGATAACATCCAGAGTCCTCCATCATTGCCATGCCAAGAAGAAGATAATACAAGGTTATAAAGCTCTTGAAATTTCAGCTCCATATTAAATCCACCACAAGGAACCAAAAGGCCAGCTTCCCTTACTTGGCTGAAGGGCTTTGGTGGAATCAAAGCTTCAGGCCGGGTAATTTATGCAAGTGAAGTGACTTTTAACTGGGTTGCAGACTCTCCTTCTCTTTCACCATCCATGACTTTTTTGCTTTAATGACAGTAACACCATTAAAACAACTAACAGAAAGCCCTAAACCAAGAACAATGTTTTGGGGCAATCTTTCTAACCTTTCCAAGACATATTGTGAGGCCGTGTGCCAAGCTGTGCACACAGGAAAGTGAACATCAAAAAGATGCCACAAAATCTTGCCATCAATGTTATTTTTCGTAACTAGAGCTAGCAGTTGCCTCAAAAGGTTTCACTAAGAAATATAGCAGGTTATTTTTCAGCACTTTGACCTAAAAGTATGACCTAAAAGCACTTTCATTTCTTCTCTCTGCATAACTCATTCAGTTTTACCTGCCTACCTAGCTCCAAAGATCCTTGAGTTGTGCACAAGTCTGCACACACCTTAACCATTTTCATTATTACTCACAATCTTTCCTCTAGCATTTCCCATTGTTCTCAATAAAACTTCATGTTCTGCTGAGTGGCACAATTCTACTGAGCACCAGTACAGAACAGCATGGTTTTCACTAAACAGTGACGTAGTTACAAAGGGAAATGTCTTATTTAAATATCAAACTCCACATAGATGAAAACAAAATCCTTTCAATTCAGTTTCATGGATTTAGGCCCTTTAAATACACAAGCTTAAAAAACACTTTTAGTTATCGCTCTGCCTTTCTCTTGTTCCCTAAATGTTGTTCTTTCACTCCACACTGAAGTTTAGAAAGGCACCTCAGCAGGTCTCCATCTACTCACAGGCTACAAACTGGCTGCTCTGCTACAGTCATAGTTAACAGGTTCTTCTCAGTGCTCTGTTCTCACCACTTCCAAGCAAAGTGCTCTCATATCTAGAAAACACAGCTGCTGCTGACCAGACCTTCCCCATCTCTCATCCTCATTAACTGCTCCTTTTCTTCTCTGCAAAGACAAGGCACATCTCAGAGAAAGGCTATACCCTGAGAACTTTGAAAACACTACAGAATAAGTTCTGCAGTAGAAAGCAGATGAAGAAAGTAGAAACAGTGGCCACTTCAACCAGCGTAAACTGTTAATGAGTTCCCACAGCAACTCAACATCAGGAAAGATGCTTTTGTTAGAAGATTCAAGACAGCAAATACTTTTAGAGCACTTCAGATTTCTGCAGCAAAATACCAAAGTGTCACAAACCCTCACTAGAGGCTACCGTACAAGAATCAAAGCCAGGCCATCTGTGGCCATTTTAAACACCCGAGCCTGCCACAAGACAGTGTCAACTCAGACATTCAGGGCTGCTGTCATATTTTAACATCCCTATGAGTCATGCGTACTGCAGACAATAAAAAATGGAGTAATTATTTCCAAAACATAAGCTGGTTTCCCCACAGATAAAAGGAAACACGATAACCTTCTCTTTCACTAATGACAGGTAGACATGCATATGGCAAAGAGAAGTCAAGAGGATAATGTACCTTTGATGTGGAAAGCTTCCCCAAAACAACATTCCCAATGGTTTGGAATCCCATATGAGACAAGACAGAGAAGCAGCTACAAATGCATACGATGAGCAGAGAAGCAGTATTTTTTATTAGCAATATGGGTGAATGGTGACAGGAGGACCAGCAAAATATCTGACAGGCCTTGTAACATGAAAATGACTGATCCTCTCCAATTTTCACTATTCTGCTCCACTTGCAAGGACAACTCTAAACACATGATGGTAACATGAGAAGTAGAGGCTAAGTATGACTCCTCTACCAACAATATTCTTAGTATAACCTCCTTTCACATTACAATAGCACCTACTCTGAATAAGGATCATTGAATCTGGTTTCAGGAAACTGTTTTCAAGTTAAATCCAAAGTCTGGTGGGTAGGAAGCGTTATAAAGAACAACTCTTTCACCTAGCTCCTTTCTCGTCTCTAGAAAATTAAAAAACACCCACAAAACACATACCAAAGCATATATTTCTTTTCCCAAGAGATGGGGGATATCCTGCAAAGCACTCTCACTCCTTGTTTGAAGTGTTTCACAGACAACTTCCAAGTATAATCTCTATTCTGCATTAGCAGTGATTGCTTTCTTCATATTAGAGAATTTTTAAAATAAAACTGTTCCATTAAAAAAAGATTAGCAGAAGAAGCTGCAAAGATGTTCTCCATTTTGCTAAAACCAGCAAACACTGCCTTTTTCAGAACAAACTGCAAAACTCCTCACTTACAAAAAAACAGTGGAAAGTACAGATCCATGAGTTAAATAAAAGATGTTTTAATATTCTCCTTTTCCCTAAGATTTAATAAGGCTGAATTTATAACATCATTTTACAAAACACAATTCATTCCTTAATTAGGCAAAATTGAACACTTTTGGTTTGGAAGCACCCATGAGTGTGCATAGTTAATCCCAATCTTACTTGTTTTTTAGTATCTTTTATCTGGCTTTGGCTAGGAAAACTCCAAAGATTTTACAATTTTTTTCCTCTTTTTTCATTCCCACTTACGTAAAAGATGACAGGTAATAATATAATGTGTGGTAGACTGAGAAATGCTGACAGACATTGTATTACTTTGCTTCAATTAGGCTCTAATTACTTTTTCTCTTCAATTAGAAAATCACATGAACCAATTATGCCAGATAATGTGTGCTTATCCTATTCAAACTGCACAATGGGTGAGGTCTATTCACATTGATTATCTTCAATTTATGCTTTTAGCCTTTTTTTCCCCCTTCTGTCTGCATGGCCCATTACAGTTTTAAAGTGGAAGCTCTTAAGCAGTTCATAGTATTATGATATCATTCGTAACAATTGTTATGTTTTGATGGAAGAATAACTTTGATGCCTTGAATGCAGAGGGGAAAAAAATCTCTTCAGGCTGAATGTATTCCAATTTTGCTATTTTGATTAACAATATTCACGTGCCATTTTTTTTAAGTAAATATAATACAAGGTGGTCTACCGTTAATGGGCAGAGCTGACTGAAACAGTTGGTTCTGTGGGAACAGAGACAGATTTTAAAACTAAACACACAGTAACAAACCCAAGTACTACTCACTCATTGCGAGCACAGAGGTTTCCATGCTAAAAGCCCTATCAGGCCTCATTCATGAATGATCTGAAGGATGGAAGGGAAAAGCAAACTGACAGATGTAAAACCTAAAAGCAGAGAAACCATAAGAGTGTGTTTTCCTGCAAAATAAATGGGGAAAACGATGTAAATTCTCGCCAATCATAACAGTCTAACGGATCTGCACGAGCAGAAAATACTGAGAAACAGAAATCTGAACACTACAAGGAACTTTGAAAATTTTACCTTCTTATAAAACAAGGATTTAAAGGATTCTGCTGACATGCGGTTTTATCCTTGTGCTCAACTGAGGAATTAACTCCTTTAACGCTCTACGGATTAAACACAGACTATGCCCTTTGCTGTCCAGCAGTCTCCAAAGACAGCCACACAGCACTTAAGCTTCAGCTGACTCCAAGTGACACCAATCTAAGTCAATGGGAATCTTTCTCCCTTAAAAAGCAAGCTCTGGTCACACACTGGTCTGCTTGAACAGAATTTATACACAGTGATAGGGAGCAGCAATCTATTTCCTGGAGAACTGAGCGAATAGAAAAAGAACACATATTTTATATATATATATATATATATATACATCCAACAGAGGTAATCAAAACAATATTCTCCTTTCCTCCACCAGACAAAATAAATAAATAAATAAGTAAGACCCTTCAAGCACTTAGGCATCCCAGATAGGACTTCTAGTGACCAGTAAGTGTGGTGATCTCCTTACACCAGAGAAGCTGTATGACAAGCCAGTCTCTCTCTTGAGTAGTAATAGTCAGCTCAGAGCCTACTATATTAAATGTAAAATGAATTATTCTCCCTATGTGCCTTATCTACTGTATCATGTGCCATTTTATTGCTCAGTTACTCAGTCTCATAAGGTCCTTCTGCAATTCCTTACAGTCAGCCTCCATCTGTATTACTCTGAATGGGTTTGTATCATCAGCAAACATTCCTCCTCCTAATGTTTGGAGGACGCGTCAGTTTAATCTCTTGTGTAGTGTGCCTTGTTCTATTTTAAAATTCACTAGAATTTATAATGCTTTTTATTTTCTTCATTTGGACACCTTTTTAATTCCTTCCAAAAAAAAAATGCTACTAGCAACCTTTTTTGCCCTAGTGTTGAGCTACTCTGAACATCTTTTTGTCCTTTCTCAAACCTCTCCATGCAGCCCCTGTGCTTGCAACATGTTATTAAGCAGTAGCCAGGCTGCATGTAGGGATTTAATTCTCTTAGCTGTCCCTTTTAGCATCCTTTTAATGACTTTCCTCATTTGCATGTAATTCCCTTTTTTCAAAGGGTAGCACAATTCTAATGAATTTTTAGCCTTTGCGGCTCCTGCAGGAATACTGAACCTACGTATGTCGTGGTCACTGCTTACGCAGTGGCTCTAGACAAGCAAGATTCTTGAACCAGTTAAGGAAAACTGCTCAAGACCAAGTCAAGGGTGTACTGCTTCATCTGGGATCCCTAGACACTGCTCCACGGAAGTCAATGACAGCATCTAAAACTGATTTCTGCATTATTTCTCTGTGTGTCAGAGGAAACTGAGAAAACAGTCTTTAATGGGAAAACTGAAATTCCCACTGCAACTATATTTCCTGCCTTCACTGATTCTCTGATCTCCACTAAAAATGTTCATAGCTAATATTTGTTTTAGTATTGTCATCATTTTCAAAAACCAGATGGTGGCATTTGTACAGAAAGGAATTTGCATCTTACATGTTATTAACTTGTCTCTGAGCTAAAAAGAGTGCAAGTTAGATATTTAAATTTAACATTTAGGTGTATATTTTAAGGCTGTCATCATGCTCCTCTGATGAGCACTGGAGAGGAATCAGAAGGACAAGACTTGTAAAGTGAGACAAATCTAGAAGCATTTTTTCACACCCATAGTGTTCAGAGGCAGCTCAGGAGAGCAGCTTAAACTAGGCACTTAACTTTTTGATGGGTACATTAAGCAAGATGAATCCCATGCTAAAAGATTTTCTTTTTTTAATGTTAAAAATAAACTGGGAATTAAAGATCCAAAGACCCCTCTAAATAACTATATTTGTGATGGCATAGCCATTGAGATTTTTGGGCTAATTTTCAGCCAAGCACACATGCAACTAAGCCTCTGATCTGTGAATATGACAAATAAGACATATAAAGCACAGAATTGCACTCATTTTTGCATGTGGCATACATATATTCACTAGAAAAGAAAGCTGTCCAAGGATAGCAAGATCAAATACTGTATAACAGAACAGTACCAAAGCTCAGAAGTTAAACAAAGGCAAATTATTTTATATAGCTGTGAAGTGTGCATTTGTCAAAATGTAATTACAGAAAACTCTTTATATTATATATAATATATGATATAATGAATGCCCTAATGGAAGTGCAAACATTACAGGGAAAAGAGTTAGCTACAACAGGCAGAATCATTTTTCATTAAATTATAACTAATGGATGTAAACAACTGAAGTATTTGTGAGAAACCACTATTCCAAGAAGTTGCTACAGAATTCTACACTTTTAGGTAAGACAAACCCATATGCAAAACTTTAGTTTGACCAGTAAGATTCTTACGATCAAAATACTCTGGAAAGCTAAGTTTCAGGGTTTCTCCTCCCTCCATCACACATGCTTTTGAATGTAAGATCTGGATTTCACTGAAGTCAAGCTCTCTCATGATCACTTGCCTTCTCTGAGAGCTGACAGGAAAAGGGCTGAGTGAAATAAGATCTCACAAGATTGTTTCAGTGGCAGAAATTAAAAAAATATATATATCAAATGCCAGGAGACTTCTGGTCCATCTGCCCGATCAAAGACTGGAAAAAGCATAAACAAAAAGCTACACTGTTGGAGGCTAATGCAAGAAGTATTCTTCTGCAGAATTTTCCTACCACCACTCAGAATTTAGTGAAGTAAGCTTCACAAAGACTCGCAGTCAAGGGTAGAGTATGAAAATTCAAGAATGCTTGCCTAGTATTTTTGAGTTACAAAAGTGATACAGAAATAGAAGTTAAATTTTTTAAGATGCTTTTAACACTCCAGAAAAAAAGACTTGTTTTTGAAGACTAGACTTCTATTTCTCAATAGCTCACACTTCTTCCTCATTTGAAGGACATTAACATAGCAGCTCTTGCCAAATTGATCTGAACGATCATAAAACCTTCAGAACTGTTTCCATGGACTCACTCTGGATCAATACAATCATCTCATTTTAATGCACAGAAACTGTTTTTGTGAATAATATTAAAAAAGCCAATTGAACAATCTAATTGTTTTTGTTTGAGCTTAGGCTCTTTGGCTGGGAGAAAGCTGAGAAAGGTCATTGCTCATTTTACATACGTAGGATGTTGGAACACACAGAACTTGTAGACTGATCTAATCTCTCATCCAACAAAAATAAACCAACAGAAGCAACAAATTACTGTGTCTCTCACTATACTGGCCTCTACCAGAGGCAGAAATAGCAGCACCAACAGTTCTGCAGATAGGTTACTTTACTGCTTAAAAGGAAAAAACGGAAAAAAAAAAAAAAAAAAAAACCCAAACGCCTTTTCTCTATTCCAAAGGACTGCACTGGTGAAGGGGAACAAGGGCTTTACTGAGTTCAAATATGTTCTTACCTTAATAGAACAGAAACTTCTCTTTTGCATCTCTTCAGCAGCATTACATGCTCATGAGCTGGTAAAGAATAAGAAAGAATAAAGTTAGACTGTCAATACTTGCAATTATATGGGGGCAGGCATGCTATATAAACAAAAACAAGGCTGGAAACACGACACAGGAATTCAGAAAGAAAGAAATTTCCATGCACACACACACATGCAAAACAGATTTTAAAATGTATGTGTACAAATTCATTGTCTCTCGGGCATTTAAAACAATTTAGAAGTGAAACGAAGTTTGTAAGTGAAAAAGTATTCTCATTGTTGGCTTAAACTATTGTAAATTGCACTGCATGCAGCCCCTATAAATAATACGTAAAAACAATTATGACCAACACGTAAATGCTTTTTCTTGAAATGTTAGTTTTTATGGCAGGCACTATATCTTTATCATTTGCCTCAAAGTTTCTGAAATAAATTACAAGAAAGGCAGAACTGAAATGTTTTGCCCATAGAAAGAATTCAAGTATGTAATTCTCCTTCCAGATATTAGCTGTTGTTGATAATAGTACAAGAAGAATTTTGCCACACAAATGCAAGCATTCACACACAAGTCAACAGGGATCAAACAGCACAGGAGGGAGGCGCAGACACCCAGAAAAAGCACAAGAGGAGACCTGAAAGTTCTACAGCATGCACATTTCCTAGTTTTAAATAAGAAAAATAATTTGAAAGGTTTAAAACTGCAACTTAACTGAGAACTTAGTTATGCTAAAAAAAATCAGCTTTCAAATGCATTACTTCAAATTAGTTTTAGCACTAAAAGGAAAACAGATTGAGGCAACTCAGTGGGAGAAAAACAGGATTTTTCTCAGTAGAGAGAGACTGCAATGATCACTCAATCTAATAAAGTAGCAGATTTAGTTAGGGTGAATTATGTTTAACAATTATAATTATGGAGCTGTATGTGTGATGAATGCTCCTTGTTGTGAATACAATAGCATTGCATTTTTAAACTACTGTATAATTCCTGGGCATACTTTGATGATTTTTCTGGCAACTCATCTATTTTATAAATCAGCAGGAGATTTGACAAGATGAAGGGAAAGAAAAGAAAAAAAAGAGGCTTCCTCCTTCCTAGATTTATACATGCTCAGTTATATTCATTGTTAGTGCTGTTCTGAACAACTTACTCATTGATTTCTGGCATGCACTTTGTAGAGCCTTTTTAATGTTTTTATATGCCCCGCATGTATCTCTTAGTTAGAAAAAAAGAAAAATATACTTTCAGAAATGAGGCACAGTAAAAAAAAAAGGGAAAGAAACCCATATAAAGTGCCTCTTCTTTCATATTTTCATAAATTTAAAATGCCTATATATTTTTTATTTCTAATTTCTTGCAGGTAAAGGAAAGGCTAAAGACTTGCATCACGGTTCAACAAAAAAATGCAGATGTGAAAATGACTCATGCCTTAGGCAGGCCAAAAAGGTTCAGTACCTCTCATAATTTTGTGTTTCACCTCAGTCACTCTTACTGAAGACATCTTAAGTCTTTCCATTTTATCTGCTCCCAGAAGGACAAATGAGGAATAAGGACAAACGCACATCACTTTGTCAAAGACACTGTGGTTAGTAAACCAAATTATACATTGATGTGCTTTAAGACCATCAGATCTCTGCTCTTTGCTCCTGAAAAGGTTACAGGCATTCCTCCCTTTTGGGGAGTGCCCTTTCCAAAAGGTTACACAGGAAATAAACCTGTATAATCTTCCCTCTCTCTGGGAAAGAGGTCCAGATTTTTCTCTCTTCCAGAACAGCACAGCAGAGGGAAGAGGATGTAAAGGCCCTACTGACATTGCCTTCTTTCTTTTCCCCACTTACCCCTGAAAAGCAGCTGAAAGTTAAGGAAGAAGAAATAAACTGCTGATAAGCTGAAAAGAAATATCCCTCTCCTCCTCATAATTATACCCTTTCCAGCAGACTAAATTAGGTGCCACCACAGTATGCCACTCATTTGCCTTATGGCTCCCATCTAATGTAATATTGCTGCATTTCAAAATATACATTTTTTTAAAAAAGTATGCAATTTCTTAAATAACCTTTAATTTGGGGGGCATTTAGCCCAATCAGTCCTTAGTGCTATTGTAATGCAAGTAATAAATACTTATATTCCCTCTCCACTGAGTAGGTTTCAGCTGAAAAAGGACTTTCCAGATTCTCTAGAATGTCTCTTTGAGCCGCTCTTTGAGCAGCATCACAGCTGCAAGATCTCTGTACTCCTTTTTAAGGCATTCGGTGTGACTATCCTAATCCCTTCAGAAATAGGGCATGCTACAGAAGGAAGCCATGCAGCATCTGACCATGGGTTCTGGAAAAAAACACTTCTAGGTACACTCAGACTAGGTCAGCAAGAATAGGGAGGGCTTACAAAGCTGCACATCCAATATTAAGAGCAAGGGTGCCCCATTCCAGGAGGATAAAAATTATATTGTATAATAGGATAAAAAATATATTGCATGATTGGGAATTTGAAAAGACATGAAATAGTTGTACTGAAAAACACTCAACCCACAACAGCAATACTGTATGTCCAAGGTTCTTCACTGGAAGCAGGCTTGTAGTAACCCATGTGTTCAGACTGGTATTTTATGGGGAAGAAGTCAACTGGCAACTCAAGATTCACAGTACTCCTGGTATCCTAGCAGCTGGGGACCAGAGTGAGGGACAGCAGGTAAACTACAGCTGGGCATTAGCACTGAAAAGCAACTGTCAGTCTTCTGAACTAAGTTATCAGTCCACAAACAGGGCTAAAATACTCTTAAATACACCTTTCACTTATAGAAACACAGATGAAGTTGAAAAAAAAATTAAGTAAAATTATCACATGACTTTAGGTGTTTTGTATCTTCCTCCACAGTGGAAAAAAAAGGCTAACCTTATGTGACATACCTCACAGTGACACAGAAGAACATGCTGGTAACAGCTTTTCTCAACCCATCACCAACAAGAGGCAAGGCAACGTTGCATGCCGTGTCCGCAGCTTTAGCCACATCCCCAGGAACCAGGGCACTCCTGAGCCTCTAGACTTCTCCTCTGCTCAACATGCAGTTTCCCTTACCTATTTCAACCGTAATACACTGCTCATCAAAGCACCACTGCCAAGGTAAGGAAGGCAGAAAGTAACTCCACCCTCCCAGCCCGCTCCCACCTATTTTATGTCCACTGTATTAAATGTCCCAGTCTAGGAATATTCCTACTGCCCAGCACCACGGTTGAATCTGGCAAATGGAGGAGCATGCTCGGGTAAGACCCCCACCTGCTTCCCTGCCTCCCTGGCAATTCAGATCTGATGAATACAAAATTGTACACACAAAGTATTTTGAGAAACAGCTTAATGGAAGATACCAAGGGATGTGAATCAGACTTTATAACAGAGACATGTACCAATTTAAGTTTGAGGCCAATTCCCAGAATGACATTATCTGTGTAGTGTTAATTCTTTATTATTCAAAAGATTGCTAACTGTTCATATCTGCACAAATGCGTTCATGCTTCATTCATTCCAAGTCAATAATAATGGATTCTTACTATTGATTATACATGAGCCTTTTTGTCCCATCATAATGAAATTTTAATGTTGATGGTCCCCAAACTATTATTTCAACCTAATAACAGTAAGACTTGACAATTACCTCGCTCTGCGAATTGCAGATAGAACTAATAAGGTCATCCTTAATAACTTTTTGTTTACCTGACATTTGGTAATTTTATAGTTATTATGTATTATTTTAAAGTCAGAGGAGTGTTTTGCAAAGAAATGTTGTCTCCCTGTGGAATAAAATATGATTCTGCCAAAACGAAGCCCTTCTCGCGGCTGCTCTCTGACCCACAGCATGGGGCAGGCGTTTATCACCAGAACCCCTCAGCCGGGACCGAGCGGGGCACGGAAGTAAGTCTCCACAATTGCCACTCCAAAGGTAATTACGAGAAGCAGAGAAATCCAAGTCGTCAAAAACAGCCCCCAAAATATTCAAACCTTAAGAATCAGTAAGGACAGCACAGCTGGTGAAGGGTAGTTGCCCTAGTTCAGGGAACACGAGGCGCCTTTCCCCGCCGGGCCGCGCTCTGAGGGTCGCTTTGGGGCGGCCATCGCGAGCTCCCCCCGGGCGCCCAGCGCCCCTCCAGCCCCGGGCTGCCCCTCGCGCCACGGCGAGCGGCCTCTTCACTCCCCGGGGCGCCTGGCACCGATTTTCCCGGCTCCCGGACCGCCGGCAGCGCCGCTCCGGCCCCGGGCCGCCGTGGCGCGGTCTACGCTCGCTCACGGGGCGATCACGGCGCGGCGGCCCCGCCGCCCAGCGCGCTCCCTCCCCGCGCTTCGCCAACCCTTCCCTGCCGGGCTTCGGAGCCGCCCTCCGCCACCCGCGGCACCTTCAGCCAGCGCGGCAGCCGCCCGCCGCGCTGCGGCCCCGGCGGCGCCGCCTCCCTGGAACCTTCTAGAGCCCGAGCGGGGGGGGGGAGGGGGGGGGGCAGCCTCCGCCCGGCCCGCCCGACGCCGGCTGCGGCTCCCGCCGCCCAGCCCCGGAAACGCGGCTTCCTGCCCCAAAACGGGGCGAGCAGCGGCCCCGGGGGTAAGCGGGGAGGTGGTTTAACACCAGAGGAAGTGGAGCGGGGAGATCGCCACCAGCTGCCCCTCCGCACCGGCCGGGTTGGGATCGCTTTTTGTCTTCCTCTGTCGTACTCACGTAGTTTCTGAGTTAATTAACTTTTTCGGTAACATGAAGATAACATGAAATATGACAGGGATGCAAGTGCTAGGTATATGTATTTGCAATTTTTGCAGCCACCTTGACGCATTCCCTTGACATACTGAAATTTTCAAGGCTTGGCTTAACGTTTGGTCGGATGATGGAAATGGTGGCTGGCTGAAAGGATGCGTCTCTTCGAAGAGGAAACGGAGCGCCCAGCGTCCGAGCAGAGCAGCCCATCTCCACCTCCACCTCACCTCGCGCTGGTTACGCCCATGGCAAGGCACGCTTCCGTTCCCCTACGTTACGGGTTTCCGTCGCCTTATTCTACTAACGGCTCTCGCACTCTGCATTTCCCTTTCATTACGCTGTTTGAAGCCTAGACATTAAGCCATGCAAGGGAGCAGCATCTCTTCATTACACTCAAATTCCTACCACAAAGAAGCTCTCTGCTCCTCAGCTAAGACTACTGCTTACATCAGGGAAAGAAAAGCCAACGATATCTCCACCTTTACTGGAAACCTGCCTTTTCTGCAAATTAAAACACTTCTCCTTCAAAAATAAATATTTTTTTGCCCTCCCACACTGCAGGATCGAAAATGTTTTGCTGAAGGCTTTTCCAAAGGCACAGCCCTGAGTTTTTGATCAGCCTTGATTTTGTGACAAGCCCAAGTCCTACTACAGCAGCTGCAAAGTTGCAGCTCTTCAGACACCAGCACCTGAATACTGCCTGGCTGAGGAGACAGCGCGGAGAATGTTTGCACCCAAATTTTAAGGCACAGGGCAAGATACAGTTATATGACTAGATTCTCTGGACAGAAATCCATGTACATCTTTCAAATAAAGGATTAGTAAGGAAACTTAAATTTTAATTCTTTCCCTTATTTGCTCTAACTCAAAGGAAACTGTCCAAAACTCTTATTTTCAGGCTTGCTAGAGGATAAATTGTATTTGTTTACAAACTTGCCCACAGCTGTAGCATTCCCAAGATATCTGACAAGAATTTAAAAGCACTGTCATGGACACCCTGCTGTTCAGAATCTGCCAGACTTGTCCTGAAAGCGAGGCAAAGGCTGATTTTTTGAGAACTGTAGCCTTTATGTTCCTCACCGTCTGATGTTGGTGCTGCAGATCAATAGAAGGGAGGTGAAATGGCCAAGACATGAGTACACAGCTTCCTAGATACTAGAAAACAGTGCTCTCTTTCTCATTCTGCCATGTATGCAAGCTGGTGCACAGCACAAGCAGACGTTGCTCCTGTTGCTTGTGCTGTGCTCTAGGGAAGGAGCCTGAGGAAGAAGAAAGGTCTCCTAAGATGAACTCCAGTCCCCATGGTTTCTGGAGATAAGAACGTAAGGGGAGGGGGATGTTTTGGTATTTTTTTTTTTTTTGCCTTCCACCAAGTAGTAGAAATGTTACATTTGTTATAAACCAATATATCAATATTTCCCATACAGGAAATCCTGTAACTGTGAAACAAGTTTCTTTTCACTTCCATTACTTGTAGAAACTTGGATTAAAGGGCTGGAAGTGAGGGATCTAACTAATGAAACTTCCAATTAGAGACATGTAAATAATTGATTTTGCACTGAACCTGGGGTAGGGGGTGCAGGAAGGCTTAGGAGCTGGGGGAGGAGGCACGCTGTTTCAGCTTTCTCAAATAAACATGAGTTTGTTTAGCTTAGAAGAAGGAAAAATGTCAGACTGAGGTTTTGCAAACTCTTCCTAAAATTAAATCAGTCAATTTACAAAGAAAACATCATCTCAAACTAAAACATTTAAGAGAATAAGCTGTTTTCCAGGGTTTTTTCCTCATCTTGAAAATATCAAGAAATTTAAAAGAATTTTCTTAGCTCTACTGAATGGAATTTAATTGTGAAAGCTGTATTACATACAAATCATGACTCTATATATTTTCAATGTTACAGAGCGGAGAAATACAAAATCCTTGTGATCATACCGGTGTCCAGATTTCAAAACATTCTCCTCGTAAGTAATTTTAAAACATTAGTGCTGCAGGGCTGGGTTTGGGGGTGAATATTAAAGCTACTGGAAGTGTCGCTTAATGCAAAATTACATGTAGACAGATAATCACTTCTCATAGCAAGCGTTAAACATCCTGAGGACAAAACATGCATGCTTAGTACACTTTATAGAAACCAGAGTACATCACACCAAATCTGCTCTAACTGTAATGAGACTAAAGTGCTGCAGAAAGAGTCTAAACAAGAGCTCTGCTTTTCTACAAGCACACGCTGTACGAAAGGAGAGAGACTCCTTTACAATAAATAGATGCTTAATGCATTGCATTAAGGGTAAATACAACCACCTTAATAAACACACTTATTCCCTCTTTAAAGATAAAACGGAATAATAAAAACACACACATCTAGAACTAAGGAGAACAAGTTTCCACCACAGCAATTACACTAGGGAAGTCTGCTGCTGCTCTTACTAGAGAGTCTCTTAATTAAATGCTCACATATTCCTGTACTAAATTAATGATGTACATTTTGCTTCTCCTAGAAGCTACCTAAAGTTTTAGCTATATGAAAAATATTTTTGCTTTACTGATTGTGCGGGGTTTGCAAAAGTTACAGAATTATCTTGAACTTCAGAAGAAGTCCAACTGGCTAAAGAGATCTAAACCACCCACCACCACCTGCCCCATGCCTAGTCACACTACTTCCTCTCATCGCTCTGAAACATTGATGCTGACAAGCTCCAAATGCTGAGAGAACTTCATTTGCATTTGAATATCCAGATTCAGATCTCCTATAAATAAGGAAAATTGATGTCACCTCCTGCATTCTTAGAGAAATGAACATGCTTATATGTTGCCTTTTATGAACTTGATTATTTGTACCTAGTTTTAATATTCTCCTTGGCTTTCACAGCATGCAAGAGGTCACAGCACCACCTACAATTGATGAGCTTTGGATTTGGATCCCTCTCAGACTTCTGGGTATGTCTGTGCTGTGCTGACCTTCCAGGATACCTCTGCCTCCAACTTTCATTCAGTCGTAAGTCAGCTCTAACAATTTTCCTGTGCCCTTCCAAAACACTCTGCACTATTCTACCACAGCCCTCTCTCATGTCTGATCAACAGCTCTAGTGTTACTGGCACACCTCAGGAGGAACAAGCTCACAGTCATTATCAGAATATGTCAATAACTGTGTTATATATTAAATGCTAAGTTCCATAGAAGCACTCTTTGTTCACAACTATCGTCTTTCTTGGTATAGCTCAAAACACCTCTCCTTGACCTTGAAGTCAGAAGCAAAAAATGGTTCCCCCTTGCATTGTTTGTGCATGTACATTTCTTGGAGCTGCAATTGTCTCATAGTGGAACAAGCTCTTTGATCTCCCATGGCCCATGATATGCCAGCAACTACATAAAACAAGAATTCAAGCTATAATTTGTCCAATTCTTGACATTTTCAATTTTTAGCCAGATGAAACAAAATTAATGCTTTGCTCCAATAGGCAGGGATTAAAAAAGAGAAAAACCTTAAAGCCAAAAACCCAAGAAAAACCTGCTATTTTGGACAAATACATTTGTAAAAGATTATATTGAATTCTAATCGCTAAACTCCCTTTTCTTCCCTCCCCCACATTTCTTACTCATTTGTGAACTAATATCCTTAAATTTGTGCTACAATTGCATATTATAGTCCCTTATGTGCCTAAAATCTTTATAATCCCTGCATCATTCTTGTTATTTTCACCCTGATAGAAAGTAGCTCCAACCATTAAAAAGCAGCATTTGTATCTTTACAACAGTGAAGATGATGATGATGCATAACCAACCCTAAACTTTAATTTATAAATTTAGACTCTCAGCTCTCAAGTTTTATCTGTAGTGTGGGAAAACACACATTTTGACTTCTGGGCTGCTTTACTTGCAAACACTTGTGCTCAAAAAGGCAAGAACAAAAACGCTCCTCAGTAGTGACTTACAAAGTGAAAGAGTACTGGCATTCCTAGTATTACATCATTAACATTTTGGATCTGAAAATTACTCTCTTTATTTGAGACCACATGTCCATAAAATTGACTGTTTAGGCTGTCCAGCTAGAGGGAGAAAAGATCTTATCCAGCTAAGGGATCTTGTTTTACTTGTCAGACTACTTGTTTTAAATACTATTTAGTTCTTGCTTTCAGAATTAAGGTACATCTGGTTTCAGACAATGTTTTGGTCCCAAGATGCTGAATAAATCACTAGATCATCCAATTACATTAACAAAGTCCAACAAATCTGTTCAGTGAAATCACTCTGCACTGACCTCTGAAGCACAAAAGTGCTAAAAACCCTCAGTAATTATTGAAACCTTTCTTTCACCTCCACTGGCTTGCATGAATGCACCACAGCTGGAGGAATCTCAGCTAAAGCTGTCTGGCCCAAACTATGTGTGGCAACCCAGGTAGCCTTCTCCAGAGCTTCTCCCTTCCCTGGAATAGCAGGGTGTTTTCAGCCACTGTGGCCAAAGGCAGGCCTTGAGAGCACTCTGCAGATAAGCTCGGGCGAGAAATGTAGACTCATTTTCTGCCAGCAACACAGTAACTACTCCCTACTTGTAGTTACTGCGTTGCCGGCAGAATATGGCAGGTGGTAGGATAGTAGTAAGATAAAGGCAGTAGGGTGAGGTAAAGGCAGAGCAGTAACATTTCCGGTGTTAGCTAAGAACTGAGGTTTTAAGGATCTTGATGGGGTACTTGGTCATGTACCATCACATCATCTGCTGCACAGGCATCATTTTAGATGGAGTGTTGGTGGAACAAACACTAAGTGACTGTCTAGACAGCAAAAGGAGACTGTAAACATACCCAGGTAAAAGAGAACACTAGGTACATAGCCTAGTTCAAAGCTGGCTGAAAAAAGAAAGTGGGATGCTGTACATGGATGGCAATACAAATAATGATAATTTAACAGGAAAAACGGCACAGAGCTCCCAAAAGCAGGCAACAGACCCATGCACCAGCCAAAACAGAGAGTTATTTTATGATGTTTCCTCCCACAGTGAACTTCTACCAGACTTTTATTTCCATAAAAGCTGCTTTCAGGTAAGGCAAGGGATGGTGCTGACTGCTGTGTTTTATTTATACCAAGACAGACTTAACAGGAACTGACAGGTAACAGAAATGCACATCTCCTTCATCCATCTGCTCCTCTGAGCTTCACCTCCATGAGCTCAAAGATTCTCCTTCCCCACTCACAGGTACATGCCTCAACTCAGCAACAAGCAGCCTCTCTGTTTTAATAAATTTTATCAACAGCTAAATCATCTTTTAAATCTGCACAAATCCACCTCTACTAAACACACTAGTAATGCAGCACTGCTTGCTGTAAAGCCTTGCTAGCTCCTAAAGAAGAGACAAGAAAAAAAAAAACTAATAATAAAATCACTAAGGTGGCTCAGGAGGAACAGGTATCAAGATGCCTATATTACTCTCAAACTGGCTGACAGTGTTATTTGCCAGCACAAATTATCTGTGAGTGGTTCTGCACATCTGCAATTTTTAGTACCCACTTCCCCCCACACATTCCCCTCAGCCTTATTCCCATTAGGAATAGCCCAGATTCTTCAATTGACAAGAGACTGCCCGCAGTTTGACATTTTTATGTTAAACTAACAGTCACATTACTTTTTCATTTTAAAAGGTACTATTCTTGATCAGCGCCAACACACATATTATTGAGTGCCTTTCAGAGATGGCATTTAAATATTGCTAATGGAATTTCTTTGTAATCAGTCCCAGAGAGTTTAATTCTATCATACAGCAGAGCCATCCTAGCATCTGCCATCAACTCGGATAACAGAAGATTCATAACTAACTCTCACTTCAGTTTTTGTAAACATGATACAACAAGAAAGTGATTTTTTGAAAGAAGGGTTGTGAGTGGTGCACTGGTAAGTCTCATCTGGAGGTGAGCAGTGTTGGGGAATCTCTGAAGACTTTTCTGAACATCGCAATTAAAATATCAGTTATGCAAGGAACTCAAACACATTTGGATTTCTTCCCTGTTGTCAAGCTCCTTCCTTTGTTGACACAGATAAGTCTATTACTAACTTTGCCACAGGTGTATATTGTAGCCCTAACAAAAGTGGTTCCTTCAGGCTTAGACTTTTTTCCTCTTTCTTTTCAAAAATAATCTTATTGCTCACTCCTGAGCATGTTATTGAAATAAACTCTGGATAAGGACAGGTTGGTGGGTTTTATTGTAGAAAATGGCCAACCAGCTTCTTTTAATCTGCTTTTACTCAAATGAGATATTTTTAAACACATAAGAATTTGTCAGCCTAGCTTGAATAAAATAAGAAACTGTTGACTTCATCTGAGATAACATGACTCTAGGGGTCACACACCCCTAAGTAATAGGACCAGTTGTATCCTCTGCAAATCAGGGACTTCAGCATTTCCCTAGTTAATTCTTCTGTACATTTCTTAGTCCACCACAGCTACCCTGATAAATATGAATGAACTGGATCCTCTCTCCACTCATGCAACAGATCTGGCTTCAGTTCAAAATGCAAATTTTAAATCTAGGATCAACTTTATGCAAGTTCCCCCCAACTCCAATAATTGTGTATTAAAAAATGAAATTAGAACAATAAAATATATCAGACTCTGCCTTACAAAACAGCTGTTGATGCTGAACTTACTATAACTACACTGTTGTAATTAAAAGCTAAACCTTGCCTAGTGTAGAGAACATCCTGACAAACCAGAGGAGTTTTTCTGGCACCCATACTCCACACCAGCTACTCCAGAGAAAGGAAAAGAAACATCTCTTTACCTATTAGGAAGTTTTCTTACAAATCCTTGCAAGCTCTGCTGGCCTGAGAACATTCAGTCCTTGGAGAAAGGTATCACTTCCAACCTGACTGTGAATTGTTTCATCTATACTCATGTCTACTCCACTTTTTCTTATTTAATAATATAGACACAGTAGTATGCTATGCCAATCAGTTCCACAGGCTAAAATGTACTTTAAAATTTTATTGCCTTTTGGCTTTATCAAAAAATAATAATAAAAGAATGATTAGGTTGGAAGAGGCCTCAAAGTCATCTAGTCCAAATTCCCTCACCCCCAAACAAGGCGAACTTTGCTGTTCAATTTAATGATCTCTATGTTAAATATAAATAAAAGTTCCTAACATACAAATATCTCATGACCCTTTAGAAAACTAAATAATCCCATTATTTTCAGTTTCATGTGACTGAAGTTTGCCCTCTGTATGTTTTTTTCATGCCTCTGAGTACTTTCTAACATATCAGGATTTACAGTAAGAACTGATCATTAGGGATAACCCCTTCCTACACACATGTATAAGACAGCATGCAGTGCCCGATGAGCCAGAGTGCCTCTGTGAGGCTTTTAAAACTATCATTTTTGTCATCATCATTACAGCCACATCTCACTGGTTTCAATATTGCCCCATTTTATTCTATAGGTTTCTGCAAGTTATGTTTTATAAAGATAACACGAGCCAGTGGCAACACTGCCTGTAATCTCCTCACACATGAAAGAAGTACTTTTATCCCCTCACAGTCCTGGATAGCCAAACAGGCTAGACTCCGCAGTCATCCCCGGCCGGGGGGTGCACGCAGCCAGCGGACATGCATCACTTAATGTCACAAATGCCATTTTACTTCTGTGTCACAGAGGCAGTTTGAATTCACTGCAGTCCTGTTCTCATGTATCCATGACTCAGTCCACCAACCAGGTCCTCGAAAGATTTCACAAGCACCAACTCAAGTCAGCCAGGCTTTAGCCTTGGCTTTTGATGTTGCATACCCTAGATAGCGAAATCTTCAGGAGCAACCATGAAGTGAAGCATTAGTTATCATAAACCCATTCGCCAGATGAACATAGTCCTCACTGGGATCATCTTCTGGTGGAAGCATCCTTGCTTTCCAAAGCCTAAGGGACCTCTTTGAAATTCACTGAAGCATACTGTTCTCAAACTAAGTCTCTTTTATAGTCATTTTCCCAATTTTATTTCATTTTTTAGCCTCTGTCTCAGTATGCAGAAGTAGGTTTGGGGTAAAGTAAAAGTCTTTATGCAAAAATAAAAAAGAAAATAAGTCATATCAAGTAGTAATCAGGATTATAAATTTTGATACATTAACTTACCTAGGTTTAGTAATGGAGACAACATCCTACCAATCCCGGAGAAAGAGATAAAGGAATTCAGAGTATGCAGGAAGCTGACAAGTGTTTTTCTGATCTCACATGTGGCAAGTTACAGATGGGTGGAAAAGTACACAGTAAATTAAAAAAAAAAAAGCAGTTACATTGTTTTCCAACTTAACTGGTCATTTTCAAGCTTTTAAAGTTTTCCTAGAAACACTAGCTATATGACTTTGAATAACCAAATTCTTACTCTAATAGTGTTCTTACTCAGTGATTTATTCTATAAGGTTATTCCTTAGATATGAATAAATTTGTTTGTGGAATTTCAGACACATCTGAATATTTTAGGTCAGCTGAAAACGCAAACATTATTAGCTTTATATGCCACCTGAGAGAGAACACAGAATTAAGGAAAAACAGCAAACACCACTTGGATGAACACAAACGCACCCCTCGAGCTTAAAGTGGGCATGACATTTCTTTTGCCACACAGAATGGCTGCCATAGCAGAAGGACAGAAATTTTTCCCAATAGCCAAAAAGTGTTCAGAGCCTAGTTCAAAGCAAGTAGAACCCCCAATGCCCAGAGAAGTGTTATGAACCTATAGCTAAACTGCTGCCTGGCTAACACTGTCATATTAGTTTCAAAAATAGTCAGTATTGCATCATTCCTTTAGGAAAACTAAGAGAAAGAACACTTGAAAACAGCTTCCTCTTTTTTCCAGCCATGAAAAGCTTGCTCACTTCAGCTTCTCTTCCTCACAGTATTCCTAAGTTATGTGGCATTTCAGCTGCTTAGTATGAGAAATCATGATTTCTTGCTTTTAACAGGAAGTGAAAAAAAATAGCTCCTAATGTGGCTAAATCGTGTTCTCAGGTACATTCAGGAATTATTTAAGTTACTCGAGGTCTCTTCAGATACACTTGCAAAACCAAATGCAGAGTCTGGCCTGTATTTGGAAGGCATAAGCCCACTCACTATAATAGACCACCCAGGCTTTAATTATTATTAATAATTATTCATTGATGCTTTTGGTGAGATTAGCTGTCAGCAGGGACATCACAGCACAAATGGAGAAGAGGAAGAGTAATTAAAATTAAACAATAGTCCACAACCAGGCAAAAGAGGCCTGTGCTGACATTTTACTCAGGCATCTGCAAAGGTTTGTGGCCAGAGACACAAAATGTATGCAACTTAATGGAAAAACTAAGATGATGCTTTTAATTTCTCTTATTTCTATTGTGATTATCATCCTCCACTTTCCACAGTCTTTAGGTCTGAATAAACAACCCAATTTCAGATAGTTCTTTGCTTCTATTCTGAGAGTTCACTGTATTTGAGATTTTAATATTTGGTTTTTAAAACATTTCTAGCCCATTTGATTGCAAAGCTAGCCTCACTTCTGTGAATCAATGAACTGATGTCTTCCTGAAGTTTGCTGGCAGAGCCCAGGAAAACAATCATATCTAGCAAGCTGCTACACTCTTCCAGTCAGCCTAATGCAAGGTCCAGTGATAATGTCAAAGCCTGATTACAGCCACCAAAAGGGGCCAGGTCTTCTGCAGTTACTGCCAAGTCAGCATGGTCCCACTGTGCCAAACAGCGCCCTGAAGTGGACCTTCCCACCTTCCCTGCCACATTTGCGCTACACAGGGCCGGTAGGAATGAGCCTTGCACTTTGCAGTGATGTCTACTTTATATTCTAGTACTGTTAAAACAGCACACTGGGAGAGAAACTGTGATCTGGGTTCTAACTCCAATCATGCACTAAAGACGACTTAAACAAGAACAAAAAGACAACCCTGTAAAGCTTGCTCATTGCGAGCTCAGTGAACCAAAGCAAAACTAGTCATAGTAATTACATTATTTACACCATAAATCTAGGCAATAGCTCTTCAAGTGGTATAAATTGGTATCAGCCCATTAAAAATAAATAAATAAATAAAGCCCTATTGATTTACATGAGCAAAGGCTCTTGCACAATTTTTCTGTCAGTTTTCAATCTAAAGTTATCTCCAGATATGAATAGACCCATAAAGAGTACACTTCTGGAATGGCTATAATCTCTCTTCATTACGTAGTTTATTTCTAAAAAACTGAATGTTTGGCCCATGGAATTCAACTTCTAATGACTAAGAACTATGCTAACAACAGATGGCCGTGACTTAAGTTCATAACAGCAATCTTAACAATTAAGCAAGCCATACAATTTCAGATAAGGCTGTATCAGTACTTCCAATGTAAATGCTGAGTTTTTTGGAACTTGAAACATCCATAAATTTTCCTCAACTGTGGAGCTTTGTTTACAAGCCCAAAGTGTAAAAGCTGGTATTTTGCCAGCGCTTTACAGTGCTCTACCAGGGTTTTGGGTTTTTTTGTTTTTTTGTTTTTTTGTTTTTTTTTTTTTTTGCTCCTCTAAAAAAATTAAGAGCAGCTGAGAATTGATAATTTAACTATTAAGCTATTGAGATTGAAAAGATACCAAAGACATTTGAAAATAAATCTTTTTGGTTGAAATTTCATCAGCCTAAACTCATGAATCAGAGATAATTTTCCAATACTTAAAGTAGCACATTAGATATGAAAGTTTCCTAGGTAACTAATTTATTACATACACAGAACTTTTGCATGTATCAACTGATTATTTTCTCTCCTAAAAATACGTTTTGAAATACTCACTTTAAATATGTACACTACCAGACTGTGTACATGTACCCAGGGCGGAAGACATCTTTTTACTTCAGTGTACCCTGCTAATCACATACCATCTGGTAATACATTATGTATTCAAAGATACACATAATATATCAAAACACATACTGTATGCATATTATGGTGTGAGAAAAGTAGGAATATATCAGATGTATTCACACAAGTGTAAATAACTTCTCATCCAAGAGAGCTGAACAGCTTTAAAGTACAATGACATTTTGAAAAATCTGTATTATATCTAGAATTAAGGGGTTTGTTTTTTCATGTTTTTTTTTTAAGAATTCTGTGCACTCCATGATGCTTAAAGTAAAGGCTTGATCTGATGCCCATAAAAAGTATGTGGAAAGACCTGCTGACTTCAGTTTTCTTTGAATCATATCCACTAGCACAGTAATTGAGAGCGAGTTTACATCCACAGCAGGCCTAAATGAGTTCTCAGGACAGTAAATCACGACATGCAGTTAATTTTGCCTCTGGAAAGATCTTAGTTAAAACATGTATTTCATAAAGCTACTCAATACTTACAGTTGTTGAAACAGAAAAAGTATATTGGTAGGTTTCAGCTGCATGCACAAACATGCAGTGGTCCCTTGGCAGACAAATGTAGGTATGTCCAAAGCTTTTTTTAAAAAATAATTTAATCTCTGGCATTTAAACTGTATTCTACAGTAAATGCATTTGTCTGCTGTCCTCTGAGGTTGTCACAGTTGGGCTGGACAGACTCACTCAAACACTTTTCTTCTACTGCAGTATCTTCTACTGATTCCATCAGTTCATTAATATGCAAAGGACAGTATTTATTCAGCTCTGTAGGATTTTGTTTTCAGTTGCATTTACATTGCCACTTGTTTCATACCCTATTCAAAGAGGGAGGAATGATTCATGCTTACATATAAATACAGTATAACAAACTTCCGAGTCACATAAGATTGCCTTGGTGTACAGCAGAAAGGAAGCTATTTGAAGCTCTCAGTCAGTTCTTGAAAAGGTTCAGGAGACATGTCCCCCTCCCCCAGGCTTTGCTTCCATCTTAGTCCAATTTCAATAGCTGTGGAGTAAACAGCGCAGCACGAGGCAGACACAACCGATTCCAGAGGCAACTGTGGGACACGAGGGAAGGGGTATTTTCCACTGAATTCAAGTGTGAGGTTTCATGTTCTTCTGACACTAGGGTTGCCCCAGAGTTCATTAGGACATATGAGAACAAAACAAAATCCCCAAAGAAACTATCTTTACTTCTAAAAGGGAGAAAAAAAATTGGTGGGGACAAACAACAGTCAATTCCAGGCACAGAAATCATTATAAAACAAAGCATGCAACATACGGGAAAACTTTCTATTTCCTAGGCATTCACTTTGAACTGTCTTCCTGGGAGACAACAGAACAAAGCAGCCTACATTTAAGGAATATATTATTAAAGCCAGAATTCTTGCTTTTAAGTAATTTCCTTGGGGCAGTGTAGAGGGGCCTGATTTTTAGCAGTATTTGAGTATTCCACAATCCTCAGTCCTTTTTGAAGTTTCTCATGCTGGGCTTCAAGCACTTTAGATCAGTGTCACTTTAGACGATATAGGCTTAGGCCTTTTACCCTGCAGCTTGTGACTTAGAGCAATTAATCTAGTTTGTCTTCACACCAGCACCAGTAATCCAAACAAATGCAGTCTGCAGATTCAGGATCAGCAAGGGTTAAAAAATCCACCCATTTGACCAGCACAAGTTTGTTACAAGGGAGATGGAGGAAGAACAGAGATGAAAGAGCACAACTATACTGTGTTTTCTGGAAGACATAGCAGACTGATCCAACTGAACCCATTTATACCCAGACCATTCCTATTCATGGGTTCAATTTTAGATAAGATTTGGGTTAGAAAGATGCAATTTCACTATCAAATGAACTTTGAAAAGGACATGACTAGAATGCATTAGTACTTTGAAGAAGGCTGTCTTGCAGTGCTCATCTCCTTCTTGCCCCCTTCCCCATCCCATTTGCATTCTCACCTGTCCACCATCTGTAGATTCAGTTTTTCAGAGATAAGATTTTGATTCCTATATACACCAGATTTCAGTATCTCTAACTACAAGCATGACACTCCTACACTCTGCAGGTTTCTGGCTTTCTCAGTAATTACTGTTCCATCATTGTCCTTGGGGGGAGAGGGGGGAAATCTACTGTTGCCCCATTATCATAATCTTCTGATACTACTGTAACTCCTGTCTCCTTTGAGGTATTCTTGCCACTGTTGACCCCGTATTTTCTGATGTAATTTGTGATCTTTTTCATATCAAAAAGATCACAGACATCTATTTGTACATACAGCTTCCTCCCATCTCTTACCCAGGTCTCCAACTTGTGTTCAGGCTGTCAGAGCCTGAAGTCTGCTTCTAATCACTACTGCATACTCTGCATTTCTTTCACAAATCTTCCCTGAAATAATTTTTGCTGTGTCTTTAGCCTTATTGTCATAGCTTAATGTCATCCTGAATACAATAAGCCTTATAAGACTCAGAGCATGGAACACCATCCCAGGACCACAGGCAAACACGCATTCTCTCTCAACTCTTTTTCTTCCCTCAACTCCATTCCTAGATCTCCACCCTTGGCGGAAAACATTTTCTGCTTTTGAGCTGAAGGAGGATCATCCCATCCCATTCCCTTTTCATTTAAAGCTGCTATTTCCTTATTTCTAGTTTTCTATTGTCCCCACAGAGATTATTCTGAAAAGATTCCCATGGTAAGTATGGTGGAGTTTGAAACCTGAAAATAGGCCTGTCTTGATAGCTCTGCAGACAGCATATGAGTGCCAGTCGAGGAATGCCAATCATGCAAGCTATGGTTGTGTAGGGGGCTTCATAGCAATTTGTTTCTTTTTCTTCCTGTTTTCTACTTGTGGAACAGGTCAGACACAGGTGCATATTAAGTATCCAAAATGAAATCTACCACCAGGTAAGATCAGTCTTTCAGCATTCTGATCCTTATCCTGAAAATCAACACAGGCATCAAGTCCAACATAAACCTTCTGGCTGAATAAACTCCAGTTGTGTGTAGGGATAAAGATGAATTTTATCATTAACAAAATCAGAACATTGCATTACATATTTCAAGAGATCCTTCTTTGAGTGATCCACTGATGAGTAAACTTAAATGATCCTGGCTTGTACTAACCATCTGATATCTCTGTGGTCTTCCCACATGCCTCGTCTGGGTAACAGCTATCTACTTTCACAATAGCGAACAGTCTAAACCTCTTAAGTCTTTTAAACTATGCCTGCTGAGATACAGAAAAAGGGAAGGGAATAAAATAAGATTGTCTTTCACTAAGCGTATTGCACCAGGCTCTTCATTTCACTGCGATCTCTTCACATTGCATGCTATTTTATACGTATATACGTACACACTTTGTATAGATTTGGTGTGTATATGTGTATATACTCACACATTTATATAAAAGAAAGGGTCTTTTTCAGATAGGATCCAGCAGAAAATCTCTTCACTGATTGAAAGACATTTTGCATTTAGTTTCCATCAGTAAAAACAACACAAAAATAAACAGTCTCAATTAACCTCACATTTAGGTCAATAGATACAATAGTGCATTAAATGTGTTACGAAATGTATTATTTACTATTACAAAGGGTTGAAAGTATGGGTAGAGAAGGAAGGAAAAGCTGCTGTTTCTCTTAAAGCTAATTTACCCTATTTTTCTTGAAGCTATTTATTCTTTGTGATTATTTAGATTTCTGCCTCCGAAAATGAACCATTTCTATCAATCATATGCTATTCACGTGCTTGTGATTTAGTCATCTGTGTCATACAGAATTGTTCCTGCACCTTGTTTGGCCAAGTCAAGTATCTTGAGTAGAAGACTAATACACAATCATTTTTAAGACCATGTTTTCAGATGGATTTGAAGGGAAGAGAGTCAGATATCAACTGACCTCCAACAAGAAGCAGCATCTTTTCCCTCATCCCTTTGGCAAAAAATGTCAGCTGGGTTGTACTAAGCTGATGGACTGATATTCATGAAACGTTCAAGTCTGAGCATTTAATGAACTGGTTTTTCTCTAATATTCACAAGTAACAGAGCACTCCCAAAACTTATCAAGCAATACCGTGTTTTTATTCATGAATATATTTGAAAATACATTATTTAAAAAATCACCCAATCCCTCCAGAGATGACAAATATCATGCAGTGATGCAAAATGGACTAGAGATAGCAGCCCACTTCAGAGACATACCAGTATTCAAAACAACTCAGATAGTAGACTCATTTCAAGACAAAAGGCAAATGCACTGGTAGGGCTGAAATGACACAAGTATTACTAAAAAGAGAAGCTGGTGAAGGCCTTGGATTTAGAAGATTCTGTATATACTTCCATTTTACAGATGAGGAAGAGAAGTGACTCACAAGCAAAACAGGGAAGTAGCAACTCCTGTGCCTATCTGGCCAATACTGCTTGCCATGAGGAAAATGACTCTATGTTTATGTCAAATTGGTTGCATGGTAAAACCCTACCTTGATGATAGCTTCTAGATGCTAAGATAGTATGATTGATCTCTGAAAAGATTAGCAGCTAGCTCATGATTTCTACAGTGTAAAGAAAGTATAGCACCCTGTTCTGAGCTGTGAAGCCTTATTTCCTACAAATGATTCGCATAATACTACTTCAAAAGCTAGAAGAATTTCTCAACTACAAGCCCGACTTTTTAAGAGCTAAACTGGCCCAGAATTGTAGCACATGTAATGCCAGAAAACAGCGAAAGTGCTGCAGTGGTGGTGAAGAGGATCATGCCGAATACTGATGTATTAAGATTCATACATACATTTACACAGTTTTTCAGCTGCAGTATACATTCATTGCATATAAATTCTTCAGTCAGTGCAAGCAGTATGCATTTAGTCCCATTCTTTGAGAACTTAGGCCCTTATCTGTATGCACACTGCTTTTGTTCTGAGCCTTTCTTCATGTTCTCCCTCTCTTCTTAATTAAGAGAGAACAGTTATGAATATTAAAGAAGAAATTAACAACAGTGTAAATAATTTCTGAGTGTTTGTAGATTCCATATTTAGCTTTTAATTAACCCCCACTGGTTTCAAAAAGCTGTTTAAGAGAAAGATATCCTTTTAAAATTCCCCTTGTGTTTAGAAGAGGGAAAAGAAAAAGGTAAAATTGTGAAATGGCAGTTTGGCATTGCAGACTCCAGCATCATATGACGGCATCATTCTGACAATATTTCTTCTCACTTAACTCAGTTTAGGACTTGAAACAATTCACACATTGCCTCCTTCCTTTAACGAGCAAAATGCAAGGGATCTTGCCAAACACACTGTGCATCTATGATAATACTACAAGCCACTTCTGCTGAGTTGAAAGCATCCAACCATTTGTCTCCACTGGATAAAACTAGAGCATTGGAACTGGTCAACTTCAGAGCTCAGCTGAATCTCATATTTTAATTGCTGACCTTGGCTGATACTAGGTGCTTTAGAGAAAGATACTAGAAACCTTGAAACAGCTCTTATAGGACCCACTTTTTTATGGGTAGGGCTTTTCCTCAGCCCTGGTTCATATCCTAGGGCTTTGAAGATTTTGTTTTGGCCTGTATAATCATCACCATGGCAAATCTGTATGGCCTTGCATATCATTTAAACAGCTAGTCTTTACACTTAACCTGACTAATTCATGCTTCTTCAGCTCCCATCAGCAATCAAGGCCACAGAATAGGGTTTTTGGCTTTAAGGGTGGTACTTTCCTTATCAATTTTTAAAGGCCTTTTCTTCCTTAGTGTTTTGGCACTTGTCTAAGCTGGAAGTGCATGCCTTGAAATGGATCAGTACCATACGAGCAGGAAAGCATATGTTTATTATTATCAAGGAGAGCAAGCAGCCCTGGTGAGTCAGTGGGAGTTCGGCCTGTGAGACAACTCAAAGGCAGGCACTCCAAGAAATCTAATTTAAGATGCCTCAGGAAAGCTTTGAATTGCACTTCCCAGTACACAGAGTGGGATAGATTATCCTCTCCCTTGTGCATAACACCCATTAGCATTAACTTGCGTTATCTGTGTTCACTGGGAAGAGAACATGGCCTGGTGCTGCTAAAGGGATTCCTTGGATTCTCATTAACACCGCTTATCATCTCCCCTTCCTCATACAGCCATCACACACACATGTACTGCGCTCAGCCTGAAAGCTGTGCGACAGGCAGAAATTTCTAAAATATGGCAACCAAAAAGTTACCTTCAGACCAGACTGACACATACTGGTGGGTCTTCTTGCCTCTGCAACAGCTGACCAACGGTACACTTGCATGCAGACAACTTGTAGGAATACAACACACATTACATTTAAAATACTGTTTTTAGGTGTGACTCTTGAGGTCTTGATTGGGAAAATCCCTACAGAGAAAAAGACCACTGAGCCTATACAAGTTCTTCCTCAGTAAACACTGCATTGTTTGACCCACAGTTAGCACTTGTTTTTTGACCAGGAGAAGACATTTATTTTACTTCTTCTCTTGCTTTAAATTAGTTTTTAAGATTCCATTTTATCCTAACAGCAGAGCTATGCAGAAATATTAAAACAGCATGCACTTTAAGAAAGTGGATTACTGTACAATACCCAGAGATACAAACCAACAGAAACTACTGCTAAGGATGGAGGCAAAAGCCATCATTCACACAGCTGAGACACAGGTGCTCTGCTTCCACACCAGGAGCAAAGCAATTCAGCTGAGAAAGTAACAGGGAGCTGGAGAGCTGGGCCCCTGCACACAGCCACGTGCTGTGGAGCAGGTTTGCAGGAAGGACCTGGGAGCAAAGTTGGAGCCTAGGAGCACATCCAGGGAACAATGCAGTTAGACTAAATCCCTATGAAGACAGCATCTAATGAGCAATATAGGCACAAAAAAGGCACAAGAGCACATCATCCCTTGTACGGCAAAGCGTAACCACGCTCACTGTATCTCACTCAGTGGGAGTCTTTGCTGTTTTCCCTAGGACACCACTGATTTACCCCAGCCACACACCTGGTCCAGGGGAGTAGCACAAACTCTTCAGTCTAGCAGCTCCCAAAGAGATCATGAAAGAAATCAATCAGAAGCACTGCTCTGGCTTCTCATGCTTGACTCCAGCAATGGCCACTCACACCGTTTACCTCTCTCCCGCTCGGGTAAGGCAGGCTGCAGGATTGGCAGCAGGAGCTCAGAATAACACTCCTGGCAACGGCCAAAGCAGGCACAAGCAGAGCGCACTTGCTGAGTCACCTGCCTGTACCAGCTGGTTTTCATGTTAGCTAGGCCATTAGCGCTCTTCAATTCCTACACATTAGAAGTTAATCCTGCCTCAGGCAGCATTAACTTACACATTAGCTCTTCCATGTAACGTCTGCAGTGCTGGAAAAGAATCATCTGGTACAAATATTTTCCCACATGACTCCACTCGCTTTCCCAATTACTACATTCCCCATTCGCTCTTTTGCAGGCTTCTTGTATACATAGTTTTACCTTGCAAGACTGGAATTACCATGGCAGTATCCACAAAGTTTTTATCCTATGCATGATAATTTTGAGCCTGTATTTGTCATGTCTCCAACAACACTCACTCGGTGATACATAGAGAGAAAATGATGGGGTATACAGTCAAGGTTGTTGCTGACCAAGCAGCAAAAATTTTGAATATTCTTATGAAAAGCCCTATGTTCAGCTTGCTATTAGCAGTGGGGTCACCACAGAGGTGCTATGTATTTGCAAAAATGTGCACAGATCAAAGATTTCTGAATTTCAGGACATGTGATCACTTACTAAAAAATGAATACTAAATGCCTAATATATAAAGTATTTATAACCCAGCAAGGGAGCAGAAGCTGTACTGTTTTACTCATATTCTCTATGCAAAAATGAGCATTTCAAGAAGAAGCTGGACTGATTCCCAACTTGGGCAAATCAAGCTAACTTCACTGGACCTAGTTTTGTATGGCCAAATTCTTTTGTGTTTATGAATAACAAATGTCTTTTTTAGATAATCAGGATGAGATTATGTATTTTAGTGTCCTAAAAAAAAATCACATTTCATAAGGATGCTGTTTTAAGACAATTAAAACAGTCTTTTTAGTTGCTAAATTGCATGTTTGGATAACACAGAAATACCAAAGGGGGGGGGGGGAGAAGGCATTTATAGAAATTAATGCAAGAAAGTCACTAGAACAAGAAAACCAAAATTGTTGTAAATAGGCTCCTAAAACTATTTCACAGGAAAGTAACTAATGAAATCCTTAGAGAGACTAGGCAATCTTTAGTTCAACAATTCACTTTAGGGTCCCTCCCCTCCCTTCTTTCTTTCCCCTTTTTCAGCTGTTCCCCAAGGGGTCTGTGCTCAGAAAATACTTTTATGGTATGACAGCTACAAACACAACATAAAGGAAATGTTGTTTATGTCATTTTGAGAGGGTGAGGTTGTCACCTTATTGTTCAGTGACATCTCCTGCAGATCAACTGCTATAAAATCAGGCAAGTGCTAAGGTGATCTAAGTCAAGGTGATAAAATTCCTCCTGGTTAAAGCACCTTACTTTTCAGTAAACATCTCCTGACATAACTGTCCAGTCACTGTTGGACACTTGTAAAATACTTTTTCCATGCAGCACTACCACCTTAACCCCACCTACGCGTAGTGCATGCGTCTAAGGCTTGTCCCTTTAAAGGACTACTTCTGCCCCCCTCCGAGGTCACTCTGTGTGTAGCACCTGGTACAAAGCAAACAAAAATAGCACTGCAGATACCAAGAGGGAATACGGCACTAGATCATCACACCAAGGCAAGGTGGTTCTCACTATTATGTTTTTGATTGCCGTGCTCAGCATGGGCTTAAGTTACTACATCAGCAAGACGGCCACCACTTCCTTGGGGAGATCATTTCATATTCTGCTTGACTTAAAGGACACAATTTTGCCTGTGCCTCTGCAATTAAAAAACCCTATGCACTCATTATGGACAGACAAGTTGATATTTCAAAAGAAAGTAACAGAATTAAGTGCCTAGCATAACTCCTAACTGCGATCTACGCACTGTTGAAAGGTAACAGTGCACTGTAGTAAGACCAGTACAGCCCATCCATCGTACAAAGCGCTTGTACCCTGCCTTATCACTGTGAAAATCTACTGTGCTTTTAGTTAAAGAGCAGTGGTGTCACGTGTGGCGATGTCCTGCAATTTGATGGGATTTCCATTCATTAGCAGCAATAAAATAACCACTTCTTATTCATAAAATTATTCTAAGTGACAGAAATACCCCCTTTACTAAGACAAGCATATGCACAGTTGCATTTTTTCTTGTGCAGTCAGGATCACCTTTCTCAGCACATTAATATCGTATTAAAGGACATATATCACTTTTTCATTCTTAATTGGTACTTAAAAATTTCCCTCTAGTGAAAATACTGATTGATTTGATGTTTAAATGAACTTGTTCATGGCAGCTGCAAATACCTGAATACCAAGTAGTTTAAAATAACTTGTCATAATAAAGAGATTGATTGACCTTACCTGAAAAAAGTGTTACTAAAATTAAAATTCTAACTTCATAGCTATTTTGTAGTATCTCTGAATAAATAATATTGTGAAGAAAGCTTGAAGCAAGTCTGCCCTAGTTGTGCTCCATTTTTCAGTATTGCCAGCTTTGAGAGGTCAAAAACCATGAAACTTGTAGAAAATGAACAAAGCATTAATGATAATAAAATTCACACTCATTATGTTTGCTTTTTCAGTTCTGAGTCTCTTTGGATTTCACATTTCCAAAATTTTCTCTGCAACTGTAAGAGCTTTTTTTTTTTTTTTTTTTAAAAAAGAAAATATATATATATATATATATGTAAAGGAAAGCTCGGGCAATTCTGAGCTAATCATCTAATCTAAGCTAATCTTTTAAGAAAAGAAAAAAAGTTTTGGCAAGAGTTATGAGAGGTAGTTTCATTTCTCTTAATTCCTCAGCTGATAGTGTTTGTTCATCAGCCATTACAAATTTGCATGCCAGGCACTATGGCAGCAAGACTTAATGCACATGAAAGGCCCTTAAAAACAATTTTTTTAAAAAAAAAGTTGTGCAGAGTAACCTCCTTTCCCTCTTCAGTGGATTTTTTCCCCCTCTTCGGTGTGCCTCAATAGTCAATAGAAAAAAAGGGGGGATAATACACCTCTGTTAGAGACTGCAAACATCACTACCTGAAGTACATGCATAAAGCACTGAACTGCTACAGTGGCAGCAACACAGGAAAGCTGCAGAGAAACGGAAAGATCCCGTTACCAGAGCGAGGTTTGCATGAAGCACGCTCAGCAAGGGAGCAGCACGGACGCCCCCGAAGGGTGCCAGGTGAGCGGAGCCCCAGTTGCAGGGCAGCACAGGGGCACCCAGGGCAGCCCGGCCTCTGGTCGTGCTGCTGCAGCGCAGAGGCAGCCACCCAGCTCCTGCACGGGCTGGGCCAGGAGCCTGGGCCAACGAGGGCAGCGCTCTGCCCCCTCCTGCCCACCCTCCCAGGGGCTCTGGGGCAAACGGGCCTCAGCCGGGCCACTGCCTGCAGCTGCCTTCCCCAGCGCTTAGCCCGGCAGACACCGGGGAGCAGAAGAGGTCACTGGGGTAATGTACAATCATGTATGTAGTATGCATTAGCATAAAGCTAATAATTAATGTAGTTCTCTGAAGACCAAAGTGAAAAGTTAAAAAGTTCATTAACGTACTGCTAACTTACGGCCTTTGTTATTTTTTGTTCACTGTCATCTAACCCAGTTGAACTATTATACAGAGATGTAACAAACGACTCATTTGCACAACAGGGGACTATATGGTCCTTACTTAACAGCTGTCAAGGTTTTTCAATTTTGTGACCTTATTCAAAGTCTGCTAAAACAGAATCAAGTATGTGTGACAGTCCATGTTTTCTATTCACTAATGATTTTCTTTCCTCCATGTAAAATGCCTTGAAAAAGTCTTTGATTCTCATGCAATCCTGAGCCTGAAAACTCAGCTTTCTACATGAGCACCCAAAAGTTAACATGTTTTAAGTGTAGGTTATAGGTCACTACTTTGGTTTTATTTTCGTTTTGCAGAAATGACTTTGTATTTAATGTGGCTCATCGTTTTGCCTCCTCCCCCCCCCTTTCCTGTTCTGCTCAGCAGCGTTGTTGATTGTTTCATCAGGAGCGGTCACAACTCAGGAGAAGAGGGTTTAGGAAAGTCAATTAACACTGCTGTAGAGCAGAGCCCTGGAGAGAAATGGGCATATGGCAGGAGATGATGTGCAATTTGATATTTTAAAATTTCTTAGTAAATAGGGTGAGCTAGAGGACATTCTTGGTCACATTAAGATGAAAGACCAACTATAGAGCTTTACTAATCTGGCCTCACTTAAAATTCATAGATGTTTTACATGTCAAGTAAGCTAACCTCTTGAAAATATATAGGAATGAGATTTAAAAATCAGGATTTTTCTGCGATATCAAATATTTGCTTTCATTATACATTCATTAGACTGGAAGAAGTGCTGGAGGGCAGAATTTGGGCTGTTCAATGTTTACTAAAAAAAATCTTTTGTTAGACATGTAAAAGTCTGATAGGTCATCAGATTCCTATCTGTTGCACCACTATGGTCTAACCTAGGTTTATTTCCTCATATGCATCTAATCAATTAATAGAATTAAGAATTCTACTAATAATAATGAATGCCCAGCTCCAGTAGGCAGGAAATATCTGCCAGGATTTCCATACTGTTTTTTGCACAATGAAAGGAGAAGTGGTGCATTCAGAGAGAAGCACGTTCACCGAGGCAGGCTGCAAGGCACCAGCACATGCCTGTATCGTGGTTTGCAAACCAGCATCCGGCCTCTCTGGCCACTCACAGCCAATGCCACCGAGGTCTCCTGTGGTTCCATCCTGCCACAAGACATCAAAACGCAGCACGGACACCTTCACAGATTCCTCCTTTCACTTCTAGGCAGTGAATATAGAAAAAAAACGAAGGAAACTGAAATTAAGCCAACCTTAGTTTCAACTTAGTTTTGTTTTGAAATCAATGTTTGAAGTGTCACCGACAAAACCAAAATGCAGGAAGGGAACGCCTTTAGACAAGGCAGGACCTGTACAGGTTCTGCTGAGAGCAGGCTGTGGACTGCCTCCCTTCCAACAAGTAGCAATAAAAAGATTTCCAGCTTCCTTAGTGTTAGCACCCAGTGAGGGGAGGTGGAGCACAGGTGAAACAAGGTCTATGCAATGTGGGAAGGCTTAGAGCACTGTCTGGGTCTGAAGCTATGAACAACACTGTTGGCAGCACGGACTGTTTCTTTTCCATTTTTCCAGGTTTTCCCTAGTATATATTGCATTACTTATCCCATGCAGTGCCTTTTAAGTCTGTGTAAGCAGCACTGTGCTTTTCCTTCCAACAAAGCTTAAACCAGCCAGCCAGTTTCACCAGTTACATACTCACTTTTTTCCTCAGGATTCTAACAAAGAAAAAAAATGTTTTTGACCTTTCTGGCCTTTTTGTCTTCCCTTTCTCCTTAGGAAATTGCCCCTTCTCATGAATTAGCAAGGAAAGCCACCCATTGATCAACAAGCCACAACAACGATGGCAAGACAGGATACGACAGTGGTTCTGGCAGCTGGAATGAAAAATGAATCTGCCTGTGTCTAGCTGGCCAATTCAAAACCAGGTTAACAGTACCTGAAATTCATCACTATCTAATGTCTTCGTGAAATGAGACTCATGTCAGTTTAATTTAATAGGCCAGGTTGAAAAATGCGACAGTTCAATAATTGATTCATGAGTGGATCAGACATTGCTGCCTCGGGGGTGGCAGCATCCACCGAAGGGTGGGGACGACGGCTGGGGCAGGAACAGCTTTTGCGTCTCTAGATCCAACCCGCGAGTCGCTTAGACGCCCCCGCCTGTATCTGCACCATTGCAGCCCACTGGCAGAGCGGGCGGGCGGGCCCAGGATGCACTCTCCGTGGACAGCAAACACACCCTACATTACCTGTTAGGAGCATAAGCAGGGGGGACTCATATTGTAGATGTCTGTAGTGTATATTCTGCTGGGAATAAACCCAAGACTACATGGTACAGAGCTGTCAACCAGGCACTTTCTGCAAGCACTAAATTCACTAAATAAATAAAGGGAGAAAGGGGAGATGAGAGTCCTTTTGTCTCTTTCAAAGATGTTCTTGCTTTCTGACTTTCTTCAGGCCAGATATGTGCAAGCTTCCCTCCCTATCAGATACCTGGAACAGCAGTTAGCTCTGCTGCTGTTTCTCCCTCCTGCTCTTCCATCCCCCCGTCTCCTTTTCTTTGATAGTATGTACTCGTGCACCATCTTTTTCAAAGTGTTTCCCAGTTCATGCTAAGAACCTTGCAGTAACTCCATAATGCATGTCAACAGAGAATCATACTTAGATTATGTTTGTACAGTACTTGTCTGCTTTTCATGCACATTATAAACACATAGGCATGATAAGCTATGCTGCACTATTACACAGTATCAATATGTAAGATAAATTCACTTTTAACACTTACTAAACCTCTCTGCTATCATTAAACTCAAACTTTACCAGAAAATAGTAGTTATTCAAACAGACTTTGCATAATCTATGGTGCTCCTCAATGTGTACAATGCATTCCACCTTTGGAAAGCAGGTATTTTAGATGGAAAAGAAGTTTAAGGAATATTACAGAGTTACTTGTTTTCAAAAAGTTCCTTCCAAAGCCTCGCTTAGACAAAACATGGTGCAAGCACACAAAGCAGCTGCGATCTGGGACTTACCAAGTCTTCTCTGGGACTACCAAGCTGTCTGCAGCTCAGGGTTTTGACTACCCAATTGCTCTTCTACGTGTAGAAATTTTCCAACGAAATCCCTGCTTACAATTTTGCTGAAGTATTGTTCTGCTGTGTTTTAAATGAAAATAATAGCACTACAAACAAGAGGTCAAACTGCAGCATTTTGGGTCTACCAGTGGTGCTTTCTTCCTTCTAGTTACTCTCAGGTAAAGTGCAACCTTGCTCCCAAGACCAACGCTCTTGTGGCCCCGGCCTCCAGCTGGGTTGCACCAGGACACATTACCAAACAGCAGGGCTGGCACATGCTCAGCCTTCAGCTGCCCTTGTCCAGGGCAGCTGGCATCACCGTCTTCGGAAATCAACAACCCCACCTTGACCTACTATTGCTATTGCCATCAAAAGAACTGAAGTGGCATTTTTTCAGTTTATCTTCAGATGACATAAACATTTCTTCCACTACGAAACTAAACCTAATGGAAGTAGATGAGAGACAGAAGAAGCAAAAGAAATTCATGAGCCTGTTCTGCTTTTTATGAAAGTAATCAAACTTGGACACTCCTGAAGCACACAAGGCCAATGTCATCAAGATAACTGAAGTATAAAAATTATCCAAAAACATAACAAAAAACCTGTTCTCTTTTTAAATATGCTTGGGCATTATCTCAGTTGCTTTTTTTTTCTGGACACAAAAATGAGGTTTGACTCAATTTTGGATTAAGGTTTAATATCCAGACAATGTATAAACAGTAGTCATTCATTAACCCCAATGAATGTAATGAAATAGAGTATACTACCATAAGAACTACTAAACAGAAACTTCTAAATATACAGACACATGCTGGAAATAACACAGGAACAAAACAGTATGTGTAGCTGAAAGAGAAGAACTAGTCTGCTTCACAAGGCAGGATTTACACAGTGTTGCCCTTGTAATCCCCACTGAACAGCATCCTGCAGACAAGTAGGACATACTTTCACGCCCGTAACGGAGAGCTGCTGTACCTAGACCCAGTTTTAGTGCTGTAATTGAGACACAGTATTTTAAAGCTGCTGCTGACCATCACAGCTATTACTGAGAGTTTACTGTCCTCGGCACTTACACTGCATCAGCACCTTGGGCTCAGGCCAGCTCAGGTTGCTGAGCTCTAAGAGTTTACAGGCACCCGGTAAACTCTCAGAAAATGACCGTTCCTGCCCCCAAGAGCTTGCCGTGTTAAGGCTCGCAGAGCAATGCCATTAGTTCTTACAGCTTCCAGGCTGCTGCTGCTGCTTTTGAACTCACTGGCCTACAGCTTGATCTTCCCAATTTATTTTTGTTTTGTTTTGCTTATGAAGACTTGTAGAGCTGTCACCTCCAGGAAAACACTGAGTGAAAAGTCTGCTGCCTGAAAAGTGCAAAAGCAAACTCAGCAGCTTTGTGCTTGAAATGAACCCTTAAATTCATATTATGTGCTGCGCCAAAACTTAGGCTGGCTGCCACTGCCTTCTTGTTAAATCGCGAGGGACAGATCCTCACCTAGTGTAAACTGGCAGCACAGCAAGGTCAGAATCTGTCCCAAGTCGTCTTGAGATTAAAATATAAACAGAACACAATTCAGGTAAACGCATTTTTATACTTGTAATGGTGAATAAAAATGTTTATGCTTGATGTTACCCTGTCAGAAGCAGTAGATCAGTTTGCTGTCTCAGAGAGAGCACACTGCTTACTCTGTGAGCAAAACGATCCACAATTGTGGTTTGCTAAAGATCCCAGTTTCAGTAGTGCCATGGAGAAAGTGCAGATTAAGAGCACTTCCAAGGTACTTGTATCTCTCCTTCAGGAGCATGCACATACCACTCAGAGTTGTTTGAGACAATCAAACGCTCACGGAGACGGTTAAATTTGGACTTACCTGTGAGGCCTGTTCTTTCACGTAACAACCAGGTTCTCCATTCACATGTGACATATTTCCCGGTACAGGCCTAGAGGTCCACCTGGGCAACAAGGACTTTATTTGGAGCACATGGTGTTATGTGTCACCACTTTCTCTCAGATTAACTTATACACTAAAATTAATTTCAGTAATTCTTCTGCTAATACTTGTCTCTTCAGACAAAAAGAGATTTAGAAAGAAATCCAAATGAAAAGCACTGCAGAAACACTCAAATCTTTTGGAATTATTTTAAAAGCCAAACAGATAAACTATGCCAAGTATAATCATGCAGCAATTCTGGAAAGGAAACATTTTCTGGTGTCTTTGGCCCCATGGCAATGGCCCCATCTTGTTTCCCAGTTATTTTTAATGCATGTTGTACACAGTAAATAAGGATGGAGATGGGGAAGAGAAGCGGGGAAAACACTAGTCAGTCTCCTCTTAGGAAAATAAGACTTAATTAAAAAGTCTGCCATTGCTCTGCACTTAATTAGGGCTAACACTGCTGTTAATAAGTTTCTGATTGATAGTAAACCTGATGTCAGCACAGAAAACTACTTACTTGGTTCAAAGATGCTGATAGTTTCATACAGAAAAAAAGTTCTGTTTTATAATTGTGCATAATGTTAATATTTGAAACATCCTTAAGGGTGATTGTACCCATTAAAATTTCATATGTGAAATGAGAAATAAATGAATTGGTGTTGCATTTTTAAAGGGTCGGATTACTGTTGATTAAAGCTTTGTCTACACTCAAAATTTCCCCGTAGAACAGCTCTACTGGTGGTTGTAATAATAGGAGGACAAGCAAAGATGGGCTGACAGCAACCACCACCATTTAAATTACAATGTCATACAGATCTGATCTGTAATGGGTTATACAAGACTGTGGTTTTAATATGGATGTTACAGTTAATATTACCAGCCTAACTACTGCTATGGAGTGTGTGATAGAAAAAATGAAAGAAAAAGCCAATATAGACATAGTCAGAAAGTTGGTGTTTGTCAGTAAAGCTGAGTTACAGATAAGAGTATTTAGGCACAGCAGGGTAATCTGAATGCTACGATGGATTCTCATGCTACCTTAGAAGTTAAATAACAAGCAAAAATAAGTGAAGGTGAAGACTAAGTGGATGGACAGAGCAAGAGAGAGAAAGATGAGTAACAGAATGTGGAAGTCGAGAAGGGAGCATTTGAGGATGATAAACTTGAGGATGGAACTAGGGGAGAAGAGAAACAAGGTCCCAGAGAATAAAGAGAAACATGAAATTCCCATGCAATCTACTTTTAATTTTTAAATAGGTCTCCTCCACGTAGCAAATACAGTGAAGAGACTAAAGTAAGCTCTGACGGTTGAAAGGGAGACACAGAGAAAAGCCACATCAAAAGCAGAAACAAGAAAGAGATTTGCAGAAGAAGAACAAAAATCTTCTTACAAATGAGAAAAAAAAGCACAGAAAATGCTGGCATTGAAAAGGAGTGAAAAAAGGCTTAAAGGAAAGCATAAGGAAGAAAAAGGAAAAATACATGGAGCTTATTGCAAGAGCTCTGTTTTGTTTAACAAGAGGTTTAATCTTAGCAGTCACTGATATACTGGAAGTTTCTTCTCCAGCCTTTGGGAAGAACCATTGCCTCTTTGGGAACTGCAGCAGCAGGGAGGCCCCAGCCCCGCGGCAGCACTGCTGCAGAGCTTTACAGCCCGCTTCTCGCTGCAGCCCTCCCTGAGCCAGCCCGGCGCCAGCAGGAGGCCGGCTTCAGCTGCACGAGCCCTTCTGACAGCCTGCGGCCCTCTCCCACGAGTCCACTCCTGCACAGGACACACTAGGACGGACAGAGACGGGACTGGGGCACATCTGGTCTGTGGCAGAAAAGAAAGCAAGCTGTGGAAAGAAAGAACAACATCTGAATCAAATCCAGAACTGCGGAGAAAGGAGGGAAGGAGTGAAATCAGAGCAGTGAGATCAAAGTCAAGTCTGTTGAGGAGCTGGCCACAAAAGGTGTGTTCTAGCTAAAATACCTGAAGTAATACTTCAGGATGGAAGACTGCATTCATGACAAGTAAATAACTCACTTTCTACAGGAAAATTGTACTTACTGTATTCTGCTAGTGCTGTAAAACTGACATAACCCTTTGATGTGAAACAGTAGGTTTTCAAGCTTCCTTGGTTCAAAAGAGCAGTGGTGGTAACCAACCTCAGCATGTCAGCTGGGCTTCTAAAAACTTCATCTGTGCTAGAAAAGAGCGCCTCTGAAAACAGGATACCTGCACCCTCGGCACTGTACCACATCAGGGAGGGCACTTCGCTGCTCTGCAGCTTCGGCGATCAGGTGGGACTGCTCTGAGGCTGGCTAACGATGCAGCCGCTGTTTTAACAGAGCGAGTCCGGCCATGCCCTTCGAGGGACTGTCTCGCTACATGAAAAGAATGAGCGGCATCGGTTAACAGCCCAGGAGATAGTTATTCAGGCCACAATCTGACCTATCATTTTGGTGTCATGAGAACCAGAAAGCAGTCTGGACTTCGTAAAAGATTTGATCCACTTCAAATAAAAACAGTGTGACTATTAGAGCCAGTGTGTGAAGGAGACTTAGCTGCTGTGTGAGCACACAACAAAAAGGAAAGGAAAACTTCCTGCTTAATGTGAAATTCTTACTGCATTCAGTCAGGAAAGTATAGAAATTTGTGACCTTCTTAAACTTGCTGCATTTTGCAAGGTGAAAACATAAACTAGAGGATTAATATTCCAAAAAGATGCTTGTTTATACACACAAATACTTTCTTCAGTGAGAATCAGTGATGTATTACCCTTTTAATATTACATGATGTCAAAAGCTCTTAATTAGTTTATTGTAAATAAGATCTCTCCAAGTTTTCAGGTATCTTCAGAGAAAGAATTTGGCTTTTAAATAAAATTATTTAACAAATAAAATCAAGGCTGTAACATCGCTAAGAGGAACTCTACGATTATTGTGGAGAAAGGAAGAGATTTGAGCAGTTGGTGTCTCCTCAAATTGTCTCAGCAGAACTACTTGAATAATATGTAACACAGAATGAGCATATATTGAAGGAAATTATTCTTGACCAACTAAGTGTGTACACTATTTGCTCACATAATGCACCAGAATGCCAGTCTACCAGTAAGATCTGTCCTTAAAGAATGGCATTGCCTTTGGAACAGTAAATCACATTGTATTTTATATAAATGTATAATAAACCTAAGCTCATCCTTTTGAAAATGAAGATTAACTAACTTGTAAAGGTCATTATTCTAACACCTGTTTTAGTTAAAGAACTTAATCAACGCACTAGAAATTCAGTAGTGAGAACCATAGCAATTCCATTGTACTTAAAAATACATCTCCCATTTGTCAAGCTTAAAATAAGTTCTGCTTAAAAATAAGCAACTGACAGCAACCTAAAATAGTAGGAACAAATTCCAGACTGAAGCACTTGTGCTGTAATGCCTAGAGCAAATTTATAAGCAATTTCCTAGAATATTGTCACAGTGTAAAGCACACAGTTATCAGGAATCCCTGGCCTCATTTTTCCCCTTAAATGTTTGTGACAAAACTAAAGAAAGTAAATGCAAGTAAAACACAGGAAAATGGATTTGTGAAAGCAAACTGCCTACCTGGCATGATGCCTGTTAGTAGAGAACAAATAAATTACATACATTTTTAGACAATTCTATAATTTGTACTCTGACAAAAATACTATCAGTGGATGTCCTCTTACAGGTTAGGAGTTCACACTGCTGTCAGATTTTCTTCAATGTTAAAGGAAAGCTAAAGCTTTCTGATTAAAGGGTCCAGAAGTAAAAAGACAAACAGTTCAGGATATATTTGTCCATCCTTATAAAGTCTGCTCATTTTGGCACAAGTAATAGTTGTTTACTCTGAAGTCGTTCAGAGCTGAGGGATACCCTATGATTTCTTTTTGGATCGGAGTGCGACAGCAGGCTTCTGCAGGTTTTTATTTCCCAGTCCCTGGGCTGAAGGCCCTACGGACTTGTCCAGTTCTCCCTTCTTCTGTTGACACTCCAGATTCCGCTTTGAAATTGATACTGGAGATGTTGACCTACCTGCAGAGGACTGTAATTTAAAACAACAAAATTAAAGACTACATCTTTTTATACTCACTCGAAAGGTGGGAACAACACAAATAAGAACAAAGTAGTGCAACAGCAAACAACAATAAAATACTATGCCAGTTTTATTCTACTATAGCATATATCATAAAAATACGTCAAAATAAGATCATAAAAAAATAAAAGAACTGCATTATAAAAGATATTTTAAATCTCTCTTTATGGTACATAGAGAGAAGCTTCTTACATTTAAACTTTAAATACCATCTTTAGGAGATGAACTTTCCTGTCTTAACAACTGTATATGACTATGTCTCTGATTTTAATTTTCACTAGCTAGGCTTCTGAAGCAAGATCACAGTTATTAATTCATCACAATGTTCAAATACAATTTGAAATTGTATCTTCATCTTTCCTTAAGTATGAGGTTGTTCCTTGATATTTATTTCTTTGATCTGTTTTGTGGTTAAAACTCAGCCTATGGGCATATCAATGGTCTTAATTAGACCAAGACTTATTCTCTGGTTTACAAGTTACTCATCTTGCTGTAAGATTTATTACTTTGGAAAAACAGACAAAATTAGTAGAAGAGCTGAATTTTCCTGGGTACATATCTTTAATTGATAAGAATTGGTGATTTTAGTAGCATAATAATGATTTATACCAACTAAAGAGCTAAGCCTTTTTTTTTCTTCACTATAGTAACAATTACTTGACTTGCAAAAATATCACTCTCTAAATTGCTCCTTGTAACACAAGCAATACTAAGTACTAACAGATTAAGTGGTCTCACATTTTTAAAGCCTAAAAACATGCTCCTAAATCTACAGGTGGAAATGCAAATATCCAAGCCCCTGTCACCTCAAAGGGAAATAGCAGGTCCTCAACATTCTGTTTCCTGCCTGAACGTTAAACAATATTTTACCAGGAAAATATGACAACTGGTCTTTAATTATGCGTTATTTTATCTGTTAATTAAAAAAAAAATCTTTCAATAAAGTGCTAGCAAGGGCACTTGAGAAACTACTCACAGCACTGGAAGTCTTGGGGGTCACGTTCTTCTTTTTAAGTGTTCCATTTGGTGAAGCGGGTGTGCTACTTTTTTTCTTGCTGATCTGTGGAACAAGACTGAAGGGTCTGAAGCAATAAGCTGATATATTTGGGGGACTTAAAAAGGCCCTAGAGAACTTGCATCAATGAAGTAATTGTGAACATGGATCTATTCAGGGGAAAGGAACAGTCCAGATAATTGACAACATCTGTATGTTCATCATCAGTAAAATTCTTACACCTAAGCTCCTGGAAATGTGCTAAGCACGCTTTTCCCCTTGGGCAAAATCATAATCCTTCTCCACTGCAGAGCACAGAGAAACAGGCTTCATAAAGAAAAAGAAATAAAAAAGGTAAAGCATTTAAAGGAAAATAATCTAAAGCAGGTTTGTTTACATGATCCTCAATTCAGAACTGGCAGTTGCAGTTCTGTGTACAGGGAAAGTGACCTTGAGCACTGCCAGTTCTCTGGAATCGCTGGCTGGACAAGCAGTGGTAGCCAAAAAGCCCAAGATGCTAAGCACTGTTGAGATGAGTATTGAGAACAAGACAATACATACCTTTTTTTGTAATATATAAAACCTTGGTGCATCTGTATTTTTAACACTGTGCACAGTTCTGGACTCCACAACTCAAGAACGACACAGTGGAGTTAGAAGAGGTGTAGAAAACGGCCACTATCAAAGTGATGGAGAACCAATATATGAGGAGAGATTTTAAGGCTGTAACTCTTCAGTTTAGCAAGAAGGTGACTGAGGTGGGATATGACTGAGATTTTGTTTAATTAAGAATGTTGAACTGTTTGGCAAATCCTATACTTCGCAAATGAAGGAGTATTTGATGAAACTAATAGAAGATCTCTTTAAAACACGGGTGGGGGGGGGTGGGGGGAGTATTTATTTACACAGAAAGTAGTGCATTTCTGGATCCTGCAGCCTTGGGCAGCTATAGAGGCAGACAGTATCGGCCTATTCAAAAAGGAACGAGGTGTATTCATTGACAACAGGTCCATAATGAATACTGTAAGGATTAGGTTGGGATGTACCTTCTAACAACACTAAGAACAATTCTGGATACCAGGTCACTACCCAGGAGGAAAGAGCTGGGCTTCCACATTCTCCCAAATAGCATTTCCCATTGTCACTGTCAGAGACGGAGCGCTAAGCTAGACGATCTGACCCCGTATAGAGTTCTGTACCTTCTCAGGTTTTGTCTATTTTGCTTGATAGACAAAAAGACCAACGTTTGGAAAGATCAGTTCTTCACAATGCCTTTGTGACTTCCTATGTAATGATTTGGAAGGAAATAGTGCTGTCAGGGAGAGACATCCTATGTAATTCTTCTGCTGGGTACTGTGGTCCAACTGACAACTTACTTGCAGGAGCAATTACAGCTTTATCTCCATACAGCTGTGCTGCATTCTGGGTATCACAGATTTTTTTCCCCCTATACTGTGAAAATCTTTGTGCCAAGTCCTGCCTTTTATCTTGTGTGGGAAAGAAGGAAGAGAGGGGAAAGAAAGAGAGGGGAAAGATAAGCAAACTCCAATAAAAGAACACCCTAAAACACAAGTATTGCCGTGATTAACTTGTATGTATGTGGTCCATACAGTGTAATGTAAAACACAGCTTTTGGCCTCTATCTGTGGAAGGAGCACCAGGGTTCCCCAAAGGATACCCAGAATAGTCCTGAGAAAGGAAGTGCCTGCAGACAGCATGCTCAGAAAGAAGAGGAAACTGAAGTCCCCTGCAACTCGTATCCCATGTCTCGGCCAGCACAAAAAAGAGCAGTAGCACTAGTATCACCACCTCTACCTCCTCATGGCCCATCTCTAAGAAAAAGTAATTTTCAGTATGTTTTAAAGAAATCTTACTCTATTATAGTCTGGAAACACTCCCTGACCTAGCCATTCAAAGGGACCTTGGTAGAAAAATGTCCCCCTACCAAGGCTAGACATTTCTGGGCAACCCGGCACACAAAATCTTGTTGCCCAAGGATCCTGAAAGTGAAGAATGCAGTTTTGGTATTTCCAGTTGGAGCTGCCATGTAACAGAATTTCCAGAACTGTGATTTTGATTTTGGCATCTACAGTGTATTTAAGTCTTTTATTTTCTTTTTTTCATCTATACTCACTTCTAATTCATGCAATAATATTCAGCTATAATAAATATGCATTATTAGCTCATATCAAAAGCTCATTCTATGCTAAGTAGACCCTTTTTGAAAGCAGAACCCATCCAGTATTAATAATGATGCCTTCAGCCAGTGGCGCAGCTTGCTGCCTTGTGACTATCAATCTGAGAGCCTTAGAGGTCACAGCTAATGTAGAATCCTTAGTATTTTCATTATGGTTTTTCTTTGCTTCAGTTGAAGGATTGAGAGAGGCACTATGAAAGAAAATTCAGTACCTTGGGCAATTGCCTAAAGAAATCAAATGACTATCCCAAATATTAAACTTTGGACTTTGTTATTAATAGTGGCTTATACATTTGTTGCTTATGAACCATCATTTTCTTTCTTTTTTTTCCTCCTCCTCCCCATTAGCATCCCAAGATGGCTACTTATATTACTCAGAGGGAATATATATGAGCTGTCTATAAAAGATTCCTCTCCATTGCCCCTGAATATTGCTATCTTAAGATCCTACCTTTTCTGTCACATTCTTACAAACACACACCTCTACTTGAAGAGAATGAACAGGAGCCATTATGTGTTAGGGACTTCTGGTATTCTGGGTCAGTATGGTTTCCCAACGTACACAGCATTTAAATGATACCGTACAGTGCAAACTTCACCATATTTCTGTTCTTACACAACATATTAATGTTTCACCAGAGACAGCAGTTGTCCCTTGCATCAGGTCCTGCCCAACATTTCCTAATTCACTCTTAATTCTACTTATCACTTACTTTGCCTTGTATTTTCAAAATACTGCATTCAGCCTCACCTGTTTCACTGCCGTGGAGGATTTATTGCCCCCATTCTCTGTTTCAGCTTCTGCACCAAGTTTTACGTAACCATTGTTCCTGGTAGAACTTTCTTGTGCTTCACTGATTTCCTTCGGTTGGCAAGCAGTAGCTGGGTTATTTGATTCTTCTTCTACACTGCATACTTCACCAATGTCCAGATTATTATTCCATTCCTTCATCAACTCCAAGACATTACATGGTCTCTGGACAGCACGTGTGTCACCCTAGACAGAAGAACAGATTTTATTAATATTTGACTGTACCGAATCTAGGGCATATTATTAAAAATGTAAAATGAGCGTAGTGGCCCTACTCGTTATAAGCCACGGACTTTAAGCCACACTCAGAAACAAAAAATCTTTTCCAGATGCTGATCATCACGTAAGCAGTCCTGACATCCCACCTCTTTACTAAAGTCAGGAGGAAAGATCTTTCCCCTACAACACCTTCAACTACAGATCTCAAATATTTGCAAAGGAATTTTGACCTCTAAATTCTTCCCGTCTCTTTCTAAAACCACCACAATAACAACAAAATCAACGAGCCCAAGCATGGCTCTGCGATTTTTCCACTGCCTATGTTTCTGTATCCATCAGTATTTCTTTATGCCATATGGCATGTAATCATCGTCTAGACAACACTCCCATTTTATTTAGCCTAACCTGGAATGGGCAGTGAATCAGTCTGTGGGTTCAAAAACAAAAATTTCACAGAAGTAACACTTCTTGTTAGACTTGTTGGGCTCCTGTCCTCTCAGCTCACATGATACAATTGAAATACTTTTTATTTGATTCCTTTGGTCATTCAGTAAAGCTGGCGATCATGTGCCTGAAAGTTTTGAGAGAAAGGAGTGCATAGTGCAAGCAAAGTTTGGACTCTGTGCCAGAGCTGGCCTGTTAATTATTTTTAAGGCATAATAATTTGCATTAATGTCACCAATCTTCTGAGGATCTCAGAGCATTTCACTAAGAGCAGGGATAGTTTTCTAACTATACCGTTACTAAATAGTTTATCTGCACTGTACAGACTAGTAAACTGCATCACAGAAAACAGAATTATTATGGCCTTTTCTGAGGTTATACAGTGGATCCAACAGAGGAAGGAGGTCAGCAACAGAAGACATTTTTTCAGAGCTCCTTCCCCCATACTAGCCTAACAATTCTTACCTCAAACCTAGGTTTTGTTTTCTTTTACCTAAGAACTAGTACTTACAAAATATTTCCTTTATTTAAATAGACGGCTCTGCATAGATATGTACCAAATGATCAAGGAAGAAACATTCACAGCCATTAGGAAGGTATCATTTGATTTTAAAAAGCAAACTCATATTTTGCAGAAGCAAATTTACATTTGCAATTACGATAACTGTGGGCAAAACTGATGGCACAGATTTTAACTACCTCTTTTGCAAGAATAATTATGTAGTTAAACATGTAGAGTGCAGTGAATTGTTCCCACAAAATCAGAGGTTGAGTTTAGGCCTTTTTAAAAGATCCAGGCCTTACAGAGTGCCAGATAATTGTGTACCACCTAACAGAGGGCGTTTATTTCCTGACAGTTTTTAAGAAAATAGAACCATTTAAGCTAATTATCTGCATTGGCTCATTTGAACACCTGTTGCGTTTAATTCACTAGCATCTGAGGCCAACTGTGGGTAAAACAACAGAGGTTACTAGCTGACAGATGCTACTGTTTCAGCTTCTTTTGTTTCTGTATCAGCTTTTTTCTCTCAATCTTTAGGAAGTAAATTTTAGCAGGATTCAAGACAGAAATGCAGAGATGTCCTACTATTTATGGAGAAGACTGTGAAGTATTTTCTCCTTGAACACATCTAGCATTCCTAGAAATACAGTTTCAGTTTGATAAGCACCACTGTTTTGCTAATCTTAGCAGCACATTCACCGATTGAAAAATACCACAGAGAACACGCTGAAGTGATTATTTTCAAGAGCTGTTCAGAGCATGAGTCCAGAGTATTTTAGGTGCTACATGAAGGGCCAGAAGTTGGCTAATGGTATTAGAAAAAAAGATTTTAGGTAACACAGGTAAACCAAGAGCATGCAACAAAATTGTTAAATTCTTGATTCATTCTCTGACACTCAGAATCAAATAAACATGCTACTGAAATAATTAAAACATTGTAAAGGTAAATAGAAGAGCCTTCCAATTAGGTATGATATTCAAGAAATGGAAGAATAAGATACCTAAAAAAAATACTCAAAATTGCTACATGTCACAAGGAAAGTTGGCAGAGGCAGAGAAAAGTTCCGAGACATACAGAAAGGTCCTAGATTTGAAAAACAAAAACTCCGTAACTACAGACAGGGCAAAATGGAGCAACTGTCTTGCCTGCTTTCTTGATTTTTCCTATTCAGAACAAAGCTAAAGACAAATGCTCTTAATTTAGTTTAGTACAGCTCGAGTATAACTGTCAATTCAAAAAAGGTGATTCTGATCTACAGAAAATCTGAACAAAAGATAACTAGGATGGAATAGAGTTACAAGGATAGCAATAAACCAACAAGTAATTATAGATTATAAAAACAAAAGGGAACTTGTGTGGTAGAAGAATACTGTGGAGAGCATCACGCAACTACTTTTTATTTTGAGATATGAAAATAGAATGTATTATTTTACTGGAAGCAAAAGTGTTGAAGTTTTTTCAAGATCCGTATTTTCTACAGAGCTAAGGTGTATGCGAGAGATTAAATCCCCTTGTAGTCTTAATATTTTAATCCTTATCATTCTTCTCAGATGCACGCTCTACAGAATCACAGAAAACACTGCAGCACAGTGATCTTCTCGTATGTCATCCAACCCACTTGTCATCATCTCAGTCAAGGGCAAAAAAAGAGCAATGCTGTGCTCTCATCCAGTTTCTGCCTTTGCTTCTAGACAAAGTTATACTGCATACTGAGCCTGGGTCTCCTGCATCTTCATTAAATACTCTGACCACCAGGTTACCATGCAAAAGGATCGCATCTCTGCCAGCTGTTAACAGAGAGTCGTGGTGTTGATTACAGTCTGTACAGAAAATCATCAGCTGTGCTCTGCAGGCAGAGGGATCAAATCAAAGACTGCAATGTGATTTTCTGAAGGTCTGAGGTTTCTAAATCCTCAGGCTTTGCTGCCCAGCACTGCCTAGGGAGGGAGCTCTAGGTGCACAAAAAGATGCATCTCCAGACAGCTAAGAAAATTTAAAATGAGAGGTTTTCTTATTACAGGGAGAGTCCTAAGAAGATTTCTTTTCAGAATCACTAGGAATCTTTAGGCACCTAAGTACTTCATTACATCATTTTTTTTAAAACCTTGCATAACTTTGGAAACATGCTTAAATAATTTGCAAAACAAGAAAATACATATATTCTTTCTGCTGAACTGGGGTTATATGTCAGAATGCAAAGGATCTGGTCTTTGAGTGTTTTGTTTACTTGCAAATGTCAATCTATACCTGAAGAAACAAGAAATCTCACCGTATGCATAAACTTTATATTCAGGATCTTGCTTTTACTCTCTAGTCAAGCAGACTCCTACACTTGTACACTTCACCAAAAATCATAGCAATAAACAAAAAATTCTACATCAGAGTTCACCTTCAAAATACTCAATAAACAAAAAATTCTACATCAGAGTTCACCTTCAAAACATTCAAAAGCTATTGCAAGAAAAAAACTAATCGGAGAGGGGAAAAAAAAAAACAACCCAACAATCTCCCTCTCTGTGTGAAAACACTAACTTCTGTTATACTAGCCCCAAGAAAATATTACATTTTTATTGTGGGAAGTGAAGCAAAGGAGACAGAGTATTCTTACGCTTAAAATACATTATGATCCATATAACATGTAGCATTAGGCAGAAAAAAAATGGAATACAGTACATTTTAAAATACCTAGTTTAACACACTGATTGGAAATTATAGTATTAAACCAAAATATATGCATCTATATAAATTCATTGAAAAATAAGGTTTACCCTATGCTTCATGAATATTATACTTAGTAAGTAAAAGCACAGTCCTGCAGATCATGCAGAAACAACACTTAGGTAATATGAACTTTGTCTTTGTTAACGATATTCTGCTATTCTATCATCTATTTGGCTTTTATTTTTTAGCAGCTATAAAAAGCTGGTAAAGTTGTAACAGGTATAAAGCTCAGAATAAGCAAAACTAGTAACAGAACTGCATTAATTAGGGTTTCTGGTAAATGATTAATCATCAACTCTTTGCATAGCCCACGGCCAAAACTATATGTGGTCTCAAACCGACATCACACAAACCTCTGGAGGTAACCACCAACTAAAATAGAACTTGAGGTCATTTGTTTAGCTGTAAGTACACTGTAATTTTTAAATGAGAATTTTTATTGTTAAAGTACAGTTCTGGAATAAGTTCTCTTGCATCTGCGTTTGAAATGTCAGTTTTAATTATACAGAATGACTTGTGACTTTATAAGTTTTTGGTACAGATGGTAGGGATTTCCTGGTGGGAGACTGTGGTGCCAAATGCATTAACTTCTATGCAGAAGCTCATGTGTCACTTGGCATCAAGGGGTTAATTTTTTTACACGTGGAATTCTCTACATGATAATGCACTTTTGTGGTCCCCATCTGGCTATTGTAAAATCACAAAGGCTATGAAGGCACAAGCATGCGGCAGAAACGGATGTCCTGATTTCCAGTGGTACCAAGTATCTGCAGCTCCTGCTGAAATAACATGGGAGCCACGGGTGCTCTGCGGTTGTGAAAACCAGGCCACATTAAGGTATCTTAAGGAACAATTCCGCTCAGAGTAACTTCTCACTTTAAGTCCCTGTTTCTTCTCTCTAGACTCCTCTTAAAAATCTAAGTTTCTTATTAGAAAATGAAAAGCATTTAACTAACACTTCTAGCATCACAATAAGTAATACATACGAAAACCATAAGCAGTATAGGAAAAGGCAATAAAGGCAACTGAGAGCTTCAACTGAAACAAGCAGATGGAAGGTACAAAACAACAACAGAGACTCCCCATCACAGACAGTCTAACGAAGCATCTAATATGCTAAAAGCATCTGCTCCTGGCCACTGATGAAGATATCAGACAGATGAGAAAGACCTTTGATACCAACTTGTACAACTATTCTGATGTTCTTAGCTCCTTACACACACACACACAAAAAAAAGTAAATGAAGTAAAAAGTTTAATAAAAAGAAATTGCAAGTCTCAGTACTGAACAGAGATTTGGAATGCATTTAATAACTGAAGTGCTAAACAAGCTCCTTTTGTTTTTATGAAAATAGGCACGTTAGTTGAAACCATTTTTCAAGCAAGTTAGTAGAGTCACAGCAGGACACAAGGAGGCCACAGGCACAGTAGGTGCACGTGGGCAGCACTGAAACCAACGGAGCAAGTTGAACCAAGTACCATCCATGAGCAGACTGACTGCCCAGCACATTCACAGCAGGTTGGAACTACTGCTCACAGGCAGATGGCTGTCAAAGTCTCCTTTCAAACCGGAGACTCAGCAACCTCTGCCTTAAAATGGCACTGAAAGTCAACTAGCACTAACACAGGGATATTTAGAGATCAAAATGTCTCCTTGCAATTCTGTGGCAAGAGGAAACATTGACTGGCCACATACAGGAAAGCTAGAAGGAGCTAGAAGGAGATATCACTGTCTGAAGCACTATCTGATCCACAAAGTTCTCCTTTAAGGTAGCAGCTTTAAATTGTGCTAGGAGCAGAGCAGCTGGAGGAACAAATAGATTCAGTGTCTTTGCATAGCTCCTTTCCGCCTGCATTCATTTCTGACCAAAGAACACCTGCAGATGCTCTCCATAACACCACACTTTGTAGGAGGCTCTCCAGTGCAAGGAAATTCTGCCAGCAGTCTGCAATGAAAACATCTCAACATCTGTAAACATCCAAACAAACTTGATGATGAAGCCAAATTATTTCTCTGTGTTAAAATTAATGTTTAAAGGTATTGCACATTTACTGTGAAAGTGCAAATGAAAAGACAACTAATATGGGCTTGAGTTTGTAGATATTTTATAACTAAGTGGGCTACAATCTAGTTTTTCATTGAAGAAAAGCCTAGTAAGTTAAAATCTACCATGCCTGAACTGTTGTATAATATGAAGAGGAAGAATGGTTTATTATGAATTACAGCAAGGTTTTGTTTTACTTCTACATATAGTTATGTTATCCTATGGAAATTACTCTCAAACTTAATGAATATATGTGGTGATAAGTCATAAAATCACACAAATAGTAGTTTCCCACACCTGCAGCTTAATGAAGCAAGGACAGTAAGGTACTTATAGTATTGTAGGGCAGAACTAGGATGAATACTGTCTGATTTTTTCAGGTGTTTTTAGAATTATCATATTTGCTTGTGGCTTCTCTCTCACACACAAGGATGCATGCAAACTTTGAGAAAAAGTTTTCTGTTCATCTGTAGTCAATTAGCAGGAAAAGAAAGATGGGTATCCTAGTCCAGAATGGTTCTTTGTAGATGAAGGTGTGAGGGAAAATCATTTGGTCCATTTTAAACAGTACAGAAATTTATCCTCCCAGGTAACAGAATATTTTCAAATGATTCACACAAGCTTCTCTTTCTACATGGTATTGATCCCAGCTAGAGGAGAAAGCAAGGCTTGTTATCATCAGTGTTACCTTGGAGTAGCAAACATACCTATTCCTTCTGTTTTAATCTCAGTGAAGTGCAAAATAGGGCAACTGTTTCAACAAACAGCTGAAAGTTCAATATTTTCACAGCACCATGTTCTGCACCCCAGGCAGGAAGGTAGGAACTTCCAGGTCCCCTCCTAGAACTATAATTCACTTGCCTTCAAAATGGCCAAATTTCCCTGTAAGTCAATCCTCTGCAAATTTGGAAAGAAAAAAAATTCCTACAGTTACAAGAATGCTGTGAGAATGCATTAAACATGACCTGAACCCATATTTCCAAATTAAGTTAAAACATGCACACAGTCATGTGAAGTGGGTCTGGATGAGTCCAATGTCATGCAGTATATGCTTGTTATGGGGCTAATCAGAAGCCAGTGTGATACAAACAAAACATGCCAAATCTGCGTCTGGGGCTCTGGATAAGGCCCCTACAGGTTGCCTTTTTTTTTTTTTTTTCTTCCCCTTTTTCACTTTACTGGTTTGCACAGAAGAAGAACAGCATTCTCACATACAAGGCCAGGTAAGTACAGGGTAGAGGAAAAGGTGAACAAATTAGAACTCAAAACTCACCGTTATCCACTGGTTATCAAGTAACTCATTAGCTGTGATTCGGTGAGCAGGATCTACTCTCAGAAGTAGTCTCAATACTTGTTTTGCTATGAAAAAAAAAAACACCCTTTGATATATTTCATTTCTGTTACCAGTAACAACTCAATACACTTTCAACTGAGTGCTTTAATTCAGCAAAGAATACTTTACTTACAATGCTATGAAATTATTTGATGATATCATTTATGTGAATTTATTTCTTAGCATCAATTTCACTTTTCAGAAAAAGCATACTACTTAAAGGCAAAAAAAAAAGAGATCAAAACTACACTTATGGAATTCACTGCAATACTATCAGCACTTGTTTTGTGAGAGTACTGTGTACTTACCAGCCTCACTAACTGTTTCCCAAACTGTATTTTTAAAGCACAGGTCTCCCTTTCTTATTAGTTCAAAAAGCTTTTCTTCTAAGCTTGCTATAAAAGGAGGTTCACCACACAGTCTGTAAGAAAATTAGGGTCAGTGAATGAAAACCTACTATTTTTCACTGGTGAGGCAGAAACTATGTATTATAGGATCACTGTGAAATCAAAAAGTTAGCAGGACTGCCAAAGCTTTAGAAGAACTCCACAAAAGCGACTCAAGTTCTGAAAAATATGTCACTCAGAGACTTAAGGGAAAGAGGTTACAAGGTTAAAAGGTGATTTGATCTTGGTCACTATGTATCCACACAGGGAGAAGATAATTGATACTATATGGATTTTTAAACTAGGAGTCAAAGATATAAAAAGATCCAACTACTGAAAATAGAAGCTAGAAAAAAAAAGTGAAATTAAACTGAAAATACAATATTTTGCTATTCACTCATCCCAATCACTCATCCAAATGGGTTAACTGAAAGCTAACCCACTGTCAACATGCAGTATTTCTGTCACGGAAATTTGCTACATAAACTTCACATTTACTGTTTCTTTCGATGTGCTTCATGCGAAAACATTACTTTCCATTTAAAAAAGTCAACAATTCTATCCCAACAAACAACTACATTTCAATAATAACTATCACTAATCTATGATCCCACTGTTTTTAGATTAGTGACCCTCCAGTAAGTTTGTAATGATCAGAAGAACTAAAACAACAAGAAACAGCACATTTCCCTCAACTTAAAGCAGTTAAATCCAAATCAGCAATTTTTCTAAAAGGCACTTTTTGGATCAACTACAGATCACTGGCTCAATATAGGAATGGCTTGATAAAATAAGTCTGTAGAATAAAATGTACAGAAGAAGTCAAACTGGTCATACACAGTGGATGTTTGTGTCCTTAAGTTTGAATACACAGCTGCACTGTTCAAAAAGTGATAAATTCAGTCCCAAGAAAATATACTGGAAACATCAGAAATATTCTAAGGGATACCCCAAGTGTCCATGTTAAAGAGTACATATATTTGCAAAAATATATGTTGATTGCATTCTTGCATTGTATGTATTTCTTGCTATTTTGAGTAAAATACTTAAGCAAATATGGTGTTAGAATGTCTGTTAATTCAATTAACAATTCAATTTCTGTATCTTCTGCTTCCCTTATGCCAATTATATATATGTGGTAACAATAAAAAGGTAATACAGATGAAACTAAATTAAATGCACTCCTAAGAAAATATTTGTGGTAACAACCAAATTCAATGTTTCTACTTGCTTTGTATTTGGTTTCTGTGACTATTCCTGTTTACCAATAAAGATATTAATAGAAACATCATCTATAAATGATTATTAGAGAATATTCTTTGAAAGTAAATATTGATCTGTGTTCTACTAATCACATCATGAATGAAAAACTCTATCATGTGATTTGTGTTTCCAATCAAAACTAATAAAGACGGACTAAATTTATAACAAGATTTTACATCGAACTACTTGTGCACAACTGACATGCAAAGATTACACAGCAAATACCTTCAAGAAATGAATCTGCCTATTTGTGGCCATTTAAAATAAAGAGCCTAACTTAACCAAATAAATTATTTGCACCAAACTATGTTTTTAGCTCTACTCTCAAAACACAGAAGTAGCTACTGAAAATGTAGTTGTCACATCCTAGTGAAGGATGTCTGTCACTTTATATTAAAGATAACTCAAAAATGCTCTGGAATTTGTTTTATTGACTTCAATTTTTAAGGTAAAATACAAAGACTCATTTTATAGCACGTTTTTCTCCTAACTTTTAATCTCAAAATTACTTTTAACAAAAACTGTTCCACTTTCTTTATCCTCTGGTTTTCCCTTCCCAGTCTCCCTCTGACTTAAATTCACATGGAACTGAATTTAAAGAAATGAAAACGGGAAGAATGCATTTCTATACACTATCCTGTGCGTCCCGGCTGCTGACACAGCCACCGTTCTGTTATGCACAGGACTGAATTCTTTCCACACTAAAGGCAGTGACAGACAACGGATAACTTCAGCTGAAGATATCAAGTTAAGTAGATGAATGTATCACACAATGTGTGAAGAAAATTGCAAATGTGTGAAGAGATTTTCCTGTCTTTAGAAAGGAACAAAAACTACCATGTTTTCTTAATAAGCTTCTTATTACTGCAACGTAGGAAGTAATTTATCAGGCATCCTAGACTTTTTCAGTTACACCAAGGTTTTAGAGAAGTATTCTAGGGGCCACAGTCTCAGCACACGCTGGAGAACTACTGAGAAATTTGGTAGTGTAGAGTGCACAGGAAAAAGCAGCTCCTCGTCCTCTCCTGCTAGCATTTGGGCAGTACCCTCAACACGTGCTGGGCAGATGGACTCTTGCTCGTCTGCTCTATCAGTGTGCTGATATACCTTCATATTTTAACAGATTTTCTGTTTGTTGGTTACTATTGTTTATGTTTCTATTAGTGTACGTTAAAATAGAAATGAAATGGAAAACATAAAGTACACCTCAATTTAAATTACATATAAAAATCTGTCATGCTGGTATTGCCCCATTATGCAGAGGCAACCCTGTGCATTAACATTCATGAAAACAGAGTTCATGAGTCACCTCAGGGCTCCTGCTCCCCAGACAGGTAGAGACTGAGCCTGCCGCGGCAGTAACACCCTTGGCACCAAGACGGAACGTGCCGTCTGCACTGCCAAAGCGCTCTGGCAGCTAGCACGTTATGAGGGAGGCAGTAGCTGTAGCCCAGAAGGGTCAAAGTTGTGATGGTAGCAATAATGGCTGTAACAGCATCTTTAAGCCCATTAGAGGAGCACCAGAAGCACAAGCTATTATTCAGGAAAGCAAGAAAAGTAATTTGTAAAAACAGAATTAAAATCAGAAGACGATCTTATGGCTTTTGTATTACTATTTTCAAATTAAGCAATAAAAAGCAGTGTGAATTGTATTCTATTAATTCATACACAGTATTTTCATTCTTGTGTAGTAGACACAACAAGGGGTGAACTAATGTTATTTTGTTCTGACACTATTGTGATTACAAAATGCTAATTTTAAAAAATATTTATATTGCTAATTAAGGAAGAAGGTCAGAAGTTCTGAGCTCTGGCTGCAATCAACACAGTTCACTGCTCTGAATTTTACAAGTTCTGAGCTGTGAAATGTGCTGATTGCAGGCACTGTTCAGGATTCTTATTAGCCAATCAAACCATCCAATTTCAACTGCCCATTTTATAATATATTTCTGTTGTACTATGTTGTGCAAATCCTACTACCATGATGCAAACATTAATATCACAAAGTACAGCAATAAAACTCATTTTGTATCAGCATAAATTTTAGAAATAAACAAAACAAAGGCAATAAAGCTACAAACACTTCATCATGCTGACACAAGAAGAAAAATGCACTAATTGTACAGAAAAGAAACTGAAGAACCAGTATAGAGTGGGAAAAAAAAAAAATCAGAGACTCCCCAAAAGATGAGGTTATGAAACTGCACGGTATGTCCAAAGTCTTCAGTTATAAAAGAACTAGGTTATATATTACAAAAGTAAGAGAATCATAGTACAGCAAAAATACGAACAAATGAAATGGCAAGAGGTAATGTTCTAAAACATTTGCTTTAAAGCATCATCTAGCACTGAGAGAAGAAAAAGGCTGAAAGAGGTAAAAAAAACCATGCAAATATATTATGAGAAGAAAAAACAGCCTCTGCACACAACGTGACATTTTAATTCTCAGTTTTAACTGCATCATGCAAACAGGTATTTATACACTTTGCTTCATTTTGTTTTTAATTACTGGGATATGTTTACACGGTATTTGGTGGTATATGCAAGATAAGATTTTTTCAGAGAGGAGTTGTTATTTTGGAACTAAGACAAATCTTACAACCATGAGACTTCAGTAAAAATACGCATGCATTCCAGCAAATGTAGAGTTTCATTTCCTCCTCTAAATAGCAGCAGGCTTTGCTAACTTCCAAAGGACACAGGCAATCTGTACGAGGAGACCTGGCAGCCTTTGAACATCATAGTTCATGGAGTTACTGCGCACACACACAGGCGGAGAAGAAAAACTCTTACCTTGGTTTGAGCAATCCATCTGAGAATTTGACCAACAATCTGTACATCATAACTTACTTCCCATACATACCTCCAGCCAGCATATACAAAAGAAAGGTCTAAACTCTAAGTCTAGTTTTAGAGTGTTACACTGCAATATTCGTTAATATTGTGTTATTTCATGATTATAAAATAGTTCATAAATCAAAAAAATCAGTTTTTAACACTGAACTGTGTGTTTTACTTCCTTTTGAATAGAAATTTGTAATGTTTACATGCAAGCAATTATTAGAGTACAGTAATTTGTTAAGATTTAGCACACAGGTTTACTTTATATTTCAATGCCAAATTGTAAGCACTTGTATTATAAATGGGTCTGTACATTCTATATTAGTTTTACAAGCTACTTACAGCATGTACATAATGACACCTATGCTCCAAATGTCACACTGTTGGCTGTAGTCATGGGCACTAATAACTTCAGGGGCTGCCAACCAAGCAGAAAAAATAATATTAATAATACAAAAAAAAAAAAAAAACTTTTAAATGCTTAAACACAAAGCATGAAGAATGTGCCGATGTGGTATAATTTATTCCCATATGTAGAGAGGAACCAACAGCAGATGTTTAAATGAATAATGTACAGACCTTAACAATTCATGCTGATATGTCCTCACTTTTATCATTTAGCTGTTAAGGGGCGGTGATATCGTGACGTTAGCTTAGTTAACTTAGTCTTGTTTTTCCCCACAGTAAGTTATTACAGCAGTATTCATAAAGCACTGGCTTGAAGGACTGCAAGATATCGTATGAACTTCATTTTTTCCCCAGAAATAAGTGCAGCCTATAAAAATACCCATTTTTTGCAAGACACAAGAGTCTCTGTTTGCACTAATACATCACACAGTGAACAAAATCAATGCCAAAATACTCTAAAAAATTATTCAAATTGATCTATTTATATCCTGGAATAAAAACTCACACATTATAATCTATTCATTAATAACTTTATATTGTTTCAGTCACATGTCAAAGGTGCTACTTTGGGGCCATCTTACTGTTATCTTATCTCCTACATCATGGTAAATGGAGTATTGAGATCACAGCAAAACCTGTGGTCTTCACTTCCAGAATCAATGACGACAACATGGTTTGCCCTAAGACGAAACAGAAAACTAATTCCTTTCCGTAAGAGGAGCACTAATGACAGAGACTAATTTATTTGGTGTTTTCCTACCAACTCAAAAAGTTTGGTTAACTATCATCTCAGTTTTTAATGTTTTATGTAGGTAACAAGTTTCAGACATTTATTTATTAGATAAAGGAACTAAAAGATATACTCAATGGTTCGATAATACCACAACTGGCAAATCAAGACTTCAAAGGAGATTTTTATTATTAGTATCACCAAATTGGTGAAAAACTATGAATCCAAATATTACCTCATTTTTAGTATATTATTTTGAGAACATTTTAAACCAGCAATAAGTCATGCTACTAACACCAGAGGTGAAATACTTATCCGACACAAAATAAAACAACTGAGCTGGGGAATTCCTAAGGCTCGACCTCCAGAAAAGTACAATGAAAGGCCAAACTCTCAGCTGATCAAATTCCATTGATTTTGCTGGAATTGCACTACCAAAACTTACACCTCACAATATATCCACGTGTGTAATACATAGATTTTTAAAGAGAAGTTGCAATTCTTACAATTGATACAATTGATACTGTATCAAGTAATGGATAGAAGAAATAGGAAATCTACTAATAAACCAGGCTAGACAAATCATGACTTTCCATAGGCCTCAGACAGAAGAAGGGAGCATGCAAGAGGTGGAATTAAGAACAGAAGGAAAACATAAACACAGAGGGGCAAAATCTGAAAGGCAAAATATGGAGCAACTAGCAAGGCACATAACTAAGAATGAAATAATCGGTAAGTATATGAGTAGTACAAAGACCATGAATAAAGAGGCTGGTACTGTATTCAGCCACAAAAGCTACCGATAGATGATGCTCAGAAGGCAAATGTATTTAATGTCTGCTTGCATCAATCTTAACCAAAATGTCAACTGCAAGCAGGGGATAGCACAATCAATATCTATGACAAAGGGGCAAGACCTCAGTTTTTTACAGAGAAGCAAAAGGTTAGCAAGTACTTAGGCTGGAAATTTTAAAATCAACTATAATTGATTAAATTAATTCTAGAGTATTTTAAAAACTGACAAGACTTTTCAGAACTATGATTGGTTCAAGAACTTGTGGAAGACAGGAAAAACACTGGAGAACTGAAACAGGCAATCATGGTATCTATCTGTAACAGGGTGGAAAAGGTGACATGAAAGAATTATAGATACATCCTATTAATTTTAATTCCCAAGAAGACATCTGAAATAATAAGCACCTAGAAGAAAACAAAGAGGTAACTAACAGCCATTAAGCGCTTGTCAGGAAAAGATCTCCTTGTAGCACAAGTTGACAGGCTTCAGGGCTAGAGGAGGAACACTAAATAGCATATATTCTAATTTTAGGAAATATCATTTTGGATACTGTTTCATGTAACTTTTTTCATAACACTTTCTATATAAAAATATTACAGGAACAATGCACATGTGGTTATAAAAACAGTTCTCAGAAAGTAGCTATTTCTTGTTCATGGTCAAAGTAGAAGGCTGCATCAAGGGATGTTTTGTAGGTGTCTGTCCTAGACATGATACTATTATAATTGATGACCTAAATGATCCAAAACAGAACATGCGTATTAAATCTAAAGACAACATCAAGTCTGGAATGACTGTATGCATATCAAAAGGCAAGCTCAGAATGCAAGTACATGGAGAACAGCAGGCAGCAGCTCAAGGACTGTTGTGACTCACACACTGAGCATGAGTTAACAGCGTCAGTACAGCCTGATAACACCTTTATGAGGCAGGGTGACAGTAAAACAGCCACTGCGGTACAAAACCTCCCCCTGCACACCTGCCCCTTCTGAAGGGTCAAAGGCAAACCCTCTTTCCCTCTTCTGAGTTAGAAGTCTATCTAAATATGCCAGGAAAACAGCCAACAGCTTGACTCCCAGCACCCACATCTTGTTCTCTTATGTGGATTCAGAGTCCTTAAATAGCCCAAATGCCTTTCATGAAGAGTCATGAAATTGAAAAAAGATGATGTATACACAAGCATACATCTGCAATACATACAAAATAATCCCTCCACTCAGTCCAGCAATGGTAAGACCTCAACTAGATATCGCACTTAACTTCGGATACTCCATTTAAATAAAATATGTACCAAATGAAGCATGGCCAGCCAATCAAAAATAAAGATCAGAAATGCAATTCAGGACTAAGAAAATTCATGTTGTTCAACCTGAAGAACAAATGACCAAAGGAGAAGTGTGATACCAGATTGCTGAAAAAAGGGAAGGTGGCTACCTGTTCTTCATATCCTTGATAGGTAGGGCAAGAAATAGTCTTAAAATACGAAGCGCAATTCCACTTTTCCCTTACTCCTATGCATATGCTCCCATCTCTTTCTTTAGGTCAGCTCTAGCAATTATGTGACTGCAGGTGAGAAATCTTATCATGAAAAAAAGTGATCAGACTGTGGCCTGTAAGTATCAGTTTAAGCTGACTGCCAAACTGAAGGTTCAGGGCAGACTTGAGGAAAAACTTCTCACAGGATAATGAAGCACTGGATCAGAGTGCCTGGGAACATTATGGGTTCTCCATTACTGGAGGTCTTTAAGCACACCTTAGACAAATATTCCTCAGAAATGACTTAAGTATACGTGCTTCTTTCTTTGGACAGAAAAATAAATCAAATGACTCAAAGGTCTCTTCCAGTGCTAAAATTCTGTGTTTCTGTCATGATTAGTAAATCGGAAAGTAATTTCATCCTCTACAACCCCCTTACTTAAAAGAAGTATTTAATACTGCTACTATTTCATCAATCAGAATGTCAGAAGGACTAATGATCTTTCTCCAGAAAGGATTTTTTTTTGCTTCAGTCTGTTATAAGCTAGCTGTGAAATGCATTGCTAGTATATACCATTGAGTGTAGAACTCAAAGAGAAATGATGCACTGGATAATGAAGTGAGATACAGTAGTGTATCATGCAGTATAAATAAAGGGCTACAAATCTTTACATCGCAGAATGCAAAGCATTCATTGCCTAAACAGGCAAAAGAAATTTAGAGAAATGTGTCTTATGGACAGGTTATGTCTTAATTACCTGCTTTCATGTTTTTTTCAACTTCCTTTTGAACATCAGACGAAGTCAGTGTCAGAGACTAGAGTAGACAGACTGCTCTGATGGAAATTTTCTAAGGAAAACCATTTTAAAACTTAATTGAATTGTATAGATAGAAACTCCTGAAAGCTTCTGCAGCACATCAGAAGTTACAAAGGTACTTTATATAACAAGTGGGAGACACTGTGATTCAGACAGCACGGTAGGCCTCAAGAACACCTGACCAAATAAACTGGAAAATGCACAAGAAACACCTGACCTTGTAACAAAGGAATACGTAATTTGCATTGAACTTGGTGATAATATAAGGCAGTCTGAGTCAGTTTGAAGACAACGATATGTAGAATAGAAAGGTGATATGAGGGTTGTCTGTGCGGTTGATATGATAAAGCTCACAACAGAATAAGAAGATATCAGTTCTGTATATTATCTAAGGGATTTTTATAGAGTACCTGATGGGTTAGGGGAGCAGAAAGTTTAAAAAAAAGGTAGAAAACAAGTGCCTGACTTATCATCATCAACAAACAGCACAGCATCATCAAGGAACAGCACCAGGACAAAAAAAAAAAAAAGAAAATTACAAACTCTTCTATAGCGACGCAGAAGATCTGATCACATCTTGCTTAACTGTTGCTATCCTTCTTTGTAGTAGACAGTTCATTTTATGGAGCTTGTAGTTATTGATAACAAAGTCACTCTTTTCATGACACAGCACGTCACTATTTGCGCTCTGAAGTGGTACAGTAAGCTGAGATCGCTGTTCATCCTTACTTACGGATTCCCTTGCTCATTTCCTTCAAGAACCACATGGTGAGTGGAACAAGAGGCTCCCACGTACTGGGTGTCCCAAGGAGTGAGCAGCAGCAGTCCTCAGACAATTACATGTCTTTTCCCAAGCATAGCTGAGAAGTATGGAGTTACTCCATCTCCTTTGTGCAGCAGAGAGTTTGAGAAATATTTACCTTACAGTTAAAAATGACTGTTTGAATGTCTGATCACCTCTGGCCGCTGACGGCACATTTGCAAAAATCGCATGTCCTTGAGTCCAGATTCTCTGGGCAGTAGCATCTGCTGCCAATTTTGTCTGGGCTTTAACCTCCAAGGAGGACAAAAAAGTTTGGGACCATTTTAAATACTGTTCAGTTCCTTAAACAATGGAGAAGCAAGAATAGCAATAGAAAGAAAGAACATGTACAAACATATCCAAAGTCTATTCAAAATAAATCAGTTTCTTTTCTTCAAAGGCTCATTTATCTACACTCTAGTTTGCTGAAATAATGGATTTAAACAATAATGCCTATGACTATTAAAAGCCTTACCAAAATCAGAGCTACTAATTATCCCTTCCTGAGAAGTGATGTAAAGCATTTACGCAGCTGCTCTGTTTATCTAATAGACATACATTCCTCAAAAGAAATATAAAAGCTAATGAATAGCAGCAGAATGAAATACAATTACTTCCCAGGAAGGTCATCCCATAACATTGTTTGATAGAGATATCATCCAAATGGAAGTTTTGGGAGTTGAAATACATGTGGTTTCCACACCCATTCCACAAAAGCTACAAAGAGCTGAAGAGATGACATTTTTCTAAAGGACTAAATCAGAGCTTGTAAGGCACACAGCTTAGCTTCCTCTTCTCAGAGGAGAACTCAAGAAAAGAATCCTAATTGAATTAACAAATTAATGAATTGAATCCCTCCCCCCTTCAGCTTCTTGTATCTAATGGGAGCCATACTTTAGTGCTCTTGTTCATCAGAGATGAAAATGTCAAAAATCTGTAGTGAGATCCCCACCAGTGAGAGAGAGAAAGAGAGAGAGAGAGAGAGAGAAAGAGAGAGAGAGAGAGAGAGAGAGAGAGAGAGAGAGAGAGAGAGAGAAATGAATCTTTGTGAACAGTGTGTTAGGGATCCAGCAGTTGCATTACACTGGGAACAAAGTGTTAATCTGCGAAATACACACAGAAGCCGAGAACTTAGTATAATGGATACATCAGAAACATACTAGGAACATTCACATTTATATAACGCAAAATGCACAGGAAATGTAAATGCTTATAATGATGGACAATTTATTTCACAGCAGCTACGTAAGAACTGATGAAACCCACTAAAAGGTTGTTATCAGTTACAGCTGCACCTTTCTCTGAAGTTTTGGACCTTAGAGATATTGTATGTAATTAGAAACATTGGCAGTTTTAAGCTAGTATGACATTTCCTGTGAAAAGAGAAGAGGAAGAGCTTAAAGACACCTATGACTTCGTGACCTAGAAAGATCTAGTGAGCTGCAGCACTTAAACAGTATGAAGCTCTGAACTTACCCATGTATATAGGAGTCCCACAGATAGACTGAAACACACTACCACCAGCCTTTTGCACAGCTAAACCAAAGTCAGTCACCTAGTAGAAAAAATATAGTATTAAAATTAACAGTAAAGATGGTATTCTTTTTGTTCTTTTGTCCAGCTTAGAAATCACTGTTCATAGTTGAAACAAAGTCAGAGGAAAATCTGCGTAAGTGAAGTTTTCATATAACGATCTTCAGTCTCTCCTTCCTCCATTCTTTGCAAGCTTGTGTCAAATACCTCTAATGTTTGTCCTGCAGTTACTTTTCTGTGTAATTTTTTTCCACTATCTAAGCATTTTTTTTTCCTGTAACATTCTTTTTCATGGCATTCAAAGTCACATCAAACTAAGTGTCCTCCAAAGACACAGGGCAAATTCCCACTTATCATTTTACATTTTCTTGTGAATAAAGCAGGCCTAAATTCCCAACAAAAACATACTGATGGTAGAGACACTACATGGCTGTGGGCAACCAGGGATAGAGCCAAAAGTTAGAAGGTCAAGAGAAACAAAATCAAGTTGCTGATAAATCAGAGTGCTGCTTGCTAAGAACCTAAATAAAACCTAGATTGTCAAAAGAATATGGGCAACACCTCAACTTAGGACTATTGTCCATGGATCCATTTCTTCCTCACAGCAGCAAGGACACATAGCAGCAGAGAAGACAAATGGCTGAAAATATGCCTACAGGATTCCCACCCAAAAGGGAGATGATCCTTGGCAAGGGTCCAAACCCAACGAAGCAACAGGATTCCCTCCTCCTTCCTCGCAGTAGCATTTCAGGGTCAACTGCTCAGTAAATCAACAGCTCTGGTCCACTTAAATACGCATCTCATACTTTATATTGCATTAAGGTATTTGTACTTGTCCATTAGACTGACATGGCTTCCCCCATCTCTCAAGCTGATCTTTAAGGAAAAGAAGTTGAAAAAAGAAAACTTCATCTGATGGAGGCAATCTTCTCTGTGTTGTGCTACTGGTCTGAACTAGACACCAGAGACAACATCAACATTCAACCAAAACATAAAGGCTGTAAAATTTGAACTAAAAAAGAGAGAGTAACTTGTGCTTTGGTTTAAGATGAACCAAATGAATTTTATTCTACATGGAAGTAGTGAGTAGCTAAAAAAAACCAAGAGAGAGATAAAATATACCTATGTTTTAGAAAGCATGGGTGTTCTAAAACTGTAACTTCTTTCTCTTGTCCGCTGTTGCTACTCATATTATGTAGTCCTATCTACTTGGAGTTCACTGGAACAGACATTTATGTGTCTGCTCTCTCTCCTAACCCTCAAATTTCAAGGAAATTAGAGACAAGATTTTTACAGTGGTAAAGTTTTAATTACAAAGCATTTGTTTTCATTTTTTAATGTAATTGCATTTTACTGGTGTCTATTAGTGAGAATAATTTCCTTAAGTTTACATTAGTTAACACATTATAAAGAAAAAAGACTATTACATTTTGTCTCCTCATCCCACTAAGCACAGTGTATTTGAGATGTAAATGAAATGAAATGGGGCCAAATTATTGTTGCCTCTAAAAGTTAGCTGTAAGGAGAAAAAGATAAAAAAAAATCTCTTACGTGCAACTGTCAAGATGTTCAGCAACACAATATTAAAGCCTTGAGACTGAGAAAAGTTGACTCAGAATACTAGAGCCATTCTGCACACCATGATGAGGCAAATGAGGGTCTGGTCAAAATTTTAGTTTTTCTGCATTCCAAAAAAACAACTGTACCCTTTTTTGTTGTTGTTATCAGGAAAAAAAAAAAAGGAGGGGGAAAGTTTAGCAGCTTTCTCTTGCTTCCTCTTACAGGCACTTTGGCTGTCCTAGAACTGGCTGTCATGACCTAACCCCACTTCCTCCTTCCCTCTCTTATTCCATGCACCAAAATAATTAGGAGCCCTTATATTCACACTGAGAAAAAACAGTCATTCACAGTATCTTACATACAGACATAATGCTCCACATACTCACTGATGGAAAACTGGGTACCTGATTGTTCCCTTTTGGGGAGTCACTGCTCCTTTTAAGAAATGCTTAGACTGTGCCTTTTCTCCTGCAAAAACTGGAAGCAATTAGGACTTATCCCTTGGGCTTTGTCTTCATTCCTCATGTGGAAAAGCATTTCAAAGGGTGTAAAGAGATGCTGCATTTTTACAGACAGAGAGTGTTTTATCTTGATAGTAACACCTTATTCAGGTGTAATATTTACATACAGAATCCAGTTCCTTCACTACACTTTCATACTTTCCATCTCAAAGCCTGGGAGAGAATGCATGCATCTGTCAGCATCTCTGAATGTGGAAAGGAATGTCCTGATATCTTAAGGTGAAACTGAAGGTCTGTCTATACTTACAATCAAAACTCCCTCTGAACTCCATGCTAATATGCACCTTTCCCATGTACTGACATGTCACACATGGAAGAATGCCTGTTCTCTCACCAGGAGGTACCTGTGTCTATCTATTCTCCCTGCACCTCCTGGCCAAAAAGAGAGAATCATAAAGATTCAGAAAGATTTTATCTCTCAGCCAAAAATAGGACAGTGTAAATCTTGGCCTTACGTTTAGCCTTAGCTGTCTCAAATCTGAAAACTCTAGATCTAAGGAGAAAACAAATGCAGTTCTCTGCTGTTTACCCATTTCATGCTGTGAGATGGACTTTCCCTTTCCTGCAGCCACCTCCACTGACACTAGCCATACTAGCTTTGGGGTCTTCTGCCTTGCTTCCAGCTTCTTCCCCTAGAATTATTCAGCCATCAGAAGAACAAGCAAAATCATGATGAAGAAAGCAAATATGACAGATTTTGATAGTTGCTATTCCAAATGGATATAAAAAGCAAGATCATGAAACAAGAGTAACTGCTGGCCATGACTGTTTGTATTGACAGAAGCGGGATCCTGAGTATACGGATGGAAAGTCTGTTGACAAACCAGATTGATATCAATGTCTTCACTACCTCTAGTATTTGCAAGAAGAAAGGTACAAACTGCCCCAAACTGAAGGAGACTTGGAAATTCAAAGTGATGTTTCTCAAAACTAATATAAAATTATGTAAAAAAATATAGGCTCTAAGATGCATAGTAAACTAGATTCTGTACCCTGGAATTCTTCCACCAGGAATTACTGAGTTGTCCATACTCTTTAGCGGCTAAAACACTTCTCAACATACACCTAACATAGTAGGTCCACAATCTAGTACCTCATTTTGGCATGGCTATTTTAAAAGACGCAAACATTTTCACAACTATTAAAGTCAGTAAGATAATTATCATATGATTTATTAAGCATCAAGGACCTGTTCTTTCAATGAAAATAAGATGTAAGAACATGGCATATTTTGTTTGGGTAGTAAATATTTATTAATATTCAAAAATTCCTATGACATATTGTGCATTCCAATCAAAAGCACAATTTAAATAGGCATTTTTTTCTAAACTGTCAACAGATTTACATTACATTGATAACACGGATAATTTCAAAATTAATTACATCTTGGAGTTCCTGCTGACTTACCATAACTAATGGCTTCGAACCACTCTAATGTAGATCTAGATGAATAAGTTTTGGTTACTTTAAGTTTTTTTTTTTTTTTAAATTGACCTCAACATATTCTTGTATTATTTTACAAAGAAAGCCTTTTTTAACAGTGGAACTTAGCTTCTAAAATGATTTTCTCCTCCAATAACACCATTTAGTAGCTCATTTCAAAAGCTGCTAACAGGTATCAAAGACAGGTCTCCCAGTAATAGCTGGAGATTAAAACCAGTGCTTGAAGCAGAACTGCTACAATTGTAGTCTTACCTTTATGTTTAATTTCATTTCATTTGCTTCATCGATGTCACTGCTTTTAACTAAAATGTTTTCCAGTTTTAGATCTCTGTGAACAATATCTGTCAAGAAAGAATAAGAAATAAAATGTTATCAGTTGCAGTGAAGATATTCTGACAAGAACAACTTCTTTGAGCAATTCTAGTGTATTTTACTCTGAACTACTGGAAACCTAAAGAAAAGCATCTTTCTCATTACAGCCAGGGAGTAAAACAGATATTTCAAATCTGGACCAAATTTGTATCCATTCCTCTCCACAATTCTGTAACAAGGGGAAAACTGCACATTGCTTCAGTCTTAAATATCAGTTGATCAGCTGACATCTAACAAAAAGTAGGATTATGTTGTATGCTTATCAAATTTGCATGTATTTTCATAACTACAATTCATTTTCATATCCTAAAGCACTAGGTGGTTTTGCCCTCTCAACAGCTACAATGAACAGATAGAGCCCTAAACAAGGCACCATTCCATATACAAGGACTCTTCTATTTGCATGGAAAAAAAGTAAATAGAGGATTCCTAAAAGTGTTATGCTGGAATACAAAGATGACTAATTTCTGTAGAAAACAGTTTAGAAGTATTCATGATTCTTTAGTATATGCCAACTCTAAATTTTTGGATGAACATGGACTGTGCAGAATTGTAGCACTTCCATGTACTGGATGAAAATGCTTAAGTTTACTGAATCCTAAATGCAAGATAGATAGACTACTAAAAAGTCTTAAAAGCACTCCACTTCTGCTTTTTTTCCCCTTCTACAATAGACTATATACTTAACTACTAAAAAAAATTAATGTTATAATGCATAACAGTTACATGTTAAGAAATAATAATACATGTTACTATACGGTAGCTGGTACCAAAAAAGAAATAGAAGAAAATGGTAGCAGTTGTTACAACCATAAGAAAAATAAAGTTTTTAAAAAGTATTCGTATAGTTTATTTTACTTCTTCTTTACTGGAATATCTTTATACTATGAAGTAAGTAATAGGTAAGAACAGCAATCCGTAAGTGTTGCTGAAGGTATATGGACACTTGAAACTGATGAACATAGGGGAGAGACAGAGGAACTTAATTACCTTTCTTGTGAAGATATGCTATTGCTGAAGCAAGACTCTGGATGATGTGTCTTGTCTCATTTTCTGTAAAGTGTCCTTTACTATGAAGAATTTTTTTAAGTTCTCCATCCTCACACAGCTCCATTACAAGATACATCCGCTAATGTTAATAAAGAGACAGAGTAATGATTTCCTTGTTTCTGAGTTTAGTCTTTTTTTAAAGGTAGTGCTCCAGATGCAGTGATGACCGAGAACCACAATGCACTTAGGATTTTATGAACACAAGGCAAAAAGATAACTTCCCTGCCACAAATATTACCAATGTTTGGACTACAGCAACAATCATAGAATCAGTAAGGTTGGAAGGGACCTCTGGAGATCATCTAGTCCAACCTCCCTGCTCAGCAGGGTCACCTAGAGCATGTTAAGACGTGGTTGCATCCAGGCGGGCCTTGAAGATCTCCAGAGAAGGAGACTCCACCACCTCTCTGGGCAACCTGGTCCAGTGCTCCGCCACTCTCACAGTGAAGAAATTCCCCCTCACGCTCAGGCGGAACTGCCTGTGCTCCAATTTCTGCCCACTGCCTCTTGTCCTGTCACATGGGGCAACTGAAAAGAGTTTGTCCCCATCCCCTTTGACACCCTCCCTTCAGGTACTTGTACACATTGATAAGATCCCCCCTCAGTCTTCTCTTCCCCAGGCTAAAGAGGCCCAGCTCTCAGAGCCGTTCCTCATAGGGCAGGTGCTCCAGCCCTCTGAGCATCTTCGTAGCCCTATGCTGGACTCTCTCCAGTAGCTCCATGTCTCTCTTGTACTGGGGAGCCCACAACTGGACCCAGTACTCAAGATGAGGCCTCCCCAGGGCTGAGTAGAGGGGCAGGATCACCTCCCTTGACCTGCTGGCAACACTCTTCCTAATGCACCCCAGGAGACCATTGGCCTTCTTGGCCACAAGGGCACATTGCTGCCTCATGGTCAGTTTGTCATCCACCAGCACTCCCAGGTCCTTCTCTACAGAGCTGCTCTCCAGCAGGTCAGCCCCCAGCTTGTACTGGTGCCTAGGGTTATTCTTCCCCAGGTGCAGGACCCTGCACTTGCCCTTGTTGAACCTCAGGAGGTTCCTCTCCGCCCAGCTCTCCAGCCTGCCCAGGTCTCTCTGAATGGCAGCACAGCCCTCTGGTGTGTCAGCCACTCCTCCCAGCTCGGTATCATCAGCAAACTTGCTGAGGAGGCACTCTGTCCCCTCATCCAGGTCATTGATGGAGAAGTTGAACAGGATGGGATCCAGTACTGAGCCCTGGGGGACGCCCCTAGCCACAGGCCTCCAACTAGACTCCACGCCACTGATGACGACCCTCTGAGCTCTGCCTTTCAGCCAGTTCTCAATCCACCTCACTGTCCACTCGTCTAACTCACACTTCCTGAGCTTCTCTAGGAGGATGTTATGGGAGAACGTGTCAGAAGCCTTGCTGAAGTCAAGGTACACAACGTCCACTGCTCTCCCCTCATCTATCCAGCCAGTCATTCCATCCTAGAAGGCTATCAGATTGGTTAAGCAGGATTTCCCCTTGGTGAATCCATGCTAGCTACTCCTGATCACCTTCTTTTCCTCCATATGTCTGGAGATGACATCCAGAAGGAGCTGTCCATCCCCTTTCCAGGGACGGAGGTGAGGCTGACCAGCCTGTAGTTCCCTGGGTCCTCCTTCTTGCCCTTCTTGAAGACTGGAGTGACACTGGCCTTCTTCCAGTCCTCAGGCACCTCTCCTGTTCTCCAGGATCTTTCAAAGACGACGGAGAGCGGCCTGGCAACAACATCCGCCAGCTCCCTCAGTACCTGTGGGTGCACCCCATCTGGGCCCATGGATTTGTGGATGTCTAGCCTGCCCAGAAGATCTCTGATCCTTTCCTCCTCAACCAAAGGAAAGTCTTCCCTTCTCCAGACCTTCTCCCTCACGTCCAGGCTCTGGGATTCCTGAGGGCTGCCCTTAGCAGTGAAGATTGAAGCAAAGAAGGCATTCAGTAGCTCTGCCTTCTCTGTATCCCTTGTCACCACGGCCCCTGCCCCATTCACATTTTCCCTAGTCCTCCTCTTCCTGCTGATGTATTGGAAGAAGCCCTTCCTGTTGTCCTTAACATTCTTTGCCAGACTCAATTCCAGCTGGGCCTTAGCCTTCCTCGCAGCATCTCTACATACTCTGGCTGCATTTCTGTAATTCTCCCGAGTAGCCTGTCCCCTCTTCCACATTCTGTGTATTTTCCTCCTCTGTCTGAATTTGGCCAAGAGCTCCTTGCTCACCCATGCAGGTCTCCTGCCCCTTTTGCTGCACTTCTTACTTATAGGGATGCACCGTTCTTGAGCCTGGAGGAAGTGATGTTTGAATACAAGCCAGCTCTCCTGGACTCCCCTTCCTTCTAGGGCCTTAACCCATGAGATTCCACAAGGTTTCAAAACACACACATTTTTTAAAAAATGTATAAAAATACTACAGATTTCAAGGCATGGATTAAATATGGATTTAGCATAAAACTATTTCCATTCAATGTATCATCAACAACTTTCACAGAAAGCCTGAGAAAGTACCAGTGTTTGAAAAGACCAAACCTAATTTCTCAGCAACTAGGAATAAAAACTACAATACGCTACGTAGGTGCCTTCTGACCAGCTGAATACTCCAAGATAAAATGTATGCTATAGTTAACAACAAATATTAGTTTGCATGTGCTACTGCAATACCTATCATATGGTGAAACCATCATAATGTCCTGAGATCTTTTCCAGTCAACTCAGCATAACATCTTTTCAAACAATGATATATAAATAAAAGACAAAATAGTAATAATTTAATCTCAAAAACAACATTTTCATCATTCTTTGACTAATTATTTCTGAAATAACAGGCAAATAAAAAATGGAAAGTCTGCCTCTAGATTGACGTTTCTCCTAGGGAGACACAAGAGTGTGACTTCCTTATGTAAACTTACACAAACAAGCAGAAAAAAAAAACCATGACTGTAACAGTCTTTAATTATTGTTGAAATAGTTCTGAAAGAATAGAAGAGAAAACTAAGTTGAGAACTCAAAGAAAGAAGAAATTAAATCCCAGACTATAGTAATTGGCTCTGCCTATCAGAGATTTGCAAACAAAGCATGTTTAGTCAGGTATTTCCCATGATGTAAACCGTTTTTGTCCTGTGTTCAACTGCTAGTTTAAATTTCTGGCAATAGCAGCTTAGACAGAATTTAATGGAAAATAAAATATAAACATTTCCACAATCTTTTGGTCAAGAGCTGTAAGAAGATTTGTCCCGTATGACACTTGTTAAATATGAGGAGTTACTTTGGAACAGAGATTTTCTTTGCTTGTTTGTTTTTCACTCTATCAACATTCGTACTAATAGTAGGTGTTGCAATTAATGAAATCTTACCTTTGGTGTCTCAAACACCTCTTCTAGGTGTATTATATGGTCATGGTGCACTCTTTTTAAGATGCTCACCTCCCGTTCAAGTAACTTCATAGCAGAGCTTCCAGCCTTAGTTATTTGTGGGAACACATTTTACAGACATCATAATATCCATTTTTAAATAACAGCAATTTCTTTTTAAAAAAGTGATAAGATGTATTTTTAAAAATTATATTTCAAAACATCACTACAAAGTAATTCCTACTGTATTTCAGGATTGCCTCCACTAAGCCAGTAAATTTGGCCTCTGACATCTTACAGTTTCAAATACACAATTCTGTGAAACGTCTTAAAAGCCTTTAGGCTGAAAGAGTATCTACGCACACAACCACAAGCATTTTCACACTATCCAAATATACCATGTGCCCATGACTCAAAAATGAGAATGACTACTTAAATAAAGAACAGGTGATATAGGTGATATTTAACGTGCATTTAAAATCAACAAAAAATAAAGCTGTTGGGGCAATGGAGTTAAACAAAATGTAATTATTCATATTGAAAGCTGGCCAGCTCAGAGGAGCTGATACTCCCATAATCCATAATCTCATGAATATATAAACAAGTGCAAATGAACAGGAAAATTATTTTACAGAGCACCAAGCATTCCTGTACCTATCAAGAACATGATGGATTTTGTTTAGTAAATTTTTTCATCTCATTGATAATCTACCCTTCATGATGGTATCCCATTTAAACACAATCAGATCCAATATTACCATGGTTGTCGTATGATGACAGGGACTGAAGTACAGTATTTTTTTAACTTAAGAAACCAAAATTTAAAAGAATTTATTATTGCCAATTTAACAGTTTGAAAAATTTAAAATATCAAGAGAGGCAAAGTAACATATCTGAACTATTCACTTGGTAAAGTCTCAGTTTCAAGATTTGTCATGCTTGCATAAAATATTAAGCATAAAGCTATACCACTGTGTTCTTACTGACTTCTGACTACAAACATTCATGCTTCTGATTTATCCCTTAATTGTTTTTGAAAAATTAAAATATAAACTTACAAAATAAAACCTGTCAATGAGATTTATTCTTCAATCATATTTGGTTAGCTTAGAATCTAACTTGCAAAGTTCTTTTCAATTATTTTTTCATGAAGAAATAAAAATCCTAAGTTACATGGTTAGACTAAACATTTTATTTAAAAAACTGACATTGCTTCTAGTGTCTGTTACAGGGGCAATGATGAAGACACAGAGTAGTACCTGAAAAAATGAGAATAAATATCTACATAGGTCAAAAAAGAAATTCTGGATCTAATACGACATCATGGTGCTCAGAGATTGGAAAAAACGAATCATCAGATTGTAACAAAGCTAAGAAAGATTTTAAAATAAATCACCCATCTACACACTATTTACCTTTTTCCTGTTCACTTTTTTAATGGCCCATTTTTTGCCAGTGTCTTTGTGTTTCACTTCAATTACAACCCCAAAGCTGCCTTGTCCTAGTTTCCTTCCAAAGGAATAGATTTCCTAAAGCAACAGAGAAACATAAAAAAGTGAAGATTTAAAGAAATTTTAACAAAATAAATTTATTAGCCAATAAATTACAGCTTATACAACTAGACTTTCCAACTAAATGTTTAAAAGATGCCCATAGAAGGAGAGAAGCAGTCTGATCTTTCAGTGAAAATACTGATAGCTTTTTATACTGCATATTTGTTCCTGCCTTCATGTATGCTTGCTGTAAGATTTAAGAGCAGCAATTGGTAGTGTTCAGTATGAGTTTTCTATCTGACTTTCCAAAGCACCATGAATTGTAACTGTACTGTTACACTCTGCATAACCACACTCCCAAAGAAATAACATGTAAGGTGCAGTTTTGAAATAATAGGAATAATATAGCCAATGTACAAAGAAATTACTAGCACAGATAGTGATGGTTTAGATTCAGGACAGCAACAAGAGTATAGACATGACTTCTGAAACAGAAAACTTGTAAGTCCTAATTTCTGATAAGATTGAAGTTCACGTTTGCTTACCTGTGTTCTGCGAACGCCTGTACACACAGCACGTTTACCACAATTCAGTGCCGACAAGGCAAGTCCCTAGACCCCTGCCAGGGTTACCTGGAACCTCCTACTCCACCGCTGGACCAACTGCGATGACCTTGCCCATCAAGATGACCTCACTGCACCCGCTTAGATCACCCTGTCCACACTGACTCACCCTGCCAAAGTTACAGTGCCCCTGTGCAACCACCTCCCACCCTCTTGCAACTGCCTTGACCCGCTGTGCTCACAACACTTGTGCTGTGCTCCCTTGGCCCCACCGTGATCACAACATCCCTGCTGCTGTACCACGAGCCCTACTGTGATTACACCACCTCGGTCAGCACTGCAACTGTCCTGCTGCGATTCCTTCTTCCATCGATCTCTTAGACCTCCAAGGCAATCGGCCTGCGACTGCCTGCGAAGCCCTGTCAGGTGCTACCTACAAATGCCTCCCTTTACTTTCTCGGAAATGCCCAAAGGCTTTGGGGAAAATCCTCCTCTGCTTTCTGGGAGTTTCCCCATGTGCTTTCTACGAATTCTCCCATGGCATTCCATGAATTTCACAGCTGCTTTCCAGGAACTTTGTCTTTCCTAGTGATGCACCCGGCTATTTTCCAGGAATACCATTCTACTTTTTAGGAAGTAGCCCTCAGCTTTCTAGGAAATTTTCAATGTGCCCTCTGGGAATTTTCCACGTGCTTTCTAGGTATTCCCTGCTTTGTCTTCCAGGGATTTCTCACATACTTTCTGGGAAGTCACACTCCAGCCTTCTAGGAATTTCCAATGTACTTTTCTAGGAAATTCCCATTTGGCTTTCTAGGAATTCTTCCCCCCCCCCCAAGGAAAACCGCACTTGCCTTGTAGTAATTCCCTCTCTGCTTTCTAGGCTCTCCTCCCCCTTTGAGAAAATCCACCTTGCACTTCCAAGGAATTCTCACTGCGCTTTCCAAGAATACTCCCTTAGCTTTCTAGGAAATCCTCCTCCTTTGAGGAAGAGGAAATTTGAAAGGAAATTTCACCTTTCTGCTTTAAAGGAATTTCTTACAGGCTTTCTAGAAACTCTCCCTTCTCCTTTTCAGGAAATTATCTCGTGTGCTTTCTAGGATTTCCCACTATGCTTTCCAAGAAATCTCCCCATAACTTTCTAGGCATTTCCCCCTTTGCTTGCCAAGAATTTTCCCTGTGTGCTTTCCAGGAATCAACCATGTGTTTCTACGAATTATGTCCCTTGCTCTCTAGAGATTGTCCATATGCTTTCTAGGAAGTCCCAACTCTGCTTTCAAAGAAATCCAACCTCTGCTTTTCAGGAATTTCCTGTTTGTTTTCTACAATTTCTCCATGTGCTTTCTAGGAAAACCTCACTTTCCCTTTCTAGAATTTTCCATGTTCTTTCTAGGAAAGCTGTCCTCTGCTTTCTAAACATTCTCCTGTTTCCTTTCTAAAAAAATTCTCATGTGTTTTCTAGGAATCCCTCCCCTTTGCTTTCCAGGAATTTTGCACACGTGTTTTAGGAAATGCTCTTTTCCTTTCTAGGAATTTCCCCTGCTACTTTCTAGGAATTCCTTCCCTCTTCTTTGTAGAAAATATTCCACACTGCAGAAAATTCCTCCCTCCCCCAACCCTAACTTCTGCTTTCCAGGAAATTCACTTTCTGCTTTCCACAAATCCTTGCCTTTGTTTTTTATGGACTTCTCTCAGTGCCTTCCAGGAAACCCCCCTTTGCTTTCTAGGAATTCACCTTGACCCCTACAAATACCTTCCCAGACGATACTGGGCTACCATTTCATTCTCCTGCAATTGTCTTCTTTTTCTACCAAGACATTTCTAGGATTGGGTTGACTGAGGGTATTTCAGGTATCCAGCTATTTGCCAAGGACTCCTGACAGCCTAGAAATTCTGATGGGGGAAGCCCGCGCTAATGAGGAGCTATGAAACCCACAGGCTATTAGTATCTCTAATAGCCAGGAATTCTACATACCTGGATAGCAGCTCCATCACTTATTCGTGTATGAGGAATTTTGACTTCTGCACTATGGCTGCGAGTTGATTGTGTGAACATTTTTCCACAAGGTTCTCTCAGCTCCAATTTTGGCATCTTTATGGAAAAAGGAAGCATTATTTCAAAAATTCTTACATTGTTTCAGACACATAAAAATCCAGTCCATGGTAAGGTACGCAACATATAACAGTGCAGACTAAATATGGGACAAGACGTAAAAAAACAAAGGTTTTAATCAATTAGTTAATTTCATGTAAACCCAAGACAAACAGAAAGCTGTGAAAGACTGAAAAAAAAAATCTTTACCACAGTTCTGTAAGAAACGAGGGTTTTTTTCTTTTTTTTTTTTTTTTTATCTTTTGCAGAGCTTTGCTGCCTCTATTCAGTGGTCCATATTCCACCTCAGTGTAAATTGGATCTATTGCTTTATGGCCAAATGAAATGACTTGGTCACAAGATGAATTAGAAATGAAGTGACTTATTTAAGGCTAATAATCACATTTGTCAATGCAGCAGATTTCTAGATAGCTAATTCAACTAATACATTAAAAGTGTTGCCAATATATTTTATAAATAGTTCACATTCAATTTTAATAGTACAGAGTCAGTTCTATCCTATAGTGTTAAGTTTTCTTCAAAAGATATGTAAAATAAATCATGACATCTAAATTCCTAGAAATTCCATTTCTCAATAAATATGCATCACTTTCTGGAATGGCTGAGTACAGAGAAGACCAATAAAACCCATTTAAAACTAATGCAAAACTTTTAACTATATTTTTAAATGTCACCAAAAGCAGAACATTTACAAATGAAATCTGAGACATGTTAGTAGTGTCAACCGTTTCATTAACTCACTTAAAGCTAAGCATATATTCAAGTATCCAAAATTTTATTGGTTTCAAATGTTCTGCTAAACATGACACTTCACCTTTAGCAGAGGTACTAACAAAGTTGTGACGGGAATAGGAAGGAGAAGCAAACTCTTAAATTACGGTAGGCAATGGAATAATCTGAAGAGGATGAAAATCAAACACAGAAAAATGCTTGCCTTATTCACTGCCAAACAAATACTCATTAACTTCTCTGGTCAACTTAGGATAACAACTCTCCTGGGAATTCAGAGATGGTGATTTTAGACACACAGTATGTAAGTACTAATGATTAATAAAAAAGCTTCTGTGATGCCTATCAGAAGTCACAAACTCTCTCTGTAATTGAGGATTTGCATATTAAAAAATGTTCTTAATGGTGTTGCATGAATGTAATACTGAGCAGAAGTTTTTTTGTTTTTTTTGGTTTTTTTACAAAAACAAGTATCATTTTAATCTAATTTCCTCACACATTTCCATACAACTCCTATGAGATCTAAAAATGGGCACTGTTCATTTGCCAGCAGTCAAACAGCCAACTAGAAAGCTACTACATGCTCAATTCCTTGGATTAACAGGGGTGACTATCCAATAAATGTGAAACTTCTCTTGCAGTAGCAACAAGTATCTATATCTAACTTCTTTGTTAAAACTTTTCTTACTTCATTCTCCTATTAACTACATTTTTCAATACAAATAATTGGTTGTATATTCAGATATTACTAATTTAGGATAATAGTTACTTTGTATCCATGTATTTAGAAACGCTATCTGAAAGGGAATCCATTTACATTAATATCCCAAATGGTGGATTTTAGTCTGAAATTTCAGTTTAAGTGCTTTTTTCAATTTATTCTTTTCAGATGTATATATAATACAAACTCCTCCAGCAAAAGCTTTTAAAGGCTTCAACTGTATATAGAGCCTATAATATTAGAGAGAAGATTATGATATGAGATGCATATGTCTCCAATCAATGTATTAACTACTGCAGGATTGATACAAAAATAGACTCTACACATCAATAAGAATGGACTACAGAGACATTAAAGATAATCAACTTTAAATCTAACTTGTGTCTAATTTTTTTTCACCTACTTTTACTGTAGTATAGTGCTACCATATACATACAATCATACAGCTTAAGAGTACCATACTTGAAAGACATCAGGGGGTATAGGGGGTGGCAGGAAGAAGAGAAAATTGCCCACCACATCCAAAATCTGACTTTTAAATCAAAAGATTAAACCTTGATTTTCAAAATGTGCTGAACATACAAATTTCATTAACTTGAATTGAACATGTACATTCTCAAACTATCTAACAATCAGGCTAGCTGCATTTAAGATACTTTTCAACAAAGCTGTTAGGCATACAACCTCATAGTTCAACTCCTTGGGGCTTGATTGCCCCCATAATCCAAATTCTGAAAACACAGAGCATGTATTCACTGAATTTGGGACTGACTAACCTTTAAGTATCACCCGATTCTGATGTAGATTTATCAGAATCTTGCTTACTTCTTTAACTTTCAGTTTGGCCTGTATGGTTAGCCAGACCTATTTCCTTAGGCTAATTTATAACTCTATGCATAATCTAACATATGTTAGGCTATGACTAACTGGTCTCCTACAGAACTAAAGAGCCCTTTTGGAGTACACATTTTTTCATCAGTTTACACAGTGGTAAAAATATACATTGGACTTATAGACAAAACTTCTGAATGAATTACAGAATTAAGATGTGATACCATCACATGAATACCACCACAAACCATTACACTATTTCAAAATATTATTTACTTCATCCCATTTCATATATCACCTTGAGGAAAAACAATAATGCTGTATGTCTCTAAAAATAGAGAGTTTTTTAAAGTTTGCTATTTTAAGTTAATTTGTTCAGCACATCTTCTAATGAATAGATTTTTTAAACAGGTAATATTTCTGCTGTAGAATTCATGTCTTGCATAGCTGTTGTAATTACCATTCTGTCTGTGCTTTCTGGAATTTCTAAGGTATCAAGCGCTTTCTACAACCATTGAAAATAAGGTCAAGTTCTCAGGAGATGCAAGAGTTCAAAAAACATTCTCTGTGGAATAGAATTCACATAGCCATTCTCTATTACATATTTCTTACAAGGGTTCATTGGGAAATCCTATCATTACTTTACAGAGAAACGAGCACCAACAGTCAGGAAGGAATACCTACTCTTGAATACACATCTCATAAATAAGTAGGAAAACATAGTTGGTCCAGCTCCAGTTTGCTTACCTCCTCCACAGAAACTGATTCCTTCAACAGGTGAGGCAGCGAGGCATCCAGGGGGGCTGTGCTGTCACTGGCTGCTTGCTCAGACGTCTCTGCTAACACACTCCCAGAACACACGGGGTCTTGGTTGCAACAGGGGCAAACACCCACAGCACTGCTTGGTTGAAATATGGCCAAGCACAAGGAACATGTTACAGTCTTCCCTTGACTGCTTTCAGCCATCTGTTCAGTCTTATATATGCTCTGTCCAAATTAAATAGTAAGATTAGCAGGAATGTGTCCACTGCTTGAGGAAACAAAATAAAATCTAAGCGGTGAGCAGGTTGGTAGAAGAAAAGCCCAAATCCTAACTACAACTGTCTGCCGCACTGATGAGGAAATAGGTTTGGGTAATACAGCATACTGGTTGGAACAGCAGATCTACAAAAAAGAAAAAATGTGGTCAAAAACTATACTTCAGCTTGTCTATCTACAGATTACTGGCTGCATGCAGACACAGGAAAAAAAATTTTTTTTCTACCTGGCAGTACCAAACTATAACAGTTTTTTCCTTCAAAGCAAATGGGACATATGACATTTTTGGAGAATTTCAAAATAGTTCGTTAAACCTGGGAAGCTGTTGATTTGGAGTGTCAAATAAAAATGAGCTTTTGCTTGTAACCAGTACTGTGTGAGAATTTGAGAATAGTGCCAGATGGTGATACTGAAAGTAAGTATTTCTGGGTACTCCTGTAATTCCGCTGGAGAGCTATTAGTTTGGTCACGATTCATTGAAGTCTATTTTTCTCAAAAAAGAAGCTGCAAACAGACTTAAAGGGGGTTAAAAACACTAAAAAGGCATGTTTATCTAAACATTTTCAGGCAGGAAGGTCAGGGCTCAATTCCTCCGAGATGGAGGACTGAGACGAGGCAATACCTGAAAGCATTAGGGGATTAGTTAGGGGACTATAAACTACCTTTAATTCTTGGAATACCATCAAGTTGAAGATGTCCACCTAAAAGGGAGGAGTTCTGTATACTCAGGTATGCCAGAGGGTCAACGCTGGTAAGGCGCTGAAAACTACCTGTAACTGCTGACACTGCTTCCGTTCCTTCAGGACAGGGAAATGAGCACTCGCACCTGCAGTCCTCAAACACGGAGCTCTTACTCCTCATGCTGAAGCAGCTGAGGAGCTGCTGCCCTGCCCAGAGAAATGCCAACAGTTAAGAAAGGAAGCATGCCTTGTCTCAGGGGGTTGGGGGTTAAACCGCCAAAGACTATAAGGGAGATGGTATTTTAGAGACTCACGGAGATGGATGAGCTAAAAGGAAGATACAAATTTCAAGAAAATAGAGGAGTTGAGAGTCTACAGCCTGGGTTTCTGCAGAAAGCAAGGACCAAATTTTCAGTAAGCATTCTGCAATACATCCTCCACTCCATTACTGCTTATGCGCCCCAGAGAAAAGATAATGTCATGTGTATATCTTTAAGTCTTTGGTTCCTCCCTACTCTCTCACTTCCCCGATCTCAGACTTCTATTTTTGAATGACAGATGGCTTATTTAGGAAACAATAATAAAAAATCCTTATATATGGGCAAGAAGTACTTAAGAGTACATTCTTTTTTGATATACTGCTTTTATAATGAGAATTTCTAATCTCACTAGATATCCTACATTCTGCAATTTAAATGAAATGTGATTAATACCCTATTTCCATATTTAAGTCTCTGACAATATTAGCACTCTTATTCCTACCATCTAAGAATTTGTTAACTGTAATATGATAAAAGTGTTACAATCTTTGATCCTCTGAATCTTACCAGGAAAGAGATGGGATGACTAACCCAAAGAAGAGCCTAAAGATCTATAGAAATATTTTTGTTTTCTTGATACATTCTGAACTTACAAAAAAGGGCTAAAATTCTGATTTTTTTTAATGTTTTGTTTCTGGACAAAGTTTTGTGTCCTAAGAAATGGTGCTGAACAGAATAAAATCTTCTGTTGGTCAACCAATTCTTGTTGATAATCAATATTATCAACAAGTCTAGGCAAAAAATGGAGGGATTACTTTTCCAGAAAACCTTTGTGAACTCTTCTGTCTAGCCAGAAGAAAGTAGTACAAATTGGAGAGACACCCACAGCTGCTTTAAATCAAAATATTGCCAACAGTAAAAATCAAATTGATACTACATTGGATTCTGCTTTAGACTTCTTTTTCTTCACACTTTAATCATAGTCTGAGAGTCATATGATACCTTACAGTAACAGTAAAACAGGCCATGACATCAGGCAAACCCTATGTCAACGTCTGCATGCATGTAACAGAGTATTTTGCAATTTTTTATTAATCACTTAAACTAGGAACCATAACAACAGATTTAATTAACCAATTAAAGAATGAACAGGCAGCATGAAAGAAAAATTCACAGGCAGAAAAATAAAATAAGAATTGCTATATAGCATCATACAGCAAGAATACACAATACAGGTAATAAATACCCAAAGTCTAATACGTCAAACAGTGAACTCTCTGCCTTAACTACTTTAACTAAATAACAACGACAAATGTACATTTCATACAACTGAAAAGCTGTACAAGAGGAGCAGATAAATAGCTACCTTGTTTTTAATAAACAGGGACAATGTAACACGCATGTGACACAAACCAGAAAATAGCAGAGAGAGGAAATGTTATCAGATGACGCCTCCGGGCACCTCGAAGTATTTCCCTATGACACTTGCAGCTTGCTTTCTCTTCCCACTGTGAATTAACAATGTGATCAAAAACCAATCTGAAGTTATTTTTCCTTCACAACCTGCAAGTATTTTTGGTACTTTGGGTCAAAGTTACGATGATGAGGGATCCAAGAGGAATGCAAGCTCACATTGATATATTTAGTTGTTACTGGTCAAGGCAGACACACCAACAGCCAGGCAATGAAGAACACCCACACACCAGGAATTCCCACTTTCAACCTTCTGGGGCTGAAAGGTAGCAGCTACTTGGCCCATATGTCACTAACAACTCCGACACTCCTCTCTTTCAATTCCACTATGACTTTTAGCATCTACAGTACTCAAACTTGATAAAAAACAGAATGCTGGGTCTTAAGCTTTAGTGATTACTCTATTTCTACTTTTGGCACATCTGCTTCCAAACTGAGTCAAAAATTAAATCTTACCTCAGACATAACACCTCCTTTGGGATTTAAGAAGTTACATCAGCCTCCTGCTACAATTTCCTTTATCATCTGTTAAATTCAAATAATGCCACACACTTAATGTTGTAAAATATTAATATATGAAAAATCATTTGAAGAGAAGACATGCACTGCAAGCGCTATGAATTAATACTGTAGCCTCCTTCTGCAACCTTACTTATGAAAGAGTAAGACCTAGAACACACAAAAGCTGGGCGAAGACTTCATTGTAGTTGCCAAAGTGTGCATACAAAAGCAAGATGACAGCCTCTGCCCACACACAGCTCACTCTGAACTGCTCTACTAAAGTAGCACAAATACTTTCACATTATGTAGGTTTTCCAAAAATCTGATTCTTTAGAAAGAAAAAACTACAACTAATCATAGCCTCTTATAAAAAATGAGGCTCAAAATAAAAGGGCTCAAAGCTGAAACAAAAAAAGCTGATCCTATTATATATACAACCATTCATAAGAACTGAAATAGAAGGACATACAGAAACCTAAAAAGAACACTTTCCAAAGTGTTCCAAAACATACGTTCTATAGAGACTATACATTAGTATTTCTCCACTATGAACTATTAATTAGTCAGTTTTCTTAATGACCTGTAATTGTTTCCTTTAAATTAGTAAATTCGTTAAGAAGTAGACCATTTTTTTTTTTTTTATAGAAGAAGATTGTTGACTTATCATTCAGGATACAGCTTGCTAATATAGGAATATGTTTTCATTCTCAATTTAAATAAAAAGACTGCAATATTCAGTCACATGAAGAAGTAGAATTGATCACATTCTTAAAAAGCAGTGGGAGAATCTCAGAAAGTGAAAGGGAAATTCGTAAAAAGTACATAATAAATTCCTAGAAAGAAGAGGGGAAATTCCTGGAAAATCTAAAGAAAATCGCTAGAAAACACATACAAAATGTCAGCTGAGGGAGAATTCCTAGAAAGCAAGGAGAAATACCTCGAAAATCTAAAGAAAATTCCTAGAAAACAGATGGGGAATCCCTAGAAAGCAGAAACGGAGAGGGGAATCCTAAAAAGCAGATGAGCAAATTCCTAGAAAGCAGAGGGGGGAAAACCCAGAACATACAAGGAAAATTTCCTAAATCGTGCGAGTAAAATTCCTAGAAAGGACAAAGAGAAAATCCCAGATAGTAGCAGTAAATTTCCAAAAAAGCAAAGGGGGATATCCTAGAAAGCACACAGAAAATACCTAGAAAGCATCAGGGAAACATTTCTAGAAAGCAGTATTTAAACACTCCTAGAAACCACAAGGCAGGTTTCCTGGAACACAGGAGGTGAATTGCTAGAAAGTGAAGGGGTGAATTCCCAGCAAGTTCATGCAGAATTGCTAAAAATCACATGGAGACTTTCCTAGAGGTTGCAAATACTGAGGTCTTTCCTACAAAACATTACAGTCTACCCTTAACAACTGCATCACTTTACATAACATTATTAGGATACATTATCACCCCTTCTCTAAATAAGAAAAATAACTTGACTGAGCAAGGGAAGATAAAAGCCATCCATCATTCAGGTAAAACACTTGCATGGGGACTCCTTCTTTTAGACCGATGTAATTGGGTTTTTCTGCAGCCACTACGGGCCAGATACACAAATGAGGCAGAAGGCAGTGCGACCTTCACTACCCAGCCACGTTGGCACTGAACATCCCCCAAACTCTGCTTTCCCACGTGTTCCCACTGCCATACTCATGCCAGGAAAAAGCAGCTGAAAAGCTGCCTTGCATCTAAAACCAAACCAGGTTTCCAGTGTACTCTTCCCTGATGACTGCTCCAATACGGATGCTCAGAGAGCACCCAAAGCATTTCTGCAGGTCTACCCTCATCCTTTACCAGCCAGAGCAGCACGGTGCCAGGCCTTACACTGCCGCTTTGGGGTGGGAGTGCACGAGCAGAAGGTGGAAAGGTGCTCAGAAACCTCCTCTCTCCTTCCCTCTCAGGGGCTGAAATGCCCCTCCTGCACTTTCACAGGGAAGGATGGCACTTCTGGCTTATCTGGCAGCATGCAGACTCCGCTACTTCTGCTCTGCCTGTTTCAAAAGCATGCACCACACCTCCTCGTTTGGCTATTGGCATTAAAGAAAGTCAAAGACGTACACGCTTTGAAGGGAACGATTCAGGTGCCACGCTGCAGTCTGAGTGCTGGGGATGCAAAGGAGGGAAGGCACGGCCCTTCCCACAGGACAAATCCCTTTCTCAGGCAGACACGTCTTCCCATCTGCTGCACAAACAGACTGCACCTCCAAAGTTCTCTTCCACAAGTTACGCACCTGCAAGTACAATAATACAGTGTTAACCATGAAATACTTAAGTCAATCAAGCCCTAAATAGGCCAGTGGTTCGGTGCTTTAGAAGTAAATATTTCTCCAAATCTATACCCTAATCAAATCTATGGCAGTGGTTCAATTAAACCATGTAAAAATGTTACAGTTATCAGGTAATTTCTATATTACTGTTATTCCTAAATTACAGTGATGCTACATAAAATTACACTGGACCATTTTTTTAACAATGGTAATAGAAATTAATTAGTACTTAATTACTACTTACTCATAATAGTTAGTAGTTATTAACAGAAATATTTCAGGCCTTCATCAAGTAGTATCTTTTATTCAAGATCTTAAAATACTGAAATGGGATACTTTCAGAAGCACAAGTGAAAAACAGCCACAGACTTCCCATTGATTTTCACTATCAGTAGGATTTGAGCACAACCGTAACACCACAAACAAAACCACATCAGGCTCAGCACCAAATTAACCGGTCTTACCACATTAAAAAAAAAAAAAAAAAAAAAAAAAAAGGTTTGCTGTGTGGAGAGTTTGGCTCACAAGTCTGAGAAACAAGCTTCCAGTGTTAAGAAAAAGTCTTCACTAAATAGCAAATGTTCTCATGTGTACCACTAAAGATACATATGCTATACAATCTGCTGTGAACAAGCTACATTTCCATTTTGTACAAAGCTAACATCTTAGTCCCTGCTATGAAGACAGAACACCCATGGACAACAGCAGAGGTGGAAAAAACAGTTGCAGGATGAGATTCTACATTTCAATAGTTTATTTTTACTTTTATTTACGCCTACTTAAAAAAATATTCTAGAGTGCTTCCTAAATGTTATGAATAATGAGAAATTCTAGCTATAAATTGCAGGAACCATAAAGAAACTCAAACTGACTATGAGACAATGAAAAGTCAACTACCGTGTGCATTTAGCACAACGACCTTGAGTCTTCACTACAAAGCCACAGGCAGATACATGACAACTTTAACAACTGATCAAAAAGGAATGCTATTTGAATAAGCAAGCTGTCATGAAGAGATGGAAAAAGTCATACACACCTTCCTTTCTTTGGTGACTTCTTAAGATCCTATAGTGGAACCATAAATGCAACGAATTAAATTCAGATTTCATTTACACTAGGAGATATTTATTGTAATTCCAGCGAAAGTCAATGAAAATACTCTGCATTTACAGCCAGGTCAGTAGGATCAGGATCAAACCCAATGTGATTAAAATCAACAGAGCACATCATCTGCTGATACCACTGCCCAAGAAAATGCAATAAGCCTCAGGCATGCTATTACCAGATTACATGATTTCACTGACAAGTTGAAGAGTTCGAAAAGCAACTGTGAACTGTGGAGGATTTAATTTTCACAGGCAAAAGATCTTTTCTTTCAATTAAAAGGACAAGACTATATCATTTCTTCAAAGTTGAAACTACATTCGGTTCTTTGTTTGTAAAATGCTAGACGGAAACACGCTTGTGCTATATTTTATCAGAAGAATTGTTTTTTATCTGTGGTTAGCATGCAGAACATGCAAGCTTGATTTTGCTTACAAATGATGTACAGTACTTATCATGCAACACCACCAGAGAATATAACACTGTTGATACCATCACTACAGTTGAGGTAACACCATAAATTGGTTCTGCAAATGGCAGGAGCAGCTAGTATCTTATTTTATTTAGTTCTCTGAGATAATAAGCCGTAAGATCACATTCGTCCTTCTAGGTTCAGGGGGAGGTTTGTCTAAATAAAGAGTAATGAGATTATAAAAATTCTGGCTGGGGCAACTTCTAAGAGATTATGTAAGTTGATGTGGCCTGGGGTGAACTTGGAACTTCCAGATACCCAGCAAAGACCTGTCAGATTTCTATCATCCTAGCTAAGGAGTATTAACTGATCCATTCACTACAGAAACTAAACATCAGAAGTTGTCATAACATTCACTTAGTAAGCTGATTACAAGAAAGGCTATTAATTCAAACTTTCACTATGCATAGTCACTTCTGTCTGTGTCTCAACTCAACCCTTATTAAAGCTTTGTTTTCCTTAACTCCATCAATGTTGTAAATGTATGTTTTTAATCTTTTTTATATTTCGACTGCAATTTCCTTTCTGCAATTTTCCTGAAGTCTTGCTCTCTGCAAAGATGCTCAGTTAATTATTCTGACTAGACACAAAACTTCATGGCTTTCTAGTTTGAAGAAAAAACAGTGAATATACAATCCTTATTATTTGGAACAATCTTTTTAGATTATTTGCACTTTAACAGTTATTAAAATTTAACAAAGCAGAAGTTAAACTGGTAGTTTTGGGCATAACAGAGCTGAAAAGTGCAGACAAAGGGGATTTAATTTTTCACAGTTCCTGATCTAAGACATGTGCTGCCACCATGACTCCACCAAAACTGCAGCAGCCAGTAAGACAAAATTTTGTAGCCTCTACCAATGCATTTGAAACAATTAGAGGAGTATATTAAATATACAGATAAGCCCAAGGGACTCGGAAACAACTAATGGAATACATGGAAAAATCTCATTCTTTAGCAGCCAGTAACGAAGAAAAAAAAAAGAACAATTCAAACAGTTCAGACAAAAAATTTAATTAATTATTGCCTGCTGAGTAACTAGAATATCTAACCTGAAGCTGTGACTGAAAAATGTTTCAGTATTAATGCGCACATCTCAGGCAATTCTGTTTTACATGTAACATATATACAATTTCCTGCAAAAAGAACATTCCATTAATAAGATTTTGTTTTTATCAGCTAAATAATGAAAATTTTTAAATAAGGAAAGCTATGTTAAGTTGTTACAGTATGCAGTATCAATCAGTGTTGTAGACATTTACAGAAAACCTAGTACTTGACACTTCTGGTGTATATGAAAAAAATATGCTATTTAGACTGAAAAAATAATAGCGTCTATGGTAACCATCAAGATACACACTTAAAAAATGTACAAATATACATATAAGTATGTATAATTGCACATCTAGCATAAGTGCTATGTTCTTTCAATACATGCTACTCTTATTTTTTTCAAGATTTTCAAAAGTGATGTGCTTTGAGTACATCATACCACGTAGCTACTTGACTGCCTGAAGACAATGTCAGAAGGAAAAAACTGGAAGTTTCCACAAACTATTACTATAATTTATTATGTCCAGTTATAACATACTAAGGATCTAGACACAACATTAACTGCTGGCAATTTCAGTTTAATTGTGTTTAATATTACCGAAAGACTGTACCACTCTTACTAATAAGAACACAAAGGTTTCTTATCTATTGCCCTTCTATAAAATTTCTTTAAACAATTCTTCATCTCTTTTCTCAATAAGTCAATAAAGCTCTGTCATTCTACTTTATCTGCTAAAATGGGATAATATGTGATAGCTGTTGTCCAGGTAGAATTTCATTTGTGATAGACTGCAATGTAAGAGACAAATTCCTAAGTTCAAAGCACTGGGAACTGTTTAGCCTAAAGTAATCAAATGCAAAGGAAGACTTTCATACAGGAAATGTGGTTGAGTAAATGCAAACATAACTTTGCCAATATATACACCAAAAAATCTTTTGTTAGCTATTTCAATATATTATTTGATGTTGCTATATATAAAAAAATGCAAAATCCTAAATTATTTATCTTTCATTTTGTTCAAATGTTTCACAACTTGGGCCTCAAATTACAAGGCTCGTCAGAAGGCTTAAATAGTATTAAAATAGTATCTTGAATTTAAAGGGCAAAATACCTGGAAAATTAAGGTCACATAATGTTACAAAACCTAATGGAGTATAGATTTCTGCTTGAAGTGCTTCATCCAGAAACCTCAGTAATCTTAAATCTCTCTCTCCTGAACATAGTAAGTATTAAAGGTTGAATGAATTTTCAGAGTTTGCTGCACATATCCTGTAACTTCTGAACTTCAGAATACTAAGCAAAGACTTATCTTTCGTAACAAGCACACTCTTACAGGATCTTACAAATACGTATCTGCCACAGAATATTTTGAACCAATAATTGTTATTTTCTTGCACCAAATTAACCTGTAAACATACACTAACACAACAGTAATAATAGGCTGTGGGATTACAAAACAAGGAACTTGGCAGGATGTGCGCAACCATATACAAAAAAAGCTGTATCTGAAAGCTACCAGAGTATTTACCTGGGTGATTCCAGCGCAACAGATTATTTCCTAACAGTACACAAACCAGCTAACTTGAAACATAATAGAGAACAGGCGAAAAGCACCTTCAGACCAGGCATTTTTTTTTAGTGTGTTGCAATGGCGTTTTCTAAACCTACGACCTTTCACGGTCCACAGCAGCCAAGAGGCCCCAGAGGCGAGGGGATCCCCGAGGGGGGCAGGCCCGGCAGCCCCGGCCCCGCGCGGCGCCCACGAGGCGCCGAGACGAGCCTGCGCCGCCGGGGAGCACGCAGCCACCCTCAGCCGCCGGCTTCCTGCAGCCGGGGCGCTACGTGGCATTTCACCAGGCAGGACCTTTCTGAGCGGCAAGCGGGAGCTGCACCGCTCCCTTCCCTTCTATGAAATAGAGGAGGTCTAATGCCATCACTTGCCTATAATTAAAACCAGTCCTTTATAAATAGCTGAGATGTCAGACACGGAGAAAGTAAGTGCCACCTAGGACTTGTTCGACTGCACAGCACAACTCCCCCCGCATTACTTCAGTCAGGGCTGTCCCTAAGAAAGGAAGCAGAAAAAATTCGTCTTTGCCTAGCCTGAACTGAAGTTAGTCATGGAAAAGAAGAAATAGAAAGATATTTGTATAGGTTACAGTAATGATTTTCCTGAAACAAACAGACTAATCAGCACAAACTGAATCCTAAGCCAAAGATACACTGTTGCTTGTAGACATTGTGAATAAACAGAAATTCCAAGTATTACATTTTTATTTTAAGTTGTGGCTAAAGACAGTAGCTTCAAACAGGTTCCCCTCCACACCCAGTTGAGCCAGGAGTTTTTTAACTTTTCCTTTATAGGCTCACAAAGCTTAGCAGCCTAGATGCCAAGATTGCGGTCAACAGATAGATGTACACATAACACATTTTAAATGCAGTGCGGTCTTAAGTGTAGAATCACTAAGATAAAAGAAAAAAAATATGTTAGAACTAACCTTTGAAAGAAGGTTTGCAGAAAAAAAAAAGAAAAAAGAAAAGACTGGCCTAAAAAACCCTTTTAAGAAACACTCAAATGTGTAACCAGTCAAAATGTTTGATTAACTATGAGGAAATGAAAAATCAGTATCAAATGCCAGCTCACTCCAGATTCTTTAAATTCACTGAAGCCCTGTCTGGCTAACGCGTAACTGCTAATAACAAAGAAAGAACATTGCACGGTGCAATGGAACTGTTCATTGACTAGGTAACAGAAAACAGTAAGCCTGTACTGTGAATGTCACCCATCCACGGGTCCTTGGCGTAGAAGACTGACCTGACAATTGCAGCCTCCTGACATGAAACGCAGGGGCACGACAGCAGGAAGACATCCCTGTAGATAGAGATGCAAGACAAAGCTGGAACGGTGGTGTGCTGGACAGCAGACTTCTCCCCTGAGTGCCCACATGGCATGATGAAATGTGACTGAAAGACCTCATTTAAGACCGCATGATGAAAAATAACAGCATCAAAACATCACAGCCTCTCACAAGGAGATGTCTGGCTAGCCTACTCCACGAAATATTAGAATTGCAGTCACAAGACCCCTCTTGTTACGTGCCATGTTCATGCAGAACATTTTTCCTTTGTGCACTGAGATTATAAACACATCAAGCTAGGGAACTATTATCTATTTGGCACAAGTCTATTACTGTATGGTCCAGTGGAAATGTAGTGTACTTTATAAATTTCACTCTCCAGTGACTAAGTTGAAAAGAATTGTAACAGAGATTCTGGATCGCTCTCTGTCTGAAATTTGGGCAACAAAAAAACCACAGAAAACTGCAACTACAATAAAAATGCATTTACCAGTTATGCCACTGAAGCCACAGACTCTGTGTACAAACTGAGAGTTAAGTACTCTCTTCCATGCACCATGATGCCCTGATTCTCCAATGATTCAGCCTGGGAATCGAACTGGAGCATACGGTGGCTCTTTCCCAGCACACATATATGGGTTTCCATGGCAACTGATGCTTTGGGAAGGGCTGCAGGCTATATGCAGTGCAGCAGTGGCCAGGAATTCTGCAGGAGAACTTCTGCTCTCCTTCTCAGACCTGGTCATGGTGAGGTACGTTACTGGTCAGGTGGTATGTGAATAAAAATCCTCAGTTGCAACTGTGGTTAACTTGCAAAAATAAACCTTGACCTCCTAACAGATTACCTTCTATCTTCAAGAAAACAGAACAAATAAATGACATCATCAAATCTGAACATCTAAGAGTTAACAATCTTGTTGAAGACTGTAAGACACGTAACACAATGAGCCAAGTTAAGGGGGAATTCAAGCCCTACTTCCAAGGCAGATGAGAACCAGGGATCGCACGGGGTAGATGACTCCACTGCCAGGTGGATTTTGACTTGCAGCTGGCTTGTAGGATAACCTGATATCAGTCTTCCCTACCCACATCAACTTATTTCTTTCCAAATCAGAGACCTGGATAATCCAGATGTCCCTTCATATGCATACTCCCTTGATCACCAACAAAATCCAGAAGCTGTATAGCAACACCACTTAAACTGTTTGAGAGTTGCATGGGCCAACGAACTCCGAGCTACACAATGTGACCTATAAAAAAAGGATCTTGTAAAGCATGTAATCACCAGAGTACTTCTAAAAAATCTAAATGACACCTTGAAGTGTTCCCCATGCCAGTGCAACATCAAAGATTGAAGATGCCACAGCAAGCACAACTGAACCTGAAGAGTTATTATGAGCTTATTATGCAATAAACCTGCACAGAATGGCAAACATGCCTTTTTCAGAGCAAAATACCCAAATAAATTCATCTCCAAAAAACTCCTGAAATAATAAAGTGGGCAAGTAAATTCAGATTAGTTTGCCAGAGTAAGAGTAAATTCATTTCTTTGGAGTCTTTCATCCAAAGTATTTCACAGAGCTCTGACATTCTGAGGAAGCTGTATAAACAGAATACATGAACATCACACAATACGACAGGAACAAAAATCTGATTTCTACTTGACACTGCTCAGGGAATTGCTGGTACCCATCTGGAATCTGGCAAGGACACCAAGTGTTCCATCACTGCTGGTATGAAACTTCCATGATCTCTCATAGTGAGAACAGTAAGAAACATCAGGTTAGCCCCTCATCTAAAAGTCAGCAACCAAATATAATAACACAGGACAGAGCGCGCGGAGTATCCCAGCACAAGTGTAACAATCCATTTACAAGAAACATCACTATCACTTAAAAAGGCACGCTGTTCATTTGTTTACATTTGGGCAATGGGGTCTGTGTGGGGGATTTCCGCGAAACAGCTGTGGTATTCAGGAAACAAAAAAGAAATCAGCAGACGCCAGTTTTCAGCAACTATCCCCCCAGATTTGCTGCGGTCACTTTGTTGTAAGTAACAACAAAAACCAAAAAAGGTTAAAAAATGTGTTCTGAAGTCCATGCACACAGGAAACATTCCTGCCTTCAGCTGAGAGCTCTAATGAGCTGACTCAGCAACATTCTGCTGGTGCATGGTTTTTAAGTATTGATATCATTCCTCTCACTTCTGCGCCTCCCACATTCAAAAGGCTGTGAAAGATCATGACTACCAAATGAAAGAAAAAACCTGAAATAATAAAGGCCTCAAAACTCAGAATACAAGACACAAACCTCTCCAAGGAAAAGGTGACTAAAACCCATCACACTGAGGTCTGCAGAACTTGGCAATTCCACGGACTGCTGTAAGAAATCCACAAATTGCAGCTAAGGCAGACGAGTTAATACATGCTATGCATTAATCCAGGTACACAATGAAAAGAATCCCAGCATAGGAGCCTAAACACATCACCATTTCCTAAAAGGAAGAGTCTACACAACCATGAATTTTGGTTACTCACTCAGGTTAGGAAGGGCTGCATTAAAATTACATTTCAATGCATTAAGAACAGTATGTTGAATTTAATAACAAAATTAGGTCATGATTAGGTGCAAAAATGAAATTGAATTTTGTCACATTCAAGACCAGAATTGCCCAATTGCAGTTTCTTAGATACTTTGTACAAATATACTGAATGTGAAGCTAAAAATTAACTGTAAATGTTTAAGATAAATACAATCTACAACTCTAGCAGCCAGTCACAAATGTATATAATGCAATCTATTTGGTAAATGAGTCATTTTGAACCACTTCTACTACATCATTCATTTCACCCACAAGGTGGCATCTTTAATCTACTTTTTCTTTCTTTATTGGCCTGGATGGGACTGACCTATCATTTATAAAAAATACTGTAACCTCAGCTGAAAAGTGGAGGTTACTGTATAAAGACATGTTAGAATTTATACATAGAGATCAGCAATATTTCTTCCTCTACAATCAAACATTTACTGATTTTACCATTTAGATATAAGCCAATTTGCAAGTCATGGTTTCCATTTCAACCTTTTTCCAATTCCACTTATCTACTAAATATAAAAGACAAATTGCTTTCTAAACGACTGCAGAAAATATCTCAGAATTCTGTGTACTAATACTCAGTATTCTCAGTATTAAAGCTTTAAAAATGAAAACTCTATAAACTTGTATAAGGCTAGATTTATAGGTTCAGCTACTTTGATACTGATAAAAGCACTTAAATCATTCAATGCTCTCCCTCAAAGATTTGAATTTTAAAAGTTATATAAAATTTAGCATTAAAAAATAAAATCAACTATTAGCTAAATATATGCTTGCCAGAAAGTACTCTATGCAGTATGAAGTTACATATTAATACATACATTACATGGGTAAATATTTATATCATTCTGTACTTTAAATAAACTATAAAAATGGGTAATTACAGATTATACTGTAGCTGCAAAGAATGTACTCAATGTAGCAGTAATTAAAAATTAATTATAAATAACACAAAGATTCTTGGATGACATCAAGCCACAAATAAAGTAATTATATTACAAAGAGGAAAAAGATAAGCAATCAAACATGCTTTTCTCTCTAGAACTTATGTTAACCCTGCTGTCTTGATTTATCACTGTGCTTTTGTGTTTGGTCTTGCACCAGAATCAAATGTATGTATTCCTCAAATACCATACTTTGTTATTTTGATCTGGGGAAGTACCAATTTTTTTTTATAGTAAATAAAAAGAGAGTTCACAGGAACACACAGAGTTATGTGCACACAAACACATGCTAACCTAACTACTTCATGCAAAACGGTTCCAGAATATCAACTATGGTTTCAGTCATTGGCTCTTTGAAGGGGGAAACAGTCTACAGAAAACCACTCCCAGCATCTTCTTCAGTATAATATACCAAATTCATGCATTTTACTTAGATCTCTCTTGAAAATGAAAACTCAGTGGTACTAAATTAAATGTCATTCATTTTATACTGCCATTGACATGCAATTTGAACAGTCATAAAAACTAGAAATCTATCAGGATTTAAGAATACAAACAGGAGAATATGAATTATATGCACTGTTATAAGATTGTATTTACTGAATAGAAATGTCAAGAGTACAAGTTAATTCTTAGTTATTTTACTTTACCCATCCAACTTAACATTCTATATATTTTCCTAAGAGTAGCTAACATTAAATTTAATGCAGTAGTTCCAAACTTCTTGAGTCTGAAGACTCCTACAAATTTTCCAATAATAACACAATCATTTTAAAAATTTCACAAAGATTGCTGTATAGTGTATGTGAAATTGATTTCTTAGCTAAAAACAAGTGAAAGAAGGTATGCGAGAGAAAGTACCCTCTTACGTAAATACTCACCTTAGCCATTGGCCCGTGGCAATGAAATAACCTTCGGTAATAAACTATACGCACCTGTTGTGATGGTTTGTTAAAAATTTTGTTCTAAAAAAAAAATCTGACCTTCCCTCTAAACTTCTCCCTTGGCTTACAATACACTGAAGAGAAATCATCTCACGAGTTATCCTTGAAGAAAACCTATAATGCTTCTAGAACCTACACTTTAAAATCACATGGGAATTTAGACAAGTTCAAATCAAGACTTTTCAGCCTTGGAGAAGGAAGCAGATGAAAATATACAGTGTTTTATTGGAAAGCAGTATACAATGTCCATTTGGTTGCTCTTTCTGCAGCAAGTACAAGAATAAAAAAGAAGCAGCAGTAGCACTGTAACCTCAAAAATAATAACCACAGCCTGCATTTATGACCTAATGCTTAATGAAAAATTATCTAAAAAATAATACTTGTCAAATTTATGATTTGGATTAAAATGAGAACAGGAGAAAGGAGTTTTTGTGTGTGTGTGTGTGTGCGCGCGCGCGCCTGTGTAATTGCCCTAATGTGTCTAGCCACGGTCAACAAAGTGGGTGTTATTTGAAACAACACCTCTGTGGACCATTTTTTTACTACACGAGTTAAACTCTCCAAGTATTTGAAGGTGAACCTGAAAACCTTTAACTACTACAAAACAAGGTGGGGCTTACCGTGTGATGTATCTAGGTCTCTTACATTAAGGAAACGCAAGCAATGAGGGCCTTAAAAGCGGCAAGAAACATTGTTCTGACGCAGAAGTGAACAAAAAGGCTTAGTAAGGAGTCAGGACAGTAATGTGGTTTGAAAAATAGACTATTGGAACATTTCAGATGGAAGTTAAATAGGAGTTACTCCTAGCAAAATATTTCATATTTTACTGATATTAAGCATGAGTAAAGATATCAGTCCCTTCAGTCCTTCACTGGAATGTGTAACTAGAAGGGACCATCTGAACCACAAAGTTTAATGACGTCACTGCAGGCAACCATAATAGGGTGCTTATGGGGTATATTTTTCCCTTCAGAGAATATTTCCCAAATCCCACAACGGACATAATATCTGTTGTAGAAATTAACTAAATTAACCAAAAATATCTATAATGTTTCAAAGGAAGAGAGAGATGATCAATATCCTGTGCTCCTGCAACAACAAATTATTAAATAAAACTTCCCTTCCTACCATGTTCTGTTCGACTTCTACTCTTTTCACATTTAAGAGTCTATATAAATAAATTATGCTAATCACAGCAGAATTAACTTGGCTATATGCCAAGAGATTTCAACTCTCTTTATGCACTTGGTATTTTGACTAGAGCTTCTGGGAGTAGGCATGCCCATCTCAGTGATGGTTCCAAATCATCTTGGTGCTCCTGGATACTCTTTTGAGTATTACTACATAACATCATCATTTCTCAGCTATTACTAATTATCATCTGTAATGAAAAAGGCAACACACTAAACATGCTACTTCTTCAAGTGAAAACATACATGTCTCTTATATAAAATACTCTGAAACAAAACTATACTGAGACAATGTATCATGGTGAAAGTACCTTTCTCAAGAATCAGCGCAGGTTAGATTTATGACTGTACGTTGAACTGAACACTGGTCTCTTGTGTAACTACACTCACCACACAGGTGACACAGGACCTGCCCTGTAGCAGACTGCCAGTAAAGATGGACCCATGACGCATACATGCAAGAGATCCACGGAAAACTGTAATTTTGTAAAATTATTTTTATACATTTTTGATTATCCCCAAAGACGATTTTAATCTTAGCCTTAAAGATAACAAAAAAGGAAAGAGAAGATTTTGTTATGTGCTACAGATTATAGCTAACAGTCCATAACTGCGTATGTGTGTTTGTGAATGAGTGTCAGGATAGAGCAATGCCATTTCATGCGTTACAGTTAATAATTTCAGTATCTACCTGTTGGCTAAACAGTAAAAGTCATTTTAAATAAGCCTATCATATTTCAACACTGATACGCAGTACAAACCAGGAAACGAACAAGAAAATATATACTAAATGCAGCTGCAGCTCTTCTTTACACAGCTTCAACACAAATTCTAATCATCAGAATAATTTCAGGATTAGAATACCAAATTATGATCAAATACTGGGAAGATCTTATCTAAAAAGGATGACTTTGAGAAAGGAGCTGAAATATAGTCAGCAAAGAAATTAAAAGAACAGATACTATTTTTCAGGGAGGTTAAAAAGTCATAAAAGACAAAAGCTGTTTGTGCAGCGCTGCACAGCTTAAAAAATAATTTAGCTATGGATCTAAATTCGGTTATACAGAAATTGAAAACAACGTAAGAGATATGAAATCTTTTTTAAACTGTGTGAAGTCTGACATATCATCAGAATAAACTTTTTGAAACAAGAGAATGCCTTAAATAAAACAGTATTTCAATATAGCTACTTCACTCTGCTATTACATGCAGTAACAATCATTATGCATCATCAAAAACTCTAACAAGTGTATGTCCTGCATTGCTTCAGTACCTATCAACAGGTTATCATTGATCCTCTAGTACTGTTCCTCCCTCTTTTATTCAAGTTCTTCTGCAGTCGCTCCCTGACAATACAACCACCACCCGCTCCCAGAGCATTTTCTGAATCCCGCATACTACTGCAAAGTTCTAAAGTCTTGTAAAAAAGTCTCTTGTTGCCTACCTGGAAAAAAAAATATGTATGTATATATACACCTTTCTATGACTTGCGTATCATTTGAACAGTTTCAGCAAACCCCAAAATCAAGCCAGCTGCTTCTCTAGTGTACATTTTACAAAATACTTATCTATACATGTGAATAAGTTAAAAGTTTACCTCAAGCATTATTTTCAGTTTAACAAAAAAAGCACTGCATGAAAAGAGAACTGACAGCAAAAGTAAAAATGGACCCTGGGGATAAACACATGGATCATGGGAGCAAATCATCACAAGATTTCAAAAAAAATCTTGCTTCTAGCATAGCCATTTAACAACAGTCGGTATCTCCAGCTACTTTCTAGATTATCTTAGCTAGAGATACACCTTAATTCAGCATCAATCGCTTTTTCCTTTCCATTAGCCATTAATTTCCCTCAGTAAAAAATATGCTGAGGCAAATGCAAAGCATTTTTCAGCACCCAGCAGCGAGTGAAAATTGCGCCTCCTCCTTTACCAAGAATATGCTTACGGCCACAAATTCAAATACCTTTCTCCAAAGCTGTTTGCGCTCCTTAGCGCTGTATTGCCCAGTCCCCGTTCAGAATAACGATAGGCAGATTTAGGTGCCTGCACTTCACACACTCCGAGCTTGGTTTTCCTTGCCACATCATGGAAGCACTTGGCTGTCCCTGAGCACATCGCCCCGGAGCCCGCAGCAGCGCAAATGCAAGCAAACACCAGGCTCTCTCTGTACATCAAGCACTGCAACTGCAAGAAAAGCAGCACCTGACGCAACTTCTTTATTCTAGCACGATAAATAGAATCTAGAATCTATTTTAGACAAAATACTATACTGCTATTATCAGAAAAGTAGAATCAAGTCTGCTTGGCCATTTCAAAAACCGTAGCTCACGCGTACCTATATTATTTACTGTATTTCTTCATGAAATCATAAAATTGTGCAAAAATACATCAGTTTGACTATATGTAGACACATCTGAATATATCAAAGGCCATATCTAGCCTCATATTTAATAACTTTAGTAAGTCCAGCAGAAAATATAAGAGTCTATAAAAAAGCAAGTACAAAGAGCAGAGTCTCTGAAGACCAAAAATGCACTCACAAAAAGAATAGATTAATTATTGTAATTGCTAAAAGCAATGATTTTTAAAAATTGAAGACAAAGTATCACAAGGAAAGCAGTGATCAGTGTCAGAAATGGAGATGAACAACTCACTGTCAGTACCTGACTAACAACTTAGTAGCACTTTCACAATTATGAAAAAAATTACTGCATCTAGAAAACTGCAGTAAGTTGTGTAAAAACTTACAGCTTTTCCTTCCAACTGTATGAAATATGAGACTATCAGGAATGCCTTTCCCACATCAAATAAGCCTTAGTAAATTGATTTTGTTCTTTAGGAAATTGGAAGCACAGAATAAGGAATTACATACAAGTTTCCATTTCTTTTCTGCCAGTGTTCAAAAAACTATTTCTTTCTGACAATTATTTCTCACATAAAGACAGGGAATTAACATCACAAGATTTTAAGCATCTCCTGGACCAAGTCTATCAGGAAAAAAAAAAAAAAAAAAAAAAAACAGTTTTCAAAGTTTTTCAGCTTACACAAAAGTATATCCTGACTACTTTCAAGGTAATTATTACCATGCACCAAAAAACATTCTAGCACAATAAAATGTTGTTAACAGTTTTCTTTCTCTTTAATTCTGTAACATATAAAACAGATCTTGCTTGGATCGATGTTCAGGAATCTTAAACCCACTAATCTTCAATTCATCTAAGTATTTATTCTTATATAAAGGAATCACAAACATTATCACTACCAATTTTAATCAAATGTCATCTTGTTTTTATAAAGAAATATTAAAGAGATGGCTTTTCTAAGCAGGTTTAAAATGACAAACAATGAGAGAAAAAAAGTAACAGAGTTGTGTAAAAAGAGGTAGAAGGATTTTCAATCTATTTTTTCAAGTTTAATGTACCTGTTTGCATGTACACAATGGCAGCTACTTCTGTGATGAAAAGTAAGTTAATAGATAAACATTTCAAAATGCGAATCTATTTTCATAAAGCAGTAATGTAAGAAATTTGATTTTCTGAAGGACAAAGGCATTTTCTATATGTAACAGAATAAAAAACTTTGTCTAATGACAGATATTAGTCCATATATGCTCAATATTTAAGGAGCTTAAACTAAGAACATGATTTTTTTCCATTATAAATTTCACATTTATGATATTTGCTAATTATGTCCAAATAGAGGGGTGAAAAAAGTGTAATGGTTTCAGTAATCTGCTAACCACACTTCCCTACATGACCAGCAAATTCTACTCTCTCCCAGGTTTGGGGAATGAAGAACATGATTTAGTGCAGTTTTTTAAAAAGTGATTTGTTAGTTTTAAGGTCTCCTTGTTTGCAGGACTGCAGTGTATTTTTGACAAACAGAAAAAGAAGGAGGTTTGCAGCCCAGTTCTGAGGGGAAGACAGACCATCCTTTTATTACCAAGATTATTGATGGGCTTAGCTGTGCTTTTGTTTCACTTAAAGTTTTACGTTCAAAGGTTTCTCTAGACGCACTCAGGAAACATTCAAAGTATTTACCAAAATTGGTACTATATAGAGGACACATTTGCTTTCAAAAATTGTGATAGATGTATAGAGTTATAATATTGATGCTACGTGCTGTTCTAATAAAGCAAATTACAATACTGAAATGGGTTTCAACTGTTAGGCCAATAGAGAACAAAGACACGCTCTTTAAACCCTTATTCATTTGAAATTTTAGTTGAGAGAAGAAATAAGATATATAGGCATGGACATTAAATGTCATACTATGTTACTAGCATTTTATAAAAATATTAGTTGATGAAATACATAACTTAGATACTTTCCTTTTCACTACAGTATTAGTTATCACTGCATTTAGCCAGTGTCAAGCACTGCTTGAACAATTTGTGTATAAGAAGTTAAAAGAACTTGATACATGGCAGACTGAGGGACATAAAAGCAAGAATTGTACTGAAGAGAAAAGTTAAAACATTAATGTTGTGCATATACAGAAAAGAATTAAATGAACTAATTACATCATAAAGAACATTCAAGTGCCTTCAGGAAGAAAAAGCATGATCTAATAAAAGTTTCGGTTTTATTTCTTTGGTAACAACCTATCATTCAAAACGTACGGGCCACATGCAAATTTTCTAATATCTTAAAGGATTCCATCTTCACGCATGCAAACACAATATGCCATTTTCACATTTGTTCTTACAGCTTGTCAGAAAATGTGAATCTATAAATAATAAAAGCATTTAGAATTTCTACTATTTCTGGTCATCATTTTCCTCTTTCAAATAACAAATTATTCAAGAGAATGAACCTGTCCTTACTTCATCAAACTTAGAGATTTTATTATAGTTATGTGAACTAAAATCGCTCTCTAATGCAAATGGAATAACCCTATTTCCTTTACTGGAATCACAGTCATTCAAGACAAAACTGAATTTGACTTACTCTCAGAGATCTAAAATGATCCTCTCCAACACTCAATGGCATGGATGAATGCCTTTCCAAACCCACAACAGAAATCATGGAGAATTTAAGAATAATTAATCTCTATTGGATATGGGAAATAATGTTTTCTCAGGTATGCCAGGAAGGATAGTTTTCACCTTCTGATCCGTTGGCAACAAGAATAGACAAAAAGTACAGGACCTGACCTTATTTCTGTCTCAAGCGGTGGAAATTTATTTACCTAAAATACTGTATTGGTTTAAAACAAATACATGTCAAAATACAAAAATATAGTGTACTAAAAATCCTAAAACTAACAATATTTTTTAGACCTGAGTTGCATCTCAGTCTACATTTCATCCAAAAAAAAACCTCATTTTAGATGGGCATGTTAATACATTAACTTCTTGTCATGCTCAGAATTATGAAATTCACACAGGAGACTGTGTGTATCACAGAATTTTGCTTGTCCAGCATTCAAGGTTGTTCCACAGTTTACTTGGCACAACAGATTGGAATTACAATAATAAAAGATCCAAAAATTAAGAATCTCAGGAATTCGTAATCTCAACAAACTTCTCATTCATCTGTTGACCCACACAAAGCTTAGAATTTACTTCCAAGGAAGAAACAGTATTATTCAGCATTCAGATAATCAATGCTCCATTGTGCTGCCAGCGATGGTGATAGAAATATCCACCACAAAAAAGTGGCTCAACGCAAATTGTTTGGATGCCATCAGTATTTTCCGGTTTTATATAAAGCCAGTTACTCTGCCACAAAGAAAAAACAATACGTACAGGAATCAGAAAAGAGGGTTGTTAATTAAAAGATATTTGCATAAGAAATGGCAGTGGTAAAAACTTTACACTTCATCTCTCTCATGCCTTAACTATCTTCTACTAAGTATATCAGCAAGACTGCCACGAGCAGATGCTAACACTGTAATTAATTCTCAGGACCCTTTTGTTTTACTATGGGGACAGAACATGAAATACTTGGGTGAACTAAATCGAGCATCAAGTACATTGAGTTTGCTGATGGCAAATTGATTTTTTCACAGCAGGCTATCAGTACCATTTCAGACAAGCATTTCATTAAGATACCGCATACATAACTCCTCATAACTTTGAACTACCTTCAACACAACAGTAGGATCAAAGAGCAATCAAGTCTTTAAGGCTATTCTTAAAATAAAAAATGGGCACTTGACACCATGTTCTCCAGACAAACCTAGTGAAATAAATTCAAGCTCAAAAAGCTTGCTTGTGCAGCATTTAAGTTTACTAACAAAATAAATGGCAGGAACTGACTGTTGCATAGCAATTTCTTTCTATGTGAATTTACTAGCATTCTCCTTAAAATGTTTTAAACACCTGAAACCAATTCTAGATGAAAACTCACACAATCCTGTTACTCTACTTTTTTCCAAATGGTTTGTCACAGCAGTGCTCCTCTGATCACCAGGCACAGAGGACAGCTAGCTTGGCAGCAAAACTGAATATAGAGAAATATTTTCTACAGTGTTTGACAGGCAGTTACGTCATTCCTCTGTACCTTTCAGGGAGTTTGACATGAGGATGGATGCAATAACAGAAATGTCCCAAGAAATAGAGCTCCAAGTAATGCTACTGAAATAAGCTAATACTCTACCAATATTCTCCAACTCATCCCATTAGAAGGGCCTCTACTACCTGTTACACCATCCGGTTCAAAGTAAGAGGCGAGAAGGAACCTGTACAGCAGAAATGAGAAGTGGCTTTGAACTAGCAGATGCAGAAAACTGTACTGCCCATCATAATTTCTTTTTTAAGTGACCCAGAGCTCAAGAAGTTATGAGACTGATATTAAAACTACTATGTTCAAGTAAAGAGGCAACACATAAATTATTCACTTAGGCTCTAATTCGGATTCAGCAATGACTAAAGTTGTTCCAGCTTAACAAAACTTCAAAGTAACAGTTCACACTAAATTACAGTTCAAGACAGAGGGAAAAAAAGGGGGGGGGAGGGGGTCAAACCAGTATTTCCTCTAGGTTCAGTTCAATTAGCTTTACTTACAAGAAATCCAGTGGAAAAAATTGCTTGTTCATTTACTGTTTTCTTTTCTAACTTCCCAGATAGGATCACTGGGCCTCAACGTAACAAGAATTTTTAGTTAAAAGCTCAGCCTTTCTTTTCAACTTGCGGCTAGAGATGGCACTGAACTCTATATAAGGTAGGAACAGGAACCACCAATATTTCCTCATCTTCATATTCAGGCCTGGCAGATGCTACTAACCCTCTCTACCCATCTCATGAAGTCTTATCTCCCACATGTGCTAACATTTGCTTCTCTATTGCCACCACCGCCCTCCTATTCCCCTCTATGTTCCCACCCTGCTGTTCCTTTCTGTCATCCCATATTCAGCCACATGCTCGCAGGCTGCAGCCAGGCCTCTGCACTGATCCCTTCTGCCTGCTTCTGCCATAGCTCGCTCTCAGCTAATTTTTCTCAGCACTTTGTTCCCTTCAGTTCTGTTATTCCCATGATACTCCCAGTGCTCCCCATGCCTCTAGCAGTAGAGGCCAGAATTTTTCTAAAAGCATCCGGATTTCATTCCCAGTGGGAGATACTAGAGGTACTGGTCCTCTCTACCACACAAATCCAAACCTGAACATGTCAAGGCAACCATCAACCTTGGGAGAGCCTACAGTCTTGCACCAAAACCAATGAGAGGTAGCAGACACAGTTAAAATAATCAGTTGGTAAAGTATATACTCACCAATCTCTAATGGCAGAGTTGAGTTCATCTGCGAAATAAAAAATTTGAGTCATATATATAAGTAATATATATGAAGTAATATATACTTACAAGCAATATAAAAATTTTTTAAGTGTGTGTGTATATATATGTATTTATATATATAAAATATATACGTATTTAAGTGGCCTGAATTAGGACAGAGTGTCAGATTATATTTGAAATTTTGTAATTGCAGGAGTTTTTATTTTTTTCACAGCTTGCTTAAAAGTTTGTTAGCTAAGAGTTTTAGGTGGCTTGGTCTGTGTTCATTTTAACTCAAGCCAACCATTCCAAATACTTGGATGTTTTTTTAAAGATTTATTTCCAATGCACAAAATATGGGGAATATTAGGAAATACACTATTTTGTCAATATGGGAAAAAAACCTTATTCTTCATGCAAAAAATACAATAAAATATCCAACTCTGTGACCCCTCAAAAAACGTAACTATTAAACCACAAGCAGAGCTTTCCCACTTCTGTAGCACACTGCAGATACTTAATATGATGACACAAAAAGTATTTTTTTTAATTGGCTGTTCCTTGTTGCTTTCTATACAGTGTTGCTTTCCCTGTGAGATTTAAAATGGTAAGTAACTAGAAATTAGGAAGAGAATTAGTCCGTTATTGTGTATCAATGACACAATGATTAATTATATTAGTTTACTGCCCCTTCTGCTCTAAAACCCTGCAGTTACAAAATGAGTTTTGTTCAATATTCCAGAAGGGATATGAGAATTAAATTTATACAATTTAACAAATTCCTGCAGGAAAGCCACACTCATCTAAGATAGTAGATGGATGAATCTTCTAATTTATAATAATATGCAGATGGCATGCCCCTTCCTGAGCAATGCACAGATAGCAAGCTACCCAAATGAATCAGAAAAAAACAACCGCAAAGAGGCTTGGGTGGAAACAGATCAGACAAGTCTGAGCTTGAGAGTTTTGTCGGAAGGTAGTCGAAAAATTGTATAGTAATTCAATCTATACCTAATAATATACTTTATTTTACCAAGTTCTAATATTTTAGACAGCCTAAGTGCTTCCTAAGACCTTCTGAATATGAAATACGTCAACGGCTACCTGGGGGTTAGAGGTGATGGACGGAGGTTTAGGATCACTACCGTACAAACAGGAATCTCCTCATCTTCTACGTCTCCTGGTAAATAACGCAGTTTAGAAAGAGTATTTATACCTGAGGGACAATGTTTTTGCCACAGTTTCGATGTCATAAAACACAACTACAATCCTACCTTCTCACCGCTTGCCTTTTGCATGGCGTTATTAAATAGATCAAAATGTTTGCTTTAAATTTTCTATTTTTTTAATTTGGTGTTGACGAATGATGCTGGAGAGAGTTCTGGGAAACGAAATCTGTATCTTAGCCAGAGAGCAGCTCTGGTAATGGAACAGAGACTCTGCCAGCTAACCCATGTGCCTTGCCTTGACACACACACTATTCCCCCATTTTGGAATATCAAAATAAACTAACTGTAGTGATTACTTCTGTGTTTAAATGAATAATACAAAGCAGAACGAAACTCCTATGTAAAGAATGCACAGTCTTCATGGGACCAGGCTCTAATCAACTACGATGCAGCTTTGATCAAAAAATTCAATTCCTGCACTGTGGTAGTATATGCAGTATAATCAAGACAGATATATTACTGGGAAAGAAAAAAAAAAAAAAAGAAGAAGAAGAAGTAGCAGTAAAGCTGAAGGGCATATTTATGGCTTGATTTAATAAATTGGCATTTAATATCACCAACATACTTTATTTCAGTAAAGTAACTCTTACGTGACCTTTCCAGTAATCTCTGGATAAACTGGAATAGCATGGGCAAACAGAGAAAGTTAATATACGTTACCTAAAACACTTTTAATATCAAAATTGAAGCCTGTACTTTATGGCAAATTCAGTTCGTAAAAACGAAAACAGCCTTACTGTTAAGAGAACATCAAGGTCTTCAACTACTAAGTGAGAAAAAAACAGTGGAAAATTACTCGTTTTAAGACAAATTTTGCAAGAGCGAATCCAGCGAATTCCAGATAAACCGCATTACGCACGCACGTCGCCTCGGACGCGTGAACGGGCTTCGCCCGCGCGCGCGAACAGCCGCCCCTCTCCGCGGCAGAACATGGCGGGGGCGCCGCGACGACCCGCAGCGGTCGCCCCCGCCCCGCCGCCTCGCGCCCCGCCGCCATCTCGCGGCTCGAGGCCCCCCGCGGGGCGCGGCGCCGCCGCCGCCGCCGCACTCACCGCGCCGCGCTTCCCTCCCGGCCCCGGCCGCGCTCCCGGCCCCGGCCCCGGCCGCGGCCAGTACCGGGGCCGCGCGGGGACAATCGCCGCGGGCGCGGAGCCGCACCGCCCCCCCCCCGCACCTCCGTGGGGTGGACCGGACAGCGCCGCCGGGCCGGGGAGGGGCCTCGGCCCCGCTGCCGCCGCCTCGGCCCCGCTGCCGCCGCCTCGGCCCCGCTGCCGCCCCCCTCGGCCCCCTCGGCCCCGCTGCCGCCCCCTCGGCCCCCCGCGCGCGGGCGGCAGCGCGAGGAGCCGGAGCGGCGCCGCGGTGCCGGGCGGGCGCGGTAGCTGCCCGGCGAGGAGGGGCAGCCCCCCGCCCGGCGCGGTAACTGCCGCCATCGCGCCGCGCTCCTCAGGTGCGCGGAGCTGCTGAAGGCGGCGGATCGAAGGCGGCGCGGCCCGGCCCGGCCCGGCCCGCCGTGCGCGGCGCCCCCGCGACCACCGCTGGGTGCCCGCGCCTGAGCTAGGCACGAGCCAGGCGCGGGTTAGGCACGTGTACCGAGGGTCTAGCTGCGCACGCGGGCTGCTGAATTTTAAAATACTGAAAGTAGTTTGTATTGGATATGGAAACTAAAGAGTGAAATAAGTTTTTTTTTTTTTTTTTTTTAATGTGAATTTCAAGTTGGTGCTACCACCTGTTGCTTAAAAAAAAAAAAAAAAAAAAAAAAAAAAAAACTTAGAGAGTTGCTACCTACCACTCTGTAACACTGAAATTCAGAGCATTCCCCAGAAAACTCCCATCCAGAGATTTGCTGTTGTCCCATCTACATCTCGTCACTGCGGTCTGGGTAGGAACTGAAGCGTGACTCTGGTCCCCGTTTCCAGCCCAGCGCTGGATCAATCACTTCCCTATCTGCTTTGCTGTAAGCATGCAAACGGACTTGCTCCGTTTAACTGGCGTTGCCTTTAAATAATTCACCTGCTGCGTCCGGCAGGCGTTCCACGTAAACGCCGGCACCGCGGCCGCGCAGGCTTGCTCTCGGGTAGCCGTGGGCTACGTCCGAGAGGCGAGTCCAGGCCCAGTGTTGTGAGATAACAAGTTCTGGTCTGTTCATAAAGCTGAAGAAGTTGAACTACAAGAGTTACCATCCGGCCTGCCCGTAATAAATAGTTTAGTGCTTGGCATCAGATTAATTCGGACCTAGATAGGTTTATCTCAGAAAAATATAATATATGTAACATAAATGCTTGTATTTAAGTAATACTCTCAAATGATAACATTTGTTAAGAGTATCGTGTATAATAAAATTTCAACAAATTACAGTTGTTTTCCTGAAGATGCTTACCAGTGGAGAGAGGGTGAAAGCAGCAGGTGCACAGCTTCGTAGCAACGGTTATTCCTGCAGCTGGCTCGCAGCACCCTTTGGGGATCAGAGTGTTAGAAGCTACATGAAGTAGTAGCTATACATTTTCTTTTCCAAAAATTTCAGTAGTACTCTCCGTGCTAAAAATACCATCATTTCACTTACGTGGATACAAATACCTGAATTGTGTGATTGAAGTGTATTTTATTTTCCAATAAAAAGCAAAGGAAAATGATTTTCTTTTAAAAAGCACTTTTATCCTGTTCATTACACCTTATGAAATATATATCGGAAGTTACTGCAGTGTAGCTGAAGTAATAGAACAGGGGAAACTCGGCTTGCACTGTGTGAAAGTAGCTCACCTCAATGGCCTCTCCCTTTGTCATACATGATTAAAATTTGTGTTGACCCAACGAGATGGAATGCACCCTTGCTTACATTGCAGGCGGCAGACAAACAAGCACTGTATTATAAGGCTGCTAGAAAAAACTGAATTCCTGAATTGCTAAGCAGTACATGGCACAATAGTTTCAGCAAGGTTCTCTCAGTACATGTAGTACACAGTTTCAGCACTTTACTGTCTTAGCTGAACAGAGGGGGAAAAAGGAAAAAATAAAGGGCAAGGGAAACAGAGTACTAAACAAGAGGTAGCTGGAACAGAAAAGGAAAACTATTGGATTTATGCAAATACATTATATTAAAAGGTAGGTGAAAGTAAATCAAGTTTAGCAGAGTTAATAAAAATCTTCCAAATAACTTTTTCTAAGCTCTTCTGGCCTTCTCAGTGTCTTTCCAAGAGCCTGACACCTCCCGCTGAAATGAACACTGACTCCTCCTAACTTCAGTAGCGATTGATCATTAAAAAGGGGAATTTAAAAAAGCCAGCCTTAAAAATATTTTCTGGAAGTATCATTTGCCTTTGAAACCAGTATTATTGGCCACATTTCCAGAGTTTAGTATTAGACCTCAGATACGCTCTATTTAGTACCCAAAGTTTTAAGAACTAAGGTAACAGATGAATCAGTTACTCCGCACAAATTAATATGCATTCCTTTTACGCCAATGCAGACATGTTTGTTTTTTTCCTTAAGAAAGATTATTCATTTTCTAGATGTACACAAATGGGTTTGCATTTTGGCCAGCACTAGAATAATCTGAAAACGAGTGAAATTTGCTCCTGTCACAGTTTAGAGATAAACCACGCTTCTCCCCCTTTCGGGAACAGTTTCAGGACATGCCCGCTGAAGTTGCGGCACTTGTGCTGTCCTTTTCTGGAGGCGGGGAAAGGTTGTCTCCCTTTTCCCTGCATGGCGGGAGCCGCAGGGCAGAGCCCTCAGCTGCAGCCTTCCTCTGTCCAGCCCGGGCACGGCTCCTCCACTTCCCCTCCGACCAGGGGTGCCAATACTTTGAGAGCTTTCTTCAAACAAAGGCTTCTTCAGTTAGAAACAAGGCTAGTTTAGGAAGATGCCAGTTCTTTAATAGAGTGCCATCTCTTTAGTCTTTCAGGCATCCTTTCCAGCCTGGCTTCAGCTTCAGTTCAACAAAAGCTACACTGTAGATCAAGCAGAGCCTGAGGTGACAGTGACATTGGTACATCTGTGACAGGCCACTTCCTGGAGGAGTGGTTGTAACCTGACTTGCCAGGTACAGAAGAAAAATTGCATGCTTGTCTACTGTGAATCATCCAGGTGACACCTTTGAGATACCTGGAGTGCAGATTTCTGTTCCCATGCACAGCTGCAGCGTAACTGCGTTATTTCGGCCGTGTCCCTCCCACCCCCAGGAAAGCAGGCCATGAGCCAACTCGCGCAGACACCAAAGCCACCTCAAGTAAGGGCCGGAGGGCTTTGTCTAGGGTAGGTGATAATAAAATATGTGATCTAATTAATGCAGAGCTGTTTTCAGGGCTTTTCTGCTCCATTGTCCTTGGCCAGATATCTGGCCAGCTAACTGCCTTTTTGGGTCAATTAATGCAGCATTGCTCTTCTGAAGTACTGGCACACTTAGAGCGTGCAGCCTCTTTTCATGACCAGAAGCAATCCCTCTATTCAGATCTGAGAGGTTTCAATGTAACCTTTCCCAGCTCTCGGAGGCTGCTCCCAGCCTGCCTGTGTTGTAATTTACCTCTGCTGTGCCTGGGTAGAGCTGACCCGCATAGTTCACGGCGGTCTCGTACAGACCCATCACTTGTTTATCCCATTTGGTAGCCTGTACAGAGGAAACACAATGAATGCATCTATATTCCTTCTACTGAAAGGTCCAAGCTGAAATTATCTGTTTTCTTGTCAGGAAACTTGAAAACCAATAGCAGTAGGAAAGCAAGTATTTCTTTCAAATAAATGGTATCAGTTCATAGGAGAATAAGGATTCAATATTACCCCAATACAATAACAATAGAAAGGCAAAAAGAGAAAACACATCAAAGCCTCACACAGAAGATGATGCTTTCTCATACTGTATTTCATCTTTCTAGTTCAAAAGGTTAAGTACAAGTAAGAGCCACATAAAAAGTAAAAGAACCACTGAGAAAGCTGCAGTGCTCCTCTTGGTCAGTACAACACAATCTTGACCTTCATGCCATAATAGTAAGCCAGAGTTCTTGAAAAGAAGCATTGTTTCAAAAGAGTAGTTTTTTCAAGGGTGAAAAATGCCTGTTAAGAAATAGACTGAAACCACTGAGGTCAGATTATGTTTGACAAGTGACATCTATATTTCTCTATCTGGATGGGGAATTTTTGAGAGCTCTCACTCCTCTGCGCCCCTTAGCTGTGCTTTGAACAGAATCTGCTACAGGTGTTTACTAAAGGAAAGTCCACAGTAAAGCTTTAGATATCCTTCTCATTACCTAAATATTTATCTTGTGTGTGATGTGTTAATGTACATGTTTTTCTCCTTTGCACTTGCAAAAAGTTATTTTTGTCTCTGATAAGTGTGGCATTAAATAAGCAGTAGATGAACTAACACCAGTCCCCACGTGCTGGTAGCAGCACCAGAGGAAACAATTTCAAGAGATGGAAAATTACGTGGGTTATCGTATGGTGGTGCAAATCTAGTAAAAGCCCACTTACAGATGCACAAGAGTTTTTACATCCTTCACAGTACAGAGCATAACGAGCTTATAAAGTGGCAGTATCTTTAACTATTTGCCATGACAGTGACAATGTGACACTAAAAGCAGCAGTGTCATCACGGTGGGTGAAATTCAGGAAGCATCCTTTGAACACAGGCACAAAACAAGAAATGCTCATCTAAATTCTTTTTAGACAACCTGACTTTTCAAAGCTTGTAAAGTGCTGCACTTGTATTACTTTCTCAATGCAGGTTTATTCGAGGGGAAAAAATGTCATAATAGAGGGCAAATATTAGCAGCACACGAAAACAGCAAAATCTTGGTCTTCAACTTTAATTTTGTCATTTCTTTAGAGATCGGGGTCTTTTAGCTCCATCTACTGGTACCACGTAATCTGCAATGCCTGTAGCAAGCCCAGAGAGCCCGCAGGGAGGCAATATTCACAGGGACAAACCCCAGGACAGCCAGCGGGCAGCTGTGCCTGGAATTGCACCTTTAGTGCGATCCTTCCCAGGAGGCTCCTGCTAAGTGAGAAGATCCTACGCTATGTGATGGTACTGACTGGTACCGATGTTTAATGATGTCTGCAGCTGGAACACCTGGTCAGGAGGCTCAGGCACACCAGCTGCTCTCATCAGCCTGTGCAGTGAGAAAGGCCCCAACAGACATATAGGAATCTACTGGAGAGATAAAGCATGTTGTCTTCATAAAGCTATTGAAAATCTCAAGTACCTTTAGAAAAACATAGAGAATCCATAACTTCTAAGCATTTACAGAAGTCATCATTCTAACTTATATTAGGCTCCTTTTCCTCTTTGTGACACAGGCTTATGCTGAGTGACTGGGGATTACATGTATTCTTCCTGAAAGGAAAAGCAGGCAGGGAGAAGGTTATTGACTGCCCAAAAACATGACTCATGCGAAGTGACATCTGAGATGCCCTAAAGTACTTGCAACAGCTACATGGGGTGGGCAGATACAGCAGAGAGGACCTGGAGGAAACCCATGCCCTTCATTGCCAGCCACTGAGGGGGGCAGCACATTTGAGGACATTTCAAAAGGCTCTAGGAGCTTACATTTCACCAGGTAAGTCAGTTGTGCCCTGATTGTCAAATCTCTCCAAGCTGCCTTTTTTATCTTAACACTAATGCCCCTAAGATGGTTACCAATAAATGGTAAAAAAGAAAAGAAAACAAACGAACAAACAAAAACACACAAGCAGACAAGTTCCCTGGTCCAGTTTTCTTTTTCCTATAGTGTCTCGAAACAGTTCCTTTTCTGGTTCTAGAGAAGTAGTTCTTTCTGGGTTAGTATGTCAGTCCTGCCACAGGGGGGACTGGCCTTTCAGACATCTCCAAGTTTAAATTTAAGCATCATCTTTTGCTAGGAAGAAAATAAAGGGGAAAATGTTATTTCCCTCTTTCCCCATAATATGAGATTGAGGGAGCTATCATGAGATACATAAACTGTTTTCTACAGGATACTTAAGTGAAACAAATAGGTATAATTGCGGTTTTACAGATCTCCTAGCTAAAATATTTATACTCAGCTGCCACATTACAGTTTGATTCTCTATTATAAATACATAGATTAATTTTTGTAAAGGTCTGTACATATTTTAAACTAAAGGGGAACATATAGCTTGGTAGCTACTTCAGAGAGAAAGAAAACACATTAAAACTAAAAGGCACAATGATACAGGAACCTCTGGGACCTGAGAGAGATTTCTTGTTGCCTGCAACAACTAAAGTCGTGCTGCAAATCAGCAGAGGGAGCCAATTGCCGTGTTTTAGAAGTACCAACTCTGCTTAACAGCCTGCACGCCAAACCTGTGCAACACCTCCCGCAGACGGGCGAGTCTCCCACTGATGGGGGGTAGCCAAGAGATAGCCTTATCGGTGTCACTTGGGAAATGCTGGGAAAAGCTGAGCTTTGCTGTATCGTGCAACTTTACTGACCCACTCAGGCTGTGCCACCATGTCTGGAAGCAAGCAATACCTAAACGCTTTTGACGACCCTTAGAAAACACAGAGTTGGTTGCAAACAGCTAACTGAGGGAGCAAAAAAGGTTATCTTCCCCCTCACCCAGTACCTCTGTGTGAGCACCTTAAATCTTCTCATTCAAGATGTGGAAGCGCTTCTGCTCAAACCAGTGCAGACACAGGTATATATAGTGTTTTATTTCTCTATTGTAAATTTTTTTTTATGAAAAACCCAAATAGTTATATTGCAATGCCATCCCCATAGCATTGTCTTTCTGCATTTACCCACTTTTACACTTGAATTCTCCTTTTGTTCCCATGTGATGAGACACCGTAACACAAAGCACAAACCAGCTAGTTATCAGGAAGCATTTTAAAATCAAAACTACAGTCTTGACACTGTAATATACTGTGAAAACAGGAGCCCATGGCTTTGGGGTCTCTAGCAACCATTTTGTTGCATGGGAATTAAAATAAAAAACATGTTTAAGATTAGAACACACAACCTCCATGACCCCAGTTCCAAGAGTCTTTTCTTCCTGAGATCCTCTCCCCTTATTTCTTGTTCTTCCTAACAGAGGGTCTGAAGGCTAAACTAGCCAAATGACTTCACCTAAATCAGTCTTCATTGCATTTGCACATCTACTGTTGAGGAAATTATCTGATCTGCTGATTATTTAATGACAAACTGCTATATCAAAAACACAGGAGACCTTAACTCAGAATGAGAAGGATGTCATAGGGCTGACAGGTGGCAAGAGGGAGGGAATAATATGAACTTATTTGTAAAGTGCACACACATGATTTGGAAGCAGTAAAATACAGTAAGCACAGAATCAAGCTAATTCTGGAGATATCTTCTCTACTCTAGCCAGACAAGTAGAAGGCTGAGCTCTGTGAAATATACATGTACTCAGATATTTACAGTATTTCCTAATTGGGAATAGTGAAAAGACAGAAATTATATTCTCCCTCCATTAAATAAGCCTCTGCTGTGTTAGTTATCCAGACAGTAGATGAAGGGTGTGCTAAAGGCTCCACTTTTCCCAGCTCGGGGGCTGACTGTGTCCCAGGTGCTCCTGTTCCTCCAGCAGGACGCTGCTGGGCCAGTCTGCATGGTGCCTATGGGATCACAGGCCTCCCGCACACACGGGGCGCAGGCTGGCGTGATGCAACACCACACAGCGCAAGTGGTGAGGGACCAGCTTGGGGCGTGATGCAAGAGTCACGACTAGGCCTTGAAGCAGGCGGCTCAGAAGGGCAGTCCTGCACCCAGCCGATTCGTGCCAGTCAGCAGCACGGCACTGCTGAGGTTTTTGTGTGGCATTTCTACAGTCAGAAAAGAGAGGTGAAGCCTTCCTTCTACTTGAATAATATATTACTTTGGGGGAGCCTTTATGAGCACATTCTCTGAAGGGAACTCATTCTGCTTGCAACTATTCTGAGATAACTTCACCCAGCTGGAGAGGATCATCATAGTATCCAAACTGCCCATGCCAGTGTGGCTGCTTCTGAGCTGTAAGGCAGTTTTGCAGCAGTATACTGAGTGCTGTCTGCCTCCCCTTCACTAGATACAACTTTCTTGAAGGTAAGAAAAGGTTCGTGCGATTCCCAGTACCACTCCAGAGCTGCAAATGCAAATCTCATGAACATCCCTGCCTCTGTAAGAAATATCTTTGGCCTTGGACCCAAACCTGAACATCTCACACTACTTCAGTGTAACTCCACTAGAGGTTAACTAGGAATGTGCCGAGGGCCACATTCACAGTACATCTCTGCCGCTCACCTGCTCCATTAGCTGATCACACTTTTGTTTTTCACAATTTTAAGTGGGAAATATTTCTTAAGTACTTCAAAACCGTGGGTGAAAGCCATTTGCCAATGTTCCTAAAGCTCTGAGACCATGGAGAAAAGAAACAGAAGGAGCCAGTGTTTAGGGCACTGAATTTTTAAAGTGTTTTTTTCTCATAAAGTAAAGCCCATTTGTATGTCTGAATATACTGCCATCCAGATGCCTGAGGTATTTACAACTATGTGCTAAGATGTAGCACAGAGTTGAGTTCAAGGAGGAAGTAAGGATGAATTCTGAATTGATTTTCACTTTATTTAAGTTCTACATTGTTGCTTTATTTGTACTCTAGAAAAAAATATCCTATAAGGTAAAAAATATCCTATAAGGTTTGTTTACCTTTAATTTCTGTGATTCACAAAACACGTTTGCAAAGCCTGCTGGTTTTATAGTTATGGTCACATTCTATTAATATTTTCATTATTAGAGATTATAAGTGTTTCCCTTTTACTGATCAGCTGCAGGAGAAAACTGTTTAGCTTGGCGTAATGATCTGTAAATTCAGAAGTGCTGCATCATGCACCACAGGATACACAATACAGTATATACATGAGCATGAACTGTTTCCCTGGGTTAAATTTAGGTCTGTTTTAAAGCTGCTGCAAGAAAAATTAATAACTATAAGAGTGAAGGTATGGTTATCTACCATATGGTTAGTCAATAAATATGCTGACTTACAAAGTACAGTATGATCCAGAAATGTGTACATAAAATATCCCACCACTCCAATTCCTTATTTTGCCTAATATAACACGCTGTCTTCCTTTCAGTGCCTAAAGATAGCACTGTTCTGGTACTTTTTCATTATTGTGCTGTACAGACATTTGCTGGGTCTAATCTAAAACCAAACCAAGCTCTATTAGTTTCTATGAGAATAATTCAATGTTTGGAAGATTGTTTATTCAGCCCAGTACAGGCAGTCAGCACAAGACCTGGCAACCAGCAAATTCTACAATAAAGTCCATCCATGGGAGCAAACCTCACCTGGTCTGAGTTATGGTCTACACAGCTGTTTTGAATATTTTACAATGTTTTCACTGTTAGTTTTCTATAAGGGGTCTTCTGACCATATTTGTGCTCTATCAAGAAGCTCTACCAAGTCTACTATAAAAAATGAAAAAAATGCTACTTTCTCAGAGCAGGGTATCATGGAAGAATGAGCAAGTGCTGAATTTGTAAGAGATAGATAAAAGAGCTACTCCTGCTCTTCACTTCATCAGAAGCAAGAGCAGGCTGATAAGCAAAGATAGAGAAAAATGTTCAAGTATGACTCATTTCCTGCCCAAATATCTGTCTAAAAATGGTGGCTTTTTAAAGTCTAAAGTGAATTCACAACTCTGTTAAACATTATCAAAAAGTCATTCTAGTGGGGTAAACAACGCTCACTTCAGGACTTTAAGTAAGGGAGTGTTGCAACAACGGACATATATTACATCAGCACAGACTATATGGGAACATAGCACCTAAGTCATGCCTAAAATACATAAGTGACATCTTTATCACCTGTGCTGGAAACCTGGATTCCCTCACTGACTTCCTCACCAAATTTTATAACCTTTGCCTCGCCTCAGTACTTCAGTGTCAGACTGCCTGTGGGATACTTCTGTACTGACACAGTTTTTCTAAACATTATAACCAAGGTCAAAACAAAACAAAACAAACAAACAAAAAAAAACTTACAAAGTACAGTACCCAGCATAACCATAAATCAGTATTGCTACTTTAATAAACCCATGAACTATCTGAAACAATCCCAAAAAGCTGTGAAATAGTCCCTGGCCTTCAGGCACTACCCTGTTTGCTTTGGGGGTAACACTTGCATATCTCATCTCCTTAAAGATCTTTTCTTTCAAAAATGTACCACAACACAGAATTTTCATAAAATCTTGTTACAAACTACACCCTATGCAGAAAGAAGTTGTTCGAAAAATACCTCATTTCCAAACACGATGAACAGAAATGGGGCAAGTGGAGCAAGATATTGACAACAGATTAGAGCACTGCAATTTCACATTTCCACAGCAAGTACTCCCACCACAGTAAATACTCTTCACAATAGAGCCAGTCAAATCCCATTTTCCTACAATTGCATATCCCTGTATAAACTTCATCCAATTTACTAAATCCTCTCATAAAAACTCAGCAGAAGAAAATACATATAACTACATGCTAAAAAGGACTTTCATAAGTATTTAGTAAAGAGCAGTAACAGATAGCAGAAGAAAAATGCTTGCAAAACAGTCACACCACTTCTCATTTCTTGCTTCTGATCTACCAGGTAGTTTCAAAAGATATGCATCCTCCTTAGTCTCCACAGCTACCAACTATCTTTATTTTTCCTCAGATGGTCTCAGTGATATCTAATTAAATTCAGAGAAACTCAGCTGATACTCAGTTTTGAAGTTCATTGCCTGTATTTTACACTTGAAGGAGCTGCATGCCCAAAAATTTGTCTATTTTGTCCAGTTTATATATTAAATACAAAGTTACCTATATCTACAAATTCTGTCTTAACTATGTCTTAACGAGCATTACAGGTCTAAAACAACCACTGAAAGGATTCTTTTTCCCTCAAACCGGTAGGCTGCCAGGTCAGGAAGTTTATGCTGATAGTTTTATACTCCCACAAACAAATTGAAAGGAACCAAAAGGGATAAAAAAAAAAAAAAAAAAAAAAAAAACTTGACTATTTGACTGTTTTTGCTTATAGATTTTTTTTTTGAAATTATTCTATAATTCTTCAACTTTCCATATTTTCAGATTAAAATACCTTTTTTGATTCCTTCTGATGAAATACACTGGAAAAGTTTTTTCATCTTATTAGTAACTGTAATATTTCATGGCATTTTAATACACACATACATCTAAGCTACATTTTTTGTTACTTGTGGGATAGTGCCTTTGGTTGTCACTAATTTGTACTAATTGAAAAGCAAAAGGCAAAAATATCTAATTGACATTGAGAATTTCAGCACAAAATAGAAAGCTGATTGCCTGTGTCAGCATAACTGCTTTTATGACCATTCTGCTTTGCTATCACTCAGTAGCTGAGCTAATAAGTGCTAAATAATGTTATATAACCCATACATTAATTGAAAGCAAAATATTTAGAACAAAAACTTCAGACTGATGTGCAAAAATACATTTCACAAATTTTATTGTTCAGTAAAGCACGTAACATATAAACATGCAATCATTCAATGATCTGAATTGATAAACACCTGTTTGTATTAACTCTAATGTCATTCATTCTGCTTTAATCATACTGGAATAAGTACAGCTATAAAATTGTCTGTAGGGGAATGAAAGCCAAATTTGTAGCTGTCATTTCTTCTTTTACAGACCTATTATTGAAGTTTAATAAATCTCTTTTCCAACTGCTTAAGCATGAAGAGGATTTTCCCATTCTATGTGTAACCTATTACCAAAGACAAAGGGAAAAATTCTGCCCTTGGTTGCATTTCCAAGAGCCTAGTGCATTCAATGGGATTCCTACAAAGTTCCCAACAGATGTTTCTGCTATACTTACTTCTAATGGAAATTTCAGCAATTCTTCCCCACCCCACTAACTTACACACTCTGGATTGTGAGGCAGTCTGCATGACAGAAGAAAAACAAGCTACCAAACCTTTCACCTGTGTTTGGGACACAAAAGATGTTCTGATTGTAAAACAGACACCTTTCCTTTCCTACCTGCCAATGTCGGTACCTGTGTACAGCTGGACATCTCCAGAGAAGGTGCAGACACTGGTGGCACAGTGCCACAGCAGACAGACATCACAAGCCGTCACCCTCTGTGATGGATGATGATATGTCTTACAACATACACTGCATTCTGAAGTTGTTCACCCCTGGATTTGGTTTTGAGAGTCAGTCTCATAATTTCATCTTTTTTTTTTTTTTTTTCTGCTTACTAGTGTGACACAAAACCTATGAATATTTTTTTAAACTATTGCTACATCTTAGAGAAGTAACTGAAACCAAGTTAGCCTAAAGAGTGCTCAAGTCTTAAAATCCTGGCAGAACTCATTCAAAGGATAGTCTGTACATGTCAGCAAATTATGTTCCATTTTTAACAAAAGTGTAATATATCCTGGATAAACTTGACTAAAACAGGTGTTCTCCAAAACTAATGGCACAGTTAACAAACCTACAACACCTAAGAAATAGAAGCAGGCTCTTGTTGACTTTGCTCTTGTAGGAAAAAGGAACTGAGAAGTCCACAGTGTCTCCCATTTTTACCTTTGTCCCCTGCTGAAGGCTATATAGCATATCATTTTTGCACTGTTAGTGGTAAGAGGTCTTTGGTGGAGGAATTAATTACCATCTAAGAAAAAGTAATACCTGCAGCACAGATATAGGTGATTAATTCAGCCACAAACTTGCACTTATTTCCCTGTGGCAAGACACTTACTGTTCTAAGAACATGAATTTGACAGAAAGCAAACACAAAGAATTCACATTCAGAAAACGTAAAGTGCATCCCTTCTTCTCTCAGTTTTCCAGTCAGCTTATAATGTCTAGACTTTTATTTTTTCAAAGTAAATAAAAAATCAGCTCACCCCAAGCTAATGGGAAACTATAAGTCACTATAGATAGCAGAATATAACAATCAAGTCTTATTATTTCATATATAAACTTTTACTTTAAAGTGTTATTTTAAATAACATACGTGGTTACCAGATCAAATAACCCATATAAACTATACTGAAAATATCATCTTTATTTACAGGAAATTAATTAAAATGAGCTTTAACTGTGCACAGGATCTTCAACAACTCTTTTTTTCTCAGAACCAGACCATGGCCCAGGTTTACAGCACTGGGCAGGACTAAGGAGAAAGACCCCCTCCCTCCCTCCCTCCCCCCCAAAAACACACACACACACACACACACACACACGAAGAAAGCATTCACCAAGAGAAGATCTTGCTCACCTACTCCTGGAAGAGGTGGAAGGCAGCTTGAAAACTATCGCTTTCTGATCAGGCATCATGTTTTGTTGCCTATCCCACTCTTTGGTTTTACTATTACATGCAACCTTTGCTCAAGTGAACTGTGAAGCTGTTATTCCAGCTCTTGGTGTTGTTCTGCCAATAAACTGTGTTATTTGGGAAAACAAAGGCTTAGACATCCTTTAATTCCGTACGAGCTTCTATATATACATACACTATCATTATCTTCCAGCACTATTCGTAATCACAACTACAAGAAATAACCAAAGAGAAAATTGGGAGTATATGATTATTTTATAGGCACTTCCATAACCATATAAATTGTTTCATAGTTAATTTACTGAACTCCAAAGATGCTTTAAAGAAAAGCAATTGGTTTGGGCTGTATAAAAAATGCTGCTTTTGAGACCTAAGAAATCCCACACTGCTTTCCAGAGCATGAATTAGATACTAGAAGAAGCATTCTTTGCAAACAGAACATCCAGCCTGCACTCAAAATTAGCTCACGTAGAGCCTTAATATTAGCACTATTAGTACTTGCTCTTTTGTGATTTAATGAAAATGCTCTGCTTCGAAAGAAAACTAATCAGATAATCACATTAGACTATCCCATAGGCCTTACTCAGTTAAGCTTCCAGAAAAATCATTGAATAAAACAACAGGATTAAGTCTCTTATGACCACACACGGTACCTATCATAAAACATGGCCAACATTTACACTGAGGTTATAAGATTGTTACATGGTTACCTGTGCTCTATAAAACTGTCATGTTAAACAGATTATAAAATGGTACGGAATATTAGATATTATTAACATGTTACTTATATTCTTTATCATCATTGCCTATCACCAAAACATTAGTACTTCAGTGTAAACACTGCAAAACATGTATGTGATTTAACAGATGGAACATTGACAAATTCAAACACTTTGGATCCCTTATCTATCCATAAGACCTAGAAATAAGGCATATGGTCAGCAGATTAGGAGAAGTTAAGTTAACAGCCTGAGTGCTTTGCTTTCCTCCCACACACCTTAACTCTGTCAGTTACGTTGCTGGATTCCTCATAGCAAATCTGATATCTTCAGGAGGTCACACCTGAGGAAGACTGTTAGCTGGCTGAAACATCGTTCTTTTATTTTTTTTCACTTCCCTGTGTACAAAGGAAACAAATAATGAATAGCTAGAGGGTTTAGTCTTTAAAAAAAAGACAGTGTTTTCTGCTAAGAGGATAACTCTGTGGCCTAAGAGATTTCACTTGCTCAAGCCCACACATTTATACACAACTGACACTTTATTCCACTATGAAAATTTTGACATAAAGTTGTAGAACTGATCACATCTATGGGATAGAAGCTTGACAGTTTTCCCATGCAGCACTACCAAAATTTCCTATTAGTAGCTGTAAACAGAATTAGCAGGGTGGCCACTTAGCAACCAAATGCTTTTGCTTTTGCATTCTTACAGCATGGCGCCGTCTCCTTTTAGGCTGAATACACTCCTGCCCATGCGACGGCCACTGGAAGTCTTTGGAGGGCATTTTGTTATTCTGACTCTCTACATCTTCAGAATCAGAGTCATCTTGTTGCATCAAAGGAAAATGTCTATCTGGATAAATCTCCTTCAGTTTGCCTGCAAAGAATACATCTAAGCATCGTCCAGCCTCAGCAACCTCCGAATCTGGCTGTAAGAGAATAAATAGTCATTTAGAGTTATTGCACACTGAGGTGATCAGGGATCAGAAACAAATTCCTACTCTACCCTAATGCCTTGCCTTGGTTCTGTCTGCTACATTCCCATTAGTCTCCTATGCACTTTCTATAGCCCATTAGTCCCTTTGTATTTACAGTGTAAGTAAAAACTAGATGCTGCTATTAGGGGAAACATTTCTGCACCTATAAGAAAAGAGATGTGCAGTGGACTAGAAAGAATAGCAATCTTAATTTCTTTGGAATTTCTATGCACCTGCATTCTGCTAGCTGTTTTGCTGGATATGCGTGGCTTCTCACAGAAAACCCAGCATCGTTCCAGAAAGTTGTCAGCTAAGACATCCTTCTTTAATTTTTACAACCATACACAGCTCTAGTTCTCAGATACAGCACTTTTATCATTAACAAATCTATATAGCTTCCAAAGAGTTTTTTTTTTTTTAAAAAAAAAGGATTAATCCTTCTGTTTATCCCAGTCATATACCTGATGTCAAAGGAATAGTTACACCAGTGTGACAGACTGAAAAAGCAATGCTCCAGTTTATATGTTCTCATCCCTGCATATTAGTTACGTACATAATTGAACTTTGCACAATTCCAAAACATGAGACGCACGTCAGTCACAAGTTCCTCAGGAGTCAAATAATGTGATTTGTCCTTTTTTTGCAGCTTTCTTCGTATGATTGACAAATCCATTGGCCTTTTTATGATCTGATAATAATGCCGAGCCTGCAATAAGAATAAAATAGAGGTAAACAGATGTAACCTTTTTAATTAAAACATTTCATCTCCAGTGACTTCTACTCAAGTTTGGATAGAAGTCACTGCAGAGGATTCCTTGCAGAGCAAGGAATAGAGGTCTAGTCTCATAGCATCTGCATTTACACATCATCTTCCTACTTGCCTTTTTAGGTTTGATTAAAAAAAAATATTTGCTTGCAAGACTGATCTTGAAAACAGCAGGCTTCAGTGACTATTCTGCTATTTGCACTTCCTATAGTTCATCCCATGATAAAACTGTTGTCATTTAACCATAATCATAAATATATGTGTAACATTGACAATTAGCTAATATAAAGATAATGTGCTAGGATACTGGCAGTTGATACTGTGGGAAGTAGTCTGCCTAGCGTGACTACAAGTATAGTACCATACTCTCTCTGTAAAGTCTAGCAAAAGTTTATTTCAATGGGCACCCGTTACTGCTCCTTAAATTCTTCTGGATCAAAACTTGAGCCAGGGTTATTTCTAAAGTAAACCTCTCTTATGGCACTGTAACATTCTTCATATATGCAGCAGGTCAGCAATTCTAATCACCAGAATGCCTCATTTCACCTTAGTGTCCTACAAGCTTTAACACCCAAACCTGGCCCTAGAACATCTCCCAGTATTTACCTGCCTTTGAACTGGCACCTTCACATCACTTGCAAGAGTGATAACACCTACCCTGGGGTGCAAAACTGTTCAGCAAGAGTGCTAGTGAATGTCTTGTGAGAAGACAAAGGAAGAACTTGTGAGCAGCACCACAGTATTCCCTGGATTCCCCTGGCCCACGCGTTTGCAGTACTTACCAGGGGGCTGACTGGCTCATGGAATGGGAGGCTTAGGCTACTGCAGAATAGGGAAAGCAGCAACTTTTCACACTTCTGTAAAATGCAGTTTTAAAATACATTTTAGTTCAAAGCAAGTGAGTTTTGCCCTTGCCTTTAGCTAATCCGTGTTATACTAATGATAAAGGGTGTTTTATGTAGCCTGTGCACTTCTGATGTGAGATGGCACACTTCACTAACTTGGGGGCATCATATAGCATTTTAGCAGTTTTGAAAGTGAGGTTAATAAATTATAGGGAAGAAAAGAAGGATTATCTGATTTCCTTTTCTGTATGTATGTATCTTTCCTGAAAATTTATTTTTATTATTAGATGGAAACTCTTCAGCATTCATCCCTATCTCCTTTCTGTACTCCACTTCTGGACTCACTCTTCCTTGGCTCTTGACTAAAAGAACAGCAGCAGCAGAAATGAAATAATTTAATGGAAAACATTTCACTCAGTTCATATTCCATTCATACAAACAGGTATAAGTTATGTAGCTAGCAGCACTGTATGTAAATGATTATGTTTAATCATTCATCATTAACATTAACTTGCAAAATACTTATATTACTCTTCCTCTGGTTTTTTTCAGTGAGGCCAAGAAATGTGCTGTGAAGCAGTTCATAAGCCATGACTGTTAACTGAGCAAGGGAATTTCTAATTAACTCCATTTTCTAATTAGCACTTCATTAATCAATGCCCAGATCACAGCTATTTCTGGCTAGTATAGCCCAATGCAGTACAGACATGATCACATGAAGTCCAGAAGTTATACTCAACCCTGCAAGGAAATAGTAGTTCACGTCTGGAAACAGATGAATTTTTGTGGTACTGTGGCTAGGCTTATAGGCTTTGCCATGGGGCTGCAGTGCTTTCAGAATCATTGCTGTTGTCTTTATGTATAGCGCCCAGATTGGACTAGCATCAAATCCTAGATTTAATTAGTGTAGGGCCAGCTCAACATCTGCACCCAGCTGGGTGGACTTAGCCTCCCTGTTCTGCTGTCAGTCACGTACACAGGACATGTATTTGGAACTTCTTGCTTCCTGGTACCAAGTGGACCTTAAGAAAAGCTATTTTTCATAAGAGATTATTAGAGGAAACTGGTAATGAGAATGCAAAGAGTACAGGCTTTCTTTTGGGCTGGGTTAACAGCATCTAAATATCATCTTAAAGGTTACTAATGGTCCATATGAAGTGAACTGATGTTGTGAAGTGAGCTTGCTTTGCTGCTGCTGAGTGTGCCTTCCCTGTTTTGAGGAGAAAGGGATTCCAGATCTGCCAGTCTCATCCTTCTGTAACATGACCTTTGTTGTAAAATTAAATAGGAATTTCTAGAAAGAAGAGAATGATATAACTGAACATTAAGTTAATGCTTTTATTTACTGTCCTCAGAAATGTTCTATTAGCAACCAAGTCAGAACAGTCATACTTGCAATGAAGAGGCCATATACTGAGATCATATGTTCTTTTTCTATATAGTACAGTATATAGTTATTCCCACCTTCTGGTCATAGTCATCAAGGCCATACTGTGCTTTATAACTGTGGCTGTAACGTGTATTTTCACAGTCATATTCTACCTCTGGCTTCACTGCATTACGGCAAAGTGTACAAACCCATTCTCCTCTGCAAAACAACAAAGCAAAGCACTTCTGTCAAATTTTGTCAGCCACATTGCCAAACAACAAACCTCAAGAATCACTGTATTTGGAAATAATTCTAATTTTTAAATGGTACTAGACTAGCAGGCTGTCTTAATCCCGTTGTATCAGACACTCTCCAAGAGATTCAAATCTAATTAGATGTGTAATATTTCAGATAGTACTCATTGCACTTATTCTGGTATAGAGCAAAAGAGAAAGAAAAAATAGTGTTTGAAACTACATACAAAGATTGTGTGCAGCTGCACATATTCTTTTCTTAGAAAATTAAAAGAAAGTACAGCTAGCAATATAGCCAATGGTTAGGTCATAGGAGAAAAACAGATCTATTAAGATAATAAATAAATCATTTACCAAAGAAATCAAGATTTTCACAAAAGGATGTGCTGATGCATGCAATCCCAACCAAACAGATACAACTCAGCATGGGCTGAGTATGTCCTTGCTAGCAGATCCATTTTCAGAAACCCCTCTGTCTTCATGAAACTCTTAGTGATGCAACTTCTGCAAGTTATTCAGGGTCTGAATAACTAGATTAAGGATCATAAAGAAAAATGAATACAGAAACTAATTTAATTTCCAAGAACCTAATCTGGCCTAGAAAGTTTATTTTACAAGGAAAACTTGCTTTTCACAGCATTTTGAAACTAAAGCTTTAATAATGACTTAGTTCTTTGAGAAAAGAGGGAAAAGGACAAATGATGGCACTTCCTGTCTTTTGAACAGAAAGAATAAACCATAATCTCTAAGCTAGTACCCTACATGGCATTTTGCTCCATTGATACTGTTAATTGGGCTTGGCACAAATGGAGTACCCTCTGGATCCCACCTGGTAATGATTTATAACAGAGTTCAGAATTATGCAACAGCAGTAACAAACATTATTTACCCAGCCTCGCTTTTCAAGTTTGATATGTGAATGTGTGTCTAATTCTGGATCTTTGTCACAGGTGGTTTGGCTTTAACAAGTCGCTAGCAACTATATATATGTCTTAGAGAAACCTATGTCCTAAACATTAGCACAAATCCCCCCCAAATTCCTTAAAATTTCCTAAGTGTGACCTTGCATATATTTAAGACAATAGGTCATCTAAAGCTTTATGTTTTGATGCATGAAGAATATGTGGCTGGAAAAACTGAATAGGAGCTCACTGATCGCATTTGTCCTTCTACTAGTCTCTGTTCTTGCAGGGAAGATTCTACCTTTACACCACAGATGTCATATGATGGCTAGAACTTTGACTTGAGTAGGTTGTGAGGATATTTTTAAAACTCAGGTCTGCTCATCCTTTGTTGTACTGGCTCACTAACTGCAGAAAGAGCACAAATGGCTGGCAATATTTCTTGCTAATAATTCACCTAGTTCCCAGTATGTCAGACAATTCTTCCCATTTTAAGAAAAATAAGAAAAAAAAGGCAAGTGAGAGATGCAGTCATTATCCTTCTAAGATTGACATATATATTCCTGAGGATATATTCTGCCCCAAGGCAGTACGCAGAAACTGAATACGTTAGGGAAACGTCACATATACTCACACTGGAAAGCTGAGCAGGGCTGGAACATGGCATGAGAGATGGAACACCTTGGGGCAGTGATCACAGCACAACAGTTCTCCTCCATTAAGACACACAGCGCAGAAATCCTCATTTTCAATTGGATTGATTTCCTGAGTAACTTGAGATTTCTTCATGAGGGAGATGCCATTGCTAAGCTTCTGATCAACGGACAGAGTATCTTCTGGAGGAGATAGTATGTGTCCTGCAGCCTGGGTAAGGGGAACTTCTCTGTCCTCTGAGTCCTCTTTGGATTTTGGTCCTTCAGATGGACTGTCTTTATTTATCTTGAAGGGAGAAAATTTTGGTATCATGTCATCATCATATCATTTTCATATCTAAGGATATAACAGTAATGGTTATCTGCAGACAAAATTTCTCTGCAGTGAAATCTGGTAGAGAGGGCACTGGAGTTCAGCAGTCTGGGCTCAGCTCAGCACCTGTTGCTCGCTGGCCAAGTCAGCTTGGTTAACTCACTTCCTTCATATATCACAGTGTAATAGCACTGTGAGACAGCTGTACAGGTTTCTATCACAGGAAATAGAAACATGATAGTTGGCAATCATATTTGCTCTTTATGATAACTATATTCTATGCAGCATCTATGTCAAATGCAAGTTTTACAGGAAACAGTTCAAAACAAAGACTACCATCTTTTGTTAACACCTGAAATTCCCATTTCCTTCTGTGGAAAAAGGTTCACATACAAGACTTTACTGAAGTTGTAGAAGATTAAACTTCAGGAAGAAAAAATCTGTTATACTGATTTCTGGAATCAGTTTGATCATTCAAAGATACGATGCCTGAAAATGCATTCAGGTCCGTTTTAAGCTATTTATCCTATATTTGTAACAAGACAGATCAATCAGGTTGTTTGTTAGAATACAAAAAAATCACAGCTATCCAATCCCAGTGACTGACTTCCCAGAAATGCAAGTAACACAGAGCAACACAGCTAACAAAAGCTGCATCCTCTCTCTAGATTTAGATCCTACTCAGCCCATCACAGAAGTGTCCAAGGCTGAAATTAATCAACAGACTTGTTTAGTATATAACAACTACCAGTAATTGCAGGTACAAGCCAGTGGGAAAAGGGGCAGAAAGCAAATAAAACCTCAAGCAAATTCCACTCACTTTTATAGCCATACTTGAAGACTGGGACCCACATTCAATTACCAGGAGGAAAGCGCCCTCCTGCTCACTCTCCTGTGGCTGCAGCTTAAACACTGGGAGATCCCCCGATTCTGACACACACATCTTCAGGCGTTCAAGTCGCACATAGGGGATCTTCAGCTCCTTAGTGTCAGCTCTACAATCAAAATGACACATCCTGAAATTCACCCATGTTCTACAAAATTCCCATATGCACACACCTAGTTTCAACATTTTTCCTATGTGTTTGTGCTCTTTTTTCTTTTTCCAACTGTGACTCTTCAAGCTGAAGTACATGCTAAATATTGTAAAAGTGGGAGTTTTTCACTCACATTTTTTCTTCTTGAGAGGGGAGTTTTTTTCATGTTTTGAGAAACAGGAATGGAATCACTTTAACTGATTATGTGTGTAAACATACTACTAATTTCTGTCCTAAAAATTTGCCCTTACTGTGCTCATATATTTTTGTTTTAACCATCCCAGTCCAAGTAATGCTCAATACTTTTCAGTGAAGCTAGCTTCAAAAAGGAATATGGTACATTATTTAGCTTTACTTTAAAATACTAGTAAAGTAATATCTGAAAACAAAATTTTATAAAACTGTTGAGGTAATTTTAATCCTGTTCTCATTATGTTACTCTACTCAGTATTTTTAATATCTAATTGAGGCTAAACAATTTCTAGTTATAAGTTTGTAAATATTTATATTTTCTGGAAAATTGCATCAGAATAACAGAAGTGCATGAACTTGCCACTTCTTTTAAATTTTTGTTTTCAAGTTTAAGTTGTATGTTTACAACTTTCAGAATTATCAGCTACAAGGAATTTGCATTCTTTTCAAGTTTCCCATTAGCATTAAGTATGACAATTTTTCTAAATATATGCATAAATTTTTGTGGCCAGTGCTTCTATAAAAAAAAAAGAAAAAAAATAGACTGTTACCTGACATTCTGATTGCTTTTCATACCCATTTCAAAACGTTCCTTTTCACAGTTATTGGAATCTGGAACAGAAGATAAGAAAATGAATAAAATATTTATAATATCAGAGTCAGATTAGGGTAGAAAGTACTTCAATATTCATGTACTTCTGACTGGTGTTTAATATGATAAGTGAATTATAGAAGCATTTCATCTATATACATATATAAAACGTGTGCTATTTGCTATTCTAGGATCCAGTCTTTGTCTCTCCCTTTTTTAAATCACAGTTCCTATCTTGAATCTGAGGAGCCTTTTCAAATATTTTGTTGAAATGGTTACATTCCCATGGAATTCTGTATTTCCACAGACATACCACATTCATCCAAATACATGGAACTATATAAGTAAATCCTCTTTGCTATACAGCTGTCACTTGAGAGTAACAGACCTACTGAGGTCTGAGCCCTTTAGGCCCAGGAAGTCTCCCCAGTGTCCTACTCCACGTTAAGAAGCTTCTGTTTAATTCTAGTTACTCAATGGCAGGAGAGAAATTCTGCCTCCCACCTGCCACGGAGGGATGAAAGTTACAATATATGATTCCTTTACACCCTCCAATACCATACAAACATATGAATTCACATCTTTACTGTACATAAACATGTAAGTGACTATAGTTCCTGGTTGAGACTAGACACAAGAGCAACAAAACAACTTTGGAGAGATGGAATGGGGTAGAGATGAATGCCCTTCTGGACACCCTTGTTAAGACTAGCACACTGACGAACTCCATAGAATCTCCTTCCTTTCTTAGTAATTAGTTTACTAACAATAAAATAAAATAAATATGACTTTTTGGAGACATGTTAGTGCCATGAAAAAATGCCTTTTTTTTTTTTTTTTAAAAAAAAAGAACAGCTAGCTCAGATCAGGGGTCCCTACCCCATAGCTTGAGAGCAGTATGTTTCTGAGATAGCCTGTTGTTTTTTCTCAGCCATAGGAAATACAATATAATGGAGACTGACAAGGAAAAGTGCATTTCATGTCATTTCCAATGTGTTATTCACTTGCTGTTGTTGCTCAGGTGAAGGTTGGTAGTCATGGATCCAGGCAGAGTTACTAAAGGGTAATGGCAAAGTGAGTTGAAGGAGCATCTCTTGTTGCATTCTGTCAAACTGGAGGACATTTTAGTGGTGCTGGTCCTAATATTAATCAGTATTTCCATCAATAACTTGGTTCACAAAAAAAAATATAAAATTTGTGGATGTCACCAAACCAAAGGGGTTCCAAAGTGCTTCAGGGAACGTTCACAATTTGAAAATGATCTTAATACGCTGGAGGAAAAAAAAATGTCCCTAGTCAATAAAACCTTGTTAGACAGCTGTAAGAACAAAGCTTGTGAAGGATCAGATGCACAAAAATCACCATGGAAAATAACTGACTAGAAGTGTTATGCCAAGAAGAAAATGAAGGTTTAGGTGGCCATTCACAACATATGGGTTAACAATGTAATGCTGCTGCAAAAAAGATAAATGTCAGCCAGCAATATATTGCCAGTAGTCAATACCCTACTCAACTTGGCACCCTGGAGACCTGAGGGGCAACAGTGTTTTTTGGGCAAAACTCCTTAATTGCAGAGAACTCAGAGTACATATAGTAGGTGGCATTAAAAAAAACCCTGATCCATGAGGAAAGACTGAAATCATTAGATTTGTTTAGTTAGGAGGAGGGAGGGAGGGAGGGAGGTGGGGGGACACTGACACAAGCCCCAGTAGGACAGACAGACACCATAAGAGAGAAAATGATGAAATGATGCACAGTTTTTACCACATCCCCTGGGATTAGGATAAGTAGTATTCAGCTGTAAATTAAGCTGAAATGTTTAGATTAGATATTAGAAAATAATGAGTCACTGGAGAGATGCACCAGAAGTAGTGTATTTAGGGAGCACAGAACTGCTAAAGCCAGTAAGTCCTACTGAGAGCCATTAGCAAAGATGCACTGCTTTTGCAGCCAAGTTAATACCTCTCACTGGTGCATGCTGCTTACCACGGTTGCATCATCTCAGACCTCTGCACTGCACTCAGTCTTGCAAGCAAGACCAGAGCCATTCACTACTGGTCCTTCTTTAAGGAAGGGGAGCACCATTGCATTTGAGGCTCCTGTCTTTCCACCCTCCTGCACAACAGGACTAGTACTTTGAACGTAGCAAATCTGTACTATTACGGACCGTGTGACTCTATGCCAGGGCTGTCTTCTGTATGTGGCGTCACACAATCCAAACCACATACTACAAAGCTGCTCCCTTTAAAGAGAGCCTGACTTAGCCTGACTAATACACAGCTGTTCTGGCACTCTTTTTAGGGGTGCTGCTGATCCTTACTACTCATACAAATGATTGTGGCATAATTGTCACAATTTGGCTTAGCGTATATAAGAGAAGACAAATACATTTCCTTGGCTCACTGAGCTGGGCCTTCTTTGTACTAATTAGAATTCTCTGAATATAAATACAGCACAGAGATAGAAATATTAATTCATCTTTTACAGAGAAAAGCAGCCAAATGTTGGCATAAGTCACAGAATAACAGCTTGATCCTGCAATCCCTTGCTTGCATGAATAGTCCCATTGACTTTTAAAGTTTGCAGGAATGAGGCTTTATGGTGTAGCACAACGATGCTGGCAATTTGCCCATGAACAGAGTTAAGCAAGGTCTAATTCTCCATTAAGATTGAAGAAATAGGCCCTGGCCTTAGCTGAAGGAAATTGTCCACAGTAGACAAAGCCAAGGAAAAGCACGTACTGTGCAAAATACTAATCTAACAGAAATTTGCCACACTAGTGATGTGAAGGACTTCGGAGAAGGCACATTATATTTTGTGAGCATTTTTTTTAATTGAATTCAGATTCTTCAAACCAGCTCTTCAATAGTAATAACTGCAGGTCTCACTAGTCAGAGTGCTTCGAAGAGAACAAATACTCAGGTACTTCACACATATACTAGTTTCTGCTTCAGAGCTGAATGATGTTACAAATTGAAGGCATACCATTTCCATTTTTTTCTCCCCAGATGAGATCAAGAACTCTTTTCCATGTGATTAAGTACTTGATAATATTTGAAATTTGCTAGAAAAGCAAATTTATGTGAGTACATTAATAACCACACTGCTCTGCAATACTTGCAATGTGCAGTGCTAAGAAAAACCCAAAACCCAAATGAAATAATGAACAGCCTAGTACCTTCTTGATTCCTAAGTTGTCTCATTCTGGCATTCAGTGGCAGGAAAGTAGTATTGCTGAGCAGTTCAGAAGGAGAAGCACAATGCTGAGATTTTTTGAGTGAAAGATTGATAGGTTCTTCCAGCACTTTTTCCATAGAAAGAGTGAATTCGTTTACATCTTGCCCAGCTGTAGCCAAGTTGTCTTCTACAGGATGATTCACAGTATGGAAATCTTCATTTTCCAGCTTCAGGGGAAAACAGATAAGTTTTATTATTCATTTCTTTTATTTCCACCTTAAGAAAATACTTCATAATCAGTCCTCAAATACCAGTAGAGGAGCAAAACTTTACTTACTGAAATAGCCTTTAGCTGACTGACTCTAACCATAACAAGTGCTATCACCGAATGTGGATTTCCCAGCAATAAATGAGTTTCAGTGATTCTTACCTTGCACTTAGCATTGGCCTGGAGTTTATCACCTGGTACAAGGCTGGCAGTTGCCCTAGGGCTCAAGTCACCTGGAGCTCGGCCCAAGGCCAAGCTGTAGCTGGGCACCGAGACTGCTGGTGTATTACAGTCACGAAGAGTGTTCTGGGACGGGCTGCGTGTTACAGCTGCTGCACCTTGCATCTGTGGATCAGCTGACCTAGATAACCTTGTTGAAGGTAATTCCATTTCTAAACTGTCTGAAAAGTCCACAACGTTTAACGAAGATGAATGCTGGGGAAAGGAAAAAAAAAAAAAAAAAAAGGAGCAGCTAATCAGCTTTTAAGCGGCAAATGCTACTGTTACTTCTAGAATGCACGAGATACTGTATTTCAGTCATGATTAATGAAGCAGTTGGGTCACAACAGCTTGAAAGTATCTACTGTAATCTCATACCATCTACCAAAGCTTTACAGTTTCTACCATTAAAGCTGAAAACTGGAAAAGGAAATGCCTAAGTTTCTCTTCTGTAAACTACAAAAATTGTTTTTTCTTGATCATTTCAAGGGATCCTGATTTTTAATTCTTTATGGTGAATGGGAAATCTAAGCATTTAGAATATTGTACTAGATCTATACTTTATATAAGCCTTACTAGCATCAGTTAAGTTAATCCAAAGGAGAAATGATTCAGATCTGACCTAAGTGGACAAAACTGTCCTTACTTTAACGATGCTGAATACTTTATGCTACTTAGTGAGTCTGCCCCATTAAAACTTAAGGCGCTTATCCTTTACAATACCAGAGTGCAAATGGAAAAACATCTCAGGTACTAATAAGGAAAGGATGCACTTATCTAGTTTTCAAAGAAAGGGAATAGCCTATCTACCAAAGTCTGAAATAATAATTTTAGCAATATGTATGTGCTACTGTCTCATGATTTGTCACTGTCAAAAACACAGAAATACTGTTATGCAAAACAAAGCAAATCCATTCATCTAGGTGACTTCCTTAAGCTGCCTGACATCCAGGAATGTGTGACAGAACTGAAATCATGACACTTCTAATGCCCATATAAGGCAAATATAAGAAGCCTTAAGTAGTATGCAGATCTGTGTCATTTGAATATGTAATTTTCCATTTACTTTATCATAGTTCATTGGTGCTTCATTACCCTTGATAATTCACTGAATAAATCCTTTTCATTTGACTACAATACAGTAAGTAGTACTCATTATAATATAAATCAAGACAGAAATAAATGTGTTGATTGCATCTGAATTGGAGTTTAATTTCATTGTTGCACTGATTTTTTTTCTGTTATGTATTCATAATTGGTCTGTGACTTCTAAGTGAAACAGAAGGGACCTGTGTTGTAGATTTAATTGGTATTTTTCTCAGCTATTACTCTAGGTTTGGATTTTGACAACTTTTTCCATCTTAATCAGGCAGCAGCAAAGGGTAGTAATCTAGATTCAGCTGTCAGTTGAGCTTGCATAAATCCTACACAATGCCAAGGAAGTCAGTCTTGAATTCCTCTGCTTATGAGGCATATCACCTATGTGCTAAGAGTGCACTCTGCCCACAGACATTAATTTCCATCTGAGGATGTAATTTAATTTCCTTTTCCTCACTTTGTAATAGACCCTAGAGCAGGAGCTTTGCTTGAACAGCAATTGTTGATCCAGGATCATATTCAATGAGAGAAAATAGCCTGCATTAGAGACAGAAAGAGGTCAGCCAACCTGCAGTGTCAGGGAAGGTTTACACCATTCTACAACAGGGTGCTCTGCTAAGGCTGTTTTAAAGAGTCCCAGGGGATCTTTCCAATGTAGGAGGAACTCCAGACGGTACTGTGTCTCTGCAGCCACCATATAGACCATTTTCCTTCCCCTGAGGCTACTTTTCCCTAAATCTAGGCTGTGTCTGGGCTATAAAAACCTCTTGGAACTAGCTGGAACCAGTCAAACAAATCTTTTGCTTATCATACATTTAAGTTGAAAACTAGAACACAGCAAATGAGGAAATAATGCATTGATGGAGACACCATTTCCGATATAGTCCTGACAGAGCAATCCTAAGATTTCTGAAGTTTCTAACCAAAGGAATATATCTAAAGCAAAAAGGAATCCAGCCTTCATGGTCACACCTAAAGATGATCATAAGTACCAGAAATATTTAAATATTTACTTGTTGTGATAATTTGCTTGTGATGGTTCCTGGACATGCAGTGGCAAATGTGGCAGTAAGAATGCCCTGCTGAGTATGCATTTATCTTTTTGTTCCATCACTCCTTTTCTTTGTATGCCTTTTTCAGATCATAAAATAAGCTATGTGGATTGTTCTTATATCACTTAACAGAAAATCAAAAAAAAAATAAGAAGCAGGATTCCTGCTTGAACTGAACAGATGAACTATAATCAGTCTTACCTTTTCCTCTTATTTCAAAGTCCATTGTAAGCATTAAGTCTCTGTGAAGTAGGCAGCTATTTATTTCGTCAGATTCTCAAAAGCATAAAGCATTCCAAATTCTTATTTGAGTCAACAGGAACTCCCTAATGCTGGGCTCCATTGGAAATGGGCCTGCTGAGGCACATGCATGGTAAGTACATCACTCAAGGCTGCAGAGCAATTTAATAGGAGACCTTATGGCTATTCTCTTCTAATCTCTACACACATCTTCCTTTACTCATATTACAGGAGTGTGCCATCACCCATTACAAATTGAGGGCTGACCCTAAAAAGCCTCATCTATGTGTAACTGTATACAGTGTGAGTGAAATGCTAGCCCTTCTAGCTCAAATGGTAGGATTACTACAGGCTTCAGTAAGCCAAGTTTACTTACTGTAAGTAATCACTGGGACTACTCCTACAGCAGAAGAAAAAAAAAAAAGCACATGTATGAGACTCTGCTATAACTAGTATTTTTAGGTAGGTAAAATTAAATTACATTATATGGCTATATCTTTTTTACTCTTCTTGCTAGCATCAGTTTCTTAAGAGATCTTTTCACATTATATAAGCCAATACAAAACTTACTCTTATTAAAAAAGAAAAAGAATAATGAGGCCATCAAACTGCCATCTGTCCTTCCCTTGGGGCAAAAGTTAATTTTGTGGTTATTTTAATGATGAAGCAACATTATGATCCTTCAGTGCAAAATATTAAAACTCAGTTAAGAACAGACACATTCCATTCTGATCCATGAAGCTGCTGTCAAGTGTGAAGTGAACAATGCACTGGGAACAAGGCTCATTAATAGCCTATTAATTCACTCCCTAAAATAATCATTTCTTTTGCCATTAGCAAAAATTTCTCTTTTCCCTTGACAGTTCAGCTAGTGTTTGAAAATGGGATGCCTTTAAAGAATTGATCCCTATTTTATAAAAGCTCTATTGCTCTTACATTGCACCCTTTGAACAACAACAAGCATTAATTATGCTCTTGGGTAGAGGGTAGCTTCAGTTGCTGGTTAATTTTGAAACTTTTGACATTTTAATGTACAGCATGGCACATCCAAATACATCTGTGTCATTACAAATGGAATTCTCATTCCTCATAATTAATTTTGGTCTGATGATCTTTATAATGGCAGTATCATCACCACCCCAAAAATGCCTTCTACCACAAATTTCATAGCTATGGTAGTGAAAGGTAAGAATAAAGAACATGCAAAGTGCCTTCAAGGAACAAAAAATAAACATTGTTCAGTTCAAGTATTTCTTTGACCATGTTGCATTTAAAAAGGTCCAGTGTAAACATGCAGCACTAATACAGAATAATTCTGAGAAACAAATACTTACCTTGAAACACTGGGATTACGATTTGTTAGGATTGTTTTGGCCAAGTCTCAAGGCTGTTGACACTAAGTGTCACAAAAAAAGAAAGCTAAAAGTAGGAACCACCAATTCTCTTTGCTATAAGAGAAATAACACGCTGCAAATGGTTGCGGAGTAATGAACGGCTGCTATTAAGTGGAGCAATCCCCCTGGCAGCTCATTATGCTAGGAGGTTAAACAAATGTACTACTCCAATCCAGTTGTTTAACTCACCACACACAGCAGCACAGATAGACATAGAAAGCATTTGTAGACTGTGCTATTTCCCAATTTCAGAATGGAATCCGAATGATTTCCTTTCCATTTTCATAAAAAAAAAAAAAAAAAAAAAAAAAAAATCCAAATCTCCCTTAACATTTGTCTGAATAAACTGGAGCTGGCTTAAAACGGTAGAAGGAAGAGACTGTATGGAGCAAGCAGCATCATGTTTTATTTATCCTCTTTTCCAGGTCAAAGCGAAAGGTTTTGTTAAATTAACATTCTGGGTAACGTACCTAATTGCATTAAGCATGAACACACTTGTGCTGTAAAAGCAGCTCAATTCTTTGAAGTCAAAAAATACTCTGATACTTTAGGAATTTAGGACCCTAAATACCAGGTTATTATCATCATTTCCTCCACTGCTAATCCTGCTAAAATTAATAAAAATCAGCCTCAACAACCCTACCCCCCTGCAACCGAGATTCAAGTCAATGCACTGAGGAGCGCTCCTTGGTTAATAGGGAATATTTTCTAGGATTTGCCTGTTTCAAGTACTCCATGGAGCCTGAGAGACAAACACAGAACTGTTTAAATAAGAAAGAAGTCAGAACTTACTGAGAAATAATAATAAAAAGATAGTAATACAGAAATTCTCCTTAAAGCATGATACATAGTTTCAGTATGCTTGATCCTTACTTACTAGTTCTGGTCACTCTGTCTCAAAAGCATATATCAAAACTAGAAAATAGGGCGACGAGCATGAAGAACTAAAGCATAGAATGACTTCCGTGCAGAAAGACATTGAAAAGACTAGTAATCATTTTACAGCCTTGAAAAGAAATGTTTGAGAGGAAATTCAATAGGGATCTATAAAATCATGGCTATTATGGAGATGGTGGATAGGGAATGATTATTCACTCATTTTCCCTAACACAAGAGCTAGAAGCTATCTTACTGAATTATCAGGCAACAGATTTAAAGTAATCAAGCAGAAGAACTTCAAAATTCATGATGCTGAGTATCCAATACTACCAATAGTATAAAAATGGACTCAAAAGAGGGATTAGATAAATTCATAGATAAGGGATCTGTGAAGAGCTGCAAAACACAATGGTCTGAATATAACCTTTAGCCCAGGAAGTCTGTAAGGTGCTGGTTTCTAGAAGCCGGGATAATGCACCAGCAAAAGATCAGTTACTATTTACCTGTTTCTTACACCTCTCTCTAAATATCTGCTATTGGCTACGGCTGTATGTGATCAAATAAAGCTCTTCAGTAATGTTCCATAATGATTTACTAATACAGTGTTCAAATTCAGATATTTATTTTGAGTAAGAGGTGAAATAATGGTTCAAGGAAAGAAACCCTCAATAGTTATTTAGGGACATAACCAAATCTTAACTGGATATAAGGTGTCTCATACATTCATAACTGATAGCAGTGTTCCAGAAGACAAAACCATGAGTGGCAAAACCTGTTTTGTTTTTAAGGTGAGGAAGAATGGTATGGAGCATACCACAATCCAAGGCCTGACCCAACAGCTGGACAAGCTAAGGAATCCTCCCTCCCAGAAACACAGGCTCAGCTCCGAAGTAATGAAAGGGGCGTACTTACTCACAGGAGGATAGGTCCAGTGAGCACTGGAACAATGGCAAAGCCTGTTGCTGTGGTACCTGAAGCTTAAACTATAAATTTGTCCTACCAACGTGCAGTAATTATGACATTTCTCCAAATGCTAGGTACAGCCTTTAGATCTCTTGCTCATCATAGCCACAACAGACAATTAGGTACATGCGAGCAACACAAGGACTGCATGCCCTTTATTACCCCTAAAAACACAATTAGGCCAAAAATACCTTATTATTCCTGCTTCTGCTCCAGAATAGATGACCTCTCCATCTGTGTGTAAATTAATAACTCAATAGCATACTACACAAAAGCAACAGGAGGACCATATCATTCCAGAAGGTTGGCAACCCTCTCCACAAAACTCTGAATCTAATTGAGCACTACACTGCAACATAGCAATTCAATGGCTCATATAAAATCTGTTTGCTGGAGCTTGGTAAAATTCCCCAAAAGACAAAAACTGGTATTGCAAAAGTTAGCCTGAGATTATTTCTCTATCTTATTGGCATTCTTACTAGAGAGGTGAGGTATTCAGCAGGCCCGGAGACAAAACAACTCTTCCATTCAAAGTAGGCATCCCTGCTAGGTGAGAAGTGAGGTATACTGATGGAAAAGTATGAGGACAAAATTATGTCCATTTTGCAGACAGACAGGAATATCCCATTTTTTAGTGCTATGTTCTTAAAAGGTGCTAATCATGCCTCAAATTATGTTATGTGCAATACTTCAGATTTACATCAAACACTCAATGATCTAGGCAGAAAAATATTTATTCTGCATAAAACTCACTTCACAGAGAAATAAGTTAGATGTACACAAGGAAGACATAAAAGCTGATAAAATATTATCATTAAAGTCTCCAAAACAGTGAAATAAAGGAAAACAAGCCCCATATAACTTAAGTTACACATTCAAAGACTATACTATACCTGTGCATACAGAGCAGGTAGGCATAGATGATAATTACCCTGAACTTTTAGAAAGCAATAGCTTAGATGCCAGGTTTCTGACTGTCATTGGCTTTCTAGTGTTATGAAGTGGAGATTCCTAGCCAAAATGCTATCTGCTCAGTGAAGCTACATTTAATTTTTATCCTGACAGATGGTGAAATACAAGACTTGAAGACATTTTGCAAGTGTTTGAGGTGTTTCATCATTATTTCTCTACTTTTATTTATCAATAACCAGCTTTAAAGATGATAGATAGATAACAATACTTATAAAACTAACTTTGACATGCATTCTTTGAACCGGAATACGTGCTGGGCATATGAGCACCTATCACAGTAGTGTAATGGCTGCAGCAGCACCTGTCTGGAAAGCTCAGAATAATGCACTTGTGGTTTCACCATTTACAAACAACGCAGTGATCCCAAATTATTAGTAGCATCTGTTCTATATCGTTTCACACAAATACAATCCCATATATACACATTTCGTTTAGTTAGCAGTCAATAATATGCAGTGCACCCTGTAAACATGTTTTGAAATTAAAACAGATTTTTAGTCCTATAAGCAATCAAAGCTTACAAAAAAAAAAAAAAAAAAGAAAGAAAGAAAGAAAGAAAGAAACAAACAAACAAACAAACAAACCATGGGGCTAACAGTAGCTGCAATTAATTTTTTTTTGACATATATCCAAACAGTTAATTCTGAGTTTTGCTACACCCTGCTTTACACTGCTTCTTCTTTGATGAAGGAATCAACAGCAGAGAATTACCTACTCCACTAGGAATGCTGCACCTAAGGAAGGGTGTCATAAGACACCAGCAGAACTACAAAATATGGGCTTAGAAGTCTAACACGAATTACTGTCTAAAAGGCAGAATAAATTTCTATTCCAAGGAAAAGGGTTTATCTTGCCATTTTCTCTACCATGTTTTCTGATCAAAGTATTTTAAACTTCTGCACAGTTAATTATTTTCACACGTTGTGACGTCCTTCAAGAACTCTCTTTTTCTGCTCTCCTCCCTCATTTCCTTCTTTTTCCCATCTCTCTTGCACATCTGGTTCTGCTTTCTTCCCTCTTTCTGACTTTTCTCATTTAAGTTCTTGAGAGAAACCTTCCTTTTGTGGGTCCAGAAGACAAGTACGACTTCAACACATATGTAGAAAAAGCCTTTTGAAAGCTAATTGGTTAGGTTTTTTTTGTTTTTGTTTTTTTTTTCCTTTTCTTTCCTGTTCTGGTTCAGATCTTAAATGCGTATCTCAGTAATTGTTATAGTCACTTCCCAAAGTAAATAGCCCAATCCTGAATTTGCACAGCTTTCCTCAGTTCTGTGCTCCATCTTCAGAGGTTCGGAAAGATCTGCTTCCATATGTAAAAGTTCAGATCTGAAGAGGTCAAATCCCAAATGTTGTGATTCCATCAGCCTGATGCAGAAATGCTATCACATCTATGGGTTTAAGTTAAGAACTGCAGATTTCACTGTGGCTTCCCAAACTGGTTTGCATGTTTCTTCCACATCCTCAGTAACCACCTCTCTATGACTCTACAGTTCTCAAAAGTATCTCCAGTAACTCTGAACTGATGTTGCATCATAAATATATTAGGTCAATAAAGCTAGGTATGAATGCAGGATAACATAACTTTTCTTGGGCTATTACAGAAAGACAAATTCTTCTGCAATACTCCACACAAATTCCAAGAAAAAATTATCCATGAAGGACTCCTGAAACCATCTCCACAAACACGAGTCACGCACAGAAGTGCATACAGATGTGAGCAACCAGGATGTAAAGTGCTGTTTGGAGTGTTTTAAACAAACTATAATGAGAGGTAGAAGGCAGTTTGCCTGCCTCAAGCGCACATCCAAAGCCAGCAGGTACTTACTTATGAATATGAGCTCTCCTGTTTTTGTTTATGCTGTTTCTCCAATAGTTAGGGGCTCCTACTAGGCTAAGGGGTCAACATGTGCCTCTATTACATGAAGAAATATTCTAGAGATACAAAAAACTATGATTTTTCTGCTTACATACACACAAGGAAAAGAAATCCGTAACAATCATACCTCTTTCAGACACCACATCTTCATTAACAATCAGTGTTATTTGCGATGCAACTATTTTGAAGGATGCTTATCAAGCCTGATGATATCAGAATCCCTGACGTACTCTTTTTCAAAACATACCTGCTGCTAATATGGTAATAGCATGTGCTGATAGCTAAATCGTTGGGGATAGAGACTGGACTGAATTTACTCAGTGAAGTAAGAAATGTTGTATTTATTTACTAATATACACTTAATAATCATGTCAGTGAGACCATGCACTATTGACTTATAGAACAGTTGTCAATCCTGGATACAGCACAGAATATAACCATATTACTGTAGGGATGCAAACTAGGTTAGGTTATGACCATCTTTCAAGATTTACAAGTCATTTTGTCAACTTCTACTGTATTTTAATTTTCTCAGCTTGAATGCAAACTCCAATGTTGTATTACATTCAAAATTATAAAACCTTGTTTTCTCTTTAAAATATCTGTTTTTTTAAAAAAAAAGTTCTTTATACCTTCCTCACTGGATGGAAAGCTGACTGTTGCAATGTGCTCTCAGAGTGACTGCTGATGTTGGTTCCTTCATCCAATGCCTGTGACAGGGAGGGATTATCACTTCTGTCAAGAGGAATTACAGGCTTCTGGGCATCTAGTTCAGTAGAACTCTCACAGATCTACAAATAAAGATTAAGAATTAGTGTTTTCAAAATCTCAGAAAGTAAAATGGTAGCAAAATTGCATCAACTCATAGAATACATAACAATGAAAAGACTTTGAAGCAACAGAGATGTTCAAACTAACTAAACAGAGAGAAGCAAATAGAAAGACATTTCTCTCAAACAGTTCATGGATAAAAAAAATCAGAACAAAACTTTTGAAATGGACAGTTCTTGCAGAAGCCTGCTGTCTGCCCCTACAGTTAAGCTACTTTGAGTGCTGCACAAGGTGAGAACTCCACAGAATTTACACAATGTAAAATTCCAACCAGCTTTCTTCAGATCTGCCAGAGTCCTTACTATGCTCTGAATGAGTTGCAAAGCTGCCTTATTGTACCACTTCATCTGCTTTACAGAGTTTGGATGCCTACCACCAGGCACTATCCCTTATTCAAATAGCAGAATTCTATCCAGCAGAAGAAGACAGGAAAAATCAGCTCTGCTGACAAAACTGTAACATGATAATGCTTTTATTTTGCACTCTCTGTTTTGTCTATTTAGACAGTCAGATCTTTGGAATACATATTGCTTATGCAGCACTTTACAAAAAAAAATAATAGCCTGATCTCCATTAGGCCCGAAGGCTCTGCTGAAATGCAAACATAGACAAGATGACAGAAGTAAAATATATAAAATCACAAAGGTGTCTCCCATTTGGGGGATTACATTGACTAAATGCAATGCAAAATGGCTTCTAGAGAACTTACCTGTACTTCACCTTGGGTTTGCTGCTGAAGAGAAGCTGGCTGCCTCACTATATAGTTTATCTGACCAACTATGGTCTGTTGAACATGCTGAGACGGTTTAGCTTGGTTCAGCTGCAAGCTGGGCTGTCCTTGAGCCTGAAGAAGACGCTCCAGATCCTTTTTCATCTCTTCCAGTTCAAACTGATGGTGCATTATGTCGAGACTCTGTTGGATGACTTGTTTGTGGGTATTCTCATTCTGACCTGGTGGAGGTGATGCTGACGGCTGCTGCTGTGGTTGCTGCAAGTGGTTAGGCTTTATCTTCTGGAGATGGCCAAGTTGCACTTGCACAGTTGGAGTCTGCAAAGGAGCCTGTGTGCACAGTGGCTGCTGATGGCTTGTGTAAACTTGCTGAGCCTCATGCAATGCAACAGCATAACCAGGAGATGCAGTCTGCTGCAGCTGCTGGGCTAGTAAATGCTTTCCAGTCCTCCCAGACACACTCTCTGGCTCTGACAGAGATTGCTGCTCCAGTTCAGACTGTGTTAGTTTCAGAGGCTGGGGGGTGCCCCTTTGCTCTTTCTCATGTTGCTGTATGTTGTACTGCAATGGAAAATGCTGCTTATGAGGCTCAGGAGGCTGTCGAAAATTCTGATGATGGTTCATGTTTTGGTGAGAAGGCTGAGCTTTGTTCAGGTGAGGTACACTGAGGCAATGTGAGCAACACACAGGTGTAGGACACTGAACTGGAGGTGGCAACTGATGTGGCTGGCTATTCGCAGGCTCTAGCTGTGATGCTGGTGAATGGTGCCCATGATACCTTGTGGTATCATGGGTGTGTAACCCTTGCACATTTCCACACTGTAGCACATCTGAATGAGAAATGTGTCCACCTTCCATAGTGAAACCTCCTGTAAAACAATTTTATACACACACACACACACACACATATATATAGAGAGAATCCTGTTCACGTAATCCTTCAAGATACTTTCAAGATGCCTTTTTTCAAGATTTTTGTGTTGTTTGAAGTCACACCAAATTCCTGCTGATTTTAATTGATGAATATGGCTTATGCTTCCATTTTTTACTAAAGTATTAGCATATCTTTTCATCCGTAAGCAAAGGTACAAAAGACTGCTTTCAGGATGAAAGGGAGAAAAATAAAACAGATTTATGTTAGATAGGACTGAATCATAGTCACAGAAGCTAGAAATAGAAATAACCGATGAACTGATTTTGTCCATGCTCTTTGCCAAGATAATATTATTCCCTGTAATGTTTTACTCCATCTAACTTTAAATATTTTTAAATGGGAAGAGAAGCAACATTTTAGACCACCAAAATAAACTTACTGTAGAAACTCACTACAGTTGGAAAATTTATAGCTAGTGAGGAACAAACTCAATGTATGCACATACATTATATAAATAACAGAGTCAATATTATATAGCCAGTGTCTTAAAGCAAGCTTTGTACCCGTTAAAATTAAGTATCTCAAGCATTGCTCAGGTCCCTTAGCTGTTGAGATACTAGAGGATCTGTGGAGCGCAGACATGGCTGAGCCTAGCTCACCCTGGGTAGGGCAGAGGAAATACCACAAGGCTCACTGCAGATTAGCCATTTCACCCAGGAAGCCCTTGACAGGACTGCCAGGGCCCAATGCCGTAGTTACAGAGTTGTCACCTGCTGGCACAGAGCTGGATTTCAAATGAAATAGGCAAAGTCAAGGCTATTTGACAGCCAGTATCACTACATTCTAAGTAATTTCAGTTAGAAGTTTATATTTGATCTTATTCAATTTTTATAATGTAAAAACATTAATTGAAACATTAGCTGTTAACTAGAAAATCTGAGAAAGTTTTATGTATTGTAATTAATTCATATTTAAAGTTTCATGCAAATCAACAACAGGTCCATTGCTTATCCCTAGCCTCCTCTTCTCACAATAAATATCAAAATAACCAGGTCAAAGCCATTTAAAAACAGCTTGAAGTCTTATAGTGTGTTGTAAAGTGACATCAGCAAATAAAGCAAAAGGGCTGCTATGTCAGTGCATCATGTGTATGTCTTTCTGTGACTCACTCCTTTGTATTCTGTGGGTTTGGTATGCTGTTTTCTAACTTTTTTTTTTTTTTTTTTTTTTTTAACTATTTGGACCAAGGACCCATCTTTCTCACAGACTTGAAGTAATCTAGTTACATTTTTCTTAATTGCTATGTAGTTTTTGTAAAGCAATTATGATCATATTCTGTTGTGACCCTACTTAAACAAGCCAGTATTATCAACCTTAGAAACCTTTTATCTTTAAGCGATTCTACTACTATCATAACAAGAATTTCTATGAATTTTACATGGACAGCCTAGCAGCTGCGCTCTGGCCAGCTTATATACTGTATGTCACATAACAAAAAAAGTTAATTATACAACATATTTCATTTATTTAAGAATGTATTAGGGCAGGGAAATAGTGCTTAGAAACCATATGTTTTGCCCTGGACAGTATTATCACTAAACTAGTAGTTGCTTTCTTACACTGCGATGCTTTAAGATCAAAGATAATATTTATATGGTACATTTACAGGTAATGTTTATAGGATATTTATATATAATGATGTATTTTAATGAGCAAATTGATATAACTGGGAAAACAGAAAAGTTTTTGGTCACAGTAGCTTTAGTCTCTTGTTACAGATCTGAACAAAACTAGAAGTCAAAACAAAAAAGACGACTACTTTAGGGAAGGTACTGTATTTTCTGCACCTGTCTCATCTAGTTTTCAGTACTTGCCTAATAAACAAAAACATTTTATTTTTCTTACCTAAATTGGACAGTTGTTTAGTCCAATAGGAGGGATCCCAAGTAAATCTGAACTTCAGGGGAGGGTCAATATCTGTGTTACAGTTTGTCTCTAATAAGCGCTGTATCTGAAATACAATCTGGTGGCAAATCAAAGGATTATGATTTTATTCATGATTGTAAAACATAAAAAGCGTTTCATTTGGGAAATATTAAAACAGTTCTCACATTCACTGCACAATTTCACTTTACTGAGAAAACAAGTATGGCTCTTACCAACTCTTTACTGAAGAGAAATGGGATGCTGTTTTTACTGCATACTGCCCAGCTGATGAAGTTCTGCACATGTTCAACCTGTCTACTTAAAACCGCAACACCTTGCAGCTGTTGTTCCAATTTCTGCTTCCTTTCACTGGTGATTCTCTATTAGTATTGTGAAACAGCAGGAGATAGTTGTCATCATTCAGACAGACATAATGCATACAATAATATGCATGCAATAATACATTATGCATTATTTGCATTGGCACTATTATGTAGAAACTCCAAACTACCAGTCATAAAGAGAAAGCAAATCCTATTCAGTTGATGCATCTGAGTTCAAAAAAACAAGAAGCTGGTTTGTTTTGGAAGTTCTCAAAATATGCACACACTTTCTCTGTAACTGCATTAGAAAACATGATTAACTCATGATATGCACTGATTTTGTCACTTTATCATAAATCCTTGTCAATCACTGATCCAACCTACAACTGCAGAAAAAATATATTTGAAAGCATAAGCAAAGGAATACTAACATTTCCAATATATATTCTTTCCATTGGCATTGGGATTTAATTTTAATTTAATTTCCCAAGATATTAAAGAAATTACCATTACTTACTTCAAGTTGTTCAAGAAGGATGTTTGTCCGTTTATTGATTTCATTCATCAAAACCATCTTGGCCATTTTGATTTGATTCTCAACTTTTTTGTATAAGTGTTTTACTTCAAGTAACCTATGGGGAAGATGAGCCAACTGACAAGTCATTCAGTGCTTGCTAGTTACTTATTACAAGAACTGATCTAAGTATTGGCAAAGAAGTCCAATGAAAATTGTATCATTTCCCATAATTTTTTCTACACCTCTCTTAAAACATACTAATGCTGATTGACAGTAATAAACATCATGCTATAAATAGTCTGTTTTTCTTCAAAAAACACATGCAGAAGTCACATCCAAAAAACTCATGTAATTCAGATGGCCAGTTAAAAACAACGAGTTGAAATAAAAAATAATTTCTACATAGTGATTTCTCTTTATGCTAGAGTATAGAGTTATACCTGTTTCAAACACTTGAAAGCGTATGTTTTCCATATTAATAAAACTGACAGCTACGACATTATCAGCAGTTGAAATCTAGTTCATATAATGAAACATTTTCTTTTTTAACTAGTCCTGACTAAAACTGTAGCTTGTTTTGAGGATTCTTGAAGAAATAAGCTATTTCAAAGTTATCTTTTTCTTACCTTTTTAAATTCTAGTTCAGAAGCAGATTATAGAAACAAAATATTAAACTCTGAAGTCAGCTGTCACATGCCTCATATAGACTACTAAATCCTATAGTACAATACCATGACACACAAGCACCATTTAAAGATAAGTTTGTCATTTTTAATCTTCCTATTACTTCCTGCTCTCCAAGAAAAAACATAGCATCTGCAATTACTGCTGGTAACCTACATTTAGTAAAAATAATGTATTTACTGATCACCCACTTTCATGAAACTAATGCATAACAATTACCTGTCTTCAATTTGTTTTGTTGAAACCTGAATACCATTTTTTTTCTCTTCCACTTTAGCTATGACATTCTCCAGTATAACTCTCTGATTTTGCAGAGCGTCGTCAAGGTGTCTGAACCTGAGAAAGGAAAGGAAGGGAAATTCTCACACCACATTCTTTCCTGTTGACAAATGACTATTGAAAAATTAAAGAACATCTGTGTTCTTTGATATGCTCAAATAAAGCACTGTTTGCACTTCCTGATGTTACAAGCTAGAGAGGAATTCCTGAATCTAGTGTGGCTACTGCAGTACTAAACCACGATGCAAAACTACCCACTGCTAGATTTCACCTCCTGCTCCATGTTTCCCTTGGGTATGGTTTGCTTCTCTCCGCAGCTAGATAGATCCACTGAGGACTCAGCAGGATGCACAGATCAGAGGTACATTTTGCTTTATTTGTAAAGCTTGAATCCAACAGTAAACCAGGAAGGAGCTGCCCCAACCACTGAAACTGCTACTGGATATAGCTTACGCAAACAAGAGCCTTAGCTCTTCCTTTCTCTGTGCAATGGTTGAAGTATAAAGGTATAGACCTATTTAAGAAAAAGGCCACTCCAATCTTCTTGTTGGTTGAATCTTTTAAAACTTGTGTTTAGCAACATTCTTTGCCAGTCTGAAAAATAAATCATTTACATTACTGAAGGTTGGTAGCCCATGCTGATAAGGAGTTCATATCTCCTAAAAATGTTCAAAGGGGTCTTAGCTGGACTTCAGCCTCCATACTTAAAAACTGAATTCTCCGATAGGGCCATCCTTTATCTATTTACCTGTTTATTGTCTGCTACCCAACAACTTTGCCTGTAGTGTGTGAATTGTAGGTGCTGGCCCCTGTAACTCTGGCAATCCATTTCAGCTGCCAGAGGTACTGCTCTTCCCAAATTTCTTCTGCCTTTTCCCTAACATAACTCCTATAGATTGATTTTGGCTTTCTGTATTTGAAGGCAGAAGCTATACGCCTAAAGCAGAAGAAGCAGTCACGTTCAAGGTAGTTACTGTCAGAGGGACAGTTCACGAGAGCAGCTGCTGAATAGCGTGCCTGGACCCAGTCACCAGCTTCTTTCCTACAACAAATGTGCTCTGCAACTGCTATCCTGAACATTACCACCCCTCACAGAGAAAGTTTATGTTACAGGGAATCGCTGTTTACATACAATTTCTTACATGGCTCACACACTTCTGCAGGCAAAGAGCAAGCTTCAATGTTGGTAACTCTCACCTTGTGTAGTCTTTTGTCTTCAACTAAGGTAAACACAAAGATTTGAACCATGTTCAGCTTCTGCCTTTGAGCACAACCACAAGGAGCTAAATGCATGTATGTACAGTATTTGGGCAGATAATACAACCAGGAGGGTGTACACTGCTGAGAGCAGTGTATGATCCTGTAAGGATAATAACCCTTGTGTCATACGGCTTGGGCATAAGACAACTTGAATCGAGTTTGCTTTGGCCTGTAAATTTGTACTAGCCTACAGCTTCAGCTGACAGAAAATGCAGATGAACAGTCCTAAATGTAAATAAGATGTTTTTAGATGGAATTATGAAACAGACATTGAGCAATTACTCTTTGGTACCTGTGTTCATTATGCTCTGTCAGAAGGCAGCTGCGACACGTAAGGGTATCACAGGTCTCACAGAATAGCTTGAGCGGCTCTTGAGTATGCATTGGACAAAATAAGGAAAACTCACTCGTTTCATCTTCAGTTGCTGAAGAATACAAAGCAGTGGTGTCACTGAGAGAAACTGCTATTATAGTTCAAAAAGAGAGTTGCCAACTCTCGCAATTTTACTGAAAGTCTTGATGTAAAGACACAGATTCTGGAACAACCTGATTATATGAAGCAGGGTTTGTTTGGGATTTTTACTAGTCTTGTAGATCCTACAAATCGGTTACATCAAAAAGTTTGAGAAACAAGTAATTAAACCCAATTCATATTGTCCTGTAAATTCACATGAATTTTAAATATCCCATGATTTTGTGAACCTGCCTCATGACTTAACTCTCTGGGTTGGTAAACCAGTCAACAAGAATGTATTTTAAAATGTAAAAAAGTAAATATATTAAATCTGAAGTCACAGCAGAAACAAGAAAATCCTTCATTCTTAGAAAGTCACATGGGGGATATATATATATTTTTTAAACAAACTGTTTTGGTTTGATTATAAAATGCAGTACGTAAACTTCAGCAGCTAAAGGTTATTGATATTATGCACTAATACACTTTCTGATAAGATTTTCTAAAAGAATGAGGTGATGAAGAGTAAGTGGTGGACAGCAGAAACATAAAGCATGTTGTTCCTCTTTAATCTATTCTTGCCTTCTTTCTTAGATATGGTGGAACTGTTTGAGAAAAAAAAGAACACCCAATGAAAGAATGCAAGAAAATCGAAAAGTTCAGAAAAAAATCGTGCTTTGGAGTTGAGGACCACCCAAAATTAGTATTAGGGAAACCCATCATTTGCTCAAAACAGTTTGAAAGCTCAAGTAGTGTTACAATACAGTGACAGATGAATGTTCAAAATCTTTGTCTACAGGACCATCAACATTATTAGCACATTGAGAAGTTTAAGGGAGGAAAAGAAAATCAGACAATTTTATTCCTCAAGTATTCCTACAATGAGACTATCCTGTCATTTTTACTAACACATGAGAAATTCAGCAAAGCAATCACCTTAGGTCAACAATTACGGATATAAACTAAGTAAAAATTAAGAAATTCTTACTTATATAACATTATTTGTTCATAAAAATGAGAAAAATACTTCTATTTTCCCACACTAAATCCATCTTGTTTATCTAAACTATAAAAATAACTTGTGGCAGGGACCACACCTGATCCTCTAGCAAAATGGAGCCTTTTATACAATCAAGCCTCTGAATTGACACTACTGCAAAAACACAGAGACACAAAGTACAGCAAGCTATACTAATTCAGTAATTTCAATCTATATTAAAATTGCAAAATGCACGACATAAAAGTAAAAAGGCTAAGAAAATTTGACAGCTGACAGAAAATTATAGTATGGAGAAAAATCTATGCTATGTTATAAAGAAAACGTGCACCTGAGCAGGTAAAGCCAAACATCTTACTTTTTAGATTGCTGACTACTCTAAGTATTTCTGAGTTGGCTGCTCTACTTCCCCACTGCCATTTAATTGGCCTTTTCTCCCCTTTCTTAATCTAGCACACAAGAAAATATTTTGTGATGGATTAGATCAAAATTTTTATGTAATAACATTACATAGTTTACATTTTATGTTTTACTTAATTGAGTACCACACTTCATTTTTCAGGGAAGCATATTGTTTTATATTACTATTAAATCAAAACTAACACATAGCATTATTAAAAATGAATATTGAACCTGCGTTTTTTTTTTTTTTTTTTTTTTTTTTTTTTTAAAGCCCATGCCAATAATTCTTTTGTATCCAGGTACATTATTTACTTGCACAGCAAAATTTTCTCCGATTGCAGTGCAAGTATGCACTTTTGCATTAAAAATTGCAGCAAAGTAAATAGCATGTAACCAAATAGCTGTACATCAAAGACCACCTCTTCCTCCTCTATCACATCTGATATCAAATCTTGAAAAAAAAAATAGATTAAAAACTCCCAAACAATTATCTTAATTTTCCTGAGTTGGAAAAGCCTCTCTCGGTCTTCTGTGCCCATCTCCCAGCCCCTGCAGAGCATGAAAGCTGTGTTTTGAAAACTCAGGATCGAGAAGTCTATGAAATGTGGATGAAATTTGGAGAAATATTTAAACAGCTCCTGCTCATAAAGACAAGCGCTCTTAAAGGTCCAGGTATAATGAAGCTCATTTACAGTCTTATGTAATAACTTCTCCATTTTTTCTCTCCATGAAAGGTTCTTTGGCCTTTGGGTGATTGTAATCAGCCCAAAGGAATCAGTATTTTTTCTCAGGACTGTGTCAGATTTAAGAGACAAGCACATTTCAAATGCAAACTGAGAAGGATAAAAATCAATGTTATTTAATTACAACACAGACCTACAGACTCTGCCTGTAGTTATTCCCTAGTTCAACGACATATTAGCGTGAACTGCAACTAAACCACAGCAGTAGGTATTCAAGATGTAATTTATACTCAGCTCAGAGGTAGGCTCTTCAGTTTTAAAATTAATTGAACTAATATGAATCGGCAGTTAAACAAGCATGTAAACCTACTTTTTCTAGGAGCAAACATCTTGACCACAACTACCGCAGTTAGTTTTCTAAGCAAAACATCACTTGAAGACAAAGGAAAGTTGTTGCCTCAAATTCTGAATTAGTATCACTTGAGTCACCATTTCTTGCAGTCTACATTTTCCTGTCTTAAGTGGATCCTAGAGTAATAAACAGGAAAACTTCAATCTCTGTTATTCTAACCAATAGATGTCAACTGGGAAAGAGTAATCTCATCTTGGCTAATACAGGCCTCCCCCGATTTGCATTACTTGCAATGATTTTCACGTTGATTTTATAGGTTCATATTCAACCTTGAGAGACCATAAGAGTAGCAGAGCAAAGATAAAATAATTCAGTGGGTGAACTAGCTTATAAATAGTTGGTATGTAAGTACCAGCTCATTTAGTTCTAATGTAGTTTTAGCAGAAGCACTTTTTCTACTCAAATGCAAAGTACAGGCTTCCACTTAACTAGTGGATAATCTATACTAAAATTGAAATGCCTTTTTAAGAAAATTGAGACGAAGAAAGAAAAGAAATGATTTTTTTGAATTTAAATAGTCTGAGAGCACACCAGAACTTTGCATTTAATGAGATTCACTTATTCCTAGTGTTAATGTCAAGCCCTCCAGTGAAAGGTTTGCTCTTTGGAGATTATTCCTCCGGAACAGGTCCCTACTCTGTTATAAAGCATTACTCATGTCATGTTCCCAGTGTCTACTTGGTATTCTCCGTATTCTCCACTATTTACCACATTCATTCTACAAGCAGACTTTAAAGTTTTCACACCTATTGGCCACAGATCCAGGATTTTTTTTTTATTTATTTATTTTTTGGTTCTTCTCCTCTCTAAACTATCAGGAAAACACAGTGGCTGTGAAAAAGATGATGTTGCTGTATATGGGCTCTTCTGCAAACCACATCTCAGCATCAGTAGTTCACACAGTTCACATTCATGATCAACTGCATTAGCCTGTCACTCCTAAGTTAGAACTCGAATTAGAGAGTACCTCTATAAGTAGTAAAAGAATATACTGGAGCAACTGAACAATATATAAATACTAGGAAGAAAAAAAAATAATTAACTCAGTGATGTCTGGCACTTGCTTTCTACTAATTTGTTTTTATACCAACAAATAATGTCCTATTTTTCAATGTAAGAGTTCAGTGAACGTTCTTAGCTAAACTGTGACAGAGACCATTTCTATTCCCAGTGCACATATCTGAAGCAAAGACTAACTCAGCCAAAACCCCACCAGCTACTAGGCATTTCTAGTGCCCTCACAGAATGTTGTGAAAGTGAGTAAAATAAAGCTATTTTCAACCAGTAATGGAATTTCCAATGCAGAGAAGCCCTCAAATGAAAACCCTGAGAGCAGCATTGCTTCTTATGGATCTTTACTTCAGACTTCCAAAAGATGAGTCCATGGCAAGGGGGAGATCAGGCTCCTCTTAAATTTTTTCCTGAGAAAACTCTTCTGGGATCTACCTTTTTCTGTCCCAGTGCAGTCCTGCCCTGTTTCACCCTCACCCATTATCTTCAGAACACAAATTTGACTTGAGGATAGAAATCTTAAGAGTCACATGAATTTGGCACACTGTTCTGCAGCATGACCTCAAGAGGCCAGGGGCACTGCCAAGTAGCCAGCTCATTTGTTCAGCTGCATGGCCTGGGTCCTGCAAGCCTTGGAAGGAAGCACAGGGCAAGAGGTTCATGAGGTAAAGGCTCCCGGGAAGGACAGGTGCGGAGACCTGCAGATACTGCATGGCAGGATAGGCAAGATCAGAAGCATTGCACAGGTGACAGCTATTGCAAAGGAATAAGCAGAAAGGGAGGTTTCCATGGGAAGCCATGTTCCTTTAGCTCTCCCCCTCAAGGAACACCAGGTTTATCAAAATTGTTCAAATGTCAGGACAGGATTGGCTAGGGGGACAGGGTGGCAGTTCTACTTTACTTCCTTTCAGATCCAGTGAATCTTAGTTTGCAGGTGAGGAAAGTCTGTTTCTTACAAAGAAAATGGCAAAAGTTAAAGTGTTTAAAAGATACAGGAGTGACAGAATAGCGTCTCTCTAAACAGGTGCAAGACCTTAAAGAGAAGGTAGATGTAGTTCAGAAGCACCATATAGACACTGAAGGCTACTGAACCTGAAAACGTAAGAAGCCTAACTTCCAGGAAAAAAAAAAAAAAAAAAATCTCAGACTGTTGTAATATGTCCTAGCTTTTTCTTTCTTTGAAATATCCCAAGGAGCTATTTTACATTCCCAATCATGTTTTAAATTAACTAGTCCATACACACTACTAACCTCTGTATTCATTACTCTTTGCTTCAACAGAGTACTTAAGATTAAATAGATGATAAAGTATTTTAGTATAAAACTGAATTTTCATCTTTTTACTTATATAGCAAACAATAGCACAACTAAGCCACAGGCAGATTTTCCTAGCATTATTAGTCAACAAGAATGAGCTTACTCAGAATGAAATGAAATTATAAACAGCTAGAACCTTGAAACCACAGTCCTTATCGTGCTATCAACTCAAGATGACAAACACTATCCATCCAATCAGGGCATATGTGGGGGTGTTTCAGTTTATGTTTTCTCCAGAAAAGAGCCAGAAAACATTTACATCTGTCACCTGTGTTTTTTTTTTTTTTTTTTTTTTTATTCTTACAGACTTATTTTCCTGTTTTTACTTTATTTGGCAAGTGCATATCATGTCTCATGTGAAGTGCCTCAAACTATATTTTATAGGAACATTCAGGATTTAAGAGAACTCGGCAAAAAATAAAGTAGAGGTTTCTATATGCAAAATCCTAAAACCATAACAAAACCCTATTATAATCAGTTGGCTGTATCTACGTTTATTTCTCGTTCCGTCTTTCATCTTCCTTATAAAGAATGATAGTACAGCACAAGCTCTAGCACAAATAATTTCACACATGAGCAAAATGTAAACTTAAAAACATTGTATAAATTGCAAAACTCTTACTTTAGATTACAAATATCACATGTAAATTTAGAGTAGCATACACTCCAGCCAACCTCCAGCATATGATCAACAAAAATAATGAACAATAGCAGCAGATGATCATCCTCCTCTGTGGATCATTATTTTAGAGCAACGAGGCCTGCATTTGTCAGCAGGCTCCAGCTGTGATTTCTGACAGTAATACACTGGTTGCACTTGGGAACAGGGTTCACTCCAGGCTTAGGAAAGGAACATCCTTACAGCAGTCACAGTCTTTTCCTCTCTGTGATCCTCCCTCTCCCATCCTGCCTGCAAGCACAGGGATTGCTTTGGTGGTTTCCTGAAAGTGAGTATCCATAAAGGGACAGAAACACTGAAAGGGCAAGACCTATTGCCATGGAAGCCTACCAAAACCTAACCTGACACTCTGCTGACTGAAAAGGCACAGGGAAGACACTGTACCTCTGTGAAACTCATGTATCCAAAATGTGTCAGATAATATGAAGCATTAACTGTGGTGAGGGTAAGTTCAAGGCCCTAATATTATAGTGGATGTCATAATCTCTCATTCATGTGTACAAATGCTGCTGAGTCAGATTCACATGGAGCACGGTGTCTCTGGCACAGAGCCTGAGACTGATCCATTTTCAACTGAATAACTTGTCAGAAGAAACATAAAACTTCAAAGCTTGTCTTCTGTACCTGAACAGCCCTTCATGGACACAGGCAGGAAGCAGTCTCCACTTTCCTTGCTATGTCTGTGTTCCTCTGTACATGAACTGCACAGCCACTTATTGCAGCTTGTACAGAGACTGTGAGCAGGTCTCTTCTCTTTACACGTGGAGCAACTCTGAGAACAAAAAGTGTGATTAAATACAAAGATAATCATTCAAGTGATTAAGAGCACTGTTATTGTTAAAGAGATCAGCATAAAATAAAGATTTTGAGCTGTTAAAATCAAATTGCATATCTTTCTATGGTCTAGTACAATTAAGCATAATTATGACATGATGCAGGAACTCTTCAGTAAAATTCTAGGTTCTGTGTTACACATGAGATCAGAATAAATAATCACAAAGACTTTCTACTGAGCTGAAAAATCCATGGATTTTGTCTGGTGAAAGTTATTTCTGAAAGTGAGTGATGTACTTTTTAGACTTTTGCTATTAGTGTTGCAGTAGTTACTGATGGCTTTAACACATCAAATTAGCGTACCCATTTCTTAAATAAAAATATGTTCTACCTCAAGGATTGCAAAATAAAGAAAACATTAAAGGATAGTCAAAGATAGCCGTCAAAAAGTTTAACTATCATTTCCTCCAAAATGACAACATTATCAAGAAGTATTTTACCTTATCTTGCTTTAGTGTCATTCACTCATTTCTGCTCACTAAAGGTTATCAATGACCTACAAAATTTATAGTCTGGAGTCCTCATCTACTTTCATGTATATGAATTTAAATTGGGAAAAAAAAATCAGTAGAGCTACTCTAGATCCACATTGTTTACTTAAAATTAGTTTAGTATATTGGCTGTAGGATTGTATGAACAACTCTGACTGTGACACAGTGTAACTTCAGAAAAAAGTAGTAAAACATGTCAAATAGTAAGGTAATTTTGAAAACAATACAGACATCTACACTCTTTAAGGAACAGGAACTAAGTTTTTTCCTTAACAGAGTTCAACAAAGATGAGCTCAATTTATAATATTGGTTTCAAGTGTGATGAGAGATAATGTAGACATGAGAATATGAGAAGAACTGGAACATTTAATTAATTATCATCTGTACTGATTCAATTGTTCAAGGAATACCCTTTTCTCTTTTATTATATAGGCCATATTGTCTAGAACAGTCACTAAAGGTGAAATCAGTAAAGCAGCTCTTAAATGAGGTAAGTAATTTGATTTCTTTGTTATCCAAGACAAAGTCAAGAGATATTTCAAAATAGCTATGATACTTCACTTAAAGGATTTACACAAGGTATAGAATATCTTGTATGAATTATTGATATCAATATTTATTCACTTACATAGCACCATACAGCTTCCCAGAGTGATCACTGTGATATAGTTTTACCATCACAGCATTAAAAAGTTTTGTCACTGGCTTATCATTGCACTCAAACATTTCTTACAAGTTTAGAAAGTATCTCCTGTACTATGCATAGTTCTTGAGTACCACTACTATCACTTCTACTCAAGCAACTAATATAAGATAGCACAATGATTTCCTACAGTGTCCTCTCTGTTGAGCATCAGCTCAGCTTCAATTCAGTTTAGCTAAAATTGCATGCCAACCATTCTGACGGAAAGCACTAAGAGAAGGATCTAACAGCATGCATTCAGCACATAGGCCCTGATCCAAACCTTGGGAAAGGTAATAGATTTTCTATTCGCTCCATCTCAGATCATGACTTTAGATTGCCTGAGGGGAGAAAAATTACAGTTTTTCCTTTACTTGTCTTTCTAGTTTAAAATTATAGCTTAAATATTAAATAGAACATCTGTATCTACCTAACTTCTGAGACTCAAGTGTGGTTCAAAGATTTTACTTCAGCTCAAGAATAAGAATTTTGGTTCCACTGAAATTCACGCAAATTTTACCATTTCCTTCAATGAGGCTGGAATTTCACAACAGGTCCCTTATCAACTCACTGTTCAAGAGGTATATTTCTAATATTTTTTTTAAAGAGATTGAGCAATTCTTGACAATAAGGCATCAAAGCAAAGTTTGAAATGTCTTATATAGTCTGGGCTGGGAAGTATTTGTGATGCTACTCTGGTATTTTAGCTATTTGCTTATCAGTAATATTTCCCAAAAGATACATGCAACAGTTTGAACCAAATAGCCAAAATAGCTTATATAACCAAAACGTAAGGATATTTATTCTGGGAAGCAAACCTCGTTGTATAGAGAGGAATGGCCAATTTAAAGGTAATCATGAAGGGCCAGCTTGGGGAACACGTCACAAGTGCAGAGATGCTCTGCCTCCTTGCAATAACCAAAACTACCTACTCACAGGTCTACCCATAACTGGCTGTCAGACAGTCTGGGTAGAATTCATGCTGAACTGTACTGCACTAACATTACTTTTAAGCTGCAGGGCACAGTGTTCACAGAATTATGGGAAAATAAGCAAGAGATTTTGAATCTCATTTTTTGAATTCCTATAGCTAGTATATAGCATGTTCTATCATTTGTGCTTCACTGTCTCATACACTGAGAAATATCCTGCTTCCAAATGCTTTGTTACAAGCCTTGACAGATTCCCATTTGAACACATTAGATAAATTAAGAAAACGATGGCTGTTCAGCTTTGTCTCTGTTGGATGATCTGGTGCTTCTCTTTGCTCTAAGACTGTTGCTTTAGCTTTTTGGAGGGGGGGGGAGGAGGAAGAGAGAGGATGAATATATATATATATATATATATATATATATATATATATATATATTTAAGATAGAAAGCAAGCTTTACTATTTCATGACTTGATTGTCAATAAAAAGAAAGCAAGCCAAAAGCTATTAGGAAGGTTCCCCAGTCCCTCTAGGGTACTGCTATGCTCAAGGGAGAATTCTGCTTTTACTGAATTGCTCTTAGGACTCTTAAGAAAAACCTTCTTCTAAAAGAAGATTTGAAAAATAACCTAGTGTTTCTAAAGATATTAAATATTCTTGTTTGATTTTCTTTCCACACCAGCTCTCATTGAAAGGTAAATGAAGTGAGTCACGGTAATTAAGAAATCCCAGTATAATAAGAGCATTCTAAACATTGCAGCACTATCTTATGAATTCTTTTCTTCTCTCTGAACCATACATGTGAAGAGGACTTTTTCTGCTTTACATAAAGCTATATTGCACTTCAAGCACCTTATACCTAAAGCCATCAACACACTTTGCTCACATCAGTTACCAAATTCCCCCAGTGCACTTCAAGGATTAGGTTATGCATTCTTTCCTTTTTGAATGTGGACAAGATGACTGTGACAGACAACTGTCTATTCTGACAGTGAAGAGGCATGTATCTTCTGTGTATTTTTGCAACTAGATCACTGGGTTTGTCACATAGTCACAATTTAAAGCAGTCTCAGGCCTTCTCTGTGGGACGGAACTGACCTCTAAAGTGTTGTTACTTCTACAGGAATGAAGAGGAGTGGAAAGATAAGTCTTCTGTCCTGCATTCTGGAAAAAGCGTTCCCTTATGCCCAAAGGCTCTGAAACTGAATATCCAAATATGGTTATCCAGTTTTCTTAGGAATCAAAAGCACAAAAGCAATTGTGATCTTGTTCAGAAAATGAAGCCCTAAATCTCTAGTTTTGATTCTTATCTTTGGATAAAGTAGTCAGCAAATTACAGACTAGTTTTAACATATTTCTAGTTATTTAAATTCAGTTATCAGCAATTCTACCACATTCTAAAATCTCTTACTCATGTAGAAAATAGAATACTATACTACAGAGGGAGTAGATGTACACACCTTTCTCTGTTTCTCCTGGGGTTCAAAAAAAAAAAAATAAAAACCCCAAAAAACCCAGCAATACTATGAGAGTAGACCTGCCTGTTAATTAGATACTTAAAGCAAGTGAAATTCATCTTCATCTCTACATACAACATCAGTACAGCCCCAAGTGGTAGCCTTCAGCATTGCAATTCACCTTTGTTCCACCATTGAAAACTGAAATGTGATGCAATTACTTCATCATTAAAAGAGGTCACCAGAAAACCATAATATCCCACTGGATTAAACAGATTATCTTGGTGTCATCATCCAGCCAGTAGTCTTTGTTTATGCTCACTTCATGTTGAGAGTAGAAAAGAGATCATGAGGAATCCAAGAGATGCAACATCTTCCTAGCATACTGCTAGTCACACAAATTCAGTCCTATGCCACTAGTAATGATATTTAAAATACTTTTGATTTCAAGAATATGGAGGCAAACATCATCTTCAAATAAAGACAAGTACTATGAAGGCAACATGCCCATTTCTAGGGGTAAAGTAACTACAGTTCTGCAAATGAAAACGTAAGAGACTCATGTTGTTTAATATGAAGTTTGATTGTTTATGAAATAGTGTCTGTCTGGCAGTGCTTTAGCAATGCACAAGGTACATAGTTTAGTGGTTTTCACTTACCTTTGCCATAGCTGAATTTCTAGTGGGAACGTCCTTGAGAAAAAAATTTTCAACTACATCTTTTGCAAAGCAGGTCTGTTTGCACACAGGGCAGGAAAGGATACCTGAATTTAAATAAATAAAAGAGCAGAGACCAGTCATGTGAATCAGGAAATGATATAAATCACACTTCACTGATTGCTAGCTTTTATGCATCACACCAACACACTTAGGTCCAGGAAACTAAGCTATTCATCAAATCATAAATAACTTGTGGCTAGATCTAGTAAAACAAACAGGTAAGGAAAAAAATCAAAACATTACAATTCCTAGAAATACACTATGGTTCTGGGTTTTATTTCAGTATTTATTGGTCTAAATTCCCATGAATTTATCAGTACTTACAGCTCTAACAAAAACTGAGCTGCATTTTAAGTTGAGTTTTCTTATTCTGGATCTACTAGTATTTTTGCATACTAGCTATTGTTCTTTCAGACAAACTTTATCTGAAGTACACTCAGGCATAAAATATCATGGCTTGATACTAGTTTTAGTGCTGTATGCTATGTTTCAACTATGAAGTCAAAGAGGAGTATTAAGCTGCCAGCAAAAAGTCAGAACAAGAGTTTCTAATAGACACTGCAAAACATCTACTACAAGTACAGAGCTAGCAAAACATGACCAGACTTTTTCCAAAGACAGCCATGAAGCGAAGCAAAGAACACTCCGGGCGGCAGAACCTGGCTTTTGTTAGTTACTACATGTAACTGGAAGGAATTCTAGTATTTGCCCATGCTGAGAACTAACACTGCAGTTTGAGAAGAAGCTGTCCATAACTGTATGACTGCACTTCTGCATCTCTGCTATTTCATTCTCAGGCTTCTTAGGCTAAGACTTATTACTTACACTTACTGAAAGGTGCAGTGCATTTTGGAAAAGGACTATACACATTTCTGACCACATTCTCAAACTACTGCAGACCTGAATCCAGTCCTTCAGAGATGATGGTACTATATCAGTCTTTTTACTTTAATAAGTCCTTTTATCTAAACCTTTCCATTTTATTGAGAACAAGATTTCAGTGCTATGCTCACTTTGCCAAATAATCAGTTTATGATAACTAAAAGCAGTATTTTCTATGGCTAAATGAAGTAAACTCACTTAAAGCAAGTTTTTAAAAGAAAGATCAATGACAGTTTTCTACTGCATTGACACTGTTCAACATTTTTTTTCCTTAACTAAAATTATTTTTATGTAAAAAAAATAGCTTGTAGAATAATTAAATCTTAAATCATCCACCACTCTTGGAATTATCTGCATGGTTATCAGAGATGCTCATGTTTTCCAAGGGCTTGATTTTATCTGCCCTTGGGACATGGCTCCTGCAGCTCCTGACCAGATGCACCATTCTAACCCCCAATATTGAATGTGTCTCATTTTTCAGAACTGGGTTACTGTTCTTTTAACAACAGTACTTTGCTTTAACAGAGACACACAAGCCCTTTCTATGTTACCACTTTCAACAAAAGCACTTTGCAGTCAGAAGGCTGCATACGTTCACTTTCATTCATAAATGCTTACATTTTTTTGAGTTGTGTAGCATCTTCTTTGAAGAGGACATACTACAAAGAATTGCTTTCACAAGGTTAAGACCTTTTTAAGCTCTATGTATTCAATAAAAGCAAAAGCTTTTGAGAAATGTATTGTTTATTATTTTCCTGGGTCACATTCACAACATGATGGTGATTCGGGGGCTCAAGTGACAAAGCAAGGTCTACCTCACACCCACTTAACTGTGCATTTCATATAACCATGAGTGTTCACATAGCTGTGAGAAAGAGCAGGCCAGTATCCACAGGTGGCTGTGCTACTCAGCTATAAGTCACCCCAGGGGAAAGGGATTGCAAGTGCTGGCAATACTTTGTAACTCCCATCACCAGAGCCACGCTTAAACAAATCTCAAGTTACATATGCAGAAGATGAGCAAAGGGGCTTCACTTGATTAAGATGCTAAAGATGCCGTGAAGGGAGAAAGCTGTACAAGTCTTCTAAACTCATCCTTTCTTTTGCATCTTTAGTACTATGACTGCAGCTGAAAAAAATGTTTACCTACAATATCTGTAGCTAATCACCTTTATATGAGAATGTCTTTATATTAGTCACACAAACCTCCCCATCTTTCCCAAATTATGGTTCTGTGTGTCCTGTGGGTAACTTAACAGTTCAATTCTCTACAGAAATGTAAAAACAGTAGGTGCATTGTAGTAGCTAAGGCAAGATGTTATAAAGACAGTGCCCTCCTAATCCTTTTAAATGCTGCATACTACAGGCACCAGTGAACTGTAGTACCAGATCCTAGGATGAGGAACAGTTTCAGTTTCCATGTGAGCATCTTACAAAGCATCATTGTTAAAACAATAGCAGTAGGAACAAAGAAATAGATGCATTTTGATTGATAAGCTAGGAAGCAAAATATATTTTGCAAACACTTCTCAGGTAAGTCTCATAGGTCCTGCTCTAATTCTTGCTGCAGTAGCTGGAAATCTGTACACTGACTTTAGCACTTCAAGACCTTCAACCAGTTTCTAATTCCTGTAACAGCATTGCCCAAACAGCGCTAGTTCTAGATCTAATACAACAAGAAAATCTCCAAAACTACATAAGATGTCACAAATTGACCAAAGAAAAAAATTGCAACAGATTACTTTCTGAAGTGGGAACTGCATGACATTAAGTTATTCCTTCTTTTACACACTATACTGGGGAGCAAAGTTTTATAAAAGAAATTTCTGGGAACAAATGCTTACTGAGAAACAGAAGCAGTGCCCAGTACTTAGCCATAGCAAGAGCAACTTCTGTACATCTATTGCATAAGATAAAAGTTAATATTGAAATCACATATTTTATTACATTCCAAGACTACACAGGTCGCACAAAATGTTAAATCAAATTATACCAACTGAATGATATCTAATGGAATGCTCATGACCTCAGATGGGTTCATGTGAACTTCGAATGGTGCTAGTTTGTTACATACCAGTGAAACAAAATACATTACATAAAGAATGCATTAATTTGACAACAAGTACTATTGTCTTTTTATTAAAGAAAGCTTCAGTACTCTAAGAAAACATTTCATTTATGAATTTGTCACGCATGGAAGCTTCTTTATATATGTTGAGAAATAGAACAGTATTAAGTTGAGAACAATCATGATTTGGAGATAGATGACATTGTTGATTAATTCCAGTGCTTGAAGCACAATTAATTAAAAGCAATGCCCTAGATGCCATGGAGCAAATATTTCCCAGTTTTCAGATCCTAGCCATGCTACTGTAATCCACATTGTTCCAAGTACACACACAGTGAGTTACATGCATGCACATGTCAGGATACTGTATTAAATTCATTATCACAATCAAAGATACAGTTTTGATTGGGTATATGCAATAATGTATGCAACTGAATTACAATGATTTCAAACCTAAAAAGCCCTTGAGATGAATAAGACATGTCTAGCTCTTAGTTAAAAACCCAAAATAACAGAAAAACCCCACAAAACAAAAAGAGCAATAGCTAACAAAAAAAAAAAAAAAAAAAGAAAAAGAAAAAGAAAAAGGATAGGAACACCATGGCAATCTGTACTGAAAGTCTTACTTGTCCTAATACTGATAACTTCACTAGATCCAAGGAGACATATTTACATCTTGTAGAAAGAAGGTTCCTTCTGAATATGGTAGCTTTGGAGGTCATACTTGATCAGCTAATTGGGCTTCTCATTTATTTCCTTTTCCATTAAATAAAAATCTGTGCTCACTGGAAATGCCCATCTTTTTTCAATATAAATTCCCCAAAGAATTTCATGATATTTTGGCATAATAAATATACTACAGCAGAATAGTTTATGAAGTAATTATCCTGAAATTATGCAAACCTTACACACGTGTTTACAAATAGCCACAAGCTGCAGATACTCCAACAATATATAACGTACACACTGTGCTGCACTTACGCTTAGAGTACAAATCACCACTGAAGTACAAATTCCTAGAAACCCCTTACCTCTCCTCTGGATAAACAGACACTTAGAGAGCTACACAGTTCACGGTTGCTTGCGTTGGAAAGTGGATGGTTATTAAGCAGAACTGCACACACCGTGTGCTCCCTGGAATCAAGCTTTGCCGTACTGCAGATAGAAGCGGCTACACTTTCCGCAGAGTATATGGGACTGCTCCCCCTTCTTCAGTGAGAAATGCGGACAAATCAGCACAGCAGAGAGGTGTACTGGACCACAGCAAGATGCATATTTTTCTCTTTCCTTCCTTCTTGCCCTCACCTCTTGAGATTCATTTAGGCCTCTCTTAAGTTGCCTTGGCTGTATTTTTCCTGAAGTGATGAAATAAAAATTCCATAGCAGCACCCTACTTCCCTCTGCCTAGGTCTTACCTCACTCCTCAAAGTAACCTGGAACAAGTGGGCAGAAAAAGAGAAGAAAGCTTTTCTGGATTCAGGTAGCAGCTCTTACAAAGCCATTTACTCCCACCGTATGCTTTGTGGACCATTCCCTATAATATTTCTGGCCTTTCTGTTTCAGCACTGCCTCTAAATAATGATGCTAATTTGTTCTAAGAACCCATACTTTACAGACAGTTCACTTAGATATATCATTATTACAGCACTGTGGGTGAAGGGATGAGTAATCACAAGCCCTAGAGAATCACTGTTTGCACGTATGAGAGTGATGCAATTGTTGGATCCAAATAGCAATCCAACATGGAATTACAGGATTCAAACAGAGTTTACACATTAAGAGATCAGGACCCAAATTCAGCTTTGTTGCAGTCATGCTGTCTGAATAAGGTCCATTATCATAAAAATATCTAGAAATAAGAAAAAGCTAAGAGTGCTGTCAACATGCTCTATTTCTGTAGGCAAATCTTTGTGGTAGGGAGGATGTTGTAACTTTTTTTTTTTTTTTTTTTTTTAAAAGGAGCTCATTTTCTCCTGCTTATCAGTTGAAATCATTATTTACAACATCACGCTTCTTTGATAAAGAGATGATGATGAATTTAGAAAGGCTGGCAAGGATCCTAACATTGGATTTAAACCCTGTTTCAGTGTGAAGGATAAACCATGTCTAAGCTATTCTCAACATATCTGATTTACCAGCTAGCATTGAACCACCTGTGAAGACTACAACATACTGAACAGATTCCCAGAAAGTTTCATCATGTGCATGATATGAAGGAATAGTCCTAGAACTACATTCTTGCAGTGCTCTACTACTGCCTTAACAGCCTTCTCTGGCAGCCCACTGAGCCCGAACAGCACCACAAAAGCCACCAGCAGTACAAAGCAATAGACATTCAAACACACACCCCAACACACGCTTCCGAGCTCTGAAAAACTTCAGCAACAGATGTGTACTTTCCTGAACTGGTTTGCAGCCCTTTTTCATAAGCCATATGTTCATTTCCACTCTCACACTCTCATCAGCAATAGTAACTAGACAGTAGGTCAGGGAAAAATGGAAATTCAAAGTCAACAGATCCCATGGCCAGACATGGGCACTCAATCTCAACACTTCAATCCCACATCTAGGATATTAGAAATCCACCTTCCAAAAAATAGGGTTCTTCCACCAAATTCCACTAAATAGCATATCCCATTCAAGCCCTAATTCCCCACAGGTCAGATTTCTCACTTCCCATAGCTTTTTCACTTCTGTTAATGAAAGTTGCTATGCTGCATTGCACCTAGGGAATAGTAAGTGGATGTCGAGGTAGTTACGCCAGTACAGAGCGTTCCTCTAGAGAAGCATAAGTAAATAGCTGAGATTTGTGCCGTCCTTTGGTTTTTGCTCCATCTATATTACAGCAATCTAACTTGTAAGTGATAGGGCTGTGAATAATTTGCAGCAATCATCTCTGAAGGAACAAGCTGCAACCTCTGGACTGTGTGCAGAAATGGAGTATAAAGCCCTTTTGATCATCAAAAGCCTCAACTTGCCGTTTTGTTTCAAGGTCTTTCAGTCTAGTCAGGTTTAAACAGGAAGAGCACTCAAGTTAGTTGTCCAGAAAATAAATCAATGCAGATAATTAACCTATTATTACCCTGAGGATTGATTAGCATAACAAAACAAACAGTGGGGCTATCATGCACATTGCATTTATTTTTGCTGTCCACATGTTGCACCTATTCCTCTGCTCTTTTTCCTCCAACAACCATCAGAATAATTATTCTCAGTGAGCATTAGCTAGAGCTCAAGCTGCAGGCATAACTCACACTTCCTTGGAGACCCAATTATAGGTTATAGGAGACAGTTGAACAGTTCTGAAGACAACCTCCCACTCTGCATCTTCATATATATTTAACCAAACCCAGCTGTTTCACTTGCCTTTTGAATAGGGCAGGTAAACAGAGTGAGAAGAACCAAGCCCTTCAAGTAACTTAATCCATTTTACGATGACTAAATATATACATTATGCACAGTAGACATACTGTTTGGAATGAGCTTTTTACTTCCCTTTTCAGAAATAAAACACGTATTTGGTGTTAACTGGATCTAATTAAAGCAAATGGATATTTCCTCTTCAGAATTAAAAAATGTGATGCATTGCATCACTTGCCTTACGTGATCGCATCAAAATATGGCTATTTAAGGCCTGCAGATGCAACAGCTGTAACACATAAAAGGCTGAACTATACTCTATTGAAAACCCAAATACAGGATTAAGATCTGCAAATATTCTTATTTTTTTCATACAACTTTGTGCAAGATAAAGCATTGCATGTCAGCACCTGGAGCCTCCTCCTTATGCTGCTACACCATACTCCTTATGGCAATACACTATAAGGAAAATGAGTCTTGAGTCACAGAGCTCAATTTTTTTCACGAAATAAAACCCCTTGAAGATCCCTCTGAACACATTAAATGCAAGCGTGACCAGTGCTTGGATGTGTTTTGGATGTCCCTTGCTAGCAAGCAGTTCACAACTAGAAAATCCATAGGCGTCTGTAACACCTACCTTACAAGCTAAAGAAAGCTGAATATAGACAGCTGAGAATAATGAAATGCAGCAACTGGACACATCAACTGTTGAAGTCGCATGAGCTCTCTTTAATGATGTGGTTTCACTTAGTTTTATCACTTTGGTTTGCATTTCTCTAATACATAAGCCTGTTACATTTCTTGGCGTTTAAGTGGGGATCTCAGACTCTTACACATGCAAAACTAATACAACTTAAGCATGGACAGAAAAAAGCCTAAACAGCTTAACTCTCAAGATCAGACAATCTTGTAAAAATATAAGCCTCTGCTACTCTTAACTCAGCTATTTTCTAAATTATCATATTAGTGATATTTAATATGCTTAAACAATTTAAATCAAACATCTAAAAAAGATTTGCAGATGATATGATAAAGGCCAATTTATTTTGGTATCCACCCCCAATGCAGAAAAGAAGCATAAGCACTAGAAAAAGAATGGAAATTTTCTGAAGGTATTCAGAGCAGTGAATACCATCAGATCCAAGGCAGCACGCAAAAAACCAATTTTGTATGTTTGTGCTTTGTACTGTAAATGGGAATTCATACAGGCAGAACACATGTAGGTTCCTGGGAAAGTCTTCATCTGGAAAATTTTCATCTCTGGAGACCTGGGAAATTTGACCTCTTCCTCAGTCTCTTAAAAAAGACAAACAAACGGAAAAAAAAAACACTATTCTTTCCCATGCACTAAACAGACTAGAAACATACCCCATGCAGACCTGTAGAGGATTTTGTTTTATTTAAAAGTAAAAAAAAAAATGGAAAGCAACATTAGACTGCAACACAGAGACTAAGTATCAAATTACTGGCAGTGAACTCCAAACCAGTGGTCTCAAAGTCCCCTTCACATTAGTAACACCTGTAGGAGCCAAACTTGCATTGTCTTAAGCTCATTTAAATTATCACCAAACTCTGAGTTATGTAACATTGTAATTTTGTAAAATTGGTGAATTATTACCAAACAGTGCAACTTCTCACAGCTTTTAGTAAGTTCTAATGTATCTGCAGCTTTTCCATAAGAGCTCAGGCTATCTTAGAGCTTTCATTAATGATTTGTCTTAAACAAGAAGACTGAGATACAGGTTTAAAAGCAGATGTCCATCATCAGTCAAATACTAAATACCAGGGACATTTACTTCCATCTTCTCCATAGTCTTAATATAACAACAATAAACTAGAAAACAGCTTAATTTTAGTTAATACTCCTTAGAGTACAGTATATTGAAACACAGATAAAATGTACTCTTGCAGCAAACTTCAGATTGACTTCACTTGGAAATGCATTCACTTTTTCCATTCATATATTTTGTCTAGAGGATTCATAATTGACAAGGAATGCATTCTTGTAGCAGGCAATATTATATGTTTCCTCAGCTGTAGTGGCTTGGCACTGTTTGCATTTACAGTTTATTATTAGCATAAATATATAATCATGCTGAAAGATAACCCTGAAAATTCAGTTGACATAGTAGCAGCCAAAACTCAGCAATCAGTGCAGATAAGCAATGCTTAGGATCTTACCATCAGATTATTTCAGAGATTTTATCCTAGCTGACCTATGCTGGCTGCAGTTTCTATCACCAGTTTAAATAAGAGACACAGATGTGTTGTCTTTGCCACTCTTGTTGCTCATATATTAACTGAGTATTTGCACCTGGTGTCTCACTTCATTTACTGGGTCACTGTTCATTACTTTTCCTCTGTTAGTTCTCCAGTGTGGCTCTACACCATAAAAGAACCCAATCTATATAAGAATAGGAAAAAAAAAACTTCAGCAATACAGAGAGAAACTAACCTTTGTTCCAATTTGCTATAGATAAGTAATCCCTGATCCACTTTCAGGAGCGTTTAGAAACATCTAATATTTTACTTCTCTAGCAAGTCACAAGAACATCTAGTTGCACTTCAAGGGATATACATTGACTTTCATCTTGACAAGCAGAAACAAGCAGGAGAGGGTTATGGTTTAGAGGCCAAATGAGAATACATAAGTAGTAATGTAGTGGGTGTTTTGAACAGCAATTATGAAATAGGTCCCTCAGACTTTAAGTCCACGATGATTGGACATTTAAAAATTTGTTCTCTTTGTCTCCTAACACCCTCTGCATGAATAGCTTTTCTCCTCTCACATTTATACCCTTTTCTTTTCTCTCTTGTTTTCTGCTAGCCTTTCAGCAGCCTCTCCTGGAATTGTTTTCATTGATTCTCAAACCTGAACTTGCCTGGCTTTGGTTATCTAGTCAATTCAAATCATCACCACCTCAGGGAAGGTATCTTCTCTTCCTACATGCTTCTAAAATCTGCTATGGAACAAATAATTATGTCTCTTATTCATCTCAGTGTCAAACCCTGTGAAAATATAAGTAGTCTTCATGCCGTTAGTCTTATTGTAAGTCAGTAATGAATCTAGAATGCTTCCCTGTGACAATATTCGATCATTCAGTTAAAATGAAATGAAATAAGATGACTGTATTTGTGATTTAAGTCTTGTCTTGTTCCAAAAGGTTATCTATTTTCTCTTAACATTACTAAAACTTGTGTAAGTTCAGGATTTCCAAAAGCCACAGCTGTGAAATGTTTCTCTGTCACTAGCTTTACTCAGCTTGTGAAAGTGAGTTACAATATATCCTAGAGTCTTGAGAGTTCAGATTGAGCAAGACCAGTTTTACAATGAGATATAACAAAAGTGCAAGAGAGTTTCAATGCCCTACAATATACATGTTAAAGTAACAATTATTGTGACCGCTGTTAGGAGCAAAGAACCAGAAGTTTTTATGCCAGTGCTTGCTGCAGTGTTGGTGGGGAGGGGGTAGGCTGGGGCATGGGGAAGAGAAGGACAAGTAAAGCAATCTGTTACCAGAACCAGTACCTCAGAAAGTTCCAACATATCCAAAATATTGGACAAAGATGTAGCCTAGTAACTACCTTGTATATTTATTCATAAAAACAAAGCAAATATTCATAATGCTACACTTGTTCAAAATAGATTGAAATCAAGCCCACTCTGGAAAAATTAAAACATTACCTAATTGCATCATTTATATTCAAAAAGTTACTGTTGGATAGAAATTACTGTTTTAAAGAAGTATGCTTTTTAAAAAAAAAAAAAAAAAAAAAGCTTCTCAGCCCTTCTGTTATTATAATACTGCATTACAAAGAACATAAGCAAAAAGGAGATTCTCAAGTATTACCTTCATACATAACTTCATACTCAGCGGGAACATAGCTATATCCTTGAATCAAATATGGAAGACAGTCCTTACAGAAGGAATGAAGACAAGGTAGCATTCTGGGGTTTCTCCTCTGCAGGTCCCATCTGCACACCAAACAGTTCCTCAGCAGATCCAGGGTCTCCATTTCTGTTGTCTGAAGTTTGACATCAAGAACCTGAAGTGTCACAAAATGGCTCATGACAGCCCTTCCACTTTACAAAACACGTTCACTCAAGTGCAAACTACCAGGTAACTGTAGGATGTGCATTCTCAAAAATAACATTTTAATCCTTTTGAAGAAAGAGGAAGCTCCTTGCAGCTGAAAAAATCACATACTCACTTAAAAAAAAAAAACTCAAAACAAAAAACAAAAAAATCTTTGCAGATTGTTGTGCAGGAAAGTGTGGTTTAAGGTTTACAAACCATGATCCCACTATCTCTATAGTGCTTGTAACTTCTGTAAAAACTGAAGTAATCTTTTCTATGGATCTATTTACAAAGTTGTTACCAGGCTGAATTGTCACATGCTGTTCACTTCCTGCTAAAAGCATTCAAACTGTGCAATAAAGATGATTATTTTCCTACTGCTTTTATAATCTCATGTTTTGCAATTTTCAGTTAAACAAATAATAAGCATAACTGATCATGCCACCATCATTTCAGCAATGCCTGTTAGAAAGCTGCCTTGATAAAGCTAAAACTTTTCTGCTAACCTTTGTGGAAATTAACAAAATGCAGTTCATAGTAATCAAGCTTCACCTGTCAAGATGACCACAGATCAAAACAGATTAAATCTAAACTTTCTACAAGCTCAGTTGTGTTTCTCTTGCTGCCTGAGCTCCCCAAGGTAAACTCGCTATTTTGTGGCTCATGTTCCACCCTTAATTTTGAAATTTTCAGAGTTGTCTATCAGACATAGCCTGCAAAAGGAAACTTTTGCAGGCTGCAGTTCAATTTCCTTTTCTTTGTGGAGGAGCATCAGGGGAGAAAAAGCAAATATAATCCTGTCTCCCCTAGAACCAGCCTTCCAGCTGACAGAAGCTCCCAGGTTTGGAGCCTCCTCAGTAGCTTCCCATCACCTTGGCATTGTGGCCTTGCTACCAGTAGAACATACAGTGCGGATATTCTCTTTAGATTTCCCCTCACACAGAACAAAAACCAGCTCTAGTCATAGGAACATATATTCTCTTGAGAGATTCTGTCTCAGGGCAGGATCTAGTGGAAATGGTTAGTAATCAAGTCTTCTGTGATGAAAGAAAATGATGAATGTCTCAAAGTCAAAACCAGTCTTGCATTTTTTTAAAAAAATGGACCAATTGTTTCAGTCTATATCGCTTTTTAAGCTCAAGACTCACTTCTAGAAACAAATGAAAGTAGACATCCACCAACTTTACTGAATCAACATATCAGACAAATTCAAACCTACCACTAAAGCTCAGCTTATTGTAATTTCAAAATTAGAGATCTTTTTTAAAATGAGCTGTGACAATTACACCTGTGGTATAACTATAATAGTCCTTATTGTATGAGCTCACTTTTTATAGAGCATCTTCATTAACTATATTCCATAGGCAAATGTCCTTTGGGCAGCGTGGCTTCTCATCCTGCTTTGTCTCCTTTATTTCTTGCAACTACAGTTAAGATGACAAATGACAAATCAGCACCTATAAAAACATACACTTTGTGCAATAGGAAGCTGAGGTCTTAAACTAAGATGTTGTTCAGACAGAGAAACCACAGCCCAGCACCAAAGCATCAATGCACAGAGAATTTGTGCAAACACAAAGCCTAATATTGGAAAATGCTCTATCATCATAAGTGCCAAATCAGTGGCTAAACATGCAAAAGTGGGTTACCCTACCTTTTAATTTATGCTTTTGTGCATAACTTTATACAAGCTTTTAGGGGGAGTAGAGAACAAGTGAGAGAAAAACATTAAAGTTTCCTGCTGAGCCAGGTATGCAAACATGGCTACATTACCCGTGACTTGGCTACACTGATGGGAAACAACAAGTCCAGCAGCAGCAATTACGAGGAATATAAACTCAGCTGCATTTAGAGATGCGAGGTGAGGGTCATGAGGCAGGATATGGGAAAGGAAATAGATAAAGATGGGGAGAACTGGGGAGGCAACTGACAGGCAAAGAGGTATAAATGGAACAGGAAAATAAGTACCAAGCAGTTGCCTTATCAGCCCGAATGTGGGAACAGAGAAGACACCGTATTTCAGAGTGTCCCCTCAAGACTGGAAGAACAGTCAGGGCCACCATAAGGCATCAGCAGCCTCAACACTGATGAAAGAGAAGCATCTGGATATTACAGGCTTGGAACTTCTATTAAAGCATTAATTAATTTAAAACAAAGGAAGTTCATAAAGGAAATATTCATAATTGTATTTCTGTATTTTAAGACTAAAATCTTTATGTAAGCCTAATTTTCTGTGTTCCTCCTTTTGCTCATATTTAATCAGATGGTTTGTATTTTTTTCCTTCCATGAAGCTTGGATGTTGCTACAAGAGGCATGTTGCAGCATTTTAAAGTGTTGTAACATTATTTCTAGTAGTTTTGTCTTTAATTGCTTCATTAGTAGTATCTTCAATTGCCAAAAGTTTTTACTCTACTTGAAGTCATAAAACTATCCCTATTTACCAAAACATATCAGATAAATATCCAAAAGGAAAACGTTTCACATTTAAAGTTAATTGGTCTTCGTTCTTTTTAGCTTCCCTGCTCCTGCTCTCTCATTTTGCAGATCACCAAAATACCAAAATCCTTTACTGGGCATTTTCTCCTCCCAGAAGGAAAGATAAAGGTGGTGTTGACAGTCATCCTTGGCTTTTCTTACTAGACTTTGCACTTAAGGCACTGTAAAACACAAACGTCACAAGTTGTTAATTAAGTAGGAAGGTATCACTGAATTCCAATCTGAACAATTCACCTGAACAATCTCAAAAACAGTTGTTTCAGCGCATTCAATACAAATGAGAGAAAATAAAGAAAACTCAGCAACAAAGTAAAATCCTGTATCATTTTTCTTCAACAATTGTTAAATCAAAACCAGGAGCCCAGTGCAAAACACTCAACTATTTTAAACAAAACCATCAACTCAACTGAGTAAACTGGCTGAATAATTAGAGTTGGCAGTAAAGGCAATTCTCTAGTTTTTACTCAGCGCTCCCGCTCTCCGGGAACCCTCCCTGCCGGTGCTTTGTCCGGAGAAACGGCCCCCTCACAGCGAGCGGGCGGGGCGCGCGCCCAACCGCCGCCGCAACGGCCACCGCGCCGCGCCACGAGGCCCCCTCGCGCCCAACGGCCGCCGCGCCGCGCCGCGCCGCCTGGCGGGGCGGGGCCCCAGGATGAGTGACGTGCGGCCGGCGCGGCGGGCGGGCTGCACGCGCCGGCGGAAGGGGCTGCCCCGAGCTGTCGCGAGGCGGCGGCCGTTGGCGCGGCGAGGGGGCTCGGCGCCACGTCCAGCGCTGCCCTGCGGCTGGGCGTTGGCGGAGCTGCTCCTCAGAGAGCTTTCTAAGCAGTTCAGGTCTGTCACCAAAGTAAGGTTTCTCCCTCCAGTTCTGTGGAGCTGGCATGACAGCAGCAGCAGAGGAGGAAGGAGTTGGTCTGGCTCGGCTCGCTGCAGGCATGGAACAGTGCAGGTCAGCGAGCAGACACGGCTCAGCTACATTAGAAAAACCATGCAAACCACCGAAGCTAGCCTAGCCCATCCCTAGCGGCGTGCACTCACCAATACGCTGTTCACACAGGCAGTACTTTTCCTCCTGTCCAGCTGTAATTGTTAATCCTTGTACAGTATTTATAGGCCTGCTCTCACTTAAATGAATAATTAAAAGCATAATTACACTTTAGTGCTAAGTTAGCTTTTGAAAGATGCTTCCATACTCAGTTGGTTAGAGCATGGTGCTGCCAATGCCAAGGTCGCGGGTTCAATCCCTGTATCGGCTATGCTGAGGGTTGGACTAGATGATCTCCAGAGGTCCCTTCCAACCTTACCAGTCTATCAGTCTATGATTCATTCAGTTCTGCCTCACCTTTTTTGGTACAATTCCTTATTTGTATACTGTTTGCAGATCATACTGAAAGACTTAAGTAACAATCCCATCTCTTTTAGAATACTGTGGCTTTTTCCTGCATGCAGCTGGAGTCACATCCTGGCATTTCCAATTGTTGTCCTGTGCTATAGTTATTGAAGAATACTCATCTTTTTTCATTAACTTTGTTCACGCTTTAATCATCACATTGTTACCAAAACCAGAGCAGTAACATCTAAGTATAAAAAAAATGTTTAATTAAAAAAGGCAATTAAAGGGAGCAAATTAGGAACAAGAATTAAGCCATCAAGTATTAGCCATAACTCAGTTGCTCTTGAGGCTTCATGCATAGCTGTTCCAGTACCAAAAAGGAATAGCTAGACAGTGATAATCAAAGAAAAGAAACTTCTCTCAGAAACTAAAAGGAAGCATTAAACTAGGTCATTAGAATAACTCCTTTGGGATGCGCATTAAACAATATTCAGCAATATTTCATGTAGCATTTCATTACCAGTGATACTTACAGATGTGAATATCATGATGCAGACAAACATGACTGATTGTAAAGAAATAATGCAAGCTATACTGTGCTAACCTGATTAAACTTTCATTAGAAGTAAAGATTTTTTGTTAACTTAATCATTAGGTTCATTCTAGACATGGGGAAATTTTCTAGACCACCAACTGTTAAAACAAAGCTATTCAGTAGAGCAGACACAATCAGATTTGGTGAAGTGTAGGCTTCTGGCATGAAGAACTTTTTGTACTCAGAAGACAGACAACTGTACAAAATATCTATTTATTTTACATTTAAGACCCAAAGCATAAAAGCTGCATCTACTTCTGTGTACCTCAGTGAGCTACAGCCACCTGCCTATTGTCATGTGCACTTAGGAGTACTTCACTGTAACTTGAAGCTTTTCACCGATTTTATGATCTGGTCAGGCATAAGATTACTGTCAGGAAAAAGTAATAAAGGTCTCATTTTGTAGTGCTGCATAACTTACCTTTGAGGATTGAACTGAGTGCTTGATCAAGATTCTGGTTACATTGCCTTTGTTCTTTTACTTTTCTTGCAGCCACGTTCTTCAGCACCTGAAATGCATGGAGTGTTGGACTCTGCTTTCTACAGCTCCTGGGTGCAGCTTTTTGCCTTCTTCCCTGCCCCCCCATCCTCTCTCTACCTGATAAGAAAAGTTTATGATAAAGGAGTCAGTCAATTCAGTACCACGCTAAGGTAATTTGTACACTACAGCTGCACAGTTACGTTTCACAAGATTTAGCATTTAGCTTTGACAGTGGTTAACCTGTATCACATACTAGAAGACAGTGGTCCCAGCAGTCACCTCAGTATTTTAGAGACTATTCTTGAATTGTAACTCTTCACAACAGTAGTATCAATCAGCAGAGACAAACTGTTTTAAAGCAATGCATGTCAGCCCAAAACTTAGTAATTGGGAAGTGCTAGGTTAAGAGTTGAAAGGGGGTTACAATTCATTAACTAAGATTGTCACTTGTTTTGTATGCTTACTACTAAGAGTCTTAAAGCTAATATTGCTAATAGCTACAGATTACCTTCTGGTATATGTGAAACAGTGTCTACACATCAGACACTTAAGAGGTGGTAAAAAGCTGCTCACTATGGTATAGTGATAGTAATACAGTTTGGTTTTTACCCTTAGAGGTTTTGCTTCAGCATACAGGGCCAAGCTTTGCATTAAAAACTGAAATTAGCAGTCTGCAATGCTTTTCATAGTTATTTTAATGCAAATATATCAGAAATTCACTTAGTTGCTTGTATAGTACAGCTCCAGAGCTATGCCATTCTTTTACATCAGCTGTAGGCAAGGTCAGAGCTAGTAGGTGCTACTGTCTCTCGCATGGTAAATTGAGAGACTGCGTACCCTACCTGTGGAGGATTGCAAGAGTTAAGACAGTAACAGTCAATTAATTCAGGTATTAAGCAACAGTTTCAGTACATTGCTTCTGTTAGCTTATAGGAAGAATACCTGGACTGTGTATCCATGAAGACAGCAATATACTGTTGCTAACCCCTAAAGACATACCAACATGGAACTGCTGCATTTAAATCCAGTAACTCTGACAAGAGGCTTTAAAAGCTTTTATCCTAACACAAGCTAACTAGTTTGCCATGTTACCAGTAGGACAGATCCCATATATTGCTTTTACAACCACTATGAATTAGTGAGATTTAAAAATTAGTATCCTGCCAGGCCACTTTGTTCCTATGGTGAAAGAGGTCAGTCTCATCTCAAAGGCATTCAGTACATTGACAGCAAGGTTTGGCCTACATAAGAGACTAAAAAATAATGTTATATTGACAAGGAAGATAGAATTTACACTATATGTGGCTATAAGCCTTATGCTCTTACAATTATAGGATGCAAACACCTCAGTTTATACTCACAGTATTAGAGCAGTAGTTTCTAAAACACTATAAGATAAAACAGTCTGCATTTTAGATGTTCACTGCTATCAGAAGATGGAGTTATCATGCATTTAGCCCAGCAGCAGCAATCAAAGCACCATAGAGGGACAAATACAGAAGTCATCTGTCATAAAGCCCTTTCATTAACAATACCACTAAAACATAAACAAAAGTTTGACCACATTGTTGAATGAAATTCAAAATACAGCTGATTTCTATGTATAATACTGAGGGAGTAGAAGAGGGAAGATCACTTTTTGTTGCAACTACAAGCACTGTAACTGTAAAGGGCACATGATACAGGATGGTTCTGCTCAGAAGCTGGAGTTGCTCATGACACAGCTGTATGCTAGGCAGATGCCCTTAGCAGCATCTGTAGGAAAAAACAAAGAACAAAAAAAAGGATCTTCATACCTGTCTCAAATGCTTCTAATAACAAAAGACTGGCAATCATAAAATGAGGTAGGAACTTGGGATTGTTTAATTCCCACCTATTCCCACTTATTTCTCCCCTGATTCTCTACTATATCTTATCTCCACCATTAGATGGAAACACAACTAGAATTGTTGTGCAATCCCAAAAGGAAACCTGTGGCCTGCCAATCACAGGTGATTGCCTATAGCAAGTCTATTTCACGCAGCTACTTTTTGTACTATTATCCGCTCTGCATCATTTTGTGCTTTGTCTTCATTAATTTTCCCATCCCCAGAAGTCAAGGCAGGGTCCCTATAATTCAGCTAGATGTCATCTTTGCATACAAGTCTTATCAGTAGAAAATAAATCACTATTCAGAGAGCTGTGAAAAGGATCACCGATCAAAAACTGCACAATAAAGGAAGAACTCATCTATAACTACCTCATAAAGATAAAAGAGCAACATATTATTACATGTCAAATAAGAACTGAATACTGGACACTAATCAGGCAGCTCCAAATCATACTGAGAATGTCAAACCACTAAACAAAACAGCCAGTAATCACTAACTGGACAAGGCTTGAGTCTGAACAGTGTCTAGAAAAGCCAAGAAAACTTCAGAAAGTTCTGTAAATCAAAACTAAATTGGCCACAAATTTTACACATTGTCTTTATTCAAAAAGTTGAATAAAACATGAAGGCCTTTATGCCACAAGCACACAGGCACCACCAACTTCTTTGATTTTCTCTTCTGCTCTTCTGCTGAAAAACTTTGCTTTCACAATTACAGGCTGTTTTGGCAGCTTCCCCTTGCCCAGGACTTTGTAATATCCCTAGAAAGATTAAAAAAAAAAAAATCCGTAAATGTTTGTAATCATCCTTCTAGGCTTCCACATTCAGACCTGTCTTCTAGCATGCACTAGTTAAACCCAAATCAAACACCATGATGTTGTTTAGTGACTACATCTCCAAGATAAAATTGACACATGTGAAAGAAAAATGCTCTGTATGATAAAGGGCAGTTACAGTTGTTCAGAGAAAAAGCAGAAACTATACAGCAAACTGAACATTTTTCAGTAATTTTGAATATTTGAATCCAGAATTCTTCCAATACTCCATACACAGAAGATGACTGTGCAAAGGCTAATAACAAAATTACTAGCTTTTCCCCCTACTTTTGCAAAGGACAGGGCAGCCAGCTATGCTTCCATTACCAACTACTTCCCAGTTATTTCTGGTCCATGAGTCTGGACATCAGGTACTTCTGAACAGAGCAGAGGATTCTCTGCACCTTGTATGTACAACTGAAGGGAGTGAGGATGCTATATGGTTGCCAAGGCACCTGCTTTTTATATGTTTTTCAAGCTTTCACAGCAATAGCTGTTTTCTCCTGCTCATTTTCCTCCTGTCCTTTATATTATAAGTAGTCATAGCAAAAGGCCCATTAATACTATAGCCTCTAAAGTCATAGCTTGTTAAAAGTAAAGATACCAAGATAGGCATCGTAACTTGAGATGCAGAACACTTCCACAAGGCAAACTAGTTAGTGTTACTGATTCGGTGGCTGACTGAGATATGAAACATCACAGCCAGTGAATAATAACCAGATGTTTATGTCCGAGAACTATAGCACATCAAGACAATCAGCTGTGTTAAGATGTGACTCTAGTCTCGATATTAAAGAAATCAATTTATATAATCAGAAGAGTTCTACTATGTTTTAATACATGTTTTTAGTAACAATTTGAACAACTAGTCTTTCACTACCTTTCATAACAGAGTCCTTTTCATTCATCACAAGTATGAGAAGTAATTCTTACAAGAAAAAAAAAAATGAAACAGCAACAACGTAACTGATATGCTAAGGTGCATGTATTTGTTCTTAAGATTCAAGTTCTGTAGCTTACACGCAGTTTGCCATTTTATTACTTAGATATGCAAAGCAGTGCTACCCATGAAGTGACCATAAATTGCAGATTTGAACACAAGCAGTAACTTACTGAGCGTACAACATCGATGACTGGGGCAAGTCCAGCCTGGTTTTTGGCGTAATTGAGCCTAGTCTGCTCACTAACAAGCGTCCATAGTTTATCCAAATTGACAGTAGGACAAAACTTTTGATTTTTCTTCAAGTGATAGTGCCTCATGCCTACTTTTCCAAAGTAACCAGGATGACTGTGAAAGAAATACATTCCTCATTAAACCACATTTTTACTTCATCCCAAATAGCACTACAGATCAACACTGAAACCAGTGTATTGCTTGCTCAAAGTGATCATGGAAAAATCATTTTACCTTACTTTCATTTTGTTCTTTTTATATTAATACATGCAGTATTTAAGTGTAACACTCATTACTATCCAAACCAAAGGATTTTTTTTTAAAAAAAAATAGTTATTATCCCTAGCAGAACTTGCAGCTCAGTCCTTCTAATGAGCCTGGTCCAACCTTCTATCTCCTGAAGAACCCCACCTCACTGAATCCAGGGAGGATCTCACTGCATGAGAAGTTTCAGACCTCCTGTCACTAACCTGGTGACTGACTGAAACAAGAATGGTCACAGCCAGTGAATATAGATTAGTTGTTACTTTCCGAGTACTCTAGCACACCAGGACAACAGGCAGTGTCCAGATGTGACTCTAGTCTCGGCATTAAATACAGTATTTCTTACCTTTATGGTAAACAGAAAAATAGGATGGAGTTTGGATTTGCATGACATTGTGTGTGAATCTTTTCAGCATGCACCACATTGCAACAGGCAAGTTGGATAAATTTACCGAATGTCACACCAAGCTCTCAAAGATGTCTGGTTCAGGGGAAAAGGTCTTTGATTTTAGAGGAAATGGGGATATACAAGTTGACTATAGCTATAACATTACACTTCATGCTAGAGAGAAAAACCACACAGGATTGTAGGGAAGTTTGGATGTTTACATAGAAATTTTGATGTCTTTACTATTTTGAAAAGATGTTTTCTGAGTATGTATTTAAAATGTTTGCTTACTATTTATCAAAGTTAATCCTGTGATGGTGCATACCACCCGCATTACCACGGCCTCCAGGATGTTTCCTATGCTTGCCTAAAAAGAAAAACCAAGTTCATTACCCTGAAAGCATTAGATATACTGCTTCAGCTCAGAGGTGCGCTCCACACCAGCTCAGGCCGATCGCCCCGCTGCCGGCAGCCCGGTCCCTCCCGCAGGCACACGCACCCCACCCGGGTGAGGTGCCGGCCAGCTCGACGAGCTCCGCCCAGAGGCGCGCGCGCCCCGCGAGGGGCCGCAGCGGGCACCGGGGGGCACAGGCAGGCACGGACCGCCCGCAGGCGGCGCAGGCCGCGGCGGCCGCCCGAGCACCCCGGGGCCCAGGCGCGCACCCGGCCGAGCGCAGGGAAGGGGCGAGGCCGCGGCTCGGCCCATCGCCGCCGCCTGCCACTTACCGATGCGGCCGTGGCCGTGGCTAACGTGTCCCCGCAGCTTCCGCGTCTTCCGCAGGCGGGAAGGCTGGTGGGGGAAGGGAGCTGCCGTCAGCGAAACGCGGCCCGAGGCACCCGCCGGCACCCGCCGCCCCCCACGCCGCACGCACCCCCGCGCCGCACGCACCCCCGTTCCCTCCCTCCCCCCCTCCCTCCGCTCCCCGGCCGCGCCCCGCCGCGGAGGCGCGGGCCGGGCCGGGCCGGTCCCCGGCGGCCGCGGGGCGGCGGCGGCCGCGCGCACCCACCATCTTGTCGGCGGCGGCGAAGGAAGAGAAAGAGCGCGGCGCTCGCGAGAGCCAGGCAAGCCACGCCGGGACGGGCCACGCCGGGACGGGCTCTCGCGATATTTGGGCCGAGTTGGCGGGGGCGGAGCTCGGTCTCGCGAGAATCCCGGTGCAGGTGGGCGGGGCCGCCGCTAGCCCCGCCCCGGCGGGGCGCGACCGTCGCGGTGGGCGGCCGGGGGGGCGGCGCGCGCGGGGGCGGCCTGCGGGGCGGGGCCCCGGCAGGCCGCGGAGGAGAGGCGGGCTTGGGCCTCCGGCGGGGGCGCAGTGCGTCGGGGAGCGGCGCTGGTCTCCCTCGCGTCGGCGCGCAGCGGAGCGCGGGCGCGGCGGTGCCGGCGGTTTTCCATAGGGAATAGAGCGGCCTGCGGCCAGCGCCGCGCGCGGGCCCTGCTGCAGCCGCCGCCGCGCGGTCCGGACCCGGGACTGCGACGCGCTGCGCGGCCCGCCGCGGGCAGGCCCAGGCCAGGCCCAGAACGGCTCTGAGCCGCGGCCCGTGGGGCAGGCTGCTCCAGCGGGTGGAGAGCATCAACTGCCTCTGACCGTGGCCGCTGCTTTCCTTCCCCTCCGTGCTCTGCAGCGCGGAGGTAACGCGCTTCAAGATCTCTTTGAATCTTTTACCGAGTTTCGGGAGAATCTGCTAGTTTGGTCACACTTTTCTACACTGATAGGTGCGTTTAAGTGCATAGTATTCAGTTCCCCACTATTTGTCACACTAGAGTAACAATTCCAGCAGGGTTGTGTTGTTTTTTCATACTTGTTTATATAGTTTATACCAAAAGATTTTGTACAAATTTCTTCCAGTTCTAAAACATAGGTCTCAGCACTAGACTTGTTTTTCTTCAGCATTTCATTATTGGTTAAACGGTATGCTCACAACTGAAAACGGTGCTTTCACAACTGCTGTACAGGGTGGAATCATATATTCCACGTTTTTAGTTCATTTCATGCTTTGAAACACATCTTTGGATAGCATTAGGATTGTCTTACGCAGCCACTCTATCGAGAATCAGGAAGGCACCTGCAAGTTACTGAAACATGATCGTGTTCTGTACTCTGCTGATTCACATTACAAAAATTGAACTACATGTTGATGGGTAACTTATTACGTGAAAGCTTTCTGCTTAGGTTTTTATAGTGCATAGGGAGGAAAAGAGCTTCGTATGGGAGATGTGTTTTACAACACCGCATTCCTGTCCGTCAGCATTCAGTGGCCATCTCTTTCTTGTGTTCATAACAACTGCTCCCCAGCAGCACTTCCTCCAGCCAACGATGATGTTTTATCCAGTGTTTTCCCCATGTATTTACCAGCGGCTGTTGTTCATAAGATGGGTAGAATCTGGCTATGAAAGCGAAGGTTATTTGTTCTGGTGCGAGGAACTAAATCTAGAAGTCACCCTGCAATTTACAGCATATTTACAGTAATGCTAGTAGAAATTAACATTTGTCATTACATTTCCAATGAATCAAAGGTGCTTGGTATTTTACATTTTACAGATATTTCTTATTATGCATGTTTAACAAGCTTATATATATATATATATATGAGTGTGAGGGAAGAAAAGGAAAAAGGAAATGACTTCACCTTTTTTAGTGAATAAACCCTCAATATTGTTCTATGAGGCTGATAGCAAACCAGAACCACTGCCAGGTTAGGAACTGCGCAAGCCTCAAAGCCAAACTTGGCTAAACTGATTAAGCAAAGATTATGCTGTAAATGGAAAAAAAAAAAAACAGATTAAAGAAAAAAAACCAGAACTTTCATTACCTTGCAAATATTTTCAAATATTTTATGTTTTTTCTTCAAAATAAGGAAAAGCTTATAGAATAACAATAGCACAGCAGAAGAATTACAGTATGTTATGTTACCAAAGATAAATGTGGTACTTAAGTAATATTCACTTTCTGCAGAATGCACAAACTAACCATTTTTGTCCTGCTGAATGGTCTTCACTGAGATGAAAGCACCACCTAGACAGAAAGAAACTATCATAAAAGATAGATCATCATCTCATCAGAAAGTTAGGCAAAGGCCCTGCTACAAACTCTTGTTATTCTATTCAAATAATTTAAAACAAGATAGCTCAAAATCAACCTGAAAATACCACAGTTCAGGAATAGCATTTATGATACTAACAATGACAAAAATTAATTTTCTGCTGTCCTATGTAAAGAAAAAGATCTATACAGAGATTATTTTGTTAGCTTTAAATTAACAGAGCAGTGATATGAAATGTCATCTCAGTCCTAGTGAATAGCATTAAGTAGGAAAAAATATTCTACATGTGTGAAATAGCAAACCTATTAAAAGACAGGTTTGTAATAATAATTTTGTATTTGAATTAAAAATTCATTAAAAATAATAAAAAATTTACTCTGATTTCATACCTACTCAACAGCAGAAATCTGCAAAGGTTTCCAATGAATATAAACAAACAGATATATTACATAGTTTATTAGAAACCATACATACATACATTACTAAAGGATGTACTGTACCTAGTCATTGCAGCTTGCATGTCAAAGAACTGAGATTTCCTCACATTTAGCAGTCCTAATGCAGAATGTGTTACAAGTAGTTTACTGACCAGAGTTCAAGCCAAGAGGAAATTTCGTATCGTGAAGTACCTTATTATAAAATTACTTTGTTATATTTTTTTTTATGAATTGGAAGGGAATTAGGAAAAAAAATACCAACTTTGCAACATGAAATCAGCCCCCCTGCACACAACCTCTCCCATGTACCCCAGAGTTCATTCACTACCGCAGTATTCAGGCATCAGTGTAGTTCTCATAAACATCCCTTGAAGTCAGTGGTTCTGCTGAGACAGTCAGCTGCACATAATCAGCTATTCAATTTTGCACCAAGCATAACTCAATTCATACTAAAGAAAAAAAAGCACCTGTTACTCTCAGGAATATACAAATATTTACCACAGTTTTCCTTGCTCATTACAAAATCAGTTACAAAAGCTTACAGCACATTATTTACAAATTCTATCCAAATACATAAAAGAGTCATCATCCGGCACACTGTCTAACAGCAGCTGTAGTCACTAAAGCTGTGCTCAGCTTGTTTCATTCTCCTCCCACAACAAAATCTGAAAAGTTGCAGGTATCTCACACACAGTGTCATAAATTGTCTTTGGGTTGGTGTTTCGGCAGAAAGGAGTTAATTCTTCTTGTGAAGAAACTTCATTTTGTTTCCTAAAGAAAACAGCACAAGTCATTAACGTATACTGAAAAACAAAACACAGTCAATACTCACTTAGCAAATGTGTTTGTAATGTAATTGTTACAGAGTGAATCTTCTATTTAATTCAAACAGAGATATGAATTAAAAGAATCTTGACTGGCCCAAAGTGTATTTTTTTTTTTTTTAACTACCTTGTGTTTTGAGGTTTTTTTCCCCAAATGGCAATGAAAGTGTTAACAAGGGTCATAATTAAATCTACCTTTGTCAGCTTTATGTACATTTGCATCATATTCCTTTTGATATTTTTATCACATATTGAAACCACTGGTTGATTATTTGACTTCATCTCTGGTAAGGATTTTTTAATTTAAAAAGACATGAAAATCCATTTCAGAAATAATTCTAAAGATTTTCCTCACCAAGGCCTCGCAGAAACTTGTTTACTCCACTTTGTTCAGTGTCTGGAAGTTCTTCCAAATACTGTTCAACTCTCTGTTCAAAGAGACCTATGGAAGATGGTGAAAAAAATGATCTGAAAAAGCTTGGTCAAGCTGAATCTATTTCCCCCTTTCCTTTATACATTCCTGACTTACGACTTTTACAGTCCCTCGTCTTTGCTTCCAGTACTCAAAAATTTCACTGAGTTGTAAGGGCTGCTCAATTGTAACAGGACACTGAGGCTGGTGTCAGGAACCTCGCACGTTACGCCAGGTGAAGGATTTATCTTTGCTCACAGTAGCCACGCAGCAACCCGGCCCCTCCTGCGCCCACCTCGCAGGCGCGCAGGATCACGCAGCTTCCCGCCCCCTGCGCCATCAGTTAGCCGAACCGCACTCACCGAACCTCCCGCCTGCCCCGTTTCAGTCAAAGCCAGGACAGGTCTTTGCGCCGGGTGCTTCTCTCCCAGCCCCCTGGGCCAGCAGGCGCTCCTGGGTGACCAGCGTGGGCTCCGGCGGTGCCGGTGAAGGCCTCGCTCTCGGTGAGGCGGCTCACAGGACGCAGGCCGAGCTGCGAGCGGCCCAGGGCGAGCCCAGCACCCGGCTGCTGCCTGGCCAGCGGCAGCAAGCGCATGACAGCGCTGCCGGCAGCTGCAGCCTCCAGGCAGCTCCTCTGGCACCTCCGCCAGCACCGCGCAGGCCCGCTGCGAAAAGCCGCGCCACGCCGCCCGGAAGGCCCGAGCGGCCGCTGCCCTCGGGCGCCACGGGCAGGGTGGCCAGTCCCACGGAGCGCGGCGGCCCCGCGAACAGGCCAAGGCCCGGGCGGGCTCGGGGCTGCGGCGGCCTGCCCGGCTCGCTGTGGCCTGCCCGGCTCGCGGCGGCGCAGCGGCACGGTGCGGTGCTCGCCCCGGCTGCCCAAGAGGCCGGCTCCTTCTGCAGGAGGAAGCTGTCTGCGACCCGAGCTCGCAGAGGAAATCTTTCAAAAAACTTAAGTTAACCCTTTGCTTAACGCAGGGAGCTTTATTTTAATATGGCTTTTGCGTTTGCCTTTTGAACAGCATTGGCAGGCAGCCCCCAGGGCTGTCTCACATCCCTGATGGGCTGTGCCCTTCACAGGATCCTTCCCGGCTGCGGCACAGACAGCTTCTCCTCTGAACGACTAAGGCATTCACATGGGAAGAGTCTTCTGCTAAAACCTTTCTATTGTCATTACTCCTGCTGTCATCTAGGCCCACAGCAAGAGCAAAATGCGTTTCTGGAGATGTATCAGCTATACAGAAGTGTTATTTGGCTCTGACGCTAGATAACGATGCTAACTGCTGGACCCCTGTGAAATACAACAGTTTGCGCAGCAGAAAAAAGACAAGAACAAAAAAAAAAAACAAAACAAAAAAACACCCTTACCTTTTGCCCTGCATTTTCTCAGCTCTCGATCCTGGATGAAGCCAGCGAACATTTGAGATTCCATGAAAACTTCCAAGAAGCGGCGGATACTCTTGGAGGCCACAGATTTACGGAAAGCCTCCCTTTGGAAAGCACGCTCTCCTTTTTCATTCTGGGTTAGGAACAGGGAATAATGGCCAACTGTCTCCACAAAGAATCGGATAAAAACCTCAGACACTAATCCATTCAGGGTGTTACATTCTGCAAAATAAGGCAGCAATAAGACACCGAAATCAGCCGCTACAAGAGCTCTCAGCATTGTCATCCAACTCTGGGCGAGACACAGTCATCTAGCAGTTTACTGATGCTCTGCAAGCATCAGTAACTAAAAGCAGTTGTACCAGCTCCTTGAAGCCTTACATATCAGTCAGATAAGGAAAAACATAATACCCTTATAATCAAGAGTGCCAGTCTACAGAACTGCTGTTTCATAACTGACAATCAGCCAGAACTACAGATTCTCAGGAGATAGCTAAGGAAATCAAAAAGTCTGCCAGTGCTTCATCAAAATTTACCTCTGCTTTTAGCTTTAAATCAGTGTGTTCTTGAGAAGCTTCAAAACAGTTCTGACAGTTAAAATGTGTGCTCTGAGGATAATAAATGTTTACCAAGAACTGATCAAAAAGGGTATAGAATTTGCTTTTTTAATCACTTTTGAGATGTTAAAATTTTGTTTTACCCATGTATAGCAAAGATAAGTAGAAGTAAATTTAAAAAAAATGAATAGAGGCTTGTTTTGTAACTCTTAACCACAGGCATTTGAATTCACCATAGGATTATAAAAAAATTGCTGGAGAGAAATATGAACCTGCAGAGGCAATTCAGCCATTTTAGTACACCAAGTGCTTTCTGGAGGTCTCTGCTTCTCTCCAAACTCTGATGCACCCCTAAGCACCTGTACTTACCTTAACTGAAATAAGGTCAAGTTTACTACAAACCCCTGTCTGAGTAAAGTTTTCAAAGGCCTCATGGGAGTGCATGTCTTTCACAAAGAAATGTAAATAGGTTGCTGATAATGGATTACCGTTTGTTGATGCCATCAGCCCCACTCCCTGTTTTCTGAGATTATCTTTGATGTTGCAAAAAATATTTGAGTACTTTCTCCTGGATAGAGTCACAATACTACCTACAAGCCTATTTATACAAATCCTGTTTCCAAATGAACTTACCATCATCTGAATCGCTATCTGAATCCTGATTTATCAGTTCATTCTTTCGCTCCAGAGCCTGCTCCAGAGCTGCTTGCAATTTTCTAGGTAATAGTGTATCTTCATCATCCATCTGACAGGAAAGAAAAATTCTTTAGATCATATGTCTACCATACAGAAACTGCAGCAAATACTTTTTCAAGGTTTAGAATTCTGAAGAAAAGCATTTTTTGACTACTGTTGTCATGCCTACATAAATGAAATAATGAAAACCTATGTGTATCTATCATATATTTCCAAATAAAAGTTCATGTCAGTTTTAATGACATTAAAGACAGGAAAGATAATCCATAGAGCAAGATAAATATATATAAGCCCGGAATCAGCTCTTTACGTGACAAGTTTAAAGTCGAATAACCTGACAGATACAGTAGAGTAAAAACAAATAGTTGTTTTTACTAAATACATGTCATGCAAAGCCTGGCTACACGTATACACAGCTGTTCTAGTTGGTTTGGGAAAACGTCTTTAGTTCTTGGTAGTTCCTTTCACTTATATTCTGGTATATCTTGTTTCCTGTTTTTCCCCTGCTGCTGTCTTCATCTTATTTAAAGCTTGTTCAAGAGAAGCAAGCAAACACAAAAATGCTAGAGGTGCAATCACTAGTCACCAGCCATATCTTCCAAGGAATCCTAGGAAAAGATAACTATTTGCCTAACCTGCAGATAGAACACTTCTGAAGTTATCTAGAGCCACGTGACTTTCTTTCCCTGTTCACAAGGCTCCTACTTTTCCTACCACACTAAGCTATTCTTCACCTTTCCTCTTTCACTCTAGTGACTTTTCCTCTTTGTAATTTTTGTCCTTTTCACCTCCAGCAATGCTAGCTTTCTTGCTAACATGATGTTATGTTTGGATGTGTTCTTTGCACTGTGAATACATTTTTTCATTTCTTCTGACAGTAAAAACCTCAATTCCCTTGGCACACCTGAGGAGTAATACTTATTTGCAGATGAAACAGAATACATAAATACATTTTTTTCCTAATCTCTTATCCACTGCATAGTTCCTGCCAAATGCCTCTGATCAAAGAAACTTAATAACATTACAGGAATAAACAGCTTGCTAAACTGGGTGGCAATATTTCAAGCTGTACTCTACCTGTCTGATGAATCGATCAGATCCCAGGTTAACCATCAAAGCCTAAAGAAAAGAGAACAGTAAAGTGAAATATATCTTAGGAATCAGGCAACTTTCTTTGCGTGCACCTTTACAAAGGGAAGGACTATTTGAATGGTCCCAAGTCTCAACATGAATCAGATTCCTACTGTAAAAAAACCACCACCAAAAAAAAAAAAAAAAAAAAAAAAAAAAAAAAAAAAAAGAGAGAGAGAGAGAGAGAGAACATGTTGTGTGCTTTTTAAAACAGAAGAACAAAGTTCCTTCCATACAGCTTAGAGTCTGATTTAATATAATTCAGGTACAACAGACCTCATATAAAGGCTAATATGGAAAGCTTAAAAGGTTAGGCAGGGTATTTTTTTAACATTAGCAAGTTGTCACTAATCATTGTTGTTAGCATCCAGAAGAAAAGTATTTCAGAGGGGTGAAAAGACTTTAAAGACTTCTGAGGGGTAAGTGTGAAATATTAATGATAATGAAGCAACAAAGCTGAGAGAATAAGCTGGGAAGACGTAGGAAGGCAATGTTAGGAGAGTGGGAGGGAAACAACAGAGATTTACAGAGGCCAGAGGCATAGAGAGCCTTGAAAGTGAGCACAAGAAAAGAAAATTCAATGGGAAAAATGTCAGGAAAACAGAAGGAACAGAGGGACTGTGGATGTGAGGATTTTGGTGCTATTTTTCCAGAAGAGCTGAAGACATATGACTCTCATTTAATTTTCAGTATACTGTTAGCAAGGCTTTAAAAGTCAAAAATAGGCCCTAAAGGTTTTACTTTCTCTCCTGCCTATGGCTGCATGAACACATTCCATTAGCATTAACAGGTATCATAGCAGTTAGCATTTCATGTCTTCCCCCTGTCCCCCCAATGTCATTTCATTACACTGTTCCAGATCTGAAAAAAAAAAAATCAGAACAAATCAGAATATTTACACTGCCCTTGCTTGTTAACAAGGTTAATATTCACTTCTCTCTGTCAAGGTCCCAGACATATGGAAGGAGTTGGAATAGAGAGAAAACAAAATCGTTTAACATCTATCCACTCTATTGCAATGTTACCAAGTGGTAGCTGAACATGAGAATTAGGCAGAGAAGAAGCAAAGAGGCAAATTAAAAATTAAACGTTTGAGGACTTTTGTGAGAACGCCAGACCCTCTGCAAAGTGAGACCAGCTTTACTCCAGGCAAGCAAATCCAGTGCCCGCTCCTACCTCCTCTACAGGCAGCTCCTTCAGCTTGGGCAGAGAGCTGGAAAGCAGTCCCACCAGGAAGGGAGTAGGGCAGCACACGATGTCTATCATGGATGAGGGCAGGACAGGAATGAAGGTGTGCTGCCAGGAGAAGGGGTACAGCAGAGCCACAACAGCATGCGAACAGCTGGAGAGAGTGCTGAAGAGAGAGGAACAGCCACATTAAGAACATGGCTGGTTCTTAATCCAAAACAGCTACCACCTGCTGATAAATGTAGTCTACTGAAACACAGGTGCCCCACAGGGCTGCCCCAGTTGCCTTTCAGTGTGCCAGTTCTGACTTAGGACATGCTGGGTCCTGCTCGAGGCCATATCCCATCCATACTGTGCTGCGTGGCGACTCCTCCTCTGTCCTTTAGGTAATGTGAAACTGAAGCCAGAAGACTATAGTCAGTTTTTTTTCATTACAGCAGTCAGGAAACATTTTAATCTACAAAACAAGGCTGATGTTCCCGGCAGCCCTAAATAGCAGCAACTTTTAATGAGATGATTAAAACAAAAAAGCAGCTTCAGTTCTTAGCTCTCAATTATAACAATGCATAATACTATGTATATGTTCCTATGTCGAGCAGTAACGCACAAATAAGAGAAAATGAAAGAAAACCCAAAATATCCCAAAGGAAATGTCTACCACACTTTTTTCAGTACTTCCGACAAAGGAAATCTAGCAAAAGCAACACACTTTTCGAAGTATGTATATTTTTGTGAAAACAGCCTATTGTTATCGCAATATATTTTGATGAGGTTATTGCCCAAAACTAGTTATAATGGTATTAATCCTGCTCAGTAAAGTGCTCTGGAATAAACATTTAAGTATCCCCTAAATATCAAAGCTTCGTATCATTTGTAGAAAATGTCTCAATTTCGCTGTCCTTCCATCTACTGAACCTTTTACAGTCAGGTGGTTTCTGAAAGCTGAAAATAAAGAAACATCCTTATCAAGCTAGTTTTAGCAGCAGAGGAATAAAATCAGGCTCTTCTTTTCAAAGCTTTGATTTTGGCCTGAGTTACAATGTCTGCTTTTTGCAAGCTGAAGAAGGCAGGATTTTGGAATTTTACCCAGCCTAGCATGACTGAGCTAATTTTCTCACAATGCAAACTTCTGCTGTGCTCAATGTAGCCACAAAGCACTATAAATAACTAGTAACTTCGGCGCTATTACTGCTTGAGAATACTGCAATACTGTCTTTCTTACTGCAAGTCTCCTCAGGAACTTTAGGTGGCATCAAACCTCCACTGGAGTAACTTTTGCAAGTTAGTTGTAGATTATTCCAAGGACAGGAAAAAAGTTTCACCTGTTTGCTTGCTTTAATGATTACCCTTTGACATTTACTGAATGGTCAAAGCAAGAATTAGAGGAAAAGAGAAAAGGGTGGGGGAAGAGTGAATGTCTGTCTTTTACTGTAAGTAATCTGTAGGGTTTTTACTTGATACTTAAGATCTACCAGTCACAGCATGTTTTTATAATACATGCAGCCTGACATAGGTTTCTTATAATGTAGTTTTATAATTTTTCATATAGCTTGTGATGGTGGTGCCATTGACTCATATTTTGGTCTCTACAGCATATGCAATAGCAAGCATAATGTTTCTGAAAAACCGTGGAACAGCATGACAGAGACTCTCAGAACAATTATAGGCTCACTGTAATGACTCTGCGGTATTTTCAACTGTTAAAAATTCAGTCATCACAGAAAAGTGACTGAAAAAAGAACCACGTTATGCTAAAAGCAGAAAGACAAACATTCTTCTAATATTTGGTTAATATTTTTTTCCTTTCTATAGAATGCCCTTTTGTAACTTGTTCTTTCAGATGCAGCGCTGTGACGTAAATCAGCCGCTACATCCTCTGGTGCACGCTATTCCCACGCTAGGGGAGGCTTTGGGCCCGGCCCAGGACGCAGCTGCACGCTGCTCGCCGTCAGGGCGGTCGTCCCACGGCAGCCCCTGCTCTGCTAGCCGCGTGCAGGTCACGCGCTTGCCCTTGAGAGCAGCTCAGTCTGTCCACTTTAAGGCTCCACACAGGATTTTTTTCAAAATTCAGCCTCAGAAAATCCTTCCTGGAAAGGAGTCCCAGCTGCCCACCCGCGAAACACTCACTTTTGAATTCAGCCTCCCAGAAGTTTCCTTCAAGTCCCCGGCACCCCAGAGCACCCTCCCTCCCACCTGCTGCTCGCGGAGAAGTCAGTGGCAGTCACCCATGCTTACCTGGCACCTGAACTAACCTCTCTTGCTTGTACAAGAGTGCCCCTACCTCCACCGTAGCCACAAGGAACCATGATTAGAAAGGATATATTTCTTTGACTCCTATGCGAGTCTTTACTTACCTTTACAGTATATAAGGTCAAATTCAGAGGTGATGGTTGTAAGGGGACTTCTAGCTTAAATCTCTGAAATATTGTTCAAATCCTTTAAAAAGGATATTATTCATGAGAAATGGATTTGGTAAAATAAAAAAAGAAAGCCCTACCCTGGGAAACTAAGTCTGCTCCACTTTTTCCTTTCAAGATTTGCAACCCACACACTATCCCACTGTCCTTGTTTATGAGAAATGCAAAGTAAACCAGACTGTTTATTTTCTTTAAGGTGGGTGAAGCACAAAAAGTAAACCAATGGAATACTCACAGAAATTAGATTTTTAAAATATTTTCACTTGTAGTAGTCCAGGGCAGTTTTGATAAGACAGAGAGAAGGTTTTGAAAGAAGGGTTTTTCTTTTGGTTTATGCATTTTTAATGGGAACATTGCCTAATGTTCTAGTTGTCATTTCACTGGAAAACACTTTTTATATTACCTATTTACAGGTAATTTTATACATAAGAAATGCATGAGAAACAAAACTGGCATGAGTCACATACGGCATAAACCACCACCTGCTTCAGAGAGGACGAGCTGCAGGAACCACCTGCAAGGGGGAGATGCCATATGACACTAGCGGCCAGCTACCCGGTGACGGCAGGGAGCCAGCCATGCCCCCGGTCCCAGCACGACCTGCCGATGCTACGGCTACGGCTCGCTCCCGCCGACGCTCGCTCGGTAACGCAGCTGCCCTGGTGCCAGCAGGGCTGACGCTGAGCTCCTGTCTTGCTCCGGGGACGCGCCCGAGGCTTCTGCTGGCCTCGGGTACCTCACGGCTGCTGAGCTGCTCTTGGGAAGAGGCTGCCTTCAGCGTGCCCGCCTGCTCTGTTGGGTACCAGCTGTCCTGCACACACTGAGGAAGTCTACTAATCATACCTGACTGCGAAAATAAAGGTGGCCGTCTCGGCAAGTTTTGCAGGATAAGGGAATTTTCTTATATACAGAGGTGTACGGCTATTTCCCCGTCAGACTACCATATAGCGCAGGCCACAGAATTCATCTCTTTAGTCCTGTACTCATCCCAGTAATTTGCACTCAGCTAAAGCAAAATTAGTGAACAATTTTTAGAAAAACATTGAGTTTAAGATTGACTTCAAAAGACAGAGAATCCACCACTTCCACTTCTGCTATTTTCCATGGTTATCATGCTGTTAAAAGATAAATAAATGCATGCTTACTTTTATTCAGAATTTGCCCAGGTTTTGGTTCTTGCTATGCGTTTTATTTACCAGATTAAAAAATCTTCTCATTCAAAGCTGATTTCTCCTCCTCTGGGTTATTTTTTTTCCAAATCATTTTCTCATGATAACATATACACTTTTTTGTGTCCTGTACTTGGCTGCAGAGACCTAAGGCTCAGAGTAACAACGAAGATACAGGAATTTAAGAAATGGCCATGACAGCTGAATTGTGGTGATGGCTTGTGAAAATGGCCTTGGCCACTTCAAAAGTAAATTAATGTGACTTAACTATGTCCCTTAATAGAAGAAAAATAATATAATTGATGTTACCACTCAGAGCATCTAGTGCTGTTATAGCTCAGCCTACGCACAGCCACTGGCTAAACTGCCGTAATTTGACTGTAGATCAACAAAGATAGATTTTGCCACATTGAAAGATATACTGCTTCTTCAAGTTGAGGCTCCTGAAGCATCTATATTCTCAAGGCTATAGGATATATCTATTTCTAAGCCACCCTTCAGTGAAAAGGAAAAAGTATTTCTGGAAATACTGAATTTGGTATTGCCAGATTCTAGCTCTGCAATCAGTTTCGTCAAGGAGAATGAACATCTACTATCCAGCAGATAGGAAGACATCTACAATTAATTTCTCTGTCAGTCAATCAACAAATAACCCCAAATCTAGGCCATATTATTAACTAGTCACCAATCTGTTATCATAGCATAACTAGCATATTCTCAGGAACACACTTTGTTCGCAGCTGACAGTGAATGGTCAGAGTCCTGGATCGAGCTGTATTGCCAGTGCAGGTGCGAGTTCTGCGTGCTTCTGTTTCCAACACCACAGCTCTTTGCGTACCACCAGTCACCAGCTCTCACAAAATGCCAAAAGTCATTCTGAATTACACATCCTACCCACACTGGAAATGTTCTGTAGATACAGTTGTTAACTCTTACTGTTGTTAACAATCTTTGGCTTTTGTTACAGAGAAAAAATTGTATTCCTCCTCACTCCGCTCTCCAGCGCCACCCCTCACAAATCTGAGAGTCACACACTACGAGTACCTCCTGCATCTAGGGCTGTGGGTCTTGGACAACAGCCGCATGCCAGTGGGCCTCCCTGCAGTCACCTTGCTGCTCTGGGTGGGTCTGCACAGGGCTTCGGGCAGGTGCACCTACTGCAGGGCCAAACTTCACACCGGCCCCAGCGCCCTGGTGGCTGATGCCAGATCTATGCTATGCAGATGCTCCAGACCAGGCACGTGACTGGTACTGATTACTGGAATCTGGTTCCCTCCATTTCCTTGAATGGAGAAATGTAGCCAAAAATGTAAATCCAAAGAAGTAAACAGGGCCTCTTTGTTTAACAAACACCACGGCTTTCATGGTGTTTACTTTTCCACAACCTTTTCATGTTTCTCACTTCTCCCTGCTGATTCACTTATGTTACTCTCCACATTTGCTGAACTCTTTCATCCATCACTTTTAATGCATACATGCTCCAACCCACAACTGCTCCACGAGCGAGTTACCTTCCTGCCCTACACCCCTTCCTCCCCCACATTCTGGCTAGAGCCTGAAGGCTCTGTCGTTTCCAGGTGTGACACCTCGGCTCACGTGCATACTGCACCCTCACATGTCTCATCACAGGCCACAGCAGTGCTTTTATGGGGTAGCTCCTACCCTTGCACCACTGATAAACTCCATAGCAGAAACAGCGGCTTGACATTTCCTCTTACACTCCTCAACACCCCTCTAAATCTTGGATTAACTCCAGTCTCCGAGAGATAGTGAGAAAGAGGGAGAGATCTGTGACAACTTGCAAGATAAAATGGTCCAAAAGATTTGCAGAAGACTCTCTAAAAGTTGCTGGGAAATGACTACAAGGCCGAGAACTCAGGCAGTCTCCTCCCCCAACACACAGAAAGTGCAGAGGCAGACCGGAAGGACAGAATAAACTGCTTGAAAGGCATCACGTAAAGAGAGGAAAATGGAAATAAAAATTGAAGCAGACTGCTACCATTTGGATGGGAGATGGAGTGCATGTAAAAATGCTGTTACTGCTCACGCTGGCACTTAGAGCAGAACTCCACTGCACTGGACACAGTACACACCTGTACTTTGAGAAAATAAAGGCTTCTCTCTAGAAAGCTCCAGGTGGATAAAACTAAGTAAGAGCAGCAGTTTTATTCAGGTGGATAAGACCAAGTAATAGCATCAGGGACAACAGATAAATGAAAATGCATCAGTACCCATGCTCCAGCTGCCTAGCCATTATCAGTTCTTGCAGGCTTTCTGCCAGAGGTCAGCTTCTAAAGGAAGCACTGGAAGACCCCTGGGCTGTTTGAAAAGCTGGGTGCTGGGGAGGCTGTGTCAGCGGGAGGACACCCGCTCCACACTGCGTGGTGCCTGCAGCCCCCGCGCTGGCCCCAGGCTCCTGAGGCTGCGCTGCACCCAGCGCCCCCCAGCATCAACGGCTTCTGCTTCACTCCAGAAACTGCAGTGCTGTGAGGATGCATTTTCTATAACCCAGATACCATCAAATAGGCCAAGGAGGAAGAACAGAGAATTCAGGTTTCCATCTTTGATACAACAGTGCAGGACATTTCCATGTTACCAGCTAACATTAAATTGTCAGACATGCTGGCATTTCTGCGTAGGTAAGATTATTGCTGATTGTGTCTCATTTGTTCACTCTATGGGCATTGAAAAGGAGAAAAAAAAATGGAATTCATTTCTGTTCATTCAAACCAAAGAAATGACATGTTTTGCAGCATTTTAGCAAGAAGACCTATCCCATGAACAATTCAAAATAAAATCATGTGAGTCATTGTTGCTGCAGGAAAAAAGAGCATGGTGGTGGAGCAATCTGACTGCCTGGCTGCGGCCGTGAGAAAAGGCCCCAAGTCACGGAACGTGCTAACCCAGCGTTCCCGAACAATAGCGGCATTCAGGGGCCCAGCGTCAGGCCAGGCGTGGCAGCGAGCGAGCGGGCTGTCACAGAAGACGACTGCAGGAAGCGTACGGGGTGACCTTCTGCACAGGAACAACATGAGGCAGCAAATAGCTTTGTGCTTGTAACTTAACACTGAAGAGAAGCTGAAATGAAGATTTTGAGAATCAAGGCCGTCATGCGTAATATCAATGCGGATTAAAGTTTAAAAGGATATCTCTGTACATTTATGCAAGAGACCTGCAATTACTCCTGGGACTGGGAAACCTGCCCGTTAGTAGTGTAGCTGCCTTTTAGAAGGCACCATTTTCACATGAGCAGGATTCAGAATTTAATTTTTTTCTCTGATTTTTTTTAAGTTTGTGTCTCTGCCTCTGGATAACATTTTCTGTTTTCCAATTTTAGGTAAAATAATATAGAATCATAAAATAATTTAGGTGGGAAGGAACCTCAGGAGGTCATCTGGTCCTACCTTCTTGTTCAACATTAGATCAGGTTGCTTCCAGGAACAAGACCAAATTAAAAAAAAAGATATTTTTTGCTATATAAAACATTCTTGACACCCTTTTCTGTGAAAAGGTATACCGGTATCCTTTGGTGGCAAAGACTTGAAGGCTGGCAGGAGCCGGTGGCCTGTGTGCCAAGGACTTGACATCTATTACTGATGTGTAAATTCACTCTAATTTGGTCATGCTAGAAGCCCTCCTAAAATAACAATTTTGTGCATAATAAGCAGAGATGTATTTTCACTGCTGATTTCTTCAGAAGAAATTGTCCACACTAAGCAGCACCTTCCTTTCCATTGTAGCTCTGGGCTACACTGAGCAATGGGAATCACAGCTGAGAGCAGAAAGTCTGCATCCGAGAGACAGAAGCCTCCTGTGCCTGCAGGGAACCCTAGGGAAGATAAAGGAAGGAAGGGAGGTGGCTGCATTAAGTGCAGAATTAAATTAAAGAATATAAAACAAGACAGGAACAGGAAGGGAGGAAGACAAAGTAAGTCTGGTGAGCAGATGGAAAGGCAAAGTGAACTGAGGGCAAAGAGGCTGGGATGCAGAGTAAAGGGGTGGGACAGGGCTGGGCTGAACCATGCAAGGACCAGGCAAAGCCAGCACAGGTGAACATGGCTAAAGGTTGTGTCCCGTGGGAGGAGACAAATGGAAAGGTTGCTGCAGGGACTGACAAGCTGGCAGTTCCTCTTGTCTGTCCTCACTCTGCCGCGAGGGCTGAGCTCCACAGGAGCAGCGCGAGGGAAGGGCCCAACACTGGTGTAGCTAAAGCTATGGGAGACCAAACTCCCAAAGCCACAACTCCTGATGCAGAAGCAGGTCAGACACAACCAAAGCTCTTATACTTCTGGCAGTCTTGTCCCCCCCCCCTTTACACAGCTGCCTGATCATTAGCAAATACACAAACACAGCTGCTATCAGAAAGAATTTACAAACTGAAAAGACAAGTTATCTCCACAACAATTATATACCTGCATGTGGAGAGAAAATTGTGGTCAAAATGAACACCAGAATTTATTCTCAATTTATTGCCATTTTACTCAAACACAAATTAATTCTAATATAGTTATCTGTCTGAGTACTGATAGAAAAACTATTTCTAGTGACTACAGAGCAGCAGGAATTATAGTTAGTTCACATCTGGCTTCACAAAATAAAGGCAAGCATAAAAGAAAAAGCAAAACAATCTTTCAGGCTTTGATTCAGCGAAGTACTTATGTGCAATTTTCAACTTTAATTTAGTTTCATTGTGCAGAAGGATTTGCTGAAGCGAAGCCTAAATGACCTTTTTTTTCACTTCTGTTTTAATCAGATAAGCCCAGAAGTACCCACAAAAGACATGACAGCCCCTTTTGAACCAAAAGTACCCTGACCGCTGTGGAAGAGAGAGCTGTTTGAATGGCTGTAAAGTTAGCCTCTGCTTGTCAGCAAGGTGCATTTCAGCTTCTGAAATTTGAATACTCTTTGGCTTTTCTGAAAGCCTTTCAGGGGTAAACTACAGTGAATCCTTCAAGCCTTTATAAGGTGGTTTGGAAGTAGGTATCACAATGTTTGAAGATAGTAAATAATTTTAATTTATTTTTAATATAGTTTTAATTTATCTACTAACTTTTAATAATTTAATTATGATTTTAATTTAATAATTAAATAATTTGATTTTTTTTCCCTGGACTCAGTTCCCTGTGGCAGAATCCCTCCCAAAAGAGCTCACTGCTACTACAGGTACACAAGGAGAAGGACTGTCCTGCTGCCGCCATGGCACCTTGTTCATCTCGGCACCACGGCACTGTGCTGGCAGGAAACAGAATTCAAAGTCATCTTTGGATACGGGTGGAGGCAAGAGCAGCCCCCGCAGAGATGGGCCATCCCAGCAGTCCCCATCTCCTACAGGGCACAGCACAGGCAGCCCCTCTGGCCAAGACAGATCACAGACCTCAGCTGCCTACAGCAAGTAGAATTTACTGCCCTGTTTCTGCCTGTCACAGCTACTCTTAGAGAGGATGGTACAGAGAGGCCAGCAGTCTTCTCTGCATGGTCAGCTGTTACACCTGTGCTTGGATGAAAGGAAATCATTGCTTTTTATAATCTATTTATTTCCTTTTCAGGCTCAATTTCAGGTTGAATATCAACTGTCATGTAATGCTTTTCTGCTGATACCCCACATAAAACCAAATTAACAAAACCAGCTTGTCTGACATGCAAAAAGATTGAGAAGATTCCTTACTAATTGCTATATTGGAGTTATTTGCTTCTTGCCTTTATATTAATTGTGAATTTGTCCAGGCCAACATTGAAGGTGCAGATACCTAAGTACCAAGCAGTCCTGATCTTAACACCTAAATCTGTGAAGATCTGGGTAGCACCAGGAAGTTTAGGATGCTGTGCTTGCTTACTTGATCAGAAGGTAAGTTTTGAACTTTCTGAGTTTCCTCTATTGCTTTTTTTAAATTTTTGGCTAGAATAATTAACATGATGTTTAAAATCACTGAGGGGCACATATTATGTGGAAAGGTGAGTGTGCTTTACCATAGAAGTCGGAGTAATACTTTGCATTATCATTCAGTTATATTTTTACAGCAAACACATACGTAAGAATAGAAGTAAACTAAGAGTCATGACATGAGGTCTTTAGTTGATGGATTAAAATATGCAGCTAGTACTATACTTGTGATCAATACTTGCCTTCCTTCTTCTAAGGAAATACTGGCAAATCTGCATGTGCGAATTTTAGGTTACTTTTTCTGTTGATGTCAGTGGAGATCTGCCAACAGAAAGCTTTGCTCATCCTACCTAAATAAAACAGGGAATTCCCTAGTGTAAATCTGATCATGTGGGGGAAAATGTGGGGAGGGAATGGGACCCCGAATGCATCGCTCATGTGAAAATCATGGTGATCAAAGTCCATCTAGGTTAATCCAAGCTCAGTTGCCAGTTTTGAACATTTCATACTTAATTGCTACCCATACTACAACAAATACTGCTACAGTTGATCTATGCAACCAGGTAAATCGCTCTCTAATACAAAAATGAGAGATCTCCCTGTTTTGTTTAATACAGATGGGTTGTAACAGATACTACCCAGTATTAGCAGACAGCTAACAACTCCTTCCTAGTCCAGAAACAGGTGCAAATCCTGTACTGTGCACTGTGCAGGAGCTTGACATAGGGAAAATATTAATCAGGAACCAAACGTTTCCCAGGGTGGGTGACTTGATTCCACAAACCACGAGCACAGCTATTGCAAAATGCCCATTCACCTCAAGGATCCATTCACTGTTTTCTCACTTTTCAAGGCATGCTTCCAGCACTTGGCAGCAGCAGGCTGATGCAAAAGTTAGAACCTAACTGCAGATTTGCTAAGTGTGAAAGGCAGAGTCAAGACACGGTGGCTCCCCTAATTTGAATGCTGATATTTTTGCTGCAAGCAAGCTTTGTGATATCTCAGAGTGCAAAAAAGGCCTCAGTGATAACACTAGGAGGGAGAAGAGGCACGAACTGAGGAGGAAATGCATGTTTTCCACATCATATCAGCCCAGTTATCAGTTATCCTCTTTTACAGAATTGTTTTAGCTATGCTTACAACACAAAGAGTGTAGCTACTTAACTCCCTACCCCTCAAATCATATGTTTTTTTTCCCCAAGAAAACAAGCCAACATAAACCTTGTTTTGCAAGAGATGAGTCACACTTCAGGATTTAGCTGATGTGGTGTTCTGCAGACAGAGCTTTCAAAGCTGAGCTTTGAAAAGAGAAGCGCAGAGCTTGTAAAATACCTATGAAGGAACCATAACATGGTCTTACCTGTCTGGCTAAAGCAGTGCAGCTATTCCTTATCAACGAGTCACCAGTGACACAGGCAGTTCTGGGACAGACTCCCATGACTACTGAAGGTGAGTTACAGGGAGCTCAGACACTGAATTCTTCATGATAGTAATGGTTCCAGGGAGGTGATTTTTGTTATTAACATAGTGGTCATAACCTAGTTTCTGGATTTTTCTTCTCTGACTTCAAGCTTGCAAAATCCTCTCCTACCTCATGCTATCTTACCCTACCAGTACACTTTCATCAGCAGCCTCACTGTCATCACCTGAATGCCTCCTGATGGCACCTTACAAGCACCCTAAAGAAGTAGGACTTGGGAGGTGAGGGCCCATGTGGCACTTGTCTGCCCTTTTATCACTCCCCCATTAAAGTTTCTTGCACAATCATGTGTACAAGAAAGCTTTTCTATCACGATAAAAGGTTGCATTATACCAGAACAGAGAATATCACAGAACTTCAGGTACTATGTTGATATGCTGGGCACTGTGCTAAGACACATGGAAGGGCAAGTACCTTAATATTTTCTAAGATAACACCAAAGAGAGCAAAGATTATGCCTGTGGTGCTTGCGGTAGCCCATGTGACAATGGAGGGTTGCTGCAGCAGTTTGTGCTGACTTACAGGTTGACACTTTGGAAATGAGCAGGTATGTTACAATGCTGTAGTACAGCCAGGAGGTGACAATGTCAGGAATGGCCAAGGTCAGAGAGCTGTTTACCCTGATGGGATGATGTCTCTTAGCTAAACAGAGATGCACAGAAGTTCGATGTGCTCTCAGGGATTCCTGCTTTAAAGCCATTGGATTTGTTGGCTAGTTAAAAGTAATTCAGACTTCCAATGTTTTATAGTTACACAACTCATTAGAGTATACTTTCCAAGAGTATCCAAGTACAGACTTCATTTTGACTCTAGAGGAGCTTTCTTTTTTGTCATCCAAATATCAGAAGACAAATATTTTATGCAAAATTTCTAAAAATTATCATGACTTCACACTAATTAGTAATTAATTTTACTTCATTAAGAAATGCATCTTCAGAATTCAACTCTCACCTGTCTGGAATATCTGACTAACGTTTAAGTTCCTACAGATAACTGAGGAAAGCACAATCCTGTCTGATGATACAAATTTGTGATGTATCACATGGAACTGATAGCTGTAGATAGGAGAATGCCCTGTCAGGAGATCTCTCTTTGAAGTACTTCATTTAAAACAAAGCAGAGAAAAGTTTATTAAAGGGAAACATGACATTGTTTTTTGCTTCCGTAATATTAGTGCATGAGGAGGGAGACATATGAAAGCCCTGGAGACATGCGAAGTGCCCGTTAGAGCTAGAATCTGGCTTTTTCAAGTCCAAACAGACTTTCCACAAAGCTCAAGCAAATAAGATTTTTGCAAGAAAGCATTCACTGGACACATCAGTCACCTGGCATTCATCACAGCATTTCAAAGTGGAAAGTTATCCCTGGTCTTTCCTGCACGACAGCTTTTTAGCATAAATCCGTAACAAATGTGGTTCTGCCCAGGTGCTGCAGAGGAGTATTAGCTACTTGCTGCTTTTCCACACTGGGACCTTTGCTTCCACTTGGCTTTGTTAAAACACATGCTGGTGGTTTCAGATTGGCAGGCAATCATTACACTATTAACAACATGACAGCTGTAAAGTAGGAGGAAGAAATTTTCTAGTCAGCAACAAAGGAGGACAAAAGAAATCCCAGCCCCCTAACCCCTCTCATTCTATAGCTGAAAATAGGGAATCTAGCTCTAAATCCACTTCCTGAGAGCTGGAGGCTGAGTTGAGAAAATGTCGCAAATTATTGCCATACAGTTATTGCACTAATAAGTGATCCAGAAGAGAACTACCAAACAACATGGTCATCTTATCCCATTGTCTTTCATGGGGAAGGAGAATTTCATTGCACAAATCATAAATGAGATGATGATCGTGTTTTTCCACTGTAGAGCTTTAGCTAACATCTAGAATGAAGAAGGGCAGAAAGGAGGAAGAAAAGGAGGAAAAAATCCTACCCTTCTTGTGGTACAGCATACTAAAAATGCCATCAAAGTTTACTGCATATTAAAAATGTCATTTTTAATGCTTTTCTCTGAGACTGCTGAATCTTAAACAAGCCAGAAACTTAGAAAGTTCATTTTGTTTCTCAGGCTGTCTTCTGCCTGACGCACATTTTCTGAGAAAATGTTTGAAATACTGTCAACGTACAGCTCGTATATTGGTCTCAATCACCACAAAATGTGTGTGCCAGTGTAACACAATCCAAGTGGTACAAAATATAAGTATCTCATGAGAGGGGGAGAATAAAGTGAAAAAATTCTCTCTCAAAAATCTGAAGTGGCAGCTCTGCTTGCTACCTTAAACCATTAATTTCATGTCACACTGAACACCTATTCTAGCACATAGACTGTAAGACAAGGCACTCAGCATCTTGTAGGACTGGGCTACATTGAAATAACCCATTCAAAGAAGAATACAGCTACATCTGGCAGGAAAGAAGGAAGCAGAACATCAGTAAATTACAGCCACATCAGGGCAAAGAAACACATATTTTAAAGAGGGTTTAAGGTTTCCTTTTTTAAGAATGTATGTTTCTACTTAGTAATGCTTCATAATGTAAGCAGACTGAGAAAAATAAAAGCCTTGCAAAAGGAAAGTGATTGCAGAAAAGGTAACAGAGACTCAGATAGACTCCACAGGATGCATTTTTTATATAAAAGATGAACGCAGCTGCAAGTTGCTCTACCTTAAGTAAAATGGGTGGTCTTTGGTTTCTAAATCAGTTGGAGCTGACTGGAAATCAATTGGATTGATCGAATCAAATCTAAATCACTTGGAGCTGATACAGCTTTCATTGGTGGAAATCAAAATACTATGTTTACTCACATGAGAACTGGATATTTTTGCCATAGAATTTATTCTGTCTATTGGGCATGATTGCATATTGGATAATTATATGAGTGATCATTCCTTCCACTGTGGGAATTAGTGAGAGAAATTTCCTAGCTTGTGTCTGGCATGTCAGACCAGACAAGCCTAATAATCTTGACCATCTTCAGAAAGCACTTAAAGATCTTTGGTTAAAAAATACCATCAGGAAAGACAGTCATCCTGATTTCTCTTCAGTTTTGATGAAAGATCTGTGAGCTATTCCACATTTCAGTAGGTGCACTAGATCACATTTCTAAACACCTTCTTCAGTGAACTTTTAATGACTGAAAAAATAATTTCCTCCAAAGAGCTGAACCTTTAGCTCAACATAGTGTTGTTGGGAGAAGATGTATAATCTGGGCATATCTCCTGCAATGTGTCCTGAGAAATGGTACATAATAGGAATAAACAGCAACAGCTGGAGACCAGCCACAGCAAATTCTCCCTCATGAGTGGGTTTCTGGCATGTGTTTACTGTCAAATTTGCCTGGTTTTTTCTGGAGTTTTTTGTGACAGCGGGAAAGTAAAGGAATCCATATTACTGGCCAAAGCTTACTGTGTGTTTACTGAGCACACATTCTCTGTTTGCCCTAACATATGTATTTTCACCTCTTAACTTGCAGGTTAAAAGGTTTTACAAGTTTTATAATACGACAGACTACTGGAAAAGAACAGGAAGAAGGTGACCCTGGTCAGATCTATCATTTGCAGGATTAGTTTGTAAGAATTATATCCTAATGTTAGGGGGGAAAAAAGTCAGAAAATAGAGAAAGAGCTTTTGCCTTAGTGATCTGCCCTGAAGTATAGCTACTCTTGCTTTTCCACTTTTCCAGCTTTGACCTTACTACAGGGCTGAGAAACAATAATCTTCTCTTGCTACTAAAATATTGTAGCCTATCTCCCCTTAGCAAATACTAATTCCAGCCATGAGATCATATTATGACTTTGTCTGACAGATGAAAGGACCCTACATCCTTCTTCCAGGTAAGCACTGAGAGACTGAGACCAGGCTGTCTCTTTAACTGTTAAATGTGCTGCTTTCTATAGCATGGCCTCATGATTCCCAAAACAATGGATTCAAATATGAAGACAAGCATCAAGGCTCTCTGAACATCCTGACTGTAGCAAGGACAGCCCCAAACCATCTCTGTCCGTAAGATAAGGGAAATGCTGTTGTTTGTTCTGAAAACCTTTGCCCTTGTACACAAGTACACTCTGCTCCCTTTTTGCTTTACAAAGTTGACAGAGACATGCCTGCGGGATGACTTCCCCCGCTATTTACATTTTTATGCCTTTATCCTGTATTAGTCAGTGTTCCTGTCTGGAGCCTATAACCTTTCTAGGTCTAGGTCTAGGTCTAAGATCTGCTTGAGCTTTCTACAATTGTGCTGGACTACAGATTTCTCCTGACAGTCCAAAATAGTTTAGGAAGGGGCGGAAAGGTTTTCATCCTTTACTGGAAGTCTTCCCATCTCACAGGAGCCCAGCTACTACTAACAACGGTGCCTCTTGCCTTTATAGGGTGAGCATTGCAGGGGGGGAGTTTCATGGGGTTGTACCACAGCAGGTGACAGACTGCTGTTGGTGGTGGGCCAGGCTCCCCCAATGCTGGCAAGGGCATGTGAGCTGGCAGAGAACCAGGGAAGAGAACATACTCCTCTCCTTGGAGAGATGGAGTTGTTCGCTGCATCCCTAAGGGAGGAAGACACTGACGTGCAGGAGCTTTACCTTTGTCATAAAGCCCAGAATTACCTCAGCCACATTCCCTCACATCTGCCTCACACACAGATGAAGTCAGGTGGATTGACTTCCAGACTGCTCGATTTGGGAAGAACTGAGGCCTGGGATACTCTGAGTTCACCCGGCTCACATGTAAAGACAATACATGATATATTAGGCTGGCAATGTCAGCCTAAAGAGTGCCCATCCCAACCCTACCACTCACCCCAGCCCCAGTGCCCTGCCCCATCCCAGCATGCAAGCTCATGCTGTGATCAGCTGAGAGGGCTCCCCTGGCTTGGAAAAACTTGGTAAAACAAGTAATTCTTGCCATGGTTGGGTCAGTACAGCCTCCTGGGGGTGGGGGAAGACATGGAACAGGGCAACAACAGACAGAGGGAAGCAGGGAGGGAGCTCTCTGAGCTGGCACTACCACTTGGAGAAAAGCCTGTCATACCTTTATCTCAGAGTACATTTTCAAGTTCTAGGAGCACAAATCTCACTGCTACCAGTGAAGGACATCTTCCTTGAGGCCCATGCTCCTGCATCACTGAGAAGCATCTGAAATATCTAATTTCAGAAAAATGTACAACAATGATAACTTACTTTTTCTTTACAAGAGCAGGGACTCTACAGACACCTTTTGCAACCCCTAAAACTTCATAAAGGGCACTGAGGAGGAATATTCTTGGATGTAGACCTGCAGCAAAAGACAAGCCTCAACCAGACTCTCCCACCGACTTCAGCTGGCTTTGGATTGGACCCACATGAGAAAAGCAGGCAAAATATGCTCAGTGTTCTTCACAATACAGAGGATTACAGCAAGAGTGTTTTCTATTTATAAAAAGTTGAGCTGTAACAAGGGGATGTTAAGACGCCCAAGGACTTACTTTCCTCTTCTCCAAACATTCAGAGGAAAAGTCAAAAAACTGGTCTCACAGACACAGATACATGACCTTCTCAGCAAACACCCACAAATTTGTTTCCTCAGCATAAAACTAAAACAAGCAGAGAAATATTTTTCCTCCACTGTTTGCTTTGTATTTATTTTCCGTTGCTACCTTTGTGCCTGCAGCAACATCAAGGTCCCTTGAGCTGTAGAACCCACTTATTTTCCATCTGCTGCCTAGTCTTTTCAAACCCCAGAGGGCTACTCCAGCACAGCTCTCTGTCTGCAGCTGGCAGAGTCATGGGATTTCTCAGAGTTGGGGTGAACAGGCATAATGTCGAGAACAGAAACAGGAGCTCCCAACCAGAACCAGGATTTAGACTGGGATGGGACATACCACCTCAGCAGTGCTTTCAGCAGACATTTGAAGAATTGGAGCTTTAAGTTGCTCTTTTATGACTTGTTTATTATTACTACTACTATTATTCCAAATTTCTTTATTATCACCATTTATCCATTGACTGCTGATGAAAACAAGATACTAAGAGGTCATTGGTAGAGTCAAATTCACTTCTGAAGGTGAGCAAATTGCTGCAGGGATTTATTCACCCAATTCCAAGCAGAAGAAAATACAGAAGCAGCCTATTAAAAAAAATCCCTAAATGCAAACATCCATAAGTAAACAAGGCAAACTCACAGTCCTGTCATTCAAACCTTAATTTTGTTTCCTAATTGCTGATAGCATCACTTTTTGTGTTGAAAACAGCAACCTCCTCTTCTGAGCAAAGATCAAGGACTACAGATTTTCACATTCTGGGCACTGTAAGCACCATAAATAACAATTTATTAAATGAATCTCACTTCACTAGGCCTGACTTTCCCAAACTTGTATAATGTGTGAAATCTTTTATTGCTTAGAGACTTGTTAAATAGGCAGCCACAAAAGCCCATTGCATCTCATTGTTTGAAGCCTCAACATCATTTCTTTCTAAGCTAGTTTTTGGGTACATACAAAAATCAAAGCCTTGTAAAATCTTTTAATTTCCTGCTGTGGTTCTTCGGGCCCATAGGCAGGACCTGTAAGATATTTCACTTCTTTTTTTTCCCACATTACTGGTAAACTTCTTCAGTTTCAGCTGTGGTGCCCATAAACAAAATTCATGTCAGACAAGCCAAAGGCTCCGAAACAGACAGTTATTTGCTCAAAGCTGGAGTGTTTCATTTTAGACTTCATCCCCATTTAAACCATGAAAACCTCAGCAAATATTGAATCTAAATCCACTTCTTACTGTTGCTTTCTCCAGGCCTTTGTCAAAGGACTCGTTATTAGTTTCTTTTTTACAGAACTGCCTAGCTCCCTGTGCTGAGAGTAAGCCATACTATATCAGGTATAACTGTGTCCACACACTGAGCAAGAAATTATCTTCTCCTGAAGAGCTTAGAATCCCAGGCAGACCAGACCAGAAGAAGAGAAGGACAAAAGAAAGAGAGGAGCTAAATTTCCTGCATGTGTTCCCACACCACAGGTCAGTGGGTTCAGGAAGAAAACTCAGGATTCTTGAGTCTTAATCCAGGGTTTACCAGGTCAGATTACATCATATTCCTTTTTTTTTTCTTTTTTCTTCTTCTTTTTTTTTTTTTTAACAAAACAAAATAATGTATATCAAATAATCACAATAAGTTAACTTTTTATATATGAACAGGTACACTTACAGTTGCAAGAGTGTCCATCAGCCGATGCTGCTTGGATTCTGCCCCTTCTCACAAAAGCTTGCAGGCCTCTGATCTGTCTCAATCCTCTCCCTTTTTGAAGTACCTAACAACCCCTAACCGGATGGCTCTTACAACAGAAAGAGTTCACTGGAGAATGTTTTCAGTGGGAAGGAGGCAGACATCTAAACATTGCTAAAAGCACCTTTATTATTTCTAGATCCTGTTGGTCATGGTGCCCTGTTTCTACGTGCCAAAAAGGGGAACAGCAGCTCTTTGTCTTTAGGCAGGAGTCCCCATTAACCCCTGTGCTCTGAGACCTGTAGGTCTGAAGCACCTTCCAGGAACAGGCCATTGCACAGACAAGCCTAAGCTGTTACCGTCCATTCAGACTTGCATTATGTACAAAACCCTGATTGTCCTATCATATCCTGGGCTACTATAAGCCCTCAGCATTGGCAACGTGTGTTTTCCATGCCAAGCTGCCATAAGCCTGTCAAAGTAGATTTAAATGCTTCCCCGCCCCCACTGAGTGGTGCCCAGAAGCATTGTATGACACTGGCTAGGCTGGCTTTCTCCAAGAAACGTTCCAGGGAAAAGCTTTCTGTTTCAGCCCTGACCACTGGAGAATGCCTCCTTCAGTAAGCCATTCCCACAGCAGTGCCCCTGCAGTCAAGAGATCAAGGGCTCTGGGTACTTTGCCAACCAGGACAACTTCTCAGAGGAACAACTGGGAACTCCAAAGTGGAGCAGCAGTTGGCAGCACCACATTACAGCCTTAATTCTCTCCACATCATTGCTGTGCTTTTCCACTCAAATCCCTGTGCCATTTGAAGGAACACAGAACTGTGTCATTCTGAGTCAGACTTGTGTGTGCCACTAATTCTGCTAAATGAACAGTAAAATAGAAACAGGCAGAACAATGTAATTAAGCATGCTGTAGAAAAACAGCCAGAAGGAACACATCAACAACATTTTCAAAAGCCACCTGCTCCAGTATCCCTAGGATTGACTCGTGTATCTTCTAAAGTACTACAGAAACCCTCAACTACCTGCACAATTCTCCCTGGGGGTTTATGTGAAATTAAGTCATCCCAAATGGTCAATCAAGCTAAGGGTTACTGACAGCAAACTGGACCAAATAAAAGGTTCCTTTTGCTCTAGACAACAAGAAAGACTACTAAGGAAGTCATTTTATAGCCTGAAAAGGGTCCACAGCTTTAAGAAATTCCCCCCTAAAGGTTGTAAAGCTTTTACTATGCAAAGTATTTTTGCTACTGTATACACTGGCAGCCAACTGGCAACTATTATTTCTGGTGGTCATTCAGAGAAGGATGGGGCTGATAAAGCATTTAACAGAGTTTGTTTGGGTCAACCCATCTGTTTTTAATCATCGATACAGTTTTTTGGGGTCCTTTTAAAAGATGCTGGATGTTCCTGCATCTAATACATTAAGGTCTTTACCTTTATTTGCCATCTTTTATTATTTATCATGCCACAGTGAAGAATTTCATCGTTAAAATGTCCACACACTTCTGTATGGATTACACAAGCACCCCAAAAACGGCTGATTCACAGCTGCAGGGCAGGGATGCAGCCTACACTGAGCTCCTGTGCAGAGCTGTGACCTGCTGTGCTCCCTGCCTAGGCCTCAGGAGGGCACAAGCCTCAGAGGAAGCAGGGAGGAGAGAGTACTCACAGAGAAGGGAAGTAAGATGCAGGCTGAAGAAATTCAACACAGAACTTCAGAAAGGAAATGTTATCAGGTCACGTGAGCACCAGGAAAAATATTGTGACTAGCTGGGAAGGACCATATTGGCATTCTCAACATTCACTCTGCACAGGTTTGGTTACTGTGGGATTTCAAACCTAGCCCTATTGCCAACTCTCTGTACTGCATGGAGCAAATCAGGGTGCAACTTTCAGCACCCCACTTCCCTGCTGAGCTGCAAGGAACCAACAGACACAAGGGGGAACACGTTAGTGACAATATCTGCTACTGTTCATGAGAGCTGTGTTCCAAAACAGAAATAAAATATTGCAAGGACTGTATTGCTTCCAAACACTGCAAGCATTAGCTGAATATGTAGCAGATAAGTACTGGCCTCCTCATTTTACAAACAGAAATAAGACAGGATAAGTGGCTTGTAGCTAGTGAGATTCTCCACAGCTGGAGAATGTGTTACCATCCGATGCAAATAACTGCCACTGATATAAAAATTATTCAAATTCTGCAGTGAGTGGATTCTCACATCCAACAATCCTTCTGGCCATTTCTAACAGCCTTTTGTTTCAGGAGACAGTACTGCTCTGAACAACATGTGTGGTTCAGGTCCCTTTGTCATTTACCTGAGCTTATCTGCTACAAAAATCACACGCCGCTCCAACAGCAGAGAAGCGAAGATCCTGATGATCTGCCGTACACTGAGACACTTGAAAAGGCACTCAAAGTCCACGTGTTCTAGGCGTGAATCCATGGGCCGCCGGAGCTCAATCACCTGCACACATTCAACAACAGTTAGTCAGCTTCCCCAGTCAGGCTGCAGCGTGCCAGGGACACCTGGAACCCTGGCTCCTGCCCTCCAGCTCTGCTCCCCTCTTGCTGGGCAGAGGATGTAGAAAACCTCCCCAGCCTCATTTGCAAACAGGCTGGAGTCACAGCACCCCAGAGAACAGTGTATTGCACAATTCACTATCAAATCATTCTTCTTCCCAGAACATAATTATGTGCATTAAATCCACCATCATTTCCTAGGAAGGCGTAATTCTGACTTTTAACTGCCCTATCAGAGACGTACAGCTTGGCTGAGTCAACAGTATGAAGCAAGTAACAAACTGAAAACACTGGGAAGGGAAGCCTACAGGGTTAAAAGGGGAGGGTACGCTCTTTACTGGCTAACCTGATACAAGTTAGTTTGCATATAAACAGCCATGAAGGCAATGTAAGTTTGTTATTAACTTGGCTAGTGATTCAAATTCACATCTAGAAGGAAGTCAGAGACTAAATTTAAGTGCTGAGCAAAATTAAAACCTAATTTACATCATTTTCATTGCTTTATGAAGCATAATTCACTGTCTAATGTTTAAAGCCTATTTTGTCATATAGATATATACACACACACATATATATTTATATATATATGTATATACTTAACTGGGGAGTCAGGACAAGGTCTTAGATGGTGACTTCTGACATCCCTTTAAAGTCTAATTTTCACACTTCATCCATGACCTCAGGCCCTCTCCTTGCTTTTCTCAAATGCCTTTTGCTTGACTCCTTTATTATATCTTCCTTTTACTCTGCAATTAACATGCTCAGATGTGGAACTTGAAGATGGAGGACAGAAAAAAAGAAAAGAGGGAAAATAACATGAAGAAGAGAATAATAAGAGGAAGAAATATATGAAGTGCAAGACAGCAAATGATGAATTACTGAGGAATTCAAGGAAGCAGAGGGGAAAGGAGAAACGTTGGCCAATTTAAAGCTGTGTTGAAATCTCTGCAGACATATTAACAGTAACATATATACGTCTCCTTCTCTTCATACGTCCAAAAATCACCATCACTTTATTGCTTTAAATAAAGTTCCTTATTCTACTTTTTCATGCAAGTGACACTGTATTCCAATAGCATACTGTAGTGGGTTTAAACTTGAACAACCCTAACAATATTCCTCACAAACATAATGTTTTAACGCTATGATCTGCAGCAAAACCACAGGATACTGGAAACAAAACCAGTTCATACCCGTTAAATTGTAATACTGTTTTGTGATCAGTGACACAGAACTGTAGAAAGAAAGTCATTATTAGAACAATATTTTTATACAGATTAGCTTTTTTAATGCCTGAAATACCTGAACATTATGGTACTAGAGCATTTTATACTCATCACCCTGCTGCTGCAAACAGCAGTTTGCTTCTCCAAACAGCAGTAAGAGTCAAACTGTGGAACGATGGTGATCCATTAACACATCTCTGAGAATGTGGCCTGTCCTCTCTCATGTTCGGCAGAGGTGCCCATTTCTCTTCCTTAGCAGTGTGACTGAAAGCTCAAATTATATTTAAGTGCCAGATTATAAGGAGTTAGCTTTGCTGCAAAAGTTCCAGCATTGAAATCTTGCTGCAGGGAAGGATGCATTGCAAGTTACAGCAGCTTTTACAAATGCCATGGATGTTTTCTGCTGCTTGGCAAAGCTTTCTGCTTCAGTTTGCTCTTAACAAGGAAATATACTGTCTACTTCCCAATTAATCATCATCTTTGTTTAGGCCAGAGGAGCCACAATGGAAGGACAAGATTCTGTTCCTAATTAAGCCAGTGCATTCCGTTTAAATAACGAGTTCGTACTAGCATAACAGAGAGCAAAGCTGAGCCAAAATAGGGTTGTTTGTTTGTTTGAAATTATCTCAATATTTTTCTCTGGGAGAGTTCAGAAGCTTGAGCTGAGGATAGAGAAGTTGCAGATCCATGGTTCCCAGATAGAGTCACATCAAAAAAGCATCATCAGATCCTATAGCTGTTACTCATACCAGCCCCTCAATTTTCCTTTGCTTCTCCAGAAAAAATACATGTAATCTAAATATGCTTCGCAAATCATTTTAACAAGGAACCCTTTACCTTTCATCCCAAGTGACTTTATAGCCCCAATCTATTGAAGGCAATGGCATTAAACTCGCAGAAATACGATTAAACATAAAAAATAGTAATATGACTGCAAAACTGACTCTGAGATATTTTTTTTTTCCCCTGGGCCAAATTCTATTCCCACTTGCAGTAACATAATTTCTCTATAAGTTTGAGTGGAGTTACCATATATTTACAGCAGGACATGCAGAGATCAGAATCTGATGTGCCAAATGGCCAGTAACCTTCAAATTACAAAAAACATTTTAAGTAAGGTACCACTGCCGCTGCTTTGCAGCGAGGCATTTGTTATGTAATGCTAGGCCTTTTAGCTATTTGAATCAATAATAAAATGAAATTTAATATATTATATGTTTGCATATACACACAAAAAGCTTTTCTATTACTTGTTTTTCCAGATAGAAACTACTGCTTTGAGGGCCAGGTAAAGGGCAGGTATTGCAGAAAACAGCCATTTAAAAATGCTGCAAATCACTCCTTCTACCAATGCCATGACCAGCAGTAATCAGGCTTGCAATAACAACCATTTGCTTGACTGTTCAAGCACACAAGCTCGCTGTTCAAGCACAGTCAACAAAGGAAACTGATACTTATGCTAGCTTTTACAACTGTGATAAAACTCAGCAACACTATAGCTCTTACTAGTACACACTTAGCAGTTCTTATTGTAGTTCTGTTAACTACACTAGGCCAAACATAATACGGACTTTTTTAAAAAACACAATTTGTTAATACAGATAAAATAACAAATATATTAAAATAAAACAGTTTATAATCATCAGTGGGAATTAGCACTAATGAATCAACATAGGGGCAGCTCTTGCACTGCTCTTTTTGAGGATGTGCCACCTCACAGAACTTGTAGTACCCACATGTCTGTTCTAGTTTCTCTTTTGCTGTTTATTATTGGAGTGGTGAGCAAGAAGGCTTCAACTTTTAATGTTTGTAGTTGCTTTTTACCTCATTTCCAGCTCCAGGTAGGAAGGTTTTGACTTTGATTGTCTTTCCAGGTGCAGGAAAAGGAGATTCCATCAGACTCCTCATAAATGGATAAACCAAGGCAGCAGATATACCCCTTCGCCTTTCAACCTCATCCAGGATCTGATCCATTAGCCAGACAAGAGAGAGAGAACATGTCACCATAACGTACACTTCTGAAGCACCTTCTGTCCCACGTGTGCCTGAGCACATGGCAGAGCTAAGTTTAATTCTCCTCTGCCATGCACTCCTTCACTACCATTGCAGTCACAAGATTTGACCCTACCTTGAGAATGGTCCATTTTCCAATTAGGAAATGAAGCCCATTCTAGAATGCAGCTAAACAGAGAGACAAAGAAGAAAAAAACGTTTTTGGAAAGCAGAGATAACACACAACATGGTAAAAAGGGATCAATAGTGTTCGGATTCAGCCTGAACAACACTCAGCTGGAGAAGAGAAAGATCAAGACAAATCCCACGATGACAGGCCACGTGAGTGTCAGGTCCCAGTTGCAGACCAAGATTCGCATTAAGAAGAAACACCTTTTTCCATGTTGGGCATCTCCAGACTTACAGATGTCCAAGTTCAATGACAAAGCTGTAGCTCCTTCCTTTCAGTTGAGAAGGCAGAACAAAAGCCAGACCAGCAGGAAGAACAACCCCGTCACTCTCTGCTTTTTCCTTTACCAGGAAAGAGCTCCTGAAGGAGACCTGGCCACAGGCACAGCGCTCACTTTGGAGTCTCCACGGTAAACTGGAGCCAGCCATGAGCAGGCTCTTGAAGTGTGACCAGCTGTTTACATTGGATGCCTGCATTAGGGTCATTTTCTGTTTGACATGACACAGAGCAGGCAATCTAGTTTTAAAATGAGCAGATGGAATTCCTTACAAATAGAAAGGATTTTTTTTTCATCTCTCTTTGGTCACGTGGGCCAATATAAATTAGATCACAGCTAAGTTTTCCCATATTAGACACACCATATAGATGATAAACCTAAAGAAGAAGAAAAAGCAAGCTTCAAAGCAGTTAGTGGTTTGACCTGAAAGAGTGATCTTTTAACCACCACTCAAGAGCAAAAGGCCATACAAGAGCTAGTGGGTCTGAGCCAAACATTTTCTCTTGTTTCTCTTGGAAGTGCTTTTCATTGAAACAGACTCCTAAAGGGTTCTTATGCACAAGCTGGTGAGATAAAATGGCACCTAATGACATCAAATGCCAACAGAGGAATTTACTGGTGCATAGCTTCCCCTCCCTCTTTACTACATCGTAAAAGCCTAACTCTAAAACATACATACCTGAGTATATATACATAGCTTGCATTCCAGTTAGTGGAAATGGCAGATGACCATAAATGAATATATGGATTTCATTCTTAATGTAACTTGCAGAGCAACAATCATTCTAATCAAACAAAACCAGCTGCCCTAGAGACAAGCAGTTAGTAATGAACCAAGGCTGTACCCTGGGTGCCTCAGCACTCCCGCAGGCTGCCAGCCTGCTGTCATTACCCTTCCAACATGCATCTCCCTTGTAGTCATTAGGTGACACTTTACATTGCTGGCATTGGTCCCTTGTGCTTCAGTTTGGATGCATTCAATTAAAACATCTTTGTGGAAGGTAGTGTGTCACCTTATGTGTGTGTCATATCCCAGTCCTAACAAACTTCACAACACAAATAAAAAGTGAGTAAAAGTGAATAAAAGATGCCCAGATGAACTGGATGGGTCTGTAAGTAAAAATATCTATGGTTCTCAAGTCTGTTTCAGCAGTAGGTCTTACAACAGTGAACATAAAAGGATTCAAGAAACATGAAAATAATGCAGGATATCAAAAAAGCCAAGATGATAAACATTTTAAAACAAAGGACTCTCTTTGCTTTTCTAAAAAATAATATCCAAGGTTTAATATCTCATGGTCTTTTATCATTCATATTGTTCTGTGAAAGTAATTCTTCCTTGTTTGTCTCATTCAGCAAAGTGCAGCATCATGACTGCTTTCCTCTCTTTCATTAGATTTATTGATTAGGATAGCCCAATATTATACTGGAAAAAGATTGTTTCACTTCTTACGAACTCCTCTCTGCAACTACACTACGTCATCTTCAAAACCCACAGGTATGCTAAGGCTCTTCTCTTTCTCTTTTGTTTAACAGCTCTTTCATCCAAACTCTTCACAAATGCAGCTCTTGGAGCATACACTTAAGAAATGTTCTGTATTCAGCCTGCAGCTGGAATCAGCCCCACACACTGCCAAACACCCTGCTCTCCCTTGATGCCTTCAGGAACTGCCTAGCACTTTGCAGGACTTTGTTCGTCTCTAAGCTTCTGTGTGGGTGGCTATTTTTGTGGTCCAGCCCCTCAGTGGTCTCACAGTCAGAACAAGAGCGTAGGCAAGTGACATCCCCATTCAGGTCCCAATAGATAAAATTTGATGGGAGCCTTCCTATCTGCACCAAGACGAAGTCCTTCAGGCCTGAACAGACACTGCCATGTCACAGGGCCTGCCTACCGTGCCTCCTCTCCTGCGACTCCAGCACGCAGCCCCTGCTGAAGCCAGTGAAATTATACTAATCAGTCAGCCGCTGATTCAGCTTGACTGGGTGATCAGACTCTTTCATTCAGATTACAGATTTAACTGGGAAAGCATATTACTTGCAATTTTGGCCTGTCACTGTTATTCCTTGGTATGATCTTTGTTGTTTGCTGCAGACTTTATACCCCAGCTGCTTATAACCAGCTAGTTACAAGCAGGATACTTAAATTTCCAATTTTCATATTTTATGCTTTATTTTTTCCCTTTCCCAAGTTTTCCTTGGGAAATAAGGGCACTAGAAAAATTAGAAAAACATCAAAGCAAATGAAGAGCCTCAGGGTTTCTCTCCATATCATTAGCTTCCAAGATCATCATTCTTGTGAGCTATGTTATCCTGCCCAGAACAATGCATTCTGTTTCACTCACAGATATCTGTGTTTAGATACATATTATGTCTAAGACTCACTGTTATAAACCCTTGGTTTCAGAGCTTTATGAAAGAAAGCTCTGCTTTATGAAAGAAAGCTCTGAAAGTTCTGTCAGAAGCAGATCTGCAATTAATTATTTCAACCTAAATGTTTTTCTTCCAACAAGGTTTCTGTTAAATAAAGTTTTATCTAGCAAACCTTGAAACTTGCTTTGATGAAAGATAACATTCTGTATGGTTATTAAATCATAAGACTGACAGAAATGTCATGATTTTTATTAACTTATACGATCTACATATTTGTTTCAACTTTATTTCTATATAAATGAACAAAAAAAATCTGTGTTTAAATTCTATGAGATTTTCTGGTACCTGAAGTGAAATTGCCGGTGAGTTAAAAAAAATGTTTCTATAAACAACATATCAAAACTCAAAAAAGGGAAGGCAGCCATTTGAAATCAGACATATCCTTGTCCTCCACAAATCACCCGCAAATCCTATATGGTATAGTGAGGCGATCAGCAGATTTTGCAGGATGGGGGGCAGTAAAGCGGCATCCAGAGAGATATTTCAAATGTTAATCAATCGGCAACATTTTTAATAGTGTACCTAATAACCTTTCTTTCTTACGAAAGAATAACGCCTGGGGCTCTGGAACTGACTTAGAGCTAACTGCTTCTGAGGCTATCAATGTCTCAGTTTAGCTGCAATGCCCTGCTTACTATCTCAGAGCTCCTGTGTCAAGAAATTTACTACTTAGGTAAACCACATCAGCACATGATGCAACTCTCAATTCATTAATGTTGAGGCCAATTAGATGATTAGCCACACTTTCTGAACTTGTTAAGATACAAAAACATGCCAATGGAGTTAAACATATAGAATTCACTTATTAAATAATCTTTTTTCTTAACATCATTATTACACAGGGTATTGGAATAAAAGTAGTACTGGCCCATCATTCAAATCGTGGATGCCAAGAATTACAGCTCAGCACAGAGTGGCTTTAGAAAACAATGGAAAAAACTCCAGTCAGCCAAATCATACAGACACCCAGATGCTTTTTGAATCAAGTTTTGCCTCAGTTACAGAAGTAATACGACCTTCTTTGATGAACCCAATAATAGAGATGGAATATCCAAAACAGCAACTGTAAAACATGGTTATCTCCCACCAAAGGAAGAAATTCTCCTTGTTTGGTTCATCATTGTAGATGTTTCTCAGTAAATAGTCAATTTAAAAAGCAATTCTGAAAAAAAAAGAAATCTTACCTTGGAAAATAAGTCAAAGCACCCTAGCCGGCTGATGACACAATAAACTTCAGGTAGACGTGGGCCTTTTCCACTTGGCTGATAACAGTGAAAGGGAGATTGAAACGACACATTAATTTGGAGTCATAAGGAAATACCCTTACCTTTCTCATCACACTTAGCCATAATGTGACATCTTTCACTATCCATTTCTCCATCAAAACAGCTACTCTTGGAAAAGCATCACATTTCTTCCATAAGACAGGAAACTAGAAAGCATAAACAGTGCTTATCCACTTTGGAAATCACAGTGCATTGGAGTTGTATTCCAACATTGCTTCAATTTGCAGCCATAAAAGCACACTTAACTATGACTGTATCTTATGTCTCTGCTATCACTGTCCTTTGCTCCTGCTATGGCATGAAGAGTGAGGCCACCCTGGGGCCATGTGCTGGGAGATGAGGACTACAATGCTAAGGGGAGGATATGATGGCTTCAATTCCCCACTCACTCCACAACATTCAGAGAGAGCTTAACTTGCAGAAAGTGAGCTCAGAGAGCTAAAGAATCGCACGCTGCATGAGCTAAATCATTAACTCCCTCGGATTCATGTTTGATACACATGAAACTTTAATAACAAACAGTGGCAAGTATGAATCTATAATATGCATCTCCTCCACAAAACTATCAACACCACCGTCTATAGCCCTCCTCTTGAAGATATTTCTTAGAGAGGCAGATGGTTTAAATTGGCAGGGCTAAATTGTATTGCCTTGGCTTACTAGAATCTGCAACCCTGCCCACTGTAAGTAAAGTCCTGGCAGAACTGCGTGAGAAAGAAAGACACAACCCTTCCTGTATTTAGCTTATTTACTTGAAAAGAAGTATAATTAGGCCAATACTGACACTTTAGAAACCCCATCCTCACTGGCAGGGTCTGCAGAAGGGAGAGCTAGTCTGCCTGCATCCTGCACACGTACAGCACGTGTGGATGGCTGTGACATCCTGGGCACGCATAACAGCCTCTCATGGTGTTTTTAATAGGTGGGATGCAGCATTTCAGTTTTGTGTAGCTGCAGCTGATTTTCACCAGTTTGGGCACACACTTCCTAAAGGGTGTTACTTTAACAAGGCAGTTTGCCAACTTCAGACACTATCAGATGTACTCCCAAGTTATGCTGCCTAGCCCAGAAACTATGCCCACCACGGCACAGAATGCCTCAGGTGCACTAGCACACCCCAGGAGCAAAAGCTCAAAGCAAGGCCTGAGGCACAGGGCAAGGCTTCCTGTGACCCTATGGAGTCAGCTGTGCTTGTGCAAAATTGAGTAAAAAGAGGCTGTAAGAGAATCATGTGGTGTCACTTAGCCACTTTGTACAGCTGTGCATTATCGATATGCAGCAGTGACCGAATCATCCTCATTAATAATAATGCTCTGCTCGGAGTCATTGTTTCCGTCTGCTTCTGCCTGCTTGTACATTTAGCCAAAGTGGCCTGCCATCTCCTCTCTACCCACAGAGAAGGCTAGTACCCTCTGTCTTTATGTGTTCATTAGACTCTGCCGATACAGTGAATAACTTCCTGCAGTGATTGATAATTATATGCCACATAGATGCCAATCAAGAGAATCTGAGGGGTAGCTGCGCTTTTTAAATCTGAGTGTTGCAACCTAGACTTGGACAGCCAGCAGGTGCCTGGGCAATTATAATGAAGACCATGAAAAAATACCAAGACTAAGTGAATACAGATGCATCTATTTCTGGATCCAAACCTGCTCACTACACGTCACATCTCTGAAAAAGCATAACCCTTTTTTGTCCATATTAGGTATAAAACCCTTTCTAAAGGCATTGAGTGATTATATCAAGCATGTGGGATTTTGGTTAAAATCATTTTGTCAAATCTGCAGGAATGCCGAAGCCATGCCAGGAGTCTTGGACAGCTCCCAATCAAGAGCTGTCTTAATGAGTGCCAGTAAAAACATCACATTCCTGGGTCATCTATAAGACCAGAAACAGTAACGGCTCAGCGTTTACTCAGAGACTCTGCTTTATGAAATATCATTGCTTTCAAATGTAAAAGCTACATGTCCCTGAGATTCTTTCCTCCTTGCACTTCTCATATAGGGTGTCCTTTTCTACTATTTCCGAGACCTTTTCTTGCAAGCAGCACAGCCTCCTGGGTGCATACAAGTCATCTGTAAGATGCAGCAGGCAAATGCCTCAAGCAGGGTTATTCTGAGGGGCAGGATTTCTTGAATTTCTAACACTGAGAACTCTTCTCATGACCTTTCCCCTCAGCCATTAATTTACACCATGGAGGGGTTGACTCATATGCCTTAAAGATGGATCCAAAACACCTGCTCACTTTTGTGAGTTTGTTTCCCAGAAAAGTGTTGTACAGGGCATGACTCACATCTTAACCTTCTTGGCCACACACCTCCCTTCTCTGCCTGGACTCATCTCCCTCCACTGGTGGAGACTTAGGGGCCGGGGTTGGCCAACAGGACAGATTTACCACCCCTTTCCCCAGAAGAGAGTACTTTTAATTGCACGCTGCACTTTATAAGACAGCTGCAACCTGGGAATCATGTCCCCACTGCTCCCTGTAGCACACTGCAAATAGGCTGTACTCAGGACCTCAGAGGTACCCGACTGACTGACTCTGCCTCAACGCACTACCTTCCTCCCGGAAGCAGAAGATTGAAAGGGTTCACATTTTGTTTTCATTTTTTTTTTCATGAGGCCCAGGATATTTTTAACCTTAATCCAGTATCACTAACAAAAATGCTCATAATCTTTGCTGGTGATAGGAGACAGACTCCGAAGAAGATGAACATAAACTGCTAAGAACTTTAGCTATGGGATGGAGGTGTTGTGACTTGCATCAGAACAGGTTGGCAAATAGCTCAGGGCAATCTGAGCCCTCTGCAAATGTGCTTTACGTGCTGCCTCTGGCAAGGGAAACCCAGGGCCTTTGCTCCTACAACGGTGCCTGCCATTTTTCTCTTTCAAACTGGATCTGCCCAGGTGCCTGAGATCCAGGGAGAGGTGTTCAGAGTGCTCCCAGCCCAGCCCAGTCCAGTGCTGGGGAGCTCCCATATGCCAAACACACCTGCTTTGAAGGTACAGCATTCCCCTCCTGCAGTGGGCACACCAGCCAGCCATTCAGCCACATAACTCACCTCTCCGGGTTTTAAAGACAGTGCTGGGGACAGGGATGGGGATGTCAGGAAACCTCCTGGTTTCACAACCCCAGAACCAACTGCAGAATGCTTGTCCGAGCATGCTCACTAAAGACTCCTCCCACCCCCAAAGTAGGCTGGGACATTTTGTGTGGGCTCTTCTAGATGACTCCCCAAAGAGCACCACTAGGGCAATCTGAGGAAGCAGTAAGGACTGCCATGGAGCAGGTGGAAAAGGACCACCACAAATGCACAGCAGCAGTTGAGCTAGCCGAAGGAAGCTGCCTCTTCCAAGCGTACAGATCAGCTCTGGGTAAGCTCTAACATTCTGGGCCCCCTGAGAGATCAGTTATGGATGCTTCATATACAATTAGCCATAATTAAGACAATGATCACATAAAAGAGATAGTGCATAAAAATAGTTATTTCTAAATGGCAGTGCCCATGCCATTTTCTTGCAATGAATACACACGGTGTACATGTGAATTCCCTTCTACAGGAGACTGAAAAAGACACTATTTTAATCCTACCTGCCTCTAGGACTGTCTTGAACTGGGAACAATGAATGGTGCAGACTCAAGCCAAAATGTAAACAGAGAAACAGCAGGATGAAAGAGGGGAACCCCAGGAAGCAGACTGGTCCTGTTCAGCTAAAGAGAGTTTATAAAGTAACTTTCCAAAAGGTATTCCAGAAACACATTTCACCTGCTCAGTTACATAAGTTAGAGCCACCCACGGGCAGGTGGTGTGATTCGCCTGAACAGCTGACACCAGTGGGCAGAGCAGATAGCTTCCATGATCATTTTTCTGCATATACTTCATGAGCCTTGGCAGCTCAGGAAAGAGAGAGAAAGAGACAGACTGAAAACCCTGCAAGGCTCCTTCTTGGGAAGTCTCATATTTTGTGTCTGGCTTAATTTAAAGAATGAGAGTCCTACGTGTATGGGCACTGAGAAGTAGGTTTGCAGAAACGAGGGCTCGGAATTCAGGTTATTGTGTCATATCAGATCACTGGTCTCTTAACCTCAGCAGAATTGCATCTTCATGGCCACATGAACTAAGCTGCAGCCTGGCCAGCAAATCAACATCCCCAGAACCGCAGATGTGCCTCCATGGCATCAGGAATCAGAACAACTCAGGCAGTGGGAGTTTAAAATTAACACCTGGGTCACAAGCATGTTTCTATGTCAACTCTTTATCCTTATTAGGGCCAATTCAAACCAAAACCATGAAAAATGGTGGGTGTTTTAAATTGGTGTCTAAAGCTTGTGTTAAAGTCTTCTTGGTATATGTGTAATATAAACCTTTAATGGCAGAGCATCCAGTGTGCCCAGAGCTGTCAAAGTGCTAGGGGAGGGCAGGCGGGAGGGAAGGAGGAAAGCTTTTCCAATAAACTCTTTGCAGCTCCATAAACATTAGCCTGCATTGCAAAAGATTTGCCTCTATGCTGTAGCAAATTCCCTCTCTTGCCCCAGCAAATGCGAAGAACCCGTCCCACTTAAAGACCAGTTTTCACGTTTTAATGTATACACTTCACGTACAGGCATCTGCTCCTCCCTTGACCCTTACAGCTGGCTGGTCTTAGCCTAGGAAAATGCTGGAGGGACATTTTTTAGTTGAGACAGAAGAGAGAGGTAGGATAGGGGCAACCAGACCCTGTGAGTTTTTACTTTATTTCTGCAAGTACCAAGTTACTCACAAGAAACCCTGATATTGTCAGGCTTGCTCTGAGAACAGGGTCATTTCAGACATCTGTCCTGTAAGACAGAAATGTGTGTCTCTACTGTTGTTACTATGAGCCAGCTACCATCTACAGCAACTAGACTGTAGGATATTGCTTTGAGGATGCAAAGGTCTTGGGTTGGCCAGCACTGCCCCACTAGCTAGACTTAGCACCCATCAGCATCAACTCCCCCATAGCAGTAAAGCCCCAGCTGCCTGTGGAGATCTTATAAAACAGGAGCTCACTCACCATGGCTCTCCCTGGGGATAGGGCTATCACAGCTGCAGATTCCAGCTGTAAAGCCCCTGAAACACCACCAGCTTGCCCAGGATCTGCACTGAACCAAAGCCTCTCCCAAAGGACACAAGTCTGGTGTCCCTGGCTGTCTCCACTCTTTTTCTGGGCTACACAGGCCAGCTGCTGGCCTCACAGTAAGGAAAATTTTGCAGATTTTCCACCACTGAGGGCCTCACAGCTCAGACTGTCAGCAGCAGCCTGCTAAGAGCATCCCTGCTTTCCTCACTGTAATGCTTGCTTACCTACCAAGGTAAGCATTACTCTGCACAAGCCTATAGGGTTGCACAGACAGAGAAAGGCTGGGATTTACATCACACTCTTTATAAAGTATGTTTTAACATATTAAATCAAGGAGATTAATAAAACTAGATGATAAACCAAACCAAGTTTTTAAAATGTAAGTTCTGCATTTTACAGCATGCACTCAGGTTCATGATACACCACCTTCACTTCTGTTCCTTCCCTACTGTATGCTTCTGCAGGTCCTGCACTACAAGTCTCCCAACAGCACCTGCCCACGTTGCTGGGGAGGTTACTCCGTAGCATCACGGATGTGATAGCAGCTGGAGAGGGCAGCAGCCTGCCAGCTGAGTCTGAGCCCTCAGCAAGAACTGCTCAAACCATCTGCGTCACTGACACATGCATATCACAGAGCTACAGACCAATAGGTTTAGAAAAAAGTCTAGCAAATTGGTGGATTAATTAGTGTGGAAAAGAAAGTGAAATTACTTTGGGTTATTAAAGCAAAACGCCTCACTGACAGTAAAATGGGAGAGTAGTGAGAGCTAATATCTCTGATATATATTTGCCCATTTCCTTTAATATGAAAATGCATATTTCTCACATCAGGTCACTAGGAAAGCTGTTAAATGACTGCCTTAGGGGTATCAAGATGTAACTGGAAAACTTCACGCTATCTATGAAAGTGCGGATTGTTTGTTATAGTACAATAGGTTACATTCCTTTCTAATCCTGTTTGAAAATGAAAGAAAATAATATAAATATATCTAAAGTAGGTACTGCATAGGATTTGTTGTACAAACAAGACAAAAAAAAATTAAAAAAGGACTGTAACAATCTGAAGGCCTAAAAGAAAAAGTAGGGCAGTTCGTATCACAGTAATCCAAAGAAAAACAAGGCTGACAAAAAGTTCATTAACAAAAAAGTAATTATCTCAAAAATTAAAGAATCAAAACACCAAACTCTGCAAATGGACAGAAATAATACAGTAGATATTACCTACGACACAGGACTAGACAGTTGGTCCATCTAGCCATGGAGCCTGATGCCAATGACTGCTAAATTCTTTAAAGGAAGATCTGAGAAACTCCTAGCTGAAAATTACGAGAGAGATTTTCGAAGAAATTCTCCTCGTAGCATTTGGCTTGTCTTGAAGCAGCACAGTTTATAATGCATTTAGAGTTTTTTTTTTTTCTTTTAAGTTCTATATTGCACAGTGTGGCCCAATTTTTCCTCATATGTAATACTTGCCAAAAACTGCATGCAGTTCAGAATTATGGTCATCACATTTGACAGAGCCTGTGGTTCTGGAATGGGTCTGATTGCCAGAGGAGACGCGGTGCACTCCTGGACATCAGAGCCACACTGACTGCAGCTTTCAGAAACTGCTCAGAAAGTTGGACACCCAAATACAAAAATCTATGATGTATAAACAGCACCTACAGAATTTATCTGCTCTTTGTTGCCTGCACAAATTTTGTATTTGCATATACAAAATAGGAAAGTAAGCCCAGAATTGTAAACAGAAATACCACACTGAGGTACACGTCAGCGAGCCAATTCCACCCATGCACCCACACTTGCAGAAATGCAAAACTGTTAATCTGTGTGAGGAAAAAAAGAAATCTATGGGAAGGCACTTGCCTTTCCAGCCCCAAATCCATCATTTCTCCCAGCAGGGCAGAAGGATGTTGCAGAATCCAAGTAAAAGTAGATCTTTGCCACTTTTGCTATTTCTCTACATAGAAAAATGCTCTGATTTTTCTCTGCAGCTTCCAAAATTCTCTTTCTTGCTAAGCCCCATACTGTGCTAATTTTGCTATCAGAAGGCAGGGCAGGATATGCCCCAGAAAGGGGAAAGCCACCTCCTCATAAAGTATCCTCCATCCCTCACCCCACTTTCCTCTGCAGGGTTGGCTGCACCGATGAGCTGAGGCATACCAGCCTCAGTAAGTTTGTTCTTGGAATCAGATGAAACTTCTTGAATGAGGTGCTCTCCCAGGGTGGCAGCAGCAGCTGTGGCAGCAGCAGATCAGCTTTATAACTGGTTTAATAATTAGTAGATAGATTTAGCAAAGCAGGACTTTTCCTTTTCTAATTATTTTTTGCTGATTGATTCATTTTTGCCATGGCCAATGGAGGATCAAAATGGTCCCCAATGCTATTTCAAACCCCTATTTATATGAAGTATGTAGTACTGATTTAATTTGGCTCCCAGTATTGCCTGATATGCTAACTTACCTTGTGCAATAGCTGAATGTCCACATTCTATTTTTATTTTGCCTTTAGGGTGGATTTCACAGAGCTTTAAGTGAATAAAAAGAAATATACATTGATCCTTCACAAAAAAGCCTGATTCAACATTCCTTTTTTGTTGTGTCTGTTATTTCAGTCCCAATCTGATCAAGGATCAGCTGTTTTCCATTTCACAAAAATAAGCTCTGTGCATGATTCCAAACTTACTGACATTTCCAGAAATACAGAAGTCTTAAATCACCTTTATCTAGTAGAGTGAAACCATTCCATAATTTAATTCTAGCCAATGTTCTCTGAGGTTTTGTTAATGTTCCACAACTATACCTTATTATCCTTTTAAATGACAACACATAAAAATGTAATTGAATAGTGCTGTTGACCTACATCTTGCTATGTTTGTTTACACACATAAATACATACATGCTAGGTACTCCACTTGTTTATTTCTGAATTACTCCTTGACCAGTCCCAGTTTTACAGCAACACAACCCTTCATTGATATTTCCTCTTCACATTTAAATCTTGCTGTTGTGGCGCACACTTACACACTTTATACAGAGTAAGCATGGCTCTGTGAACAAGACTCTCACACTACCTGTGGCAAATACTGCCCATAGAATTGGCAAAAAAGTTTTTTGTTAGATTAGTTTAAAGAAAAATCTTCCCAATATAGGAACTGCATACACAGCAATACCCCCAAACAGAGCATCTCCTGTCCTCATGACAAAGAGTGTTGACATAGACTCAAGTAAGAGCCAGGTCAGATGCACACAGTATGCAGTGTGGATGAAGCTGTTCTAATGTCAGCAAGTTGGTCTGTCTATTGAAAGCCACATTCTGGGTTTCCCTGCTTGGAAAGATGGAGAAGGCAGGAAGGGATCAGCAAAGTGCCTATGTCTTTTTCTCTTGGAAAGGAAGCACCTATTTTCAAGCTTGCAATGCTGCTGCACAAATTCACTTTGCACACAGAACATGCAAAAGGCTTCTGCATTCACATAAGCTCTAATATCACATAAGCTTTCCTGACAAGTGTAGGTAACTGCAAGGTGAACAATAAAGGAGCCGCAGCTTCTGAGCTAGTCATTCACAATCAGCTCCAAACCTATGTGACACTTGAGGAGCACGAGCTAGGGCAGGGATGGCCAGCTGCTGTATGCTTGGCTGCCACTCAGTCAAGTCTGTGGGGACAGACAGCAAAAACCGTATTTGCACTGTGCTTCACCTGGCTGAGTAAATGTTGCCTTTATGTGATTCTCTTCTCCCATGATGTGTACACACTGCCATGCTCTCACTCTCACTGGCCAAGTGACCCATCCATTTTCCAGGTGATGAGACCACACTGTATAGATAGGCTGAGTCAGGCCCACACATCACTAATTGACCAACCCTGATCATGAGGATTGAAAAGGAGCCTGAGGACCCAGACTTCCTGCAACCAGCATCAGCTTAGTGCATGGTATAGAAAAAAACTGTTCTCCACTCTCCTTGCCCCTGTGCTGGAAAAGGTGGCTGATCTACCTGCATCACAGATCTGCTGCAGACTTATGAGGCAGTGCTGGCACAATGCTGTAGAGATGTAAACAGCTGTCCAAGAGATAAACACTACTTCAAAATGTTTAGAAATACCACATTTGCCTTTCTTTGCAGTGTTGTAATATTTCGGCTTCTGCTTAAAACCAAGCAATATACAAAACTTAAATTTCCACACAAGGAACTTTTAGGAAATGCACAAGAATCTGGAAAGACTTGGGATACATTTGATTCAGACAGGTGTTATAAGTTATTATTTCACTTGAGGTCCTTAGATTTCCAAATTTCAGAGTAAGTAACTCAGTTTTATTTTAAGAACACAAGACATACCCTCAAAGTTCAGAATATAGTTTTGAGATACTATGTTACAGAATTGTGCAATTTGAGATGAAAGTGATGTACTTACCAACAACCTTCTGCAATAACCAAACCTCCGGCTTCCATCTTCCCCAGTCAGCATAAAAGAGAAGGTCTCACTAGAAGAAAATAAATTTTTGAGATCTTACTAATTTATACATCTATCTTATATTTATGTAAGTTTACTATCTTATACTATCTTATATCTTTATGCAGTGTAGCTATGGGGTAGATCATTTAAAAAGCGATACTTCCTTATCCACTGAGAGATTCTACCCACTGGAGGGCCTTCATCTATCATCTGGATATACTGTGTGGCCAAATTCCATCAAAAATAAAAATCCGCATTGCCCTGGATAACCTAGATATCTTATTATAAGAGGAGATGGGTGCTGAATTTCAGTGACATGACTGTTCTTTCATACTGCAGAATGAACACAAGAATCAGATTTTGAGTGCAGTATTCAAATGCTGCATCTCCCTCACCCTTTCGTTAGGTCCTCTCGTTGGCCCATGCAAAGTGCTTTATTCTTTTACAGGCAGAACCACAGATACTCTCTTAGAGCACAGAATTCACCTTCTAAACTAGGAACAATACAGCCTTGCAAAATCCAGCTCATTTCATATTCTCCCCTGGGCTAAGTATCAATTACAACAGACTATTTTAAAGCTGTAATTACAGCACAGGTAAAGAGATGGGCACGTATGTTTTGTGCCAGGGCTGATAAATACTGCTGATTGCTTTGCAAGTTTGAAATGACATTATATAGAATACAGCTGTGTAATGCTTACACCAATGATGCCCACAGTTCTCTGTTTCTCCTTCAGTGTTTTCAGTACCTCATTAACCAGATGCTTCCAAGTACTGAATAATAAGGCCAAGCAACACAGCATATACCATTACTGTAGGGTTATGTGGTATGTGCCATGTGAAAGCTAATAAAATGTTCCATACATATTTTTGGCTGCAGTAATTCCTGTAGGTGAATGCTAGTTTCATGTCACAGTTGAAAGTGCCATTAGACATGCTCTGAACATGTCTTACTTCATTTACACACATCTGCCACACATCTTAAAAAGCCATCTCATATTCTGGGTCATATACACTTACTCCTTCAGATCATCAAGTTCTAATGCAGGAAAAAGAACAGATACATTTTTGAGGTTTCTTTTGAATGAAAGGAAAATGTGAGCCTGGCTCTCTCTTCCTTTGCCCCTTTTATGCAGTCATTCACCTCCTCAGAGGGATCAGCTCCTCTGCTGGCATAGAGCATGATCAAAAAACAACTTTCAGAACTTGAATCAAGCTGGTCCAAGAGGTGCCCAACAACGTTACAAAAGCATTCTGGGGTATGGTGCTGGGCAGGGCCCTGGCCTTTTTGAGATTTATTTTAAATACTTCCATTTATGCTTTTGGATTTCGCACAGGGAGGAACCTTCAAACATCTTCCCCTCAGCCACAGAGGCCTGTGAGCCAGACAGAATGGGGAAGAAAAATAATACAGAACTTAAAAAAATTAAATACAGCTGCTTGAGTCTGAAGTGGCCAAGATTCAAACTGCTACTTCCTTAATTGGGCAATGCAAGGCTGTGGCTGCTCCAGATGCAGTCCATCAGCACTGAGCCACAGCAGAGCAAAAGAGTGTTTACCTGTTGTATTCAGAGACAGGGAGCCAGTCCTTGGCATCAGGAAAGCAGAACTGAGGGATAGCCTTGAGACGCTCCTCTGCTTCACGCATTTGTTTGGTAGGTCTTTCTAGCTGCAGTGGAAAAACTAAGGTTCATTGAGTTGTCCTTACTGCCAGCCTCACAGCAACTCTGAGGAGGGGGGTTTACTGATGAGCTCTGAAGAGCTTGGGCCCATCAGCTTGTTCATTATTTGGCTTAGTAGAATGAGGCGGGACCCCAGGCCTGAGGCTTGTAGATACTAGCACAATAATCACTGACTTTTTTTTTTTTTTTCACTGAAATTCCTTTGTGGTACAATGGCCACTTAAAATACAGTCCTATCTCGAATTCCTTTCTGCTGCAAGAGCATGAGAGAAGTGCCATCACTTAGCAGAAGTCTTTCCACTGACATCAGTGGCTTTTGGCACAAATCCTAATACAGCCAAATTGAGTTACAAGTGAAATATTTAGATATTGAATTTAAACACAGTATTTAAACTGTCTACCATCAGGCAAAACTCTCCAGCAGTGGGAAATGCAATTCTGTAAGTCATGAAAGCACTCAATCACCTTTTCTATGCTCTTCACTTTATAACAGCATAAGAGCACTGGAAAAAATCTGAAAGCCGGAAGACTGACTCCATTTTAAGAAACACACTTCTATTAATTTTCCCACTTACTAACTTTATTGATCTTAACCAAAATGATCTTACAAATCATTTAGAATAAACTGTACATAAGAATTTTTCTTTTACCTTAGGAAACTGATATGTCACTTCTGGGAGGTAAGTATTTTTAGAGGGCTTCTTTTTCAGTGACACTACCACAAAATACTCAAATAATTCCCGTTCCTGCCATTCAATCAGCTCCAGTTCCAGGGTTCGATAGCTTGGAGCTCTTTTCAGCATTGACTGGATGTGCACTAGACGCTGCGTATGAGCTAGCATTTCAAAGAAAAAAAAAGAGAGCTAGATCATTACCTGGGAATGTAATGTTATGTGCAAGCCACAGCCATTCACAAAGAATTCTCAGTTTGCCAGTGTATTACTTCAAGCATGTTTCCCTTTCAAAGGCAGACCTTCATATTGCAGTCTCTCTCCCTAATTCTACCAATAAATCAAAACTCTCTCCAACTACTGAAGTGATGCAACCCTGAGCCACTGAAATCATTTGCAGTTCATACCTGTAACTCTGCCAAAGATCTGCTTTTCCTGTACGTATAGAGCTATATTATAAGCCCTTATGTGGGTATGTAAATACACTACAGCCCCCAGCACAGACCTTGTTTACACTGGAGAAAATCAACTCTATCACCAGTTAACGTAGCACAGCTCTGCACTGAAAACTGCTAGAGGTGTTCTTCCTCCTCCTCCACAGCACAAGCCCAGGCCCTGAAAGCTGTGGAATGATCTCAGAGGAAGGAAGGAAGAAAGGAGAAAAGAGGTGTAAAATGCCTCCTGCAGGATTTCTTTGCTTGTGCCAGTTCAGCCTGAGGGGCAGACTCACATTCATGGCCACATCCAGTCCTCATCAAAAGATACTCCCCAGTCCAGTGACCTGTCCTCAGACTATTCAGGCAGAGTAGTCAGTCACATCATTGCCAGTTCTGGTAGACCAGCAAGTAAAAAGAAGCTAAGTGAAAACAGCTGCCTGCATCTTCTTCCCACCTCTTCACAGCAGGATTTCTGTGCAGTGGCAGCCAAAATGTTAGCAGTGCATGTCAACCCTTTAGGACTGTATTCATTGACACAGCCCATAATTAGCAAAAGGCAGATTGTCCCATGTGGTAGGAAATAAGATGTGAAAAGCACTTGATCACAGCAGTAATTAATCAACAGAAAGAAGGGGAAACCCCTTGATGATCAGCTGGCATAGACTGGTTCAACAGCACCAACATTAACAGTTATCCTGACAAAGTATTCTGGGCCTTGGTGTGCCTGCACAGCCAGGCAAGCGAAATCTTATGTCTGTCCTGCTTTGACATAGTCCCACACTGCTGGCTAGTGCTTTGTATTTGCAAGAGATAAGAAAAAGGAGCCCATCCCACCCCAACAGCTGGGGACCTAAGGAATCCTGTCAAGCCATATGTGACAACTGGACCTTTGGCTCAGGATGCCCTGAGAGTATCTATGTAATGGTATGGTCAAACAGGAGCAGTTAGCTGGGGAGCCATTGAGGAGCCTCCTTTCCACAACAACGAGGAGAAAAGCTTCCCAGTTCCCAGTGAAACCAGAATATCTTCTCAATAACAGGAGAGGTCAGGCCCTGCCTGTTCTCCTTCATGAGCTATGGGCAAAAGCAACCTCATATTTTTCAACACAATGGAAAACAGAACTGAAAGTACTTTTGGGATAGTATCTGTCTATAACAGAGGAATGAGTCTCTTTCTCATGTCTTGCTGTATAATGTCATTTACAGCTTGTTTGGGGCGAGGTGCTTTGTCTTACTGCCACTTAACCCGAACAATCCTTTTTCCCCTCAAACAATGTTTTCCAGCAAGTTTTCCCACATGAACAGTAAGTAAGACATCTGCAATAAGATAGGTAAGACCACTTCTCATCTCATAATCACAGCTCTGCACTCCCAGGTTTTTTCCTCACTTAACAACACGATAGATTTGAGGGTGTTTTAATAATAAAATCTGCTGTTGCTGTCTTTGTCTTTTTTTTTGTTCTCTCTGTGTATAAGGACTCTTGACAATAAGGGACTCATTTACTGGCCTGGTTCAGGCAGAGTTTGTGCAAGTGCTGTGCATTAATAAAGGAATTTCTACAATTTGGAGACTGCAGACCTATAAAAGACTGTAAGAACTGCTATGCTGGATCAGACCCAGTATCTCACCTCCAACAGCAGCTAGCTGTAAACACTTAAAGCAGTGAATGAATATGAAGATAGCACATTTATCCATCTCTATCCCTCAAAGTTTGCACCCAGTAGTCAGAATGGAAAATACCAGCATCTGTGACATGGCTGACAAAGCAAATCTATCAAACGTTCAACTGTTCTTCATTAGATGACACAGTTGCCAAATTCTTTTCAGAACCTCACAGGTCATTTTGTCCTTGCTTTCCACATTCATGCTCCTGTGTTACAAACTTTGTGAAACCTACTGTAATGGAGTTAATATAGTTCAAGGAGGAAAATATAAGCCATGGACTGGAACAATGTGCAGTAGCAGAAGAATGTATGTTGACAGAGACTGTGACAGTTGCTGACTGGAAGTACTGAAGATTGATCCCTTACCTTTAAACCTGTCATCTGAGTCACTCTCACTCTCACTGTTTTCATCTGCAAGGGAGATAAAGAGGGATCAGTTAATGCAAAACCAAAGCAAACAAGAATTTGGTTAGTGCAATGAAACTGGGAAAGAATCCTATCTCACATAGAGCCTTGTGATCCTCACACGTTCTCCCCTGAGTTTTAAAACATATTGAAATAAACAGTTTGAACAACTCTCTTAGATTGTGATTTTCCTGGAAGACATTTCAATCTGGCTCTAAAATAAGAGCCTTGCTTTGAAGAAAATGCAGTATTTATTCTCCATTGGAACAAAAGATTGCACTGAACTCTCATCTGTGCTAAACTACAGAGGTGAACGTGCCATTTGAGAAATGGATTTTAACCCTTTCCCTTTATTTTGCAGATTTCAGTTTTTCAAAAGGAAGTTATACAGCACTTGGGAAGTCAAGGGAAAACTTATGAGCTTTTGCTGGGCAAAGTTTTCAATTGACAGAACTCACCATGCTGAACGAGAGTTAACATGCAAAAGGTTACCTTGTAAGATGTATTTCTGAGGTGTACTTGTGCTTAAAGCTTCACTGTACTGCTATTACAAACATGGCCTGATTTTCTCTCTGCACTCATGCTTTTCCTAAAGCACTCTGAAGCCCAGAATGAATTATGTTCACATGTTCATGCCAGGAAAAGGAATGAAGGAATTACAGGGTTAAAACTGTGAATTTTGGACAAAATTTACAGACACAAACTACTGAAAAAGTTATATAAGGAACAGGCTGGATGAGTCTTTAGTCAGTCATGGGATTAAAAGCATGGAAATTGCTAAGAGCTTTGGTTTCTTTTTAGCCCATTCCCATCTTCTCCTTTGGCAGACACAAAGTTATCACTGTAAATACGGGAATGCACTAAACAAAGATGAGCACAGGGTAGACGTAGTGCAGGAAAAGGAAATCCGCCGTTAGCAATCTTGTAACATTCAAATGGACTCACTGAGCCTTAATGCTTGTGTCATACCTCGTAGGGATGCTGTCTCAATATTGGACATAGAAAGTTTCTTCAATCGTTTTTTTCCTCTTTTTGCACTGTAAATGGAATTGATTCTTTGGACAAGCTGCAAAAGAAGAAAATACATCAGTGAAATCAAACACTTTTCTGCTAGGAAACTTTTAATTAATTAATCTATCCAAGCAAAATTTGGCTATGGATGATAAGTCAGCTGTGTCCTCTAACTCCTTTACTATTAAAAAGAGGATTCCTGTCTCTCTTTATTTTGGACCTCAGTGATGTTTTACTTCTTTACCTATGGATATATTTGCAGAAACAGTTAACCAAATCAGAAACCTAAATCCCATTTTCAAAACTTAGACATTTGTAAAAAATGTGCAATGAAACTGAGGATTCAAAGGCACATTTTGGAAATGTTATTCCTCTGTCACTTCATTCCCCTCTATGCTGTTGTTTATGTCTTCACTTGCACTGTCTAAACACAGTGATCCATTAGCTATATCCACCTTTGCCAAACTCTCATGGACCTTAAGATGGTAGCAAATTTTGAATGCAAGCGTAACACATCTGTTAGCTCTCTGAACTGTTTTTTTTTTCAAAAAACAGTGATTTTAGTGTGTTCAAGTAAGGACAGAAGGAGCTGATCCTACCTTTTAAAGCTTTTTCAGATGCAGAGTAAATCAGCAGCTTTGAATCCAGATTATATCCATTGAGGACCTGGCCCATATGGAGTTCTCCTCCCTCCCGCTTCCACACTGTGCTGTTTACTGACCTTCAGAGGTACTGTGTGCTTTCTTCAAACTCATCCTGACCTACTAAAGTGTTTCAAAACCAGCTACTAGTGCCAGCTAAAACAGAATTTAAACTTCTAGAAATCATCTTTAAGACCTTCCTCAGCAGGGATAATAACTGTTTGTTTAAAAAAAAAAATGAGATGATGGAAAATATTAACCAGATTAGTGTTTAGTTACTTTAACAAGAAGTTGAGATTACTAGGAATTAGTAATTAAACAGAATATTATTATTTCAGAAGAAATAATTCCTAAATATGAAGCAATTAATCTTCATAATAGTATTATGAGTCAGAAACAGCACATTTTCATTCCATAGCAGCTTTCCTCATAGAATTATAGCACAACTTATAAAAGCTGTTTTACCTCAGCTTCAAGAGAGAAATAAGCTCAATGAGAGTAACCAATCTGCCCTAGGCCCAGCAGAAGGTCAGGAAGAGAGCACAAACTGAAACCAAGTCATCCAATCATCCAACCCCTCCATTTGGTCCATAGTTTAATCACACTGCCTGTATTTTAATCAGGAATGGTGTCAGAAACATATATCCATTTTTGATAGCAAACTTTACAATTACTGCTCAAATTCTCTTCACACTTACACCAACATACGGCCACAGCAGCTTCTTCCTGGTGGTGAAAAGAGTCTGGCCCAGAACACTGATTTTGAAGTGTTAAAATTCTCACTTTTTATCCAACTTGAAGAGTAGTTGGGATTTTGCCTCTGTCTGCTGACAGAAACATGTGCAACCCATCGCCAGCTGGTGAACAGAGGCTCAGCTGGAAACTCTCTGTTTGTGGCCATGCCCTGGCTCTGCTTGCTGGGAACCCTCATGCTGCCACAGGCAGCGCTGGCGGGAGGAAATCCTGCCTGGCTGCTGCACAGCCGCCAGCCCAAAAAGCCTGCACATAAGGACGGCCTCAGCCATGCAGCGGAGGTCCCTGAACAAGGCAGTGGCAAGCAGGGCAAGAGGCTCTGCTGTGATTTCTCTCTCTCCTCAGTGTGCTGCTTTGCATTTGCTCTGCTTGAGCTACTTCACCATGAGTAAAATATCTGCACTGTGATGACTAAAGCCCAGGTTTTTAAAGCATTTAGATGTTTTTGCAAAGCACCCATTATTTTCTCTTTGTGTTTTGCATCTGTGGAGGCCAAGAGTGGATGGGGAGGAACGAGAGTTTCTGAGGTTCAAGCTTTTCCTTTAACTAATTTATTTTATTAATAAAAGCATGAGATTTTCCAGTAATAAGTGATTCTCAGAGCTAAAGATGTCAGAAAAATATAAATTATCATGAGATTCGTGATTAAGCTATGAACATTCGTATGCTGAAAAAATAATTTCATATGAAGAGAATGTCTCTTAACAGACATGTCTCTTAAGAATGTCTCTTAAATCAGACAAAAAAATGAAACTTGAGTACAAAAATCGATAGCTAAACTTTCCAAGTATCACACTGAATAGTAAGTTACTCTGTGAATTACTCCATAACTTCTGCCACAGATGTATGCTAATTTGTGTAGTAAGATAATATATTCCAAGAAAATAAAAATATAGTAAATATTAAGGATATATGATTAATTCCCTTCTTTTTTGTTTGCTTCCTGCTTAGACAGAATTTCAGACTAATTAAAAGGAACATAAAAATCCCCCTCAACTCACAGTATTTATAGCCATGTACTTTAAAGTATGTCCTCTAATAAGAACAGGAAAGAGTAAAAATCAGCTTTGTTCACAAGCCAAAAGTAAACATATTGGCAGTTCTCTCCCCTCTGTTGCTATTGTACTAGAAAAAGTTTGGATTTTTTTGACATCCCACTTTGGAAAATTGGAACTTTTTGAAAAACAGAAAATTAATTTTTCCTTCAAACTCATCAAGCCAACAGGATTATCAGGTTGGGGCAGGTTGTCAGGAAACAAACGGAAACATATTGGGTCAATAATAGCTATTTCCCTGAGAACAGCAAACAAATGAGGAAAAATCCCACTTCTGATGTTGCTGCACTTTGTAAGTAACTGCTCAGCCATCACCCATTTAAAATCATCAAGTTAGCTACAAAACAACACTCTGGCCCAGAAAGCTTGAAGAAAACTGCTGTAGAAAACAGAGTTGGTTTAAAACCAACCCTGGGCAAAGCTGGCTATCAGTTGTTTGCTACATTTGGGCCAGTGCAGAATTACCCACTTCTACAGATGGAATCTCCAGAGCATGTGTGAGTGTAAAGAGGAAAAGGGTCTTGGCTTCCGAGAATTTCTGTTTCTGTTTGGATCTCAATTTTCCTTCTGGAGGCAAAAAAGCTTTCAGTGATGGGTAAAGGTTATAGAGAAGTTGGTAAGCTCTTTCAGACTGGAGCTATCCTCAACATAAACCTTCTAGCTGAAGCCTTGAAATCAGTTTTGCCTCCAACTCTGAGACTCAGAAGTCAAATATAAGGGACTGCTGAGCACTCAGACTCCTTTAACTTGAATTCAAATCCCTCTGTTTTTAATTGGCCTTTGCTGCAGGCAAATGCAGGGATGTAAATGAGGCTGTTTATTGTGTGGTAGCAACAATCTCCACAGCATAATATTGGTCCCTCTACAGCTGCTCTGCCTTAGCATTTTACCACTGGAGAAACTCAAGAGTGGACTCTTCTGATGCTCTGCTGGGACAAGATGACCTTGACCATACCTTTGGGATCCTCCTGGCTCGGCGTGTAGACAACAGCTCACTTGTGGTACTCAGACTGTCGTCATTGAGGCTGGAGGGGGAGGAGGGAATACCAAGCTGCGCCAGCAGCAGCATGTCATCGTGGCTGTGCCGCTTGGGTAACCGTGGCAAGCGTTGGCTCTTCCTTTCCGACCAGTTCCCAATGCGCAGAGACTGGCTACTGGGCTTGGAGGGCAGCTGCAAGAACAAGAACAGTTTGAGCTTCCTCCCACACTTACAGCAGAAGCAGCTCTTTGTGAGCAAGTGGTGGCTACACAAGGACACCATGCTAGGCAAGTTGCTGCTCTACAGAGTATGCAAGAACAGAGGGTTCAAGGTCAAAATGAAAAGATACGGGTCAGTATCTGAAACTTTATTTAAGCTTTGCATACTTTGCTATGATCTAAGCAAAAGAGAGCAAGCCATTTCCTCCACTTCACTCTCCATTTGCTTGAACATCTAATTGTCCTTCCTGTATCTACTTCAAATATTGTAAGAAGGTTAACCAGTATGTCTAGTAAAAAGTACCATTCAGTCAAGCAACTGTTAATTGGCATTTGTCAATATTCTCTGGCTAGTATTACTAGCCATAAACCTGCAGCAATAAATGCCTCACTTCTACATGCAAGGTTAATCTATTAAAGGGCATGCATGTGTTTTTACGTGTGTGTGTGTGTGTGTGTGTGTGTATTTTATATATGTATGTATGTATGTATTTTTTTCCACCTGCAGCCATACAACGTGGGTATCTGTGTGTGTGGGGGGGGTTCCATCACAAATACAACATAATAATAAAACTGTCTTTTTATATCTGAGAACTTCAAAATTGAAACTAACAAAGAGGAAAGGAGAAGACACAATTGGATTCAAAATGACCACATGCAAATGTTTCTGAGGTCTCTGCTTACCACAGCTCTGCATGCCAGGAAAATCTGCACAGTGTATATTTTAGTGACAGGAATTCTTTTTGGAGATGACTGTCAAAAGTCTGCTGAACTTCTGATCTCTTCGATCTTGTTTATCATGATCCATGACTGAAAAGTCGTGTTGCTAATCCAGCTATGTTGCTAACGCTGGAAAAACTGGGTGATAAACGGTTGCCAAAGCTGCCATTCTTCAGGAAATGGAGACTTTTCTATTTCTGGTCATTGGAGAATTACCCAGGCCCATAGCTGACTTGCTGCGAATGTCTCCTTGCTTTATATATCAGCAAAATGACTGTGTAGTTATGGCAGTTTTGATGGAAACTCCCAGCAGCATTTCAAAAAGAAGCTACCATAGTAAAGATAGATCTGTTGCTAAGATACCAGAGATGATTATTTATTTACTGGGTAACTCCAGAGAAGTCACTTAAATCTATAGATCTTTTTGTCATCCTGTGTAAAAGGGAGATATCTTCTACTCTACACTTTTGCTTCATCTACAAAGATTCTCTCTGAGGCATGAATGGTATCATACCATGGACCTATACAGTTCCCGCCCTAATGGGGCATCCTGCTGGATCCTCTAGATGCTACTGCAATTCCTGTTAACACACACACACACACACACACACACACAGAGTGCAGCCAAAAGTAATAGTTATGTGTAATGTGTCTCTCACTATGAAGTTATCTCCATTACTGCAGTTTCTGTTTCTCCTCATTCTGCCTGATTACTCACTTGCCACCTGTTGTTCCCCTTTGAATAACTTTGCTGAAAATACTCCTGTTTTGTAAATGGTGGGCCGGATGTATACTAAGAATCCTGATTATACTTTCAGCTTTCAGACTGCAGTGCTCCTATGCACCCACACACAATAAGTAAATGAAGAAATACCCATTTTGTTCTAGGTCACTTTATAAGACCACAGTGTAAATTTTTGTGACCTTTATTCAACTTTACAAAATTTTTGTTGATTCAGTGCAAAATGAATTTAAATGAAATTTTGAATCTCAAAATTATATACCTGATAAATTTATATTTTCCCTTATGACTACAATGATCCCAGAGACAACAAAGAAATACACCATTCCACAGCTTTCACACAAAACCAAACTGCTTTGGAAATTCACATCAAAATGAAGAGTGTGCTGACTTCCTGGTCTTTGCTCTGTGCTGTCAACAATGCTTGTGCAGCCTTAGTTAGATGTAGACATTCAGGTTTTTCTGATTATTTTTTATTTTACTAATTATTTATTTATGGGGTTGGGGCATGCTTGGCCTACTCCATCTTACAAGCAAACATGCCACATTACACACTGCACATCACCAAGTTACAATAGGCCTCACATAACAATGCATTCACACGATCAAGAAACTGATTTCTTTCCCTCCCGTCCCTTCCAAAAGCCTTGCTGCAGATTTGGAGGCAATTCACAAAGACGCTAAATAAAATGAAACATTTAGGGCCAGATTCAGCTCCCTGAACAACCAGTGGAAGGATTCTAACTAAACACATCAGGCTTTAACCAGCATTTCCTCAGGGCTAATCGAAAGAGCTTCTGCAATTCAGTGCTCAGAATCTGATTTAGAGCTGCCAAGAGCATTTGCAGCAACAAGTTATGTATTTGATCACTCTCTTTTTCCAGTTTTCCCTTCTCATTCAGTACAGCTGCTCTTCTATGCCATGATTGATTCTCTTGCAAGAGTTTTAAATAAGCCTCTCCCACAGAAAGGAAGGAGCTGTCCTGCCCTGAGAAGCGTCCCGTTACCTGGGGAGGTGCTGTGTATTTCCTGTCCTGCGGAGTCCACATCCTGTGCAAGGAATCTAGGGAATTCTCCGAGAGCTGATGGGATTTTCGGCCCGCATGACGGCCTTTCAGCTCCACATCCTCATACGGGTTTTCCTTGGGTGACTCGCCTTCACATTTTTTTTTTAAAGAAAAACAGGCAGGAATGTAAAAATAAAAAAAAAATCATGTGAACCAAGTGAAAGGCTTTTATAAAAGCTCCTCAGCTTTCAGCATGACTCATCCCTCTAGCTGCAGCTGGAAGTATTTGGACTAGGACTTGGCTATGAGGTCAAGAAGTTTCTTTTTTTTTTTCTAATAAAATGCAAAGATTTCTTAAGACGTGCTTCTGAGCATCCACAGCTGTGCATAATATTGATATATAAAAACAAAGACACATAACTACTTTAAAGCATTCAGTAGATTTTATAAATCTATAGCAGCCACTCACAAGGTGAAACACACAGCAGTAAATAACTGTTCTTAACATACCATCCTTACATAAGATAGGACAACTTTCATTTGACGCTATCTTCATTTTTCTCTTCCTCTCAGGGAGGAAAAGAAAGAATAAACACTTTAAGTCAGCAGTATCATGAGAGTAGACTGGGAAAAGTAAAAGATAAGGTAACAATTTTTGCATCAACCATACTGTGTCCTCACAGTGTACTTTAAAGTACATCATGCTTTCTAATTAAGCAGTTACTCATTTCAATTTGTCTAAAATCAATAGCTCCATAAAGGTATTCATCTTGCCAGTAATATATGGACATCTGAGCAGCTAATCCCTAAATATGAGTTAAATGAAAAAATATATCTAAAATCAGACTGCAAGTATTTGAAAACCAGAAACAAATTTTGTAATCTAGATTTAACGTATGAGATCTAATATCCTTCAGCAGCCATTTCTACCTAAGGAGCAGTGGAACAACTCGCTGTCCTCTCAACTGGAGGACTGCGACTTCTGAATTCACTAAAACGCTCACTAAACTAAGAAACATGAAGATAAATGAACATCAGTAAACAGAAAATTTTGTATCCATTTCTTCAGACAGTTCAGAAGAAGTAACTGGCATAGAACTTCAGGTTTGTAAACATAGCTTCATTCCAGTTTTGCATCCATCTAATATAGAGAATCACCCCAAAAACCTGACCTACTCAAATTCAAGACTGCAATGTGCAGACACTTGAAGAATGCAGGAAATTCAAAGCTTCTGAATTAGCTTGCTTTTGGTTTTGTATCTAATCATGACTCTAAAATCCGTAGCTTTAGCAAAATATATTTGACAATTCAAGCTATTAAACACAAATTTTAGAAGAAATTCAGTTGTATTATATATCACATTAATTGAGAATTGATGACAGAAAAGTAGTGTGGTTTATTATTCACAAAAATTATATTATAGAAATTGTTCATTTCCTTTATACAGATGACAATTGAGCCACAGATACTTCCAGTAAGAGTAAGGCCTGAATTAAAACCTAGGACATTTGACTAATAGTTTTTTGTTCTAGACTGAATGTTTCATTTCCTCTTTATACACAAGAAAACAGTTAGTGCTTTCTACCTTATTGTTAGGCTTGGAAACACAAGACTGCTCAATTCATTGACTACAGTGATAAAAGGTTTTGCTTAGCAAGTTCACAGACTCACCTGTTACAAGCATTGAGTAAAAATATAATTTTATTTCAACAGGATAAATTTCTAGTCAAATATAAGCACAAGTAAATGTTTTAGCATTGTTTTAATTAGAAAGCCAGAATAACTGCTGCTCTTGAAGAATGTTTGAATTGGCAGTCATAGCTTATTATCTCATCCAGAGGGAATCTGATTCTAGAGGTTGTGCTATCATAGTCAAGCCACACAGGGCATGGAAACAAGACCTTCAGGTGCAAGAGGTACTTTGAGGAAAGGCCTTCTGAGGAATGCAATGAACAGGATAAATCTAAAGCAAAAAATATTCCTAAAAAATCATTAAAGCTACAAAAGTCTTGGGAGGACTCTAAAACTGAAAGATTCCTTCTGCAGGAAGAAAATAAATAGATAAATGCATGCTGATTTTGTTACTTGTAAGCTCTAGAGCTCTAGATATGATCATCATAACAACAATAAAAAGTAAATGTTGCAAAATGCTTTTACATACAGCTAATTGGACTATAGCTAGCGTAATAAAATTTCTTGTAAGCCAAAGTCAAGTATAGGTCAAGCAAGCATTTTAGAATGGATTAATAGATTTCAAAATATCCGACTACATTAGACAGCGGTTAAACATATGCTTCCTTGTGAAAACAAATGTTATTACATTAGTCTGTACAGTATCCAAACTCCTGAGAAGAAACAAGTCCATTATTGAAGAGAAACCTTTTTAAAATGTAAAGTACTTAAAAATTTTAGGTCGATTCCCTTTCCAAGATTCAATGTAAAACAGAGTTGCTTGAACCCAGTTAAATTTAATATTACTAACGCTGACCTGAAATATTAAGCATAGAAACAGGCCCAGAGAAGTCTTGGATGGAGGAAAAAGGAAGAGCAAGGAATCATGCACAGAGGCTGCTTTTCTGACTTAGATTCCCCACCAAAATCATAGAATCATAGAATCAGTAAGGTTGGAAGGGACCTCTGGAGATCATCTAGTCCAACCTCCCTGCTCAAGCAGGGTCACCTAGAGCATGTTAGTCCGGGTTGCATCCAGGCAGGCCTTGAAGATCTCCAGAGAAGGAGACTCCACAACCTCTCTGGGCAACCTGGTCCAGTGCTCTGTCACTCCCACAGTGAAGAAATTCCCCCTCACGTTCAGGCAGAACTTCCTGTGGTTCAATTTCTGCCCACTGCCTCTTGTCCTGTCACATGGGACAACTGAAAAGAGTTTGTCCCCATTCCCTTGGCACCCTCCCTTCAGGTACTTGCTGAAAGCTCAGATCAAATTTTTCTTCCATGTAACATGCAGGTCAGTGGAGACACTAAAGAAAGGACACTAAAGGAAGCTCTTTGCCTGGAGTTGTTTGAGTTCCTTCAGAATAACAATTTACTGTTCAAGAAATGCAGCTTTAAGGAGAATACACTTCTTTTATTTTTCTCTTTTTTGCTTAAAAATCAAATTATTTCTTTTTTTCATTTTGAAATGACGCCTTGAGATTAAATATGCTTCATCAATTGTTTATTTTTAAATAATAATCCTTCCTCCCTCAAATCTCTGATACAATCTGAAACAACCAAGTTTTTAGTTCAGTCAGAGAACTAGAAGAGAGAATTTATTTGCCCAGGTCTACAGCAGTTTTCAAACCTTAGATGACCACTATTTTTTAGAATATATGCTCTCTCTGGTAGAAGAGACACAAAAGACCAAACATGCAAAAAGAGCACCAGTTAGCCCAGCTATACTGGTTACTAGATGGCAAGAGTAAGAAGGACAAGTGACAAGAAACTCAAGACTGCAAGCAAGCTCATGTGTGAGGATACCCTGGACTGTCTTAAGAGTATCATTTAACCCTAAATGTCTGCACTGTGACTCCCTGTACAGGAAATGGGAACAAGTGGCCACTGGCAGGTGTCGGTCCTGCACCACAGGGAAGCTCTGGGGAAGGGCAGCAATGGCAGCTGCTGCTGCAGCATAAAAATGAGGAAGGTTTCCATATAGTTGGGCTGACTCCAGAGGTTTGCTGCTATAGTCTCCACATTTCTCCTCTGATGGTATCTCAACATTGTCACTTCTCCTGGTCCCAGAGACCAAGACAAGGAATGTTCGCATTCTGCAAACTCTAGTGTTTTGGCATTCATTAAGATTTGCTGCAAAAAGAAAACACATTTACAATGAAAGAACAAGGAAACTTCCTTGTTCCTTCCATATGTCTGTCTCTACTAGAGGCCAAAAGGAGAAACATTATGCAGTACAGAGGCTACGCTTGTCTTAACGAGGTTCATCCAACTACCACATCAGACAATAGCAGACTATCACTGACTTCAAAGGAAGTTGAATTAGATCCCAGAATGCATATGATTACATTCAATATTACCCTCTTGGCAAATACTGTTTCTAATCACCATCCCTGCTTCCAAATCACTTCTCTTTATAAGCACTTCTGTTTCCCATTCTCTTGAATTCTACGTACCGAACTGCTGAGTTAACACGGGACATTTATCTACAGGACATTTATCTTCAGAAGCTCTCACAGGCAATGCAACGATTGGTCCAAAGGGGAAAGAAAAAAAGATAAAATAACCAGTGATCTTTAGAAAAGTCATGAGGAATGCAGTGCCTTGAGCTTAAGCACTGATGAATTTCCTCCAGTAGTTGCAACTTCTCGTGCCATGACACTCTGCAAGTCAGCCACACTGAGTCCTGAGGCAGCACACAATGTTCCTCTGCTCAGCCTCTCACACGTAGCAAATAGGAAGCAGAGGCACACTCAGCAAGTCTGTCTCACTCTGAGAAAGGAGTGAAAAATAAGATTGACAGAGAAAAAGAAAAACAGGCAGGCATTTATAAATGGCAGAAAGCAGGGAAATGAATCATTTCTTTCTTGATGAGAGAAAGAATTAACCAAGTAATTCACTGAGTGCTGTCTATAACTACTGCCTTCTACACTACCATGAAGTGAAAAAAATCAATATGTCAGATACACACTAAGGGGAAAGGTCTATTTTATTTGTCTTGACTTCTGGTGTCTAAATTAGGAGCCAATACTGACAGAGAGAAAACACTATCTCCAAAGAGTGATGTTCAATACCCAGGCTAACAGCCTACAGCTTTCTTCCCTGGCTGCATAGAAGCTTAGGCTCCAGATCTGTATAGCTAAGTTGGACAATTGAGGCAAAATGCTTTAGCATCCAACAAACGACTATGTATGTACTTCCTGTATGCTACAGCATATACACAAAATATAGGGCAATTACTTTATTCTGCATTAATAATTAATTGGGAGATCAAAGCTTCAGCTGCCAACCCAGAAGATTAGGAGAAAATAGCATCTCCAGAGGCAAGGAGTGGAAATAGTGGTAATACATGGAAAAGAGGCATGAAGAGGGGGAACTGGGACTGAATAAGAGACAAGCACAAGTACCTAAACGAACACTCTACAAGTACTTCTGATGCATGTGTCACCTATCTCCTAAATCTTTTGCAGCATTTCTGTAACATCAGACAGAAGGAGCAACATCAACTCCTTTCCCAAACATAATTCCACTGTAGATATCATCTACAAGTTCTTAAAGCATCTTTTTCACCCCCTGCCCATGGTCTCTTTTAAGTTGCAAATACAATCCAATTCAGCCAGCTCACGCACATCTAGTGCAGATTAAGATAAAATACAACTGGCCATGCAGGAAGCAAGCAGACACGGGTGCTTGGGGAATTCTACTTTTGCTGCCATTGAAGATGAAGCAATGGGAATGAACCTGGAAGTGTCTGCACTGCATAAGGCAATAGCATGGGACATGCGCATTATGCAGATTTACAGTTCTCCTAGAACTTAAGTTCCCCTCAAGTCTTTGAACTTAAGTACAAAGAACTGCTCAATAGCGAGAACCCACGTGCATTCTGGGCCTACATTACTTACTCATTTTATTTACAAAATTCCACAAACACAGATTCACACCACTAATGCTGGGAGAAAACTCAGCCATTGGAATGTTTATGAGCATTCTCAGATCAAATAGATGAAAACCTCAAAATCTTCACACTCTCAAAAAGTATCTGAACTTAGATCTTTATTTCCTAGATGAGCTCTTTCAGCATCAGAGAAGCTGTGTCAGTGTAACTCAGCTGAGGAACTTATCCCAGGATTCTGCAGAGAGAGGAACTATATCAATATCAAATTACAGCAAAGACACAATATGTAGCTGATTTGAAAAGCTATTTCTGAACAGAAATAAGTTACAGACCATCACCTGCTTATAAGCCTACCACCTAGTAAGTCAGAGTTCTCAGAGAAGAAGGAAAGCATCTGCAACATGCAGGGCAAGACGTCTCAAATGCTGTCAGCCTTTTGAGCCCTGATCCATGGAGTTTGTAGCTATGAGACTGCACTTTCTAAACTTTTTCAGCTTTGCTTTGCTGTGTGGGAAGTAGAAGAAACAGTGCAGAGACTTTCAGCTCCCTGCTATCTCTGCAGGGAGCTGAAGTCTAAGCTGCTATCTAAGTTCTTGCAGTCCTTAGATTTGTAATCATAACCAAGCATCAATTGCAGAAGAATAAGCATGGCTGATAAATAAATAAAACATTTCACAAAAGAAATCATCCACCTAACACTTAGTCCAAAATCATGTGAATGAAAGCAACTGATGAACAACTGTTAGCATAGTTCATAATCTTCATGACTAAGCTGCTTATGTTTTACTGAGGTTTAATACTGCTGACTGCAGGCGAGTCCCTGTGGATTTAGGCTAGGATACAGGAGTGCAACCTCATGCTCATTTTAATTTCCATTTTACTAACCTACAGGACTGACCAGAAAAACAGGCCACAAGGCTGACAGAGACTTTTAAAAAAAGTTGTAGTGGATTGAATAGCTGTGAAATAGATTCCATGGAGAAAAATAGGGATCTGAATAAAACTTGGGATGCTTATTAGAAACCCATGTATCTTGATGCAGCAACAAATCATCAGGCTGATTATCAGTAGGATGGGATAGCTAAAATATTTGGCCTTTCTTTGACAAGCACACATGGATACTGTTTCATTTAATGTGCTCTGGCTGCCACTACCCTACACTGTCTATTATTAAAATTGTTACAGTTACATTTTCCAAAAGCCCTTACGCTTTTTGGACTATGAGGCAGGCTAGAAGAAGACAGGACCATACACTTCCCTGATTGCCAGCTGCATCATCATTTTGTATGAACCAGTCTCTGTCTTCAACTAACAGGTCTAACTAGAGACCTACTTACCGTTAAGTGTTTGATTAAAAGCTCAGAGTGTCACTTCAAAGAAGGGACTAGCAGAGCACTGCTGGCAGAAGTGCAGTCTCTCCAAGTTTGCTTCAGTTTCACAGTGGTTTGGCAATTCCACTTTCTGTCAGATTTGTAGGACTGTTTTGATGTGAGATGATAATATGACAGGTGATGACGCAAGATGATAACGTGGCATGTGATGATGAGATTTTACTGGAAACATCAAGAGCCCCAGGTCTTTCTCTCTAACCTTTTTCCACATTTACTGGAAGAACTTTGCAAATGTTCTAATCTGGAAGTAATGTCAAGCTGAAACATCTTCCAACTGGATCTCAGTCATCATTTCTACAGCTCTTGGCACTCATAATGGAGGACTCAGTAAAAGAGCTAAATCATCCATTTGTTACATGATTTGCAGTATGTTCAGTGTAAATCAGAATTCAAAACAACTAATCAGTTTAGGAGAGATGAGGTGCCTTACCAGGATGGATAAAGGAAGCAAAACTGTTTGATAACCAGACTCCGCAAGGAAGGTCAAACCATGGACATTCCCTCTGTGCCCTGGAGCTTGTTTGTAAGCCTGCACCTGCCTATTTCAACTGCTCAAGCACCCTAACACTCCACTAATAGTGCTGATTTGAGACATACTGCCCCACCTCCTTTCTTAGGTGTTTTGATATATTGTGAAATATATCACAAAAGAAGAGAGACCCAGCTCTGTCCATCTTTACCAGCTTCTCCTCTGCACTTCTCCTCTGTACTTACAGAGAGAAAACAACTTGTCCCTCATCAGATTTGAGGAGAGCTGGACACAGCAAAGGAGGACATTATTTAGCCCAAATCGCTACACAAAATTTATGGGGATGCAATTTTACTCCAAAAAGTTAACTTTTCTAGGCCAAGTACCAATCTGAGAGGTTTATTTTTCACCCAAATCTCTGGCTATGAAGAGGACAGATGCAAACACAAAACTAGCTGTCCGATTATAGTGCAGCAAATAACAGATTCTCCCCAAACTGAAGTGAAAGTAGGTAGGAGGGGGGAGGGAGGGTGACATACAGACAGGGTAGACAACAAAATACAAGTTGGGTTGGGGGGCCTCCAACAGGTGCATGCAGCTGGAGATGTGCGTTTGGGACATGGCTATGGGGTACCCCCGTACACCCTTCCTGGGAAACCTGCAGGCACGACCACCTCTTTGAAATGCCTGTACACCACCGCACACAGCATGGGGAACAAACAAGAGGAGCTGGAGATCTGTGCGCGCTCGCAGGGTCATGATCTCATTGCAGTCACAGAGACATGGTGGGATAGCTCACATGACTGGAACGCTGCCATGGATGGCTATGTGCTTTTTAGGAAAGACAGGCCAGGGAGGCGAGGTGGTGGAGTTGCTCTTCATGTGAGAGAGCAACTGGAACGCATCGAGCTCTGCCTAGGGGCGGAGGAGGAGGAGGCAGTTGAGAGCTTATGTGTAAAGATCAAAGGGCAGGCTAACACTGGGGACACTGTTGTGGGTGTCTACTACAGGCCACCTGACCAGGAGGAGAAAGTTGATGAGGCCTTCTACAGACAGCTGGAAGTAGCCTCACGATCACAGGCCCTGGTTCTCATGGGGGACTTCAACCACCCTGACATCTGCTGGAGGGACTACACAGCAAGGCACAAACAGTCCAGGAGGCTCCTGCAATGCATTGATGATAACTTCTTGTCACAAATGGTGGAGGAGCCTACGAGGAAGGGTGTCCTGCTGGACCTTGTCCTTACCAATAGAGAGGGACTGGTTAGAGATGTGAAGGTTGGGGGCAGCCTTGGCTGCAGTGATCATGAGATGGTGGAGTTCAGGATCCTGCAGGAAAGAAGTAAGGCAATAAGGAGGATTGCAACCCTGGACTTCAGGAGAGTGGACTTTGGGCTCTTCAGAGACCTAATTGGTGGAATCCCATGGGTTAAGGCCCTAGAAGGAAGGGGAGTCCAGGAGAGCTGGCTAGTATTCAAACATCACTTCCTCCAAGCTCAAGAGCAGTGCATCCCTATGAATAAGAAGTGCAGCAAAAGGGGCAGGAGACCTGCATGGGTGAGCAAGGAGCTCTTGGCCAAATTCAGACAGAAGAAGAAAGCACACAGAATGTGGAAGAGGGGACAGACTACTTGGGAGAATTATAGGAATGCAGCCAGAGTATGTAGAGATGCTGCGAGGAAGGCTAAGGCCCAGCTGGAATTGAGTCTGGCCAGGGATGTTAAGGACAACAGGAAGGGCTTCTTCCAATACATCAGCAGGAAGAGGAGGACTAGGGAAAATGGGGCGGGGGCCCTGGTGACAAAGGATACAGAGAAGGCAGAGCTACTGAATGCCTTCTTTGCTTCAGTCTTCACTGCTAAGGGCAGCCCTCAGGAATTCCATAGCCTGGACGTGAGGGAGAAGGTCTGGAGAAGGGAAGACTTTCCTTTGGTTGAGGAGGAAAGGATCAGAGATCTTCTGGGCAGGCTAGACATCCACAAATCCATGGGCCCAGATGGGGTGCACCCACAGGTACTGAGGGAGCTGGCGGATGTTGTTGCCAGGCCGCTCTCCGTCGTCTTTGAAAGATCCTGGAGAATAGGAGAGGTGCCTGAGGACTGGAAGAAGGCCAGTGTCACTCCAGTCTTCAAGAAGGGCAAGAAGGAGGACCCAGGCAACTACAGGCTGGTCAGCCTCACCTCCGTCCCTGGAAAGGGGATGGACAGCTCCTTCTGGATGTCATCTCCAGACATATGGAGGAAAAGAAGGTGATCAGGAGTAGCTAGCATGGATTCACCAAGGGGAAATCCTGCTTAACCAATCTGATAGCCTTCTAGGATGGAATGACTGGCTGGGTAGATGAGGGGAGAGCAGTGGACGTTGTGTACCTTGACTTCAGCAAGGCTTCTGACACGTTCTCCCATAACATTCTCCTAGAGAAGCTCAGGAAGTGTGAGTTAGACGAGTGGACAGTGAGGTGGATTGAGAACTGGCTGAAAGGCAGAGCTCAGAGGGTCGTTATCAGTGGCGTGGAGTCTAGTTGGAGGCCTGTGGCTAGGGGCGTCCCCCAGGGCTCAGTACTGGGTCCCATCCTGTTCAACTTCTTCATCAATGACCTGGGTGAGGGGACAGAGTGCCTCCTCAGCAAGTTTGCTGATGATACCAAGCTGGGAGGAGTGGCTGACACACCAGAGGGCTGTGCTGCCATTCAGAGAGACCTGGGCAGGCTGGAGAGCTGGGCGGAGAGGAACCTCCTGAGGTTCAACAAGGGCAAGTGCAGGGTCCTGCATCTGGGGAAAAATAACCCTAGGCACCAGTACAAGCTGGGGGCTGACCTGCTGGAGAGTAGCTCTGCAGAGAAGGACCTGGGAGTGCTGGTGGATGACAAACTGACTATGAGGCAGCAATGTGCCCTTGTGGCCAAGAAGGCCAATGGTCTCCTGGGGTGAATTAGGAAGAGTGTTGCCAGCAGGTCAAGGGAGGTGATCCTGCCCCTCTACTCAGCCCTGGGGAGGCCTCATCTCAAGTACTGTGTCCAGTTCTGGACTCCCCAGTACAAGAGAGACACGGAGCTACTGGAGAGAGTCCAGCGCAGGGCTACGAAGATGCTCAGAGAGCTGGAGCACCTGCCCTATGAGGAACGGCTACGAGAGCTGGGCCTCTTTAGCCTGGGGAAGAGAATACTGAGGGGGGATCTTATCAATGTGTACAAGTACCTGAAGGGAGGGTGTCAAAGGGGATGGGGACAAACTCTTTTCAGTTGTCCCATGTGACAGGACAAGAGGCAATGGGCAGAAATTGAACCACAGGAAGTTCCGCCTGAACATGAGGGGGAATCTCTTCCCTGTGAGAGTGACAGAGCACTGGACCAGGTTGCCCAGAGAGGTTGTGGAGTCTCCTTCTCTGGAGATCTTCAAGGCCTGCCTGGATGCAACCCGGACTAACATGCTCTAGGTGACCCTGCTGAGCAGGGAGGTTGGACTAGATGATCTCCAGAGGTCCCTTCCAACCTTACTGATTCTATGATTCTATGAAATACTCAAGCAGAAAAACAAAGGAAGACAGATAAATGATTTTGTATAATTAAACTTAGTCACTCTGAGTATCAATTTTAACAGTAAGTTTCAATAATATTCCTACAGAAGCACAGTGATTAAGTTGCTATCATCTCTCTAATGTCTCATAAAATGCTATAAATATTTGTTAAGAGAAGCATCCAGTTATTGAAAGGGCTCAAAATCTCCTAAACATGACACTGAACAGGTCCAGAGAGCCAGAGGGTACATATGAAGCCCTCCCCAAGAACATCACCTGACCCGGGACCATGAATTCCAAGAAGCATTCTGCAAGTTCTTTGCAATGAGAACTGACCAGCGTGGTCCCACTCAGTTTTAGAGATCCCACAGCAGCACCTCTAGGAGTACTGCTTAACTTTCTAGTTAAGCACCTCTAGCTGTCAAAGCAGACCCAGTAGCTGTCAGGAGGTGCCTTTCCTTTATCCATCTCAGTTCTTCTGTTTGTCTCCTTTTCTGTTTTTTTCTCCCCCGCAGAAGAACAGATTTTCCGCACAATTTAACTATCACCTTTTATTTAAAGCCAGCCTAAAACAATCTAACTCAGCTGACTGGGAGCTTCACAGACTCCAAGAGGAGCAGTCTGACTGGCTTCATTAATTATTTCTCAACATACATAATTACAGTCAGAGTTTGAACCCAAGTTGTGGCTCTGAACATTTCCAAGCTGGGAAGAAGTCTGTATCCCCATCAAGAATTTGTTACTGTCCCTAGTCTCCTTAATGGGTCATAGGAAAATTCTGATGTGGAAGCAAAGAAAAATGAGGAGAAGATGGAATTGAATTCAAAGTTGAACTTTCAAGCTAGCCTCTTTCCCTATGGACAATATCAAAATCCCACACCCAACGGTCTATGCTCTTTCAGTTTCCAGAACCGGACCAGAACTCTACAGCTGAACTCCAGCTTTAAAATAAAAACATTTCAGCTTTCAACTTTGCACAGTAACTGTGGCATTGGTTAGAGGAATGAGTTCATCACATGAATTTGTACCACTTGCCTGAACCTTACACCTCTGACTATTCTTCCTCTTGCCCAGGTTATCTGTTCTTTAATAGCTAATCCATCTGCCCAGGTAGCCCTCCAGGTTGTCATTCTAGCTGCTGGAGCCTGCTTGAGAGAAGTAGTTCCTCAGCCAGTGGGTATTTGTTGGACTCCATATCCCACAGCATATTCTAAAATGCCACTTAAAAATGCATTTTATGAACAAAAGAGTCCCGTATTGCTGACTATATTGACTGCATGATTAAAAGAGAGAGAGAGAGATAGCCTGGTGATCTAAGCCCAGCACTGCAACCTGCCACCAAGCAGCTCTAATTCAAAGTTTGACACTGCTGCCTATTATGCCCCATGCATGCCACCTAACTTCTGGCTTATGTCAATCCTAGTATATGCCAGCATCCCCCTACTTTGTATTTCCAGAGGCTTTGATCCCAGTGAAACACCAATATTTCCACTAGGCAATAGCAGATAAATACTTCTGTTCTTCAATAGAATTTGATGGAGAAGAATGAACTAAAAGATGGATTTCAGCCCTGGAGCTATTCTGGCAGAAAAACTATGCACTGGGAAAGGCCCTAGCAGGCAGCCTGTAAACCAAACTCGAGGAAGGGCTAATGCCACCACAAACTGCAAGGCACTCAAAAGCCCAGGCATGCAGCCAAACCAGATGGAACACGGGTTTGTCCTCTGCAACTATCAGCGTGGTGAGCACTTAAGAGAATTCTGGTCACAAAGTAAAGTCTGTCTTCTCCCAAAGGAAAAGGAAACCTAATACCAGCTGAGAATTCTAAAAGATTAATTTATTAAAGTTGTCTTTTACACTAGTTGAGTTATGAGAACACTTTGGACCACTGAAATTTAGTGAGCAGATACCATTCTTGCATGTGAGCCAGTTTGACTGAGCAGGAACCCTACCAGTGCAAGATCTCTCTGCACCAATACATGTGGCTGAAACAAGCCCATTTTTATACTAACTGTCCTTTTTATTACAGCAATAAAGGACTACATCTGCTAAAAGATGAATAATTTGATAAACATACACCAGGGCTGTGTATTGAATAGTCCTCCCATGACTTCAAGAATAGCAGAGAAGGAAGAAACCCCAGAAATTTTAATTACAGGATTGTTATTCATAGATCTTCAGGGAGGAAAAGCATTTTAATAGCTTTTCTTCTTCTCGTGAAGAAAGTGTTTTGAAGCAAGGGTTGGGCAGCTGTCAGAGCAAAGGCTCTTGCTTGGACAGAGCAAATGGAGTTGTGCAACACCAAGCTAAACATTCTCAATGTAAGATGCAACTTATATTAGAGAGCCCAGCTAAGCAACGGCTCTCTGGCAGATCTATGCAGTGTCCTCTTAAAAGAAATTTCCACCTGTTCTACTGCACCCAGCACTCTGAGGAGTCACAGAATAAGAACACTTTCCTCAGCAAAGGAGGAATTTAACTGCATTTAATGTCAGAACTGTGAATGCAATTTCTTGTACAAACACTAACTATAATTTACCTGTTTGCTTGTTTTATTAAAATGGTTTTACCAAACTTTCCCAAGGCAAACTTACCACTGTGCCCCTAATCTTGCCTTCACTTTATTCTCATTCAACTTTTTTTTTGGTGATGATAACAAGTGCTTTCTTCTAGATGTCAGGTGAAAAACGTCTCAGTACCACTAGAGATTAAATAACAATGTTTAAATATCTCAACTGAATTTAGGGGAACAGACTGGGAAACTGAAACCATATGGCACATATGACAGGAAATACCATTTTCCACAAACACAGCAGAAGCAACTGTCTCAGACATCTCTTAATAGTATGATAGTTTCTTGAATTCACACAAAGCCAAGCATGGTTTCCCCAACTGGATCCATAAAGCCACATCAATTTTGGTCTGATTAAAGAGTTATTCAAAACCACAAGAAGCAAAGCAAAACAATGTTACATTTACTATGACTGCCACATTCCTGTGAGTGCTTGTATAGAAGATGAATGAAGTCCACATGGCTCCTTGCACATGGAATACTGCTCTGATTAATATTAGGAACGTGTACCCCTTTATACTACTGCTTCCTGATTAATGCAGAATGGATCCAGTATCTGTCTTGAACTTCACATACAGATATTTCATCTATTAAAATGCACAAAAAATATTACAAAATTAAACAAAGCCTCTGGTTCACAACTTCACTGGATTCCAAAGCACAATCATTTTTGCTTTTAATATATCTTAAGACTCTTTTTTTAAAGTCATCACTCAAAATAATGTGAAATACCCATAGTAGCTCATCTTTGATCTGATCACTAAAGAAGTAAACACTATAAGGGCACAAGGAGAAAGAAAATGGTTTAGTGTGCAGATGCATCAGACAAGGAGGTTATGTAGTACTTCAAAAACAATGACTCTAGTCCTAGTACTCATGTACACATGACATAAATGAGGGAAGGCTGAGAGAATTGGGACTGTTCAGTGTAGAGGGTGCATCTAATTGCTGTCTTCCACTACTTAGAAGATTTCTGGAAAAGATGGAGCCAGATTCTTCTTGGACATGCACCATGAAAGGACAAAAGACAATGCTCACAAATTGCAACCTGAGAAATTCTGATTGAATACAGAGAAAAAGTCCTTCATAGTAATATAAAGAAAAAAATCTTCACAGTGGTGTTAAAGCACCAGAACAGGCTGCACAGGCAAACTGTGGAATCACCCTCCTGGGATATTTTAAGAACTCAACCTTGAGCAGAGGTTGGGCCAGCTGACTCCAGATTCCATTCCAACCTGAACTTTTTATGATTCTATGTCCCACAGTAAAGTGCTTGCTGCATTGCCCAGGATTCACAGACTTTTTTTTTTTTTTTTTTTTTTTTTTGGTGGTGGTGAGGTTACACACTGACTACATTAAAAGTATTAATTCCAAGAAAAAAAGTAAAGCTTTTTTAAATCTATTACAATGACCCTACAAGCATTTAGGTGAGCAAGAGATTCAGTTAGTTATAGACCAAAAAACTCCTTCCATCTCTAGGCCAGTTATTTGTATAGAAAACCCAAAGCAGCAGTGATAAACTCCTTTTCCAGCTTTGAAACAGCATGTAAATCTATCAAGTAAACTCACTCTTACAGGCCCCTGGTCTGCACAAGTACAAAAGTGCTACTTAGAGCACAGAGTTTAGCACTACAGGTATATATTATGCAGATGAAATACACAAAACTCTGATAGTTTCTTTAATGCTAGTGATTAAACGACACGCTTGACAGATTATTAGAATTATACCGATTTGGTATTCCCCCCACACTGCCTATATTGAATGAAGCACTTCAGAAAGAGACTGTTAAAAAGCAGTACAAAAAAATGAAGTTCTGTGTTTTCCACATATCAGAAATTTTGCATTCTCTTTCCATTGCCTGCCAAAGTGCACAAATTATAATCTGCAGGGAACGATTTTATAGTCCTCAAAATGTAGAAGAGCCCATTATGATTTTATTTTATTGAATCCAATATTTCTTTTCATTTGAAGAAAGATTCATACTAATACTGTGCATTTTGTTTTGATTCTTAACAAAAAAACAAACCAAAGCATGGAAAACAAGCATTACCACCTAACATCTGGCAGCACATCAACAATCTCTGATCAGAGGTGAGCAGTATAATGCACAATACCTTTTCCAGTGTGGATTGCACAGTGGTCTGACTGTTTATGGAGAAGGCTGGTGGTCATATAAGGACCTTCTCCATAGTTAAAAAAAAAAAAAAAGTCTACTTTAGCTCTCATAGTTTTATTAACAGACACTGAACAGCAGCACTTTTGGTGTTCAGAAAGCATCTTTTGTTGAAAGGCAGAGAAGGAGAGCACAACTTAAAATGGAAAGACTAAAGTCCTGTTTTCACTGAAGCTGACCAGCCAGAGACAAAATTTGTCTATACGGACAGAGTCACTTGAGGCCAAAAGGCTATCAGGGTTTTCTACAGAAAGCTCGCTTTCTTTCCCGTGAGTCCCATTACTGGAGTCCCACTAATGCCAATGGCATTGCAAGGCAATCACAGTTTCTGCTGCGGTGATTTGCTCTGCCAGGCACAACAATCCAGAACTCTCCACTTGACCCAGCACAGCTCTAAATTCAGCAAAGACCTTTTCCAGTAGCAGGCCCATATGACCTAGGTTTTCAAAACAAATTAGAGAAAGGATAATTCCATCTGCCTCTCCTCTGCCAAAGCATGTCCCATGCACCTAAAGGACAAAAACCCCAAGAGTGTGCTCTGAAATAAAATTGGTGACTAATCCTAAGAATAAGGAGGGTTCCCCATAGGAAAACTCAGAGGGGCCCTATTCTGCATGACCCTACACCTTCTCAACTTCAAAGGATGCTGCCAGTCCAGTAACCTCTTGTTTGATTGAACCTCATTTTTCTGTATCGCCTGTAAAAACTGCAGTACCAGCGGAAAGTGGTGGTAGGAGTGAAACTGCAGTGTGCTCTTTCATAGCCACCAAATCCAGAGCTGCATCAAAGAATCATCAAAATGCTCACTGGAAAGGACTTTTGGAAGTCAACCAGGCCAGCCTTTCACTTGAAGCAAGACCACTGCCCACAGCCATGGCTGATCTAGCCACATGCTGTACATCCCCAAGGATGACAATTTCACAGCCTGTCTGGGCAACTTCTAGGGCTCCAGCATTCTCCTAGCGAAACTGTCCTTACTGATGTCCAATCTCAACCTCCCAAAATGCCATTTGTGGCCATACCCTCTGCTATACCAACTAGCACAACCATGAAGAATTAGGCTCGATTGTCTTTTCTGTCCTTCAAACATCTATAACCAGCTATTAGATTGGCTCTGGGCATCTTTTTCAGTAGATCAGACAAGCTTGGCTTCCTCAGTGTCTCCTCACAGGACATGTTCGCTATGCTTTTGACCATCCTGAAAGACCTCCAGTTTCCCATAGATGAAATTAATTGTTCAAGATAAAATAAAGTACCCTTTGTATTCATTCTAATAATACAACACTGAAAGAGTTAGAAACAATGCAGATACTCATCACTTACATGGAAAATCTATGCTCTGAAGGGCTGCCCAATTTTCAGTAATTATAAAAACTTTTTTATGTTGAAAGAATGTATGCATAGGCCATACATTTCCTTCTAAGACCAAAAGAAACATGTTTTTCTTGTGAGGCTTAATCAAAACAGTGTTTTCATTGTGCATTCCTGATGGCTATATAGCTAAAGGAAATTAATTTTTCTTTAACCAGAAACTAGGACTGAGAGGAGACCAGGAATGGTGCTGCAGACAACTGCTTTGGGGCAGTTCACAGAGAAATCCTGAAAAGCTCAGGCTGACTACACAAATCCTGTGGGGATAATCTTGCCATTGGATAGTTCTGTGAACTCTGTACCTCTTTACATTTTTACACCACTCAAGACTTCAAGCCAAGACCTTGGTAAAAAGAACGATTCTGTTCTTGAAAAGCATGACAAAAAGTTGACCAGTTTGTTTCCAATACCACTCAATGAGGTTTGAAGCAATCAAAACCTCCTGCTGCAGACTATGAGTTATGTTTGCTCTGATGCATCAAGCCCATTTACCCTCTATTTAAAACCCTCTTAACTGACAGTAGTTGAATATTCTTGCACAGGATGTATTCACCAGTGCACTTTCTGACCACAACTACTCAACATCCCACTGTGAGTCCATGTGCTGCAACAGCTCCTTACCTACAATGTCTTCATAGGCATTTTCTTCTAAAGTGCTCTTAGATCCAAATTTATGCTGGCTCTCAGTTCCATTTTCAGTTGGGGAGGGAGGGTACAAGGATTGCAGACTTGAAGCATCCTCAAACTCAAAGGATTTTCTAAAGTGTAAAACAACAAGTAAAGTAATTAGTAATTAAAACATAAAATAACCCAAATACTTAGCTGAGCATGTGTTTGCTAAGCAATGTGGATAAAATGATTAAAAAAAAACAAACCCCAAACTCATGCACTACGGATTAACTTGTAGAGGAGCCTCATGTCCTGTGCTTACAGCAGTCTTCAGTATAACAAGCTTGTTTGACATTCTTACAAGGTTAGAAGGTAATGTTATCCTCATTACATAGGAAGGGAGAAAATACAGAAAAAGTATGCACTTTTTTTCCCCCAAAAAAAGTTATAGAGCAAGTTAGCAGGGATTAGAAACTGCTTTGTTCTTGCCAGGGGCCCTGCAAACATGTGGCCTTCTCTCTTCAAAGAAAAGACATTTCTCTGGAAAGTATTCTTCCTCCAGTTGCTCTAGGAGACTTAGGACTTTGTTGGAAAACTCTCTCAGGTCTTGAATCTTCAGCTATGTCCCTGCATAAAGTTCAGTGTACAAATGCCTCACATGTGGAGGAATCACCTATTTCCCCTGCACATCCTGCATCAAACACTGGCAGCTGCCTGGTAGTTCAGGCTGCCTGGCAAGAAAGTGAGGGGCAGTCAGATTAGACGTCTTACTGCTGAGAGGGAATATTGGCCCCTCCTGCTCAAGACTACCCTCTAACTCTTCTCTCCTGTTCTGCATCTGTGCCAGAAGATCTCCAGCCACTAGAGAACACTCAGCTCACATCGTTTTGCAGTGTGGAAGCTACAGTGGGCACTAGCTCACCTGGATATAGCCTGTATCTATGCTAGCAGACAAATATGAAAGATTTTCTCCATTTTATCATAATATTAAACTGAACAGCAGAAAGAAGAACAGTTTTAGAACAAAATATTTGAACAATAAATATCTTCAGATATTCTCATGACATTCCAGTGAGTGTAAAGCCACGTGTATACTCACCTGCAATACACAGCTACAAGCATCAATTACATCTATTCTCAGAACGAGAACAGCTTAGAAACTGAGATTTCAATAACCAATTGCAACAAAATGTTGTGGTATTTAGATGACTTGTATGGTTTCAAATTCTTTGTAAATGTTGGAGTTATCCTTACTTTAAATAAAGGAAGTACAAGAAGAAAGACAATGAAGTTAAGATTTTATAGTGAATTTCCACCCAGCCTGGGAGTCAGCCTGCAAGCTGTGATTTTTGGGGGATTGATTTATACTTACATCATTGTTAATCAGAGATAACTGCAGAGAAGAACACTAAACTACACTGGAGTAAAGTTGCTACAAGTAAACAGAAACCTATCCTGCAAAATGTCGGACTGATTTGCAAGAATCATGAAATACTCAAAGTAGTGCTGCAAATCCTACATCATACAATTCACTAATCATAATTGAAAGTGATAAATACTGCTTTTATTTTGGGTTCACACCTACTAGCCCCAGCCAGGACTGAGGTTGCACTCACTATGCACTGCTGCACTGTGCTGCTCACAAGAGTTTGTCATCTAACCCACCTGTGACTTGTTACTGTTGTGCAAGAGACTGAACTTGCACAACAGCAGGTACAAGCATGAATTACATCTCTTCTCAAAAAAGTACAGTTTAGAGACTGAGGTTTCAAAAAAAAATTTAACAAAATACTGTGGTTCCTAGATGACTTAGACTAGATTATGGTCTCAAATTTCACTTGAGTATGTACTCAGGGACTGATTTTGATTACTCAGTTGTAGGTCACAAGGTAATTCTGTGACAAACAATATCTTCTGTTATTCATTCACCTCCTCCACCCATCACACAGACCCCTTTACCATTTTACAACGATCATTTTCCCACTTGCCCCTCAATTATCCAATAAAGACTGCCATTTATATCCAAATATTTAAAAATTACTTCTTGTCTTCTATACATGACAAATGCTACGCTGAACAAAATGAGGTTAGCTTTATTTCACAAATTTTATCAAGATCTAGATTTGTTTCCTCTTCCTGACACTATTGCCCGAATTCAAAGATGAGCACTGCTAATTAAGAGCTTGACTTTTTACATTTTCCCCCTTCTTTCTCAGAGAAATACCACACATCAGTAGAGCCATTTGATCCATTTCAGAAGTAGGTGCTTCTTTAAAGTAAAGAAAAGAATCTGAAGGCTCCTCTTCTTCTTTTCCTGTTCCAATATACTTCAGGTCAGGTTGTGCTGATATAAACTTATAATTGAGTCAACATTCAGCATGAGATACTGAATTCACAGCATGCATTCAAGATGTTGTTTAGCAGTTAGTTGCACAGCTCCTTGCTAAAATATTGAGTGCGTGTTCTACACATACATAGAGAGCTGAACATGTTAAAAATGTAGTACTTTGAATGTTTATCAACAACTATCCCTAAAATTTTCCAAACAATGAGTAGAATGAGCTTTACCACTTTCACAAAGTCAATGGGAATCTTGCACTTAAAACAATGCAAACTCCATAGACTGCTGTGCAAAAGTAGCCATATATTCTACTCATCAGTAGCTCAGAAAAATTATAAAGACTCTTCTGTGATAAAGCATGGTTTTCTCAACATTAATCCTCTAGAGCTACTAATAGTCACTTACGACAACACTTCTAAGCTCTTAATTAAATAAAATCACCAGTGTCCCATAAAACTGACACAACCACTGTGTTAGCAAGCTTTGGAAACACAAACCCTCTGACAACATGTTCCGTAGTAAACAGGCAGATGAGACTTTGACAGATCAGCTATAGTCCTGCTATAAAAGAATAATGAAATTACACTCCATTAAATATTTCAAATAAGGGTATTTGTGCCAAAGGGAGTGAGATAGCCTTTAGCACACATGGTCTAAAGTCTTTTCCAGGGATTAAGTTAAGCAGGTTGGAGAGCTCCAAAACTGTAGCCATGCAAAAGTATTGCACCAGTGCATCCCACCAGTGCAGACCAGTGGAAAAAATACTCATCTCACATTCCTAGCATTTCTCAGGTCAAAAGCATCACATTAGAGGGAAAATTTTAGTTTTTGCTATTAAAAAAAAGACATTGTATTCATCCATTCTAAAATCAAGCACAAAACATTTCCTTGGATTTTACCTATTCTGGGATTTTCTGTGAAAGCGTGACTCTTTCTTCTGCCTTCTGGTCACAGGGGGGGCAGGGGTGGACGGGAGGGGAGGAGGAGCAGCAGGCGTAGGAGACAGAGGTAGGCCATTGCTCGCTTTACTTTTGTGATTTTTATCAGCTTCATACTCAAAGGTGCGTTTGGGCTTGGGGACAGGATTCACCGCTGTGTTAGCGGGGCTTTCAAGGGGCAGTTTAGGGCCAGCCAAGTCTGCAGTAACCCCTTGTTTCGTCTTACTGTTTTTTTCAGCCTCAGTAGGTGTTCCTGGATCACTCCCCAAAATAACACTCCCTCCTTTGCTATCACTTAGGTTTTCACTCAGTCCCTCAACAGTACTCAGAGTTAGAGACTTTTTCCTCCCCTTGTCAACACTGTAACAACTACTGGGTAACTGGGGAAGGCCTCTGCCAGGTTGTTCTTTTAGAGCCTGCTCAATCTTCTGTATTCTGTTGAGCACAGCAGAGGACTCTTTCCTCATGTGGCCTTTGAGGAAAGTTGCAGAAGGAGGCTCACTCCTGCCTGGTCTCTTTTCTAACCGATGGCAGGAATCTCTGTCCAGCAGTTCCTCCTCCTCTGTTTCTGGGTAAGAACACTCAGAAAATGTTCGGCTCATTCTTCTAAACCCTTTGAAATCAAATGTCTTCTCACTGCATGGAGAGGTCAGCACACTAGGGCAGCTCTCGCTGCCCGACCTCTCCCCAGCATCCCTCTTGTCCACACAGGTGCTCATCCTGGGAGAAGGCTCCCGGCGGCACTCCCATTCTGTGATCTTCTGCCTGATGTCCAGCACCTGCGAGCGGATGCTCGCCCGACTGAGGGAGATGTTCCTCAAGTTTGCAGCAGTGCCCAAGGAGAGGGTGCTCCGGGCCAGTGGATGGCTCCCTATCGCGTCCCCATGCTGAGCCTCCTTAGGGCTCTGCTTGTGGTCCTCTGCCTTGAACACAGACAGCCTTTTATCCAAAGCGCCCACACTGATGGCTTTGAGAGGGTGGCTTGGAGAGTCAGTGTCCGAGGGGCTTGTGGAGGTGCTTCGCAAAGTAGATGCTCGGCTGCTCCAGTCCTTGAGGTGCAGTCTGGAGTTGGAGACCTTGGTGAGCCGAGAAGAGCGGCAAGAGTCCTCGCTGTCACTGAGGGGGTAGGCTGGGCTTCTTGGCGGGGACAAAAGAGGTGGTGGAGAGACTGACTGACACCTAGAAGCAGAAAGAAATAAAAAATCAAGTCCTTGGGCCACATTTGTTCTGACTGCAGGTGAAGTAGAGGATGACTGCACATCACACAATTATTCCAAGGCATCACCAAGGAGTCACCAAACACCATTCAGCCACAAAGTTGGGGGACCAGCAATTAACCAAAGATGAGCAAAGCATTCAGCACTCAGAAAGCCAGTTTTCTCATCTCTTTTTACCTCTTTTTCATCTACCACACATACCAGAATAACTCCCTGGACTCCAAGGTTAAGGATTTCATCTGCAGTAAAAGGGCATTTTCAGGGAGAAGATTCCTACTGAAGCAAAAATTGGAAAGGCTGACCAGCAAGGAAGACAATTTATTCATCGGTTGCACTGAGCAAACCAATTTAAAAAGATGCATCTTTTTAATTCATAAAATCTAAATTAAAGTATCCCCACAGCCAGCAGCTGTGGTATTTTAGCCACAGCATTTAAAATCCCTGATGTATACAGTAAATTTCAAAAAAGGGAAAAGGAGGACCTGTTTTGTCTTTGGTCTGATGTTGTGGCCAACAGATTACATTCTCCTTATCAAGGAGATATTCTTTTCAAAAGAATATTATAGGCTGAAAAAATATGTTAATCTTCTCACAGTACACATTCAAGAACATAAACTATACAGAAAGATCTCAACGTCACCTTGAAAAAAAACCCTTAGAATACATTTTTGCTATGGCTTGCAAAACTAGCACTGTTCCTGGGGTTTTGTACATTGTTACAAAGACTTTAAAAACAAAAAGAGAAAAGGAAATTCAGCAATACATTAATCAGTGATGAGCCAGCTGTAAGAAAATTAAGCCAAAACCATGTCAAAAAGAAGGTTTTTACTGTTCTGCCACAATACAGACGTATGGAACATAGCAGAAATACTAATGACTCCTTTGACATTTTGCCCTAGAAACCCTTCTGTTTCATATAGGAAGAAAAGAAGAGGAAAAATCAAAAATAATGCCTTGTATATGCCATTAAGTTTGTGCTCTATAAGGCACATGAACAACCAGCTGAATTTTTTGTTTGTTTGTTTGTTTTTAAACTGTCCTATAATCATAAAATCCAAATAGAAGAACTACTTAACCAGAAGAAATCCTGGAAGCATATATCTCAGTTATAGTAAAAGCAGAAGAGATTCTGAACTCCTCTGCAGCTTTCACCCCAATCTACCAGCCAAGCCTTAAAAACACAGGGGCTGAGTTCTATGCAGTGATGTGAAGGTCCAAAGTGCTGAAGGAATTTCTGCAAAACTTACTTTGAGACAGGACATTTTTCTTTCTTTTCAAACACATCCCCAAGACAAATTATTAGATTTCATCCAAGTTTGCTAAAGCTGATGCTTTGCAAGCAAATCTCAGAAGTTTTATGAAAAAGTTCTGATCATAAAAGAACAAAAATCAAATTATCACAAAAGTAAACTTATTTCTTTTTCATAGTCCTGTGATAAATCAAGACTCTCCTGCATAAAAGTTGCGCTTCTTGATGAGTTCTGTTTCTTCATCATTTTGGTAAGTAAATGTGTCCACAGGAAAAAGAGATTGTCAAAGACAATGGCAAACAGTTCACCAACAGCTACTTAGAGCTCAGTGAAAATTTGTCTTCATTTCAGCACTGAGGACATAAGCCAAAATACATCCAATTCATCTCAAGTCCTAGAAGCTAAATTCCTTGCTGTTCTACACAGTTTTAGCCAGGTGTCTTCAACAGGAGATTGCAAAAGATCAAAAACAGGTAAGAGGTGAGGAATACTTTTGGCTAGTTGCCTCAGCATGAAGTTAGTGAATTATCTAGAAGGACCTTGGCCCACCTACCTCAGCAGCTCCTGAAGATGCACTTTAAAGATGCAAGTCTCCACAGACTTGGAGGGGTGCTTGCCCCTGATTCTTCATTATTACCTTCTGCCCTTTCTTGATCTCTTCAGTTTAATACCACAAAGTCCCCAAATTTATGCTATCCCTAACACTCACTGTGCTAGCTTAGACTTGGGATCGCATTCTCAAAATTTCTGTATGTTATTTAGGCCTGCTCTAGAACTACACTAACTTTTCTCTGAATGAAGCAAATGTAGTTCGATTGAAATCTATTTTACATATGAAGACAACAATGCTGTCTTTGAAGTTGCTTGTTAGCTAAATGCACTGTTAGGACTCAGCGAAAAGGTAGAGACAGGCCCTGCAAAGAGGCCATGTGGAATTCTTCAGCATATGGAGCACACATTAAAACATTTTTTCTTCCCTCTCCAGCATGGGAAAACTGACATCCAAATTAATGAAGCCATTTTCAATTAAAAGAATGTGTTAGATCCCAAATGATAATTTATACTGACAATATCAAGAACAAATTACAAGATGATGGGAGTCTAGTTAGTAACGGGACAGCAGATGTACAAGATCCTGCTGACAATCCTCTCTGCTTTTGACTCACTATATAGCAGAAAGAACTGTAAGCATTTCTTTCACTTTACTTCATCTGGAAAGTTGTGATTGTCTCCACTCCACTTACTATATGATGTGCAAAGTCATCTTCCCATCATTATTAATAACATTTCTGCCTTATATTGTGGCCATAGATGTCAATCAGACTAGGAGCCCAATCTGCTGGGTATCACAGAAATATGTATGTGACAATTGCTACAAAGAACCTACAATCAAGTGGAAAAAATACTTGAACCTAAGAACATGTAGATTCTCCAAAGAGAGAAAACCCTTTTTTCTAAGGTATAGTTTATTAACTACTCCAATATAGTCTATTTAAACATAACACATTAATCACTTCACTACGTAAGTGAACAGTCTTGTGAAGAAGACAAATTATTTCCGCCCTGTTTTAGAATAAGGTAAATAAGGCATAGCTCACAATTATTGGATCGACACTTCTAGGCTCAGCTTACATTTGACTCACCAGGCTACCTTCTCTGCAGGATTAACGCAGACTGCATCAATCTGCCTGCTACTACTCTTTATAAATTCTACCATGTCTTGTTTGTATTCAGGTGTTGCAGAGTTTGTTATTTTGACTGTTGCACTTTTGTTTCTCTAGCACAAAATTTTAATTAAAAAGGCAATTTAAAAAATCAGGAAGAACACTCACAAGCATCTTGCACAGACTGTCTGGATCTCCTGCAATAGCAAATGTTCAGTTAGACTGCACATAGTGCCCTGGAAAAGACTGGCTAATCCTCTGAGAACTGGTGGAATGCTAACCCCTTGTTGCAGCTGCTGATTCAATATTGTTTCTGATGGAACACCACTGCAGTTTTCATTCAAAATATTTATGTTCCTGATAGAAATAGTCCCTCATCAGTTTATACTCTAAAGAACTTCTTTTCAGTTGTTTTCAGTATCAGGAAAAGGTTTGTTGACTCATCAGGGGAGGCGGAAAGAAGGGAAAGCATGATGTGCATAACTTGCAGAGGATGCACAACGTGTCTCCTTAATAGTATGAGCCATTTTTTTAAATCCCAGGTTCCTGGTAAGCTAACTGCATTTATGGCTAGATCTTGAACCTCCTGAACTCAATTACAGAACTGCCACTCACTTCCCCTGTACAAGACTGGGCCTGTAGAACAAAAGGCCCTTTCGAGGCGTACGCTGTGAAGTACTTGTGATACTGTTGTTCAGAAAGATTCTGCCTTACACTGAGTCATACTGTAATCTTAAGTAGTCCAGTCAGAAGCCATAGGAGCAGTTCAGCAAGCCAGAGAGGCAAAACTGTGTGTGTATAGCTTCAGGCACACATTCTAAAATGGGCAGTGGTGAGAATTAAAAAATAGTTCAAAAGCTGAACAATTGATAAGATGGGTTCTTCCCCAAGAAATCCACCTCCATTAGAAGAATATTCTCTTGAAGGCACAATAGTCCTGCAATCTTTAAGACTAGTATTATTGGACAGACAACATAATGAAATAGCTTTCAAACTTTTTGTAAAGCAAAATGTTTTTATTGAAGTTTCTATATACAGAATGATACATGCAGCACCTTGCAAAGCATATCATTACATATACCTCAAAACTATTAAGTATACACAGCATAAACAAAATTAAGGAACCAAATTTAGACTTCTTAACAAGAACACTTGAAGAAAATCTTCGTTCTAGTCAGTGACATTACTTTGAGATTAGCAGTATTTCACAAAACAAATTGGAACAAGTTGCTCTGATTCCCTATTTGATGAGGATATTGTTCCAGTGCTCAGGCTCAGGCTCTCCAGCCACTAAGCAGGCAGAGCATGCTACAGTTTCAGCACAGCCCCATACTGTGGGAGCGGCCCAGAAATCACGCAGCTCCCAGAAGGGCTCACAAGCAGGTCACAGACCCTGCGACTGCCTGCCTGCCTTCCTGCCGGGGTTCGCAGCTGCACAGTAAGGGGCGCAGACTCACTCTGAGAGGTTGTTTCCAATCCTCTAGACTGTGCTTAGCTTTACTGCTGTGAGTTGCTCCCTGAGAAATCACCAGAAGCACCCATAATAAGAAAAAAAATGGTAATTCTAGTGACTACTTGTAGGACTTGGAAATATCACTGAGTTTTAAAGTCCGATTCATTCTTTCCTCTCCAGTTCCTCTTTTTCTCATCAAAACTGAAAAAACTTTTGATTTACAAAAAGTATAATTTTCCAGACCACCTCTCAAATAAAGATATGGCTTCCATGGACTAGTGTATGTATTCACATCATCAAAGCCTAGTATCATCACAAAGCTCAGCATCAATAGCCATCTACTTTTACCTGTACCAAATGAACATCCATGGGTAACAGTGGAGATGCATCTCGTTTACAGCAAAAAGAGAACGGGATCACTTGCCACACTGCCTTGAGATAATTTGCACCTTACTCCTTACAAAGCAGAAGACAAGAAAACTGAATTCCTGACACCTTTGTGAGCCCACAGCAAGGCTGCCCTGCACTAAAAGTCTCTGGCTCCCCAGACCTGGCTGTGTGGAGAGGAGGCAGTATTTAATCCTTGGAGAAGGCTTTGAAAGTAGGCAATACAAAATGAGTATCAAAACTGAGCTGTACCTGGTGTACAACTCCTGTATGCTTCCACTGCCAAATATCACCTCCAGAATGGAGAAGAAATGAGTCACAGACTGAGCAGCGGCTTTACAACTGCTGCAAATTTGTTAGATATCTTTCAACAACAAGAGGGAGCCAGAATGGTGGCCAAACAACTGGCTTTATTCTTCTTCTGTATGTCAGGTTAAGGTGGATAATAAGAACTTGCATTTATTGAAAAGCTTGCATCTACAGCCCACCAGTGTTTCATAAACATGAATGAATCAATATTAAGCTGTATTTCAGACTGCGGATTAAATTTGACTGGAGGCTGGTCAAGTGACTTGCTTTGGACAGAAGAGTAACGCTCCTCCTAGCTCCCACCTTGGCGCTAGGCACTACAGACTCCACAGCATCGCTCTAGCTTGCCTCAAGCATCAGAAATGACTCCACAGAGCATCTTGTGCTGAAGAAAGACAAGTTGGCAGAAGTCGCTCAGCGTTCTTTCAGTTTTGTAATGGGAATTTCCCATTTCAATTTTTCCAAAAAAAAAAAAAAAAAAGGAAAAAAAAAAAAAGAACAAGATGACAAAAAGGTACTGGGTCTTTCCAGGCTCCTGTTGACATGATCCTGTCTTTTCACTGTAACACTGATGTTTGGTGAGCTCACATGAAGTCACACAGTGCTGTTTTCATTCCATAGGATTTTTGCTTTGTTTGCTAGGAAAATAGGGATTTCTTAGTATTTGATTTAGTTTTACGCTTATCCCTGATTTTTCTCAGAGCATTGTGCCATTTTATCAAGACAACCTAACCTGCTTCAGAATAACATCAATAAAATCAGAGTGGGCTGTGGCCTAAATAAGTTAGCGTACTCAGAAAACTAAAGATTTATCATTACTCTATCCAGCATTTACAGAGATCTGAAAAAAAAGCTATAGAAATTTCTCCTGTCATGAGCTACAAAATTCACTGAACAAAAACAAACATTCGGTTTTCCCAGTAATTGAGAATAAAGAATATTTCTCAGGAAAGATTTGAAGATATGCATTTTCATTCATTAAACTGCTTATAATATCCATCTTCAGTTGAATCCTAGGATGATGTAAATCAAGAGAGTTCCAATAAGATCACTAAAGCCACACTAATTCCGCAGACCAAACTCTACAATATCCTCTGGAAATTTGTAAGATAAAATGTTAAGAAATCCTAAGTTATCAATTTTAAATCAGTTCATATGACACTATAAATTCATAATACTTATAATTAATAACCAGTTCTTTTTTTTTTATTTATTTATTTTAACTAAGGAACCTCTCCTAAGCAACAGACTGCATAAAAATGATCATTTGAAACACTAATTCAGATATCCAGTGTTAACACTTCATTGGAAAGAACAGGAAAGCTCACACCTTTCTGGCACTTTGTTAGGCTGTCTGGTTACTAAGCAAACAAAATGGACATGTTCAGATTTCAGGATGAAAAATTGCAGTTCTTTTTGTAAGTGAATATTGAAAAGAGATTAAATCCTGGGGCAGAGGAGGTGCTGTATGTGCTCACATGAGCTTAACTACGCCCATATTTTTAACCTCTGTAAGCTTCCAAACAGTTGGAAGGTAAATGAAATAAGAAACTCAAAGTACAAGACATAATTTACCAGATTCTTGCATTTGCAAAAAGGGCATTTTCTCCTATGCAAGTGTAACTTCTTACTAAATTAAAAACCAGCACTTGCATTTTTGCATTCAGATTACAAGTAGATTATATTATGGATCAGATCAGATCTCTAACCATAATTCAGTATTTAAGAACAAAAATGAGGATGCACATTTTTTGAACTGAGCAAGAGGTTTACCTCTGGCTCGTGATCACGTGAAAGCAGAGCCTTTTATAGCCACACTGTAACAGAGCAGTTCAGCAGCACAGCGAAGCCCCTTGATTTAGGACCAGCTCCTACAGGCTCTCAATCAGCAAGAAGGTGGATATGGGAACCCATCCTTCGCAGAGCAATTCAAATTAACAGTGAACCATGCAATTAATCTGCTAACTGGAACCAAATTTACTATGCACATTTTGATGTTCTGCTACTGAGAATGGATTTAATGGTTTGCTATGTTATTAATTTCCATAAAACTTCTACTTAATTTGACAATGTCAGCAGAGAAGAGAAAACGCATAGAGAACAACAAAAACTCAAGTTAGAACCATATCACCGCTATTGTTTTCATTTCACTGCTACTGTTACCTGTACGAAACAAGCCCCTCTGAAAAGGTTCAACGCCAGCAGCTCCAGGTAGCTGGTGCAGTCTCCCACTGCTCTAAGGCATGGTTTCCAGGAAACAGTCCAACAGACAAACAGAAAACAACTCTCCTTTCCCCATCAGAAACACGCTTGTGAAAGCTCACACTACTAATCAGTATTTTTACACAAGTAAGAACTGGAAGAACTACTGCACTACCACAATCTGCAGTATAAGAGTTATGTCTCTTCAGGTACAAAGATGCAGTGGAGAATTCAGAGAAGACTGCGAGACAGGAACGAGACTGTTTGAGCAGTGTGGAGGGACGCTTTCCAGTGATTCTTCTTTCCTCTACCTGTAAAAGAACTCTGCATTTTTCTCCAAAGAGCTACTGGAAATCCAATTTCAGCTGTTAAACACAAGAGCGAGTGTTTTGGTTGCATTTTGAGATGAGTGACAAGAGAAACCCATCAGACAGAGAAGCAAAGATTCAGCATCATTTGCTGGGGACATCGTGCCGTTTCCTTTTGCTTCTCTGCCCCTACCCAACGCCCTCACTGGTGAGTTCCCTCCTTTGCTGCAAAGCACTAACAGCAGGCACAAACTCAGAAAGCTCGACTAGTCTGGCCAGGTTACTACGTGGTTAGCACAAGAGCCAAATGCACAACCATCACTAAAATGTGTGGCATGAAAAAGCTTTGCTACTTATCGGAGATACCCCAAGAGTAATCCATGTACTGACAACACTTGAGTTTTAACAGTTTCTTTTCAAGTACAAATGTTCATCTAGGCCTGGACCACTTCCTTATGTACTGCATTAAAGAAGATGAATCTTTTGTTATATTAATTGTTCAGGAAGTAGAAAGGACTTTAAAATCAAGGTTGTTGTTACTCTTTCTAACAAAGAATTACAGGAACATAAGATCAGACAAAAAGGGACCTCCTGGACCACTGAATCCAGACCAAACTTTGTTTGGCAGTAAGGCCTTCTACTTCAATATATTCTGGACTTTAGCAGATCATACAGTCTATTGCAATTCTCTATATATAGGAGATAACTACAGATGATACTTAATTACCTTAATTCTAAATAAGAGCATATGGTGAGTAAAGGAGACAGAACTTTTTACACCTGATGCTGGATGTACAGTAGTAAGGTGGTTTTCAAGCTGATTCAACTTAGTAGTGAAGCAAGAAGTAAAACTTGCCATATCGCCTCTTGCTCTGAAATAAAAGGGATATAAATGCCAACATAATCACCACTCTGCCGTAAGATCCTTTACTATTTTTAAGCTCTTACCAGGAATATAGCTCAAGATTCCCAATAACTTGCTTTCTGAATAACTTCCTCTCCTTATTGTTGACTCTGAGATCATGACAGAAGAAAACAGAAGATATTTTCCAAACTAAAAAGTGAATTTGCATAATAAGACTACTTGAAATAGATTCACTCTCAAGAACATATGCAAGTCATGAAAAAGTCCCAGCACTTACAAGGAGTGAAGCTTTAAAATCAAAGTGGATGAATATGATGAAATGTTTAAAGATTGAACAAAACCAGAAACATAACTATTTTTCTGCATGTACTTCTGATTTGTTTTTCAGGGCATTTTGATACTTGCCATTTAAATAAAAATTGAGACTGCATTAGAAATAGATACAAAATGATAAGCCACTACGTCTGTCAAACAATAAAAACGTTTCAAGTTCTATGTCCCATTTAAAAAAGTTCTAGTTTCTGTGCTCTCAAGAAATACCAAGTTAATGAGTATGATCATGGGACACATTAGTGAGAGGATGCTGTGATTAATTTCTACAAATAAAAAGCTCTCCAGGGTTCTTAATCCTGATAATCAGTTCATAAAGAGAAGTACATAGGAACTCAGCTAACTGCAGTTAAACTGTGGTTTTATGGCTTACAAGCAAAAAGTGTCTGATATACACCAGTGCAATTCAGGAATCAATCCACTTAAGTAAACTATGTGAAATGGCAACTATGCTCTACAATTGTACAAAATCCTGCAAATAAATCAAAGCTGATGAGTCAGATCCTAAATACTTGAATTAGATTGGATTTGTAAACCAAAAAACAGCAAGAAAATCTGCCAGTGACAGATACTATAAAATAAAATGTGATCAATCAATGTGTACTAGGCACATGTCTTTGCCAATAAACTTCTAAGGGTGAAGATAACAGGAAACTGTGAAATTATCTAGACTGAGAAGGCTAGACTCCCTGTTGCTTGGATTTATGGCAGTCTTCTGCTCTATTACAAGGCAAACACAGCGTGGTTTTTAAACATTGTCATGTTTAAAACTTTTTCATCCCCTCTGTACAGGCACAAATAACTACCTAAAACACAGGGAATCAGGCACACAAGATTAACTAGTCTGCACTGTACCTTGCGTCACAAAGATGAGCAAAAATGACTGCACATGGAAAAAATCAAAAGCAGGAACTGAAATATTAGAGTCAGCCATTTCTTCTTTTCTACTCAAATACAGTGCAGTGGTTTCACAGGACCAACATCATTTCCTCCTCAAAGAAATAATATGAATCAAAATTGAAAAATGGAAGCCTCCCTCACAGTTACTCTTTTCCTATGACATATTCTGACTGATAATTTATGCAACAGAAATTTCCACTGTTATGTCTCTGCTTTGACTTAATTTTTATGATGATCTGGAAATTGTTCAGAGTGATTTAGTCTCACCTGCCTTTCTTAAGATCTTTTTTTTTCCCCCCTTAGAGGGAGGGTGGGAACACAGCAAATGATAGCATTTTCTTAGATTAAGCAGAATGCACAAGTGCCAATTTATTTATTTAAGAACCACTAGTCCTTGAAACTTGCTCTTTAACAGCATGTTTAAACATGATTATTCAAAATCCCAATGTGCACGGATGCTCTCAGCTTTGCTTTTTCAAAGCACAAGTAATTTTTCAGCATTGCTTATCTTCTCTGAAATCTCAAAATAATAAACTCTTTGGAACCAATTCTGTCAGAGCTTCACAAGTATTCTAAACTTATACGTACACAGTTTGGAATGGGTTATAAAATGATTTTATAAACTGTGACATTTAGTTTTTAATTCTTCATCTGATGCAATCCTGGGTTCAGGAACCTCTAAGTCTCTTTTCCAAATGCTGGTTTGGAAAAGCGGTTGTAAAATAGGTTCATTCCTTTTCTGCTGTCATGAGTCAGAAATATTATGAGACCACAGTATACTTTATTGAAGGCAAAAGGAAGAACAATTGAACTGAAAGCCAGAAAATCATGAGTCCTCACTACACTAATACAGAATACCGCCAAACTTTCCCTGCTTTGCATATAAATTAACTTTTAGGCCACACAAAATCTCATCAAATAGTTAGGAATAAATATGTAACAAAGGTAGAAGAAGAAAAGGGAATCTAGGCCTTCATCTGCCATCTTTAAGAATCATTCTAATTCTCATCCACTAAAACAAGCTGCTTTCAGATTAAACACATCTGCTATTTGCCTTTCCTACCTGTATCCACAAGGATGCATTTTCCTTCCAGATCCACCAGTCTAGCTCTGGTCCTCAGCTTCTACTGCTGTAGATGTCAGGCAACCTATGGGTCAGCAGGTGTTGAATTCCTCTTTAACGGCTCTTTTATCTATAGGTTAAGGTACTTCATTATCCCAACGAGCAGAGTACTAGAGATATCTGAGACCTGAAGTGCTGTAAATGGCCAGCGAGGTTTTCTGTAGCGAGGTTTGCTTTTTTCTGTGTTCCTTTTTTCAAAAACTAGATTATTTGTTTAACACAGTGAGAAAGCATCCTCAAAGAGCAGGTTATAAAACTGAAAACTGTTATCCATCTGTCTGTCACAAAACAGCCTTTCTTAATTTGTCTTCATTTCAGCTAATATCACAATCCAACAAGTTTGAGGCCTGAGACACTTGGACCAGCAAGAAAATAAAATACATCACAACAGGGTAACACCAAAATGATTTAAAAAATCTGAAAATATCTGTGCTGCTTCTGCTGTTACTGCACTGTGCGGAAGAAAAAACTCCCAGCACCAGGGACTGTGTTGCGTTACGCGTCTGAATGTGAGACAACCCCAACACGAGCCCCGCCAGAAAGGGGCCTATCTGACCCCAGGCACTTGAAATCCAGGTATCGTGAATACAGTTAACATTTCCTTTGGGCTTTTGAGGGTAGGGGAAAAGAAGGAGTAATTCTGATTTCAAACTTGGTCTTAGGAGTGTTTAGACCTCTCAGTCTCGCATCTGATCACTGCCTGGGTGCCATCCTTTCCTCAAGGCAACCAAAGCAACTCAGATCAACTTTGTGCAAACTTCTCCTGTGTAAGCAAAAAAGCTGAAGCTTGTTTGTCCTCAAAATGTCACTTTTTATACATCTGTTTCTATTATAATTAAAGATGAAGCAGCCTAGCAGCTTTTTGTTTCTTACCGTATTACTCTTACATTGGTATGATCAGAGAAACACACTCCTGCTCTAACACTTTTTTTTTTTTTTTTTTTAACTTTCACCATTTTTTCCAAACGTATCAAGTAACACAATAAAAGATATTACCTCCCTTTGCAAACTTCCCTGTCACTTGGTTACAAGACTAAGTCCACACAGTTCTCTCTCTCTCTCTCTCTCTCTCTCTCTCTCTCTCTCTCTCTCTCTCTCTCTCTCTCTCTCTTATTCATATATTTACAGTCATTGCAAGCTTTGAAATGGCCAAAACCACTTTCCTAAGAAAACTTAAACATTTATTTTTAAAAAAGAACACCACCATCAGAAGCAGGATTTTTTTCAGCACCTGAGAAAGTAGAAAAGAGAAGCAGCAGCCGACAAGTGGACTATGCCTAGTGGAGGTGCTGAAGCCAGGGAGGTGGAAGGGACCACAGGAACTCTTGCTGCCTTCTCAGATACCAGAAATAGGTGTGCAAGCAATATGCAAGACTTCGTATGTTTAGAGCAAACGAGCTTGGCTGCCTTCTCCCGCATGGCTAGTAGAGAGATGCACAGACACAGAGCAAGGGCTCAGGCAGTGTTTCAGAAGGTGCCACCCCTGCCATGACTTACCATGCCCGAAAAGGATGTATACGTGCCGAACCGACATCCCTCTTAGACCCAGCTGGGCACGCGGAAGAGACCGCAGCTGCACTGCCTAATGGACACAGATACACTCCACATTTTATTGAGATTATGGTGGGAGGAGCAAAAGAACCTAACTACAGGTAAAACAACATCAAAAACCATTGAGAGTTTACTCTGTACGTGTCAACGAGTATCTAACATGCCCCCTCTTTGGAGACTACATTCTGCCTCTGCAGATTTGAGCTATTACACCCTGGCCTTTCTTATCACTGTAATGTTATTTAGAGGCTCTGACCTTATGGTATGCAAAACAGATTCCAGCTACGACAGATAAACGTGACCCTTGATACATTTTGCAGCGTGCATAGACTTGTACAGATCATGAAGAATGGTCATACTTTGATTGACTTTAGGAGGGAGTTTGATTTCAATTTCACTGATGGCCCTTTCTCATTCAGTTTCTTCAAATACTTATGAATTAGTGTTTGATTTTCTTCTCATTTATGTTAGCACAAATCAAGAGTTACCAAAGAGAAGCCGCTGAAGATACAAACTGATGTAAAACTTGTTAGTAGAGGATGATTTACAGCATTGAAATGGAGCAAACAAACACTTTGGAAAAGCACAGTTTCAGTCTAAGTAGCAAAATATTCACTGAAAAATAAATTATGTTACTGTATCTGACTGTTAATTGTGGGCTTCATCTTACATTGTTTCAACAAGCCAGCAAAACACGGAAGTACGTGGTGAAAGCCATAACTGACTGTCATATGAAAACCTCTGCCAGCCCAGAGTTGTCGGGCTTTTTTTTAGTTGAACGCAACTTTGAAAAATTCTTTGATCTATTTATTCCCCATCTTTTGACAGGCAAACACAAACAAGTAAATAAACAAAAAGAATAATAATAAGAAGGCAGCCAGCCTATGATTTGTGATGGTTATTGCCATCATACTCATTTATATAATAGTCCTGTCAAGCCAAAATTTAACTTAACCAAAGGCTGCATCTGGCCCCAGTGCAGAACAAGTTCAGTGGATACTAACAAAGCCCTGGTCCCAGTCCTTGAGCACTGAGCACGTCAGTGTGCAAAAACATGAGTGAAAGGGAAACTTCCCAAAGGATCCGAGCTTGGCTTCTCTCAGCTCTTTACTGAGATTTTTATCACAGATGTAAACAGTAGCAGACTTGGGTCAGGGAAAGACACTCATGATATCTTTCCTCACTACAATCAAGGACAATGTAAAAGTATACATTACTCATCAAGCTGGAACAAGCCTCCTAGACCATTTTACCACCACACCTACAAGAGCTGTGGGATCTCAAGACTAAAGCTGGAATCAGGACAATATCTGGGGGATTCATAAATCCTTTATAAATATTTCTTTCTCACAGGACCTTGCTTTTTTATAAAACTGTGGATTTAGTTTTACAATTTCTGTTGGCCTATTAGGTTTTATAAGGAGCTGGCTAATATATCTTTATCTTTCATTTCTTTGTAGGAATTTGCATATGTTATAACCCAGAGGATGAAAATGATGTGCATCCACTGCAAGGCTACCTAATACACAGTGTATTAGAGCAACTAAAAGCAACTACATACTCCTCCTATCACTCATCCTTTCCTTTCAGGGCAAAGCCAAAGACCAACCATATGTGCCTACAGGAAGATACATGGATGGCATCAGGCAAAGCATCAAGAAAATGAAAATGATTTGGAACGAATGAGGTAGCAACAGCATGTGTGTGTAAGACAGCAAGCAAAAACAATCAGTAACATTTATAAGCTCATCAGCTATGAAAATACTTGCTCGCTAGGACTACAACTAACAAACTCATTGCAGTAATCCATGGACTCTCAGCTAATGTATATTTGGAGCAACAAATTGGAAGTCCAGATTCTGACCCTATGTTACATCTCTCTGAGCCACAAAGAGTTTGGCCCACAACGCTGATTTCTTTAAAAAGTTCAAACCTATAAGACTTCTGTTATTTTTCAATGGAAAAGAAACTCAAGCTGTCTCTAACTCCAGAAATAAGTTCCTTAGAACACATTTAAGAAAACACAAGCAGTCCTCAGAGCCAATACAACATACAAAAGCGTGCCAGCAGCACTGCGTTTGCTCTGGGCTTCCATCTCAACACAATCGGACGATGTTTAGAAAAGGACAGTCACTGTCAGCCATCAAATTCAGCCTAGGTATAAATAGGAATGGCATCTCTCTAGTGGACTAAGTTTCCTTACAGTAAAACCAAATTTAACTCAGTATGTCCAAAGCATACACCCCAAGTTTACAGGAATAAGGGTTGTCATTCCTCATACACACCAGCACACTTTCAGGAGTGTATCCGGGGAGAAAGAAGGCAATGGTAGAATGCATTGAGAATATTTCTGCATCACTTAGAAATCACCTTCAAAAAGTACAATTAAAAAAATAAAATTCTCATCAGATTACACAGCAAACATGCATTTGGTCATTCAGAGAAATTAGGTTTCTTTGAGAACAAGGGAGGTTAGGAGGGAAGGGTGTAAATCAAGCTGCAGTCCCCAAAAGTCCCTTGTTTCTATACCTACACACAGCTGCAACCTCTGAAATTAAAGCTATTCTTATCACTACCTTTAGCAAGCAGAAAGCTGATGTTAAGTACCCACATATGAGCACTAATGCAATAATGAATATCAAGCATGCCTAACTACAAAATTGATTACAGAAAAGAACATTAAAGAAATCACTTCTACAATAGTGCTCCTTCATGCTCCTTTTGCTTCTGCTTCATTTCTTTTCCTCCTCTCAAGTCTCTGACTAGCACACGACTATCCAGCACTGCAGGCACTTCATCAAACCAATTCCAAACTTACAAAGAAGTTCTTCTCTCCTGTAAAACCAAAGAACGAAAATGGAGGAATTCCAATTTCAGTCCCCCGTGCCTTGCTGTATCCTCGGTGCTTCCTGAAAACTTACTACCTTACTTCTCAAGCCACAAATGACATACAAGCCGACTGCGTTTCTCAAGCCTCTATCCCTTTGTATGCTTAAAGGGAGGAAACTAACATTAATGTTTAACAAGACTAACACTAACAAAGCCTTTCTCTGCAATCTGCTGCTTTTGAAGGGACAGGTGTGTTAGAAATCTGGCAAGCCAAAGTTTCCTGACAGTTGCCCACGGCTTGGAAAAAAATCTGGGTTTTTTTGTTTGTTTGTTTTGTTTTCCTTTTAATTGCAGGAAATGACAATTTACAATTCATTCTTCAACCTTTGAACTGAGGCAATCTGGTTGTATATTACTAATGAAATCTGCAGGCTGTATTAGTTACACCAAACCACAAACACACAGAAATATTGACCAGGCCTGCCAGATTGAACACATATCCTGAAGTTCACGTGGATGACAGTACTGTCCAGAGAGAAAAGGGAGAGGTTAAAAATCCATATTAAAATGCCTTCCACTCTCTTTCAACTGTTTCAAAAGGACACAGCTTATCTGCCATCTCCCCTATTTGCCTTCGTTGACATAAGCTATTTTCCACAGCAGCAAATCAAGAGGGTAGAAGTTTCAAATGAGAGCAATTGGCTTCTCGTGTACTGTACTGGTTTGCCTGTACTGATGAGTCCTCTCTACGGCCTTACCTGCTGCAAAGAGGCACAGGTGCTTCCCTGGCAAAGTCCTTCTGTACAGAAAAAAAAAAAAAGTGAGTGGGCTGGAGTTACCTAGGCTGGGATAATGTAAGGGGATTAACCAACATTTCTCACAGTTGAACATTGCCAGCACCACTCCACCCCAATCCACAGCAGTCCTGCGCATGAGCAATCCAGCTGCCTCCTACAGTCCATCAGAAAAATCTTCCAAGATTTTCTGAGAAGGATTTGTAACACAAAACATTTTATGCTACTGCCACTTAACTGGCTTCTGTTTTCAAGGTTGAAATACTAAAGAAATTAACTGGAAAAAAGGCTCTAAGAAATTCTGATGCAAAATGGGTTTATTCTATGAATCCAAAATAAAAATACCATCTTATTTTATTAGCTGCTGTTAACTGTTTAGCATAAAAGTATATTCATTGGATAATCACAATAGCATGGATGGCATACACTAAGTTGCCTTGCTGTGCAATGCTAACATTCTCTTTCTAAATCTAAGGAGGGAAAAAAATGAATTTTTTTGTCTGGGGTCTTTCTACGGCTTCCTCACAATAAAAAAAAAATCAACACACACTAAAGCTCACCATTAATAGAGCAATCATAAAAATATTTCCTTTCTCTTTCTACTAACTCTTCTAGTTTGCTTTTTTACAGTGCTTGATGAGCAACATTTGCGCATCCTGGATAAAATTCCTTTATCTGCATGATAACAAACTCCTAAACATATTCAGTCCTCCCAAATAAGCAACCAGGTTGTCATAGGAGCTGACACTCCCATTGAATTGAATGGAATTTTATGAATCAGCTCAATAAATCAAAACAACAACAACAACACTTAGCTGTACAATCATTAAATTTAGCTGTATTTTCAATACAGGAGTTCATCCTACAGCATGCATGAACCAGCTGCACTGTGGTCAACAGCTTCAGTGATGGACCTTTATTAAATTCACTTGTGGTGGTCCCCTATTTTAAGGCCTACTTTCAAGGCCAGTTTTATACACTGGAGGTGGTCAAAATGCAGGGTCCCACAGTGAATGACATGAATCACAATGAAAGCTTTGAAAAAGTCACATATAATGCAAAAGAAAAAGATGCATGACCCAGAAGTCCTGTATACAGCTAAAGCCTACATATGTACTTTTGCAAGTCCTAGGCTTTATGCTGACAGTGACACTATGATAATGAGACATATTGCTCTCGGACGGAGGGCTGGGCCTCACGCCAACCGAGCTCTGTCCAAGCTATCTCACTGAAACATTCCCTTGGTTTATGTATCCTAGGTAATATGGGCATTTTTGCACACACACACTGTAATAATATGGACAGAGCCTAACTATGTATACTTCCACTCGCTCCTATTTTCCTACTTGCAAGAAAATACTTTGTTTCATCTGCTTTTAGAGGGCATTTGCTGTTCATGTTCCTCAAGGACCACGGTGGCACTCAGTGTGGAGACTGAATCAAGCCATTAGCATTTGGCTAATGCCCAGTTATTATACACAATACTATCTGGTGAATAGTTATTCTACTATCTACAGGATAAACTCTGTGAAATGAATGTGAGAAAGCTGTGTCAATTCTTTTCTTATTCCAATGTTCTGGACAAAGAGTCTTTTCTGATCAGGGAAAAAAGACAAAATAATTCTTTCACTTATCTTTATTTCAGTATGTTCAAATCCTCTTTGAATCTTGCTCTTTACTAAATTCTGTTACATCTTCTTTGAATTTTCTGTTCTGTTCAAGTGGAAAGTATCTTTTTAGGATAATTAAACAGAGCCAGGAACTGGTAAGAGAACACAGAGTCTTTCATTTCTAAACCACTGATTCAAATCCAGACTGATTTGGGCACTGAACAGGAATTGTTCTCCCATAGTGAGGGCTTTTCAATGGCTTAAGTGTAAAGAGACCAGCTCCTAATGGAGATATGCATAGAATATGAACCATCCTTAGTAATGCTTGTGACTTGTACCTTTTTTGGTCTTTCCAGAGAGATTGCCAGCATCTTTCTGGTCCAGGAAGCAACAGGATTTTCATTCCTAAGAACAAAGTTTCTCCAGAAAAAAATGAAATACTGGCACTGTCATGTAAAAATGTGTTGCACATCACATCTGTGCTATGCCCCCTATGGACTTAAGTATCACTTTATATCACTATCCTGCAATAAATTTAAGTAAGATTCCTGCTTCGATTTGCTGATACTGGAGTGACGGGGACTTCCATTAATGCTTTAGTAAATACCTTGCTCATTGCCCTTATTCACTAAATTTCAGTGCAGGAAAAGCATTAGAAAGACATCAGAAACATTTCCAAATACATGCTGTTCTAATAATTTCCAGCAAAAATATATTACAAGTTAGTTCAAACCTTAGTCCTACCGAGTACAGCAATGCAAAAATAGAAATCATCAGTGATGAAACATGTAAAGATTGCAGTGTTACTTTAAGCAGTCTGTACGAGAACGATACGCAGTCAAAAACTCCACTTTTAGTCTCGTGTCGGCTACAATCCTCTGCTTCTTAAAACATGTTGCACTTCACCTTTTAGTTATTTTTCCATGTATGTAGCAAACAAACACCTTTAGAAAAGATAATTTTAATGATGACATATGATTTGCTGCATACAAAAGGCAGAGGAAAGTATTCAAAGTGTCATGAAAATTAAATTAAACTGGGAAGTAATTTGGCAGGATATATTCCTCCAGGCTTCAAGTAACAATAAAGCAAACTTGATCTGAAGCTACATGAAACAAAATATAATCAAAATTCTTTTTATTTTTGTTCTTGAAAACTTATGCATGTGGGAGGGATATATTAACAGAAATTCCAATTGGGAAAAAGTGAGAGATTTACCTGACCAACAAGTTCATTTAAGTAATCTTTTTTCTGAACTGACAAAATTTAAAATTCAGATGAAACAAAATTAGCCAACAACAGAGATGGAAGAGCAAAACCCCCCATTTGGGTATTTTGCCACAAATTGTTTAAGGAAGCCCAAATGAAATGCCCAGCAGTAAGTCTCTCGCTCTCTCTCTCTCTCTTTTTTTTTTTAATTCTCTCTCTAGGCCAAATAAAAAAAGCTATTAGCTCTTCTTAAAAGTCATTCTCCCCTTACACCTTTATATCACTGCAATTACAAGAATATTTCCGCAGCCTTGAGAAAGAGATTTCAGACATATTGACACTCTGATTTACCTCCTTAGATGTCATTTCTGAGCAGGGCAAGTGAGGGGAACAGAGAAGGTGTCAGGATGAAATCCACTCCTCACATCATAGGAAATCAGCATCTAACCACAGCTTCTTACAGAGATAAACAATAGGTATGAAGTTCAAGTTTGTATTCAAGCTTTCCCCAGTTTTAGGGTCATTGGTATCAATGCTTTGACTTGGTCCCATTGCTGATGTTCCTATTTGTGGTAACAGTGAGCACCTTCCCACCTACCATAGCCTTGTTCAGAGTACAGTCACCAAGGCTCAGTGTCCCAAATGCAGCTCTAACTTTACACTATAAAAATTGCTTTATATTATTTTCTAAATCAAACGTAACTTTGTGCTGCTGGGAACTGACCTGGAAATTTGTTGGCTGTACAGTTCAAGTCGTTTCTGCTTTTTAAGGAGTACATCACTTGCTGAGAGATCTCATATCAATTATTCAGTTTCCACAGCTGTTTGGCTGATGCTTATTTGTATTGTTTTCTACACCTTGATGGCTTAAAGAAAAGCAACATCTCATCATGACACCAATAACTTGACATATTGGTTACTCTTAGCAGAGTTAATGTTAATTGTCTAATCTTCCTATTCTCAAGCTTTCTATCAGAATAGAGAAACTTGATTCTCTGTTAAAGTAACAAGTTAGCAATCCCTATGGATTTTGTATCACAAATTCATAGAGAACTTAAAAGTATCCCACTAGTATTTCTCACCCAGCAGTAGGCAAATACTTTTGGCAGGAAATACTTCTGGTGTCCCTGCAGCTCAGTGCCTCCTTGCCTAAAGGCCGGCTGGGCTGGCAGAAGGCTGGGGTGGTGGGGGCAGGCGACGGTGCCCCTCCTCGTGCAGTCCCCTGTGCCAGGCCCATGGCCAGAGCGCCTTAGCTGCTGCCACGCCGAGCTGAACTTGCCCCTTGTGGCCCCACCAGGCAAAGGCATGAGCGCTGCGCTGCTGGGAGTTGCTTTAGCTCAGGCCACCTCAAAACTGGTGGAGAAAAAAGAAAAGACTTTTACTTTAAAAAGTACAAATTAAGAACTGTACTCTTTGCTTTAGGCATTCATAGTTTACTCTTCTTACCAAGCTGAAGTCTCAGCCCACTCCAGCCAGAGAGCCTCAAAAACGAGAACTTGTTCACCCAAATATGCACTAACCAGCAACTGCTGAGCTACCGATTAATGCATGCGTCTCCTTAAAGGTGGGCAGAACTATCAACGCTACTAGGTCTTCTGCCTTCTCTGTGGATGTTTCTGTACGAGCACCTGCATGTCCTCCCCACACAGAAAAGTTTTCAATGGAACACATTGGTTTTGTTTGCTTGTTCTGGTGAGTTTTTCAGTATGAAGACATAGTTGAGGCAGCTGCAGATAAACCAGCTTTCTTCCCAGGACAAATAATTACAACAGAAATTGGATTAGCATCCAAACATCCCAATAAGACTTCTTTTAAACATGGGTGGGCACATCATCCACACAAAAATTTTTATCCAAGTGCGAACAACAGTTTAGTTGACCATACTACCTATAACCGTTTATGGAGACCCTTTTAAACCATTCTATGAACTTCAGAGCCCAGGTAGAGAGAGTATTTCACCTATATTTGAAAAGCCACCCATGACAGGGAAAGAAGCAGCTTTTCTATCACATGCAGCAACACCACCCACATACTTAGCAAAGAAACAGTAAGAGATGAGAGAATACTTTATCACAATAATGCTAAGTCAATGGCAATCACACACAGTAATACAAGAAACTGCACATGCAACACTTGAAACAAGAAAAAAAACTCACTGTTTTAGAACCACACAGAGAGTCTCACACCTTGAAGAACTTGCAATGGAAACATATTAGAGAAAAAGGAGGGCAAAAGTACTGCAGACACTATTTTAGGCTGGGTAAAGCACAGACTGCCTGGGTGCTCACAATGAGAGGTGGCATGCCTGGGAGCTAGAAGACACATCCTCTGCTTTACAAGTTGTTGCTTTCTTCACAGGACACACAGTGCTTTCTATTCAGAAAAGTCAGGACATGCTATAAATACTACAGTCTTTAAATTTATACTTGCATGAAGTAGGCAATTACCAAAAACTACATCAGGTTGAATATGGGAAGCTGAATACAAAAGTAGTGTCCCAGGACTCTGTTGGCTCAAAGCTGACTTTGTGAACTGGTTCTCCACAGTCTTTATATATCCTGCAGTCAGCTATGAGACCTCAAAGCAAGCACAAAATGCATGTAAAAATCTGATGTTTCAGACGTGGGAGCATCCAGCATCCCCCTTACACTAGTGCTTGCTACACAGAACCAAAGGCCATGGTGAAGCGGGCCCAGATCTGACCTCTGGTTTAGCTAGCAACAATTAGATGCATCAGCCAAAGAAATCTGTCACAATTTGAAACACCAATGTTATCTATGAACAACAACAGCAAATAATCCTGGATTCATGATAAACTTGGACACAACCTTACTCTATGGGCTCTCTTGGTTAGGAAATAAAAGTCATTATTTTGTTTGATATTTACAGAATTATAAACTATTAAGCAGGGTATTTTTAATTATTATTACAAACTAGTAAAGTAACTCTTTAGTTACCTCTAGCGTTATATTGGTTCAGATACTCATTTGGTTTAGGTGGTGCATCTCCAGTGCCTTCACTGGACATAAGCCAGCTCCTACCAGTTAAAGCTCTGTCCTGCTAGCTTAGATTCTGAAGAATGTCTGAGCCACAAAGCCAGTACAAACAAATCTCAGTGCTTGTTAGAGTAAAGGAGCTGACAAATTGTTGGTGACAGTTGGAATGGCCTCACACACTGCTGGGAGATAAAAACCAAAGCCTATATTTAGAGGTTTGTGGGTACCCAGCTCAGTTATTTCCCATTCTTTCCAGGCAAAGAGAGAGATGCGACTCAGAGATCAAAGCTATCCTAATGGAAAACTGATTCCTAATGCACAAAGAAGTCACTCCTTCAAAGATACTAGTAGAATAACGCAGATGGAAAGAACCAGAAATAAAGGCAAAATACTTTGCAGACAATAAGGTTTTGGGCATCAGTATCAGCCCAGATTTCAATTTTAATCAAGCAAAAGTATATTTGATTCAAGAATCCAACTAAAATATTCAGACAGGAGAAGTGTTACGAATGTTATTAGACTAGTAACTTAAAAGCTTGCCACTCTGTGCTCACAGCAGTGTGCAGATGCAATCTTTTGCTAGAATACTTCCAGATGCCTTGCTATATGCAACACACTGACATGAGCATCCTCAGTTTGTCATATCATTAAATCGTGCTTGCTCAGTGGGAAAATGATCTCCAATTCAGTGAGGACAACAGCTTTCCAATGCAGATCAGATGGAAAGACAACAGCCCACACCACAAAATCTAGCCCCTCCTAAAACAAACACAATTTTAGTGATGTAGTTTTCCTCAAACTAATAGCCGCATAGTCCTTTTGCACAGTTGGTACCAACACCAGGTTTTGCTTTGGCTATCTTCCCAAAATCAGCCCAGGGACATTAGACTAAAACAATCTTTGTTCTACCTCATTACGTCAGTCCCTAAAGTCACCATGCTAGCAACACATCTGCTTGCAGCGAACTTCATTTTTGTTCGCTGTAAATAGTATACAAATGTGGTTAAGCTTTCAAAAGGTCACTCCTAAGTTTTGATTTATAAAACTCATATGCAAAATGTGCTTTATTTGGAAAAGACTTTGTATTGTTCTGTGAACAGAGAGGACAATCACCTTTATATGTCTGTCAATAATTTGAGAATAACTGCAATGACATTATTCTAAAGTATCTTATAAACAGTATGTATTGCTTTGTTAACAAAAATAGCTATCTATTTTTTGTGTACAGTGTCCCGTTTATGAAAATAGATATTAATTATGCTTCTTGTGCATTAAATTGTTCCAAATTAATGGAAATTCAGCCAAAAGCTACTAATGGAAAATTACATCAAACTGAAGTCTAAATAATCCTGCTTACAAGGACATATTCTGTGCCTACAGCAGAAGGACATCGCTCATATTTTTAAATATTTTAAATTTGACAATTTTATTACAAGATAGGATCTTTTTTGAAAACGTGTCTAGTAATATTTCAGGGCAATATTGCCCTGTTTCAGGGCAACACTGCCTAGCAGGAGCACAGTTCTCCTATTTCCAGTTCTGTGTCCAGTCACAAGACAGGATTCATACCTTAGGCACAGGTTATGCCACAAAGATTGAAGATGATGTAAATACTTGTCACTCACTTCCAAATATGTTGGCTGAAGTCTGTACGTTCAAATTCTGAACTTACTTACATCTCATGCGACACTCTCAGATAAAAAAAATATAAATACTCAAAATTTGTTTCTAAAAACAAACACTTCCTGGACTTCAGTAGTACATCACAGTAGGTGAGAAGGTTCAAGTTAGGTGTACAAAATATGCTTTGAGATCCTGAGTTAAGAGATGGCACAGATATCAGCGGTGAGGGCATGGGGAATGTTATGTAGCCACACTTACTCTAAACACTGTGGTATTCAGCTGTGGATTGGTGCTTGTCACATTCAGTGGCTGTAACTATGTTGCAATTTTAAGATACAATAACATATTAGTAAATAATCATTTTGTTCAGAAAATTTTCTCCTTTTCTGTTAGACTAAAATAAACTACAAATTATCAAATCTGTATTTTGCAAAGCACAGCATTACCTCAAAAACATAAATATAGGTTTGTTTTAATAGAGTATAACGGGGTTTTTTTAATCAAACAGAACTGATAGTGTCATTCCTATATTTAACTTTGCACTGGAGCAAACACAAGATTAGGACAAATACTTAAAAAAATTAATTCATTAATTCAAATAAAGTTTCTGCCTAGACATCATTAATGGAGTTAGCTTTAAAAATGATGACTCCAGATAATTATTAAATCATTTACTAAGGGAAAGCAAGTCACACTGTGGAGAGAGAGGTACAAACACTGTTATGCCTTTTCTTTGACTTCTGTTCTCTTAACGTTTCTTCCAAGTTACGGTGATCCTCTTAAGTACGGTGCAATCAAGCCAAGTAGACACTGGGCACAAAAGGGTCACGCACGAGTTGCAGGCATGCTGTGGGCTCTTTTGTCTCCCCCAGAAGAATTAATAAGATTTCAGAGCTGCTTCTGTCAGATCATTAAGAAGACACTTTCAGCTATACAGAAGGTGCTTTCCTAACCTCCTGCTCTCTTGGCTTTCACATCAATGACAGAGGTCATGCCTCAGATTCACAAGTCTTAAAAGCTTGTCCTTGAGGCTTACAAAATCCAGGAAGTTTCATTTTAACAATCCTTTTGCAAACTCTCTAATATTTGCTTCTTACAACCAAGTCTTGTTCCAAAGAACATCAGAAGGTGCCCACTGGGTTTAACCAGAGAATATCCCTAGTCCAGGCTCAATCACTGACCATAGCCATTAGCAGATGCCTAGAGAAGGGAGTAAGAACAGGCAAGTGTGCACTGCTATTGCAACAGCTTAACAGTAAAAGGCTTAGAGACTTGCTGGCTTACAGATTTTGGTTTTGTGGTTAACAGCCTTCTGCAGATTTTTCTTCCATGAATGCACTTAACTGCAACATCCTGTAGCAGTGAGTTCCATAGTTTAAAGACACACTGCACAGAACTGCCTTCTTTTCAACTTACTTTCAACCTGCCTTCTTCTGTTTTCCTTCGATGTGCTTCGCTCTTATATGGGAAGAGATATTTTTCCCTATTCACTCGCTTTCTTCCAGTCATAATTTCAGAGGCTTCTATTACCCTTTTTCCCCTTCCACTTCTTTGCTTTCCAGGTGGAAGAGCCCCTGTCAATCTATTCTTGCCCTGTAGTAAAAATGCTCCACACCTTCAATCATCCTTCAACAATCATCTTCAACATCCTTCAATCATCTTTCAGTACTATTTCCACACTTCCATAGTTTCCATAATTCAGTAATATTTCATACTATTTCCAAACAGAATACAGACAAACTCATCTCACCTAAGACTGCGTAACATAAACGTCCATCTGCAACAACTAGCAAATGAACTTCAGATAATTTCAGAAAGAATGAGTTAGTGTGGACGCGCATTTAAATTACCTCACTTTTTTCAAATCTTAAGTTTTTCTTCTCCTATACTCACATCAGAACCCTGTGTATCCCAAAAAACCATTCTCTTAGGTGAGACTTAAAGTCGTTCTCAAAAAGCTTCTTGCAGAGGACTTGCTCGCCTCCCAGAAATGCCCTTATTCTCCCCTCTGCTTCTTTCTCCTCTCCAAAATTGCCATTAGCACAGCTATGCACAGCAAAATGTAGCAGCACTTCAAGCCATTGGTACCACACTGCAGTAAGAACCAAGGAAATCTTAGATATACCAAGAATTTCAATCCTTGCAAAATATACAGTTGTATACACATGTACTTGTAGGCACCTCCTTCCCTCAAAAGATTTTGTATGGTTAGAGTAAATCTATGATCTATGAAGGTCTGATATACAGCCAAAGTAATTAGAAAGATTTGCATGGACTCTACCTCACTTTGCATCTAACCCATAAGGAATTACAGAAGGTTTCAGCAGATGGTGACACTATAAAACTGTAACACATCTCGCATCTTGCGGCAATAAACCACACCAAAACTAGCACCGAAATTAAAACAACACTAAAAAGATGCCTTTGTCCCCAGAAGATAAATGCACTTGTGTTATGCCAGTATCAGCACTTAATGAAACTCTATCCCCACAAATTATAGAAAACGCACATACTGTAGTTTCCCAGATCTTCAGTCAAATCCTGTACTGAACATAGACAATGACTGTTCAGTTTAAGTGGATCTGTGAGGCTTAAATTAAACTTTTATTAAGCCAGCACTTACTCCACTGATTTATAGTTTGCCTACAATGAAGAACCTGCAGGACTGACTCGAGTAACATCCTCTTACACAGTTTCACAAAGACAGGTGAAGAAGATTCTCTAAGGCAAAATAATGGATGGAGAACTGGTACATGACAACCTATTCACCTCACTTGTCAGGCAACTGCAACTTAAGTTTTTCCTGTGTGTCAGGTCCATGCTTGTACTTACAAAATCTTTTCCTGACAAATTTTAATCAAAACAGATGGCTATGATAAGAAAGAACAGTTTATTTGACAATTATTATCCAGGGACTTGTCATCCCACAATATTTCCTAAGCTATAAAGAATGCAAAAGATTTTGAACTAGAAGAGTAAGCCCAAAGCTGACCGAAGTCTAGACCCAAGCTCCTACCTCAGACTTGTCTTTGCACTGATGAAAGAATGATAAATGACATGGGAGCATCAAATATTATTAGGGATCTGGCTTTAATATCCACATTGTATATCTCTAGAAATTCCTCTCCCCCCCCCACACATTACTTATCTTTTTTACTATTTTATACTAAAAGATACCAAGTATGCACACTATCAAATTGGGAGGTGCACAAGTATATCAATTCCATTTCTGTTGAGTTTTAACACAGCTACTCTTACATAATATGATTAGTAAGGATATTATAATGTACACACATTATCAATATCAGTAGTCAACTGCACAAATTAAGAAATGAAAGGCAAATAACTGAATGAAAGATTCAGACAAGGGAAGGATGTGGCAACGCCACTAAGGAGGTCACTAGCAAAGACAGGTCTAGGAGTAGCCTTTGACCCAAGGATCTAGACTGTCAATTCACCATCATTAGGCTAATCTATCCCTTGCTAGTCAGGGTGAGGCCATTTCACTCAAATCAGGAAAATTATCTGGAATTACTATGATTTAAAGAGACAGAGTGTAGACAAGAGGGAAGGTATGGCAGAACACAGAAAGAGAAAAATGAATGATTAGACACAGAAGCCTGAATGCAGAGGCAGCCATTTGTACATCAAATAGAGAAAGAAGACCAAAATTGCAAACAAAGCCAGAGTATTTAAACACAAAACAGAGACACGGCACTAAAGAGAGACTTCCCTTTAAATAAAAGCAGAAGAGAAATAAGCTGCTAAAAATCTCTTCCAGTGCTTCCACCTTGAAAATTTCAGAATTTAATTTATATTTTCCCTTTTTTGTGTTTGTGGTTGGAAAAGTTCAGAACACAATGGCAGGTGTCCCAACCCAAGCCAGCATTTGACATCACTTCCAAATTGACCTACAGCTCACTGCTAGGATCAAAGCCATCTCTCCACAGTTTCCCCTTCCCTCTGAACTTCTCCATCTAGGCTGGCTAACTCTACCCACCAGCTGCCAATACAGGGACTTTTGTCTTTGACGTTTCATTTTCCAGTGGATAAATCAGTCTGTAACTATGTCAGATCTACTCAGCTGAATCACAGCTTTTACTGATTTATTTGGAACAGCAAAAATTTTCCAGTATAATCTTTCTGTGCACATGCTCTACTGCTGTCTGCTAGGGCTTACACTGGTACAGCTTGTCAGGCATGCTCCTCATTCAAGCATGGCTAAAACTGATGCAGACTTGCCTGGTCAAAATGTTTGGAGCATTCCATTCGCATTGGTACAACCAACATTCCCATCTCAAAATGTTCAATAAACAAACAGGATTTCCACTGCTTTTCCTTTCTCTAAAACACTCTTTTTTGGGCACCCACCCATTTTATTGCAGCCTACTTAAAGCCTTACAGAGTTACATTTTGAACTTCTGAAGGCAAAGAGTATATTCCTTATTTCTACGTCCAACACCTAGCATGAATATTAGTGCAGTACAGAAGACTACATATATTATATGTATAATAAGTTCAGTGCAAGTTATCTGCACGTTCCTCTTGTATGCTGTTAATAATGGGGTTAAAGTCTTGTCTTGAGCCAAAACACAGTAATAATGAAGACACTGCCACATTATTGTGTAAGGTTGTGCAGAACAGCTCCTCAAAAGAGGACAATAGACCTGTACAAGAATGCCCTAGAGAGCCGGATTAAATGCTACAGCAAGGACAACCATAGCAGTAAGTCAACAGACACTTCATGCATTTGAGGAAGAACCCTGGACAGTTTGGTCTGTCTAAGATGGCATCCTAGTTCTAGAGCTTTGCTGCTGTGTTCAAAAGACTAGTTCATACTGGTTCATTATTTGCATGGTTGTCTATACTTTCCAAGCCAAAGTGTACTGAGGCTGCCTTAGTTGGACTATAGTGTAAAGTGGGGGTTTTAGAACTGTCAGCCCTATATCAGGACCAGAGGAGCCACTGGGCTTGTCCTAATTGAGGGCCACAGGCTCGATCATGCAGCATTATTTTGTAAATTCTGGGGCTGAGAACAAGACTCTCCGAGTTTGTGAACTTGTTGATGGCAGATGAGCTGTTTATTTGTATTCCAAAGCAATATCCCTAAGCAGAATTCCCCAAAGAAAACTTCTTGTCTCCAAAATGCTGTCCTTGATCATTGCAAAATATAGACAAAGGGAGCAAAAACTGACATCATCCTTTTTGCCATTTCAGTGTACTAATTCATGAGTGAAAGCTATCTGTCACTTACAAGTATGTGTATTACTGTGTACAATCTCATCACAGCCTTCTGGTGGACTGGAACTCCAGTTAGGATAGTGTTCCTTAGCCACTACTAAACATGTACAAATTTGCAAGCACATTTTGTTTTCTGTCCTGGTCTAAACAGATTGATTCCCTCAGGACTGCCAGGCTTCAGTACTCAAGTTGTCCTTGGCTACGATACTGAGTTTAGGGGACATGTCTCATGGTAGTGAGACGGGCTATTTTTTTCCCTTGTCTGTGAACAGTAAAGTTGATCTACTTATTCTGTAGACAACTAAATACTACAGAAAGGAGGACAAAAAAGCAAAGGAACAAAAATGAGACTTGTACTCTACACAGCCCTTTCACAGTGCTACCTACTCTGCAACATGAGGCAGTCCGCAGAGACTGCAGTGGGCAGCCACTGTCTATCAAAGCAGTCAGAGACAGATACAAAATACAGTACAGGAGACTGGCAATGTAGAAAAGTCTTTCCTTGCAATCACTTCTCACCATAACCAGCCAGTGAGTAGCAACAGCTCAACAGAAGAATGTCAGAAAACCTTTTCTCACACCTTTATTCCTCCAGTTTCTACCCAAAACAGCATTCAGCCCAGCAAAGCTCCCTCTGTGTCAAAGGGACAAAAGTCTTAACAGAGATTCTGTTCCAAACACAGACAAACCTTTCTCAGAGTCTACAAAAACTGCAATTCACTTACCTATCCAGAGTGTCTTGTGGCACTTTACTCCCTCCAGCTCTGCTGTTGACACTGGCATTCTTGTTGGCAGTCATGGTCATTTCTGCTTTCTAGAAATCTGGATATCTGCAAGAAAAGTCAAGTAAGCTTTGACAAATCCAAATAACAATCAACCTTTCAAGACTGCCAGAATAGTATTTCCAAGATATCGTGCTGGGAAAAGGCAGAACTCCAGACTGCTTTTCAATCTATAAAATGAAATCGGTCTAGTTATGACTCTGAAAAACTAAACCTTCTCTCTCCACTGCTGTGGTTCACATCCACATCTCAGTTTCTCAGAGCCCAATGCTAAAGGACAAGATTTTATCAGGATTAGGTATATGCTTCAGATTCTGGCATATCTGATGAAATGCAGCTTGATGCTGAGTTTACAAAATGTCACGAGTTGGGTGTGGTTTTTCCATCCACGAGTATATATGAAGAATCAATAACTACATTGTAGGATGCTTGCAAATAACATCTCTATGACTAGCATTCTGGTCATATAAAAGCTTTTGCAAGTAATGTAAGAAACTTCAAAATTAAAGTGCAGCTCTGAGCATATTATTCAAGTATATTGAAATTGGGAAATATATTGAATACATTCTATAGTGATTATGTTGAAAACAGTAATTTTCACATCTGCTTGTGACATGAAAAATATCTACAAATGTTTTCTAGCCTATTTCCTCTATTAGCCATAACATTCATTAAATAAAACTGCCTTATAACACTTTTAAGACCTCAAGCAATATAAGGTATTGTTCCTAATTCCTACTTATTTTCTAGCAATACCAGGATATGATATTTGGTAATGAACCGAAAGCTGTAAATAACATTTCAGCCATAATAAAAGCCATATACATCCAATTATACTTTCCAGAATTCCCAAATACGAGGCAAGACTAGTGTCTTCCTGACTGCACTAGCTCCTGACTGATGGTCTGCTTCAAAAGAGAAATTGAAAATGCTTCTATAAGCTGACAAGTATTGTTTGTTCTGCTGTATGCCTGGCAGGCAAAAAGAATACCAGCTGCATGGAAGAAAGCCTAAATGGAAATGGCTGACAGTATGGAGCAATCCTTGCAACTGAATTCTCACAACACCTACAAAAACAGTAAACAGATACCTCAGATTGATTCTCTACTGTCAATGGGTTTGGAACCAGGAGAAGTTAAGCAAAAAAACATTCTGGAAAAAAAATCTCCCAGATCCGCAAGGAGAGGAAGCGATTGGCAACTCTACCTTTTCAAGATACCCCACAAATCAAACCCCACAAGTATGCAAGCAAGGAACACCAGAGTGTAGCCAGTTGTGCTCCCAGGAGCCCAGAGGAGGGGCTGTGTTACTTTTGTAACATTGCTGCATACTGGCTGAGAAACAGTAGCAAAATTCATTTTGCCCACATCCCCCTGATCTCAATAGGAATTTTGTGCTGAGACTGAAGGGAGAATACAACTAAGGGTACAGGCCAGGATGTAATCCCAAGGATGTTAACGTGGTCACCTCTACTACCATGCCTCTCTGTTGATTAGACCCCACATTTCACTATTGCTATTTCCTCTGTCATTGTGAACACTTGAGAAACATTTCACAAAATGGGGGATAAACGTATTTTCATAAATGCCACAAGATTTCTAACAGGCCAGCAGCATCCCTCATGACAGAAGTGGAACAGTGCTAATGCCACCTGATTCTACACACGTTATTTACCAAGGCCTCTGTGGCTCTCCTGGCAATGCACTCCAAGTGTTTTCTGAGATGGTCCTTAGTTTGTAGGCTAAAATAATTACCTTGGTTTGCAAAACTGCCACTAAGGATCTGACCAGAACTACCAATTTTTAGAATCATTAGTGGCATAGTTAAAGCAAAAATAAGTAGTACGAAATTTCTTGTTTACCCAAACCCGCAGTAAATCCAGGCTGCTTGGAAAACTGCAGTGTGATGCTGAAAACTGAGCTGGGTACTGGCAACACATAAAATCCTTGTACAAATAGACCCATCACAGTGAGGAGGACATTCTCTGAACCACTTTATTCCAAACAGCCCTGCTGCAAACAAGGTCACAAAAACCTCCTGTGGAATGCAGCTCCGAACGCAGAATCAATCATGCTGACCACAAACGTCAGGTCAACTTGCCGTTTTCTGATCAACTTGTGCATATCAAATTTCTCAGATCTAGTGCAGACTTTTTTTCCAGTTGGTAGCATTTTTTCTACACTAAAGCTCCCCACGTTCCTCCCGTGTCTCAGTGTTATTGTTACTGTTAAATTATCAAGATAACAGGATGGCAAAGAACTGCCTGTTCTGATTGGAAAAGGGCTTGCTTGGGAAAAGATAAAAAACCCTTCTGATACCAGCCAAGCTTTCGAGGATTGTACATTCCACAGGGAACCAGCAGCTTTTGTAATGTTTTCCAGTTGCCAGTTCAGTGCTTTTCCTGTGTTAAATCTCTCTTAATCACTAATACAAGGTGAGAAAAATAAAAGCTGTAAATGTGGCATGAATGACAAGTATTAGCATGCATATGTTACATCCATCCATTTTGCAACATTTACTTTTCTCTTGAAGACCAAAAAAGGCTGACTGGATCCTCAAAATATGGGATACTGACCTGGCACACATAAAAAATAGGAAACAAAAGCACACTAAAAGTCATTCCATCTTACACTTCTTCCACATCCAAAAACCGAAGAGGAAAAAAAATATGCAAACATACGCGTCAAGGTGTTTGCTTTTTACAGAAGCTTTGCATTTCTGAAATTTTAGTTTCCCAAATGCTTGATAAAATCATTGTTTTATATATATATATATATATATATATATATATATATATAAGTAGCCAGTTTTTTATATATATATATATATATATAAGTGTCTACTTAAATGCCTATTTCAAAGCTACCTTGAATGCCAAAGAGGCCAGACAGGTTTGTTTGCAGAAAAAGGGGAAGCAAGTTCTGAAAGGAAATTTCATAAGATTAAGTCAAATTTAGTGACAGAACTGCGTCATGCAGCTGAGACTCTGATATACACAGTGATGTCATCTGACTTTTCTATGTTTATTTTGCATGAATATTTTATTGTAAGCGATGTACCACACATCCCAGCCTATGCAGAGAAAATCTAAATGACAGGGAAAAAAAAAAGTCAATCAACAATTTACTGAGGGGCCTAGAAGCACAGTTAGCAGCATTCAAGTCATTTAAGGGCTTAATAACAACAACTCAAAATAAAAGGGAAAGAGAGGAAAAAAACCTAAACTAAGTTTTGTGGTCATGTAGCAAGTTATTTCAGGACCCTTGAACAAATCTGAGAGCCCTGTAAGTTTATACAAATCACTGTATGGTAAAAAACATATTCCATGGGTTTGCATGAGAGCATTCTCCATCAGCATTTGCATATGATTCTTCACAAAGCAATGAAAAACAGAATTTTTCCAGTACTGTCACATACGTAAAAAACAAATCCAAAAATAGTCACGTTGCAGAGTCTGCATTGCCTAGTTAACCACTTAACTACACTTTGCATAAGACATACAGAATTCTGATTTATTTGTAAATTTAACGAATGGTTCTCCACAAGCAGTCTCACTAGTTTCACCGTGACCACTCTCAAAGAGGTCCTGTAACAAGGCAGGATGGTAGAACCTGGACTTTACTCATTATTAAATCTGTTTTGCCTACAACCTCCACACACCATCTGGCAGTATCAAAGGAGTTAAGAACAGAGGCAAACAAAAGAAATGGTGTGATGGCAACATGGGATCTGCTGCTAGCACCAGACAACTTTCACCAACCTGACTGAAAATGATTGGTTCAATGCAGATATTTTCTAAAAGATTTTTATTACCTCAGGAAGCCCTGAAGAGAGCATATTCACTCTGGGCTATGCCCCCCCTTCTTAAAGGTCTCCTTCCACTTCCAAAATAGTACAAACACAAGTGGGGCCTGGAACCTTTTTATGCACAGATGAGGCACTAAAACTGTCATGCTTTGCACTACTGAACATTACAGCACCATGCTAGCAGGCAAAGCATAAATCCTCAACTCCTCCCTGTGAGTTTAAAATTATTCTTCATTTCCTAAAGCATCCCAAGACTTGGGAAGCACAGCTCCAAGCACACTGCAATGCAAGTCTTCCCTCAGCCAGCTCCTTTTGCAGGTGGCTCAGGGCTGCAGCTTGGCTCAGAGCAAGTAGTGACAAGTTCCTCCAGTCAGGGGCACTTTATTTGTACTATCTGAGAGTCTCTCTGGTTCCAATAAATCCTTCTGCTTTCCTACACAGAACGCATCTATTGCAAGAACTCTTTCCTCTCCTGGGTAAGCCGAGCATCATTGAGCCTCCTTATTTATGTCTAGGCTCAGATGTCTTAGGAGGCATGTCTAAGATGCCTTATAGATGTCTTAGATCAATAGATGTCTTAAAGAACATACATGCCTAAAGTGAATCATTCCATTTCCAATTTTGTCAGTATAATGGGAACAGAAGAGGACTTTTCACTTGAAGCTTCTTCAGGTCAGCAGACTTCCATGTTTTCTTTTTCTTTATACCCTGCTCAGTATTTCCTCCTATCCATATGGTCCTTTTCCCTGCTTAGACTTTTTTAAAAGATTCATTGCACATTCATTTCAAACTCACATTTCCATTAAAGATACAGTTCCAATAAAAAGTCCTTAAATCATGTTGCAATCCTTCAAAGTGAACTTTCTGAACATCAAGAACATTAGCACTGTTTATCTGGCAGCTTAATCAAAAAAGGCAGCATTTCCAATGCCTTGGAAAAGGGACTCCCAAGCTCTCTCCTGACTTATTGAAGTATTGACCTCCTGACACAGGTCCAAATCTTCAAGGACTGTTTGTATGCTCAGCAAGCAGGTCAAGCATGTTTACAAGACTTCTCTGCGCTGGACTTCTGCTGTTAATTTTGTGCGAAGTTTGTGGGCGACGGTTTGCTGTATGGAAAGCGTTTGTCTCATGTGTTGCAAAGATTAACACTTACAAACTATCCTAGACAGAACCAATCTATACTGAAATCAAGATAGTTTTATCAGGTACAGTCTTGGTTCTTGAGATCTGCATGTTTTAAAGTCCTTTAAGGCAGGTGATTTTCCCCTCTTGAAATTCTGTTGATCAAGAAAATGTGAAAAAATATGAGAGCTTTGGACCTACCTATGGGGCAGAGATGTAGAGACCTAACAGCAAGACATTACAGGGAAACATTACAAGCTTCCAAGACCCATTCATGCTTTTGAAAAAGCACCTTTTCATAAATACAAAATCTCAGAAATAACTTATTAATAATTAAGAATTTGGTCTTTTTATTGCACAATTATTCTCTGAACAGTAGCTATAGCAGAATGTTTCTAGGCACTGAGTGTTTAAAATAACATGTTTTTCTGAGTGCTTTAAGGAAATCTTGCCTACATTTCAGGAGGTATATAGTCGAATTTTTTTAAGACACTGTTTGATTTTCTGGCAATTTGCCTATTCCCTTCCAGTAAAACAGACAATTATGCCCTCCCAGAATAATGTCAGCTCTGATGAACTGGAAAATCTAGCGAATCTTTGAAGATTTCTGCCTTTAGAGGGCTTCTGTAGAGGCTCCAGAGAACATTTTTATAAGAACCCCATACTTCTATCAAGTACACCTACCAGGTACACTGGGCCACCATAAGTTTAGTCATACAATATCACACACACTAACATGAAGAGCTAAATGACCACTTCAGCAAGGCCTTGGCATGGAGAGATTCAGTGAGTACTGAATCTAAAGCTTACAGTGTGCAGAGAATCTGTGATCAGATCAACATGCTCCTTGCAAGACACCAGAAACAAGTGCCTTCAAGGCTAGTCCTAAAGGTCAGAGAAACAGACTTTGTATCATCAGCGATGCCTACATATTGGAGCTGTATTATGCTCTAGCATAATCTCCTAGAGAGCAAAACAAGATCAAGCCTTTAATACAGCTACTTATAGCCAAGTCCCTGCAAGGTTTGCAGATAACTGAGGCAAAGAGGGTTTCTCAAATTTCTCATCTTTATGATACTGCAAAAGGCACAGATTTTAGTATTAACTCAACAACCTCACCCAAAGTTTCAATCCTTAAAATTCACAGCCTGTTTTCCATCATGTCACCAGTCTCTCTGCTAGGCTTTCACAGCTAGGTGACAGATATCCTTCTATCATAACCTGGCTGGTGCAACTGATGCCCTGCAGTACCAACCTCTCTCCCAGCAGTCAGTCACCATTTCAGCAAAACTGATGCTGTGAAGAAGCCAGTGCTGTGGCACACACCAAAAGAGAAGGCAGCTCCTCCAGCCTAGGCCCGCAGCTCCAGGCAGCTGCAAAACTAGGCAGGTGGAAAGTTATCACACTACTCAGAGGAGTCACTCCTCACCTCCCTCCTGTCCCCCTATCAGCTGAGACTTCCTCACCTTCTCCTGATACTCAGGTATCAGGAGTACCTATTTTGGCAATAGGTACACTATGCATGTACCTATTTTGTATCCTTCTCATTCTGCCTCCCTCACCTCTCCTTAGCTCTTCTTATTACTTCATTTATATCCCCTCAAGCTGCTTTCACCCTTGAATTGAAAATGCACAATGAGTACTGGAGAGAACAGACCTCACTTGAAACACTACAGTCTAAAATCTGTGTCCAAATGCAAGAATTGAGTGCTAAAATCTTCTCATATCTTTGAGGCTACTAAAATTACAGCTTCGGGGCAATTACAGCTCCAAAATGGAAAGAAAATGACAGGAAAATCAAAGATAACCAGTGTTACCATACAGATTTGCTTGTCCTTTATGAGGAATTTGCACTAATCCTGGGGTGAACATCTTAGACATTGAATTTGAAAGTCTTGTGACTACAGTTATGTATTTTGAAATACATATTCCATATGCCATATTTGGCATGTCCGATGTTTGTTCTATCTTGATTGCTTCAGTATTAAAATGGACTAGTAAACTTTTGTTTGTGTTCTGCTCTCATAAGTCATTGGAATTTTATCTTAGCTGAAGTAGCTTTGAACTGTATCTTTCTTTCTTTCTGCATGAATGAAAGATGTATTGATTTGTGCCACCTTTCGTACAGTCTCTATTAGCAGCTTTTCACCCAGCTAGTAGCCAATACAGGAGTTTATTCCAATTTAGATAAATTACAACTACTGTCATATCAGCAGGGAAGTAACTTTATTATGACTTTTACTGACTTATTGGTGCTAAATGAATGCTTAAAGAGTTCTCAGTGAACACAACATGTCCACATCTGTAGACAAATTCAACTGGAAGAAACTGAAGGTTCCATTAAAAGTGACTGCTCCCCAGGGAACTGAGAAGGCGACAGTACAAAAGATTACATGGCTGCTATTGAATCAGAAGCTAGTACTTCCCTGCATAGGTTGAAGAAGATATTTTAAAAGTACATTGACTAATTCAACTTACCTACCTTGACTGAAAACATAGGGGTAGAAAGAGTTTAAAATACTTGCAATGATATTAACTGGTACTACTGCAGTTTCAGGAAACATAACTGTAGAGTCATGTGGGCAGTAGGACCGATTTCAGGCAAGTCTTACAACCCTGCAGCTCAGGCAAGCATAAGGCAGAACCATTCTGGTGGCAGCATGAATTCACATGGCTTGAGCCGCTGCCGCAGACTGCCCTCGCAGCTGCCCTCACCTGCAACTGCTACAATCTTCCTTGCTCACCCCTGTCATGCAACACAAACAATTCAAAGATGATCAGGCATTTGGATGAAAACAGCCTGTTTTTAACTTGTGCCTATCACATATCACAGTTTCTCAGTATTATTATTCCTTTGTCCTTTTCCATCAGCTTCAGGATCTTTGCCTGAAAATACCCGTTCCAGTCTCAGGAGCTCACCTGCTCATGTTGCTTATTCCTCAGTGAAATCATAATCCTCTACTTGCAACACCAAAATCATTTGCACAATAATGAATTGTTTCTTAGGTCACAAAAAGCAGATTATACTTTTGGTAAGAGATGAGAAATTTGAGTGGATCAGCTTTATAAGCCAAGATTCTTTTTCATTAAATTTTTTTGCATGACAAAGAACAAAAGAAAAATGGGGGAAACAGTTCATGAGAAAACTTATTTTAAAAAAGAATGTCCTTCAATATCTCCCACAGGGCATCACTGGTTCCTAAGAACATCATAATACAACTCGAAGCACAGTTCGCTATTTAATACAGACCGTGAAGGAGCACAGACTACTGGGAAGATACAAAATGAACAAGTAAGCTGAAAGTCCTAATAAAGTCTTAAAAGGAAGTTCCCTGTTGAACGCATATTAGTGACTTCACCTTTCCTAATCCCAAGGTTGACTGATAAAGTCTGCTGGAGAGTTGAGAAGCATCCTGAAGTTGCAACCACTTTAATTTTTGATTCATGAGAGCATTACGCAAGGTGAAACACGGGTAAGAGCTACAATGCAGAGCAAGCTACTCTCTCCAGCACTGTTAGTGCACCTCACTTCCTTCCTGCACACACAGGTGCCTCGCAATCACATCACCACTAGAGTAAAGACTGTAAAATTAAGAGTAATTTTATGATTTACACAAAGTTTTAATAATTTATGATGGGAGGAAGGAAGATCTCAGTGCAACTGGATTGAGAGAGGAATTTGGTCTTCAGTTTGGTACAGATTTCATATGAGACCCTGGATAATTTGCTTGAGTTAGTATATTTGGACTATTTCCTGACTACTTCTGTGTATGGACATTTATTCTAGAAGTGGGCTGTGCTTACTAGGAACGTCAGAAGTAATGCCCAATCACATGGAGAGTTGCTTACAAATATCTGTTACACTGCACTATACTGTACTTGAAATCTGAATCAACTTTCCAGTATAGACAAGTGGCCTTAATCACCATATCTCAATTCCTACTCTATAAAGCAGAAACAAATCAGAATTTGTCTGTACAAGAAGAATTTACAGCATCCTAATTTTTCCACATTAACATGTGGACCATCTCCATATAGATAGTCTTAGTATATGTTTATGGATAAATAAACTTTCCAAACTACCTTGTATAAAGGCATGCTTAGGAGTATGTATGTACCTAGCAAATTATCTCATAGGGCAGTGAGCTAAAAATGAATAACTTAGCTTACTACTGACTGTGCAAATAGACTCTTGAGCTTCCTCTCCAATACCCTGAGAGACAGCAATGAATTTTACACTCACAAAGCTTGAAAACCCTTCTCTTTCATTTTGCAGCTATTTGTGACAATGTGGGAAATAGTGTCACTGAGGAAAACAGCAAAAGCAGAAGGAGGCAAGTAGATCAAGGGGTTTAAGTGGCCATCTTGGCCATCTTAGTCCGTGGCACTCACCAGTTCACATTTCCACAGCTCGCTCACTTCCAGAAGGCCACAGGACACCTTTTAGCCCATTTGCCTCAGACTCCTTCTGCAGAGCCCTTCCTTAGAGCAGAGAGGAGGAAAAACACAGGCCAAAGTGCAGGGTGGCCATAGAGATATTTTGCTATCAACTTCCCCCCCACCCCATGCAGACAAATGTCATCACTACCAATGCAACAGCAATGCTGCTTCCTCTTCCTGTATCAGTGATGACAGGAAGTGAAGTGAGACAGAGAGATTGGTACCTCTTGACTCCCCTTCCCCTGACAGGGCAAGCAGCAAAGAAAGGAAACAACAGGCTGAAAAAATGAGGAAAGAGTGGAAGGCAGAAGTGTCAGTACAGGGAAAAAATAGATTAGGTTAGGTTTTAGTGGAAAAGCAAACAAATCGGTAAAAAGAGAAATAAAACAAAGATAAATGAAAACATTATCCTAGAACCCAGTGAGGCAGATTAGGTTCTCTGCCACACTGAGTACTGCAGCTCTTATCACGGACTTTCACTGCCAGGGCAGCGAGAAATCATGCTGCCAGCTCTACAGCTGGAGAGGTTTATCACCAAGCAAAAGGCCCTGTATGTTTGCTTACAAGTGAAAGAATTTAGGATGGTAGATAAAGAAGTTCATCAAAAAGAAAGAAAGTCAAATTATCTTCCAGAAACCTTGTCTCTCTCCCCGTTTGGGCTTTCTCACTTGACTTGTTACTTTTCATCTTCTGTACTGTACTAAGACCCAAAAGCCCCAACAACAGACCTAAACTTCTAATGGGATAGATACTGTACAACAGTTCAATCCAAGTAAAAAGATATAGTCAGCCTGCTCATCTGCACAAGTAGGCTAAGCAGCTTAAGGGAGTTTTCTTCTGCTACCAGAGGAGAAGGGAGGGGGAGGAATTCCCCTCACTTTGAATGGCATGAGGCAAACTTGTTTTTGATACTTTGTCATTCGTGTCAGGGCATGTTATACTCTGGATTAATCCACCCCCATTTCACCTTCATTCCATCTCACAAAAGATGTGAGAAATAGTGTTATATTAGGTGAAAGTCTCTGACATACAACCCAGAAGTGTTTTTGTTCCGTTAAAGCACAGGGGAAAGCAAATAAGGAGACACAATAGCATTTTATCCTCAGATGAAATAAACTCCTCCAAAACATTCAGAAGTTCAGTTCTGCAACTAAAAGGTCACTCCCCTGGGAAGTTCACATCAGAGCTGGCACAAGAGACTGTGGACATGTTGCTGCATGCGGGTCCCTGGGAAGAAGAAAAGAACATCCTTATTTACTCTGCCGTAACAGTGGCTTTCTGGGATGTCCCTGTCCACGCAACTGCCTTTGGAGGTGGGCATGAGCTCTGTGCGTTCCCAGACTATTTGTTCCGCCTGCAGCAGCTGAAGTTTTGCTTTCTCCTGCTCTTATCCGAGGGCATCACGCACAAGGCAAGAACAACCCCTTTCACTTATCTCATACTACAAAGCTAACAGTAGCTTACAGCTCTGAGAAGAAGAACAGGAAAAGGTTCACAAAGTCTCTACTGAGTTCTGCATCCTGAAGACCACAGTTAATATAGAGAAAAGCAAACTGTTCCTTAAAGTACCTGTTACTACCTGTTGTCACCACAGGGGTGACCAAGAAGTATCTCCTTTGGATAGTAAGAAAACAGTGAGTTTCAGTTAATCAAATAGTAGTTACTTTTTAAACCGAGTGGTAGATCTGGCAACTAAGTCTAGGGCCCAGCAGCTGACAAACATCAGCAAGCTGTTCCAGATTGCCATCTTAAAAGTTTCTGACATGTACCACCCCAAAGCAAACAAAAGTTGCCACATATGGTTAAATTGAATGCTAAAATGGAGCCTTGCCATTCCTCAGCAGAGACGTAGCCAGCAGGTGATGGGAGATTAATTCATTACCCATTCAGGTACATTTTGCTAAGAGATGAGGTAGCCTTTGGTATGCTGGCCCTGGCTGTAAATATACAGAGGAACAAAGTTGCTACTTTGGTCAAGTTATAGCAATAATGCAAAAGTCCTAGATCAACATCCAGTATGTGTAACTTCCTTTCTCCTGGTGCTAAGCAGAAGCAAACAGGCAAGCTGGCTAACTGAGTTAGATGGAATTCCAAGATCATTTAAAGATCAAATCTGTGAAGAAATCTGAGCAGTGTTTCACTCCCAAGGAAGGCTGTATGGAGCACTCAGCTAAGAACAATCTGAGGATAACCAAATCCCATAGCCAATACAAACTTCCCTCAGAGGAAGGCAGGAGCATCTAGAAAGGCATGCAGAATGGATGCTTTGTGAGTGTCAGGAGGATTGATTAACAGAAGTCTTCGGCAGAAGTGACTGCAATTACTGCTGCAGTCCTGGGCAACTGTCCTTTGATTTCTCCCTAATACTATGCAGTAAAGTAAAACCAAGTTCGTCTACATAAACAGAAGGCAAGTTGACATTGTTGCAAGGTACTTTTTTAAGGTTCAAACAGCAGATGAAGGTCTTCGATACTGGTTCCTCAGTAAAGTCCAGAACTGATGTGCTGTCTTACTCTCAACCTCTTCTCTTTAGATCACTATGTCCTGCTGCTAATCATGTTACTATTCTGGGTCTGTATCTCCAAGAAGCAGATCTGATCCACGATACTTAAGCTGCCAATACTAACACTTCAAGTGAAGCAACTATTAACATGGATGGGCTGTCTCAGTATGATGATATAAGAGCATCCCGGGAGGATGAGGAACTGGGCTGGAAATCTCATGGATGTAACTAGAAAATATCAGCCAAAACTGTCTTGGCTTGTACAAAGCGGTGAGAACAACCTTGGGTCTGTATCTTTTGCTCTTGGCAGTTACCCAGGGAATCTGGAGAAAGGCACAGAGATCTCAATTCCCCTGTATGCAAAGTGCATCCAAAGTCCTGGACACAGGTATTAGCAGCAGCAAATTGAATGGCAAGAAAGTCTGTTGTTTACATTAGGCATTTGTGCCAGAACTGTTCAGAACTATCTGTTCACATTCAGAGAAGCTGGACGCTCCTGAGCTTAGAGCAAAGACTGCAGGGTTCAGGAGTTCTAGGCTTAGTTCAAGATCTGGACATACTTCTATTGTGGTCTTGAAAATGCTGCTTAGAGCTGAGATCCTCAAACTTAGTGCCAAGGATTTACTCCACAGCCCACATTTGGGTATCTGTATGAGTAGCCCATTTTCCCAGAGCTACTCCTACTGTGGCTGCTCTACCTCAGAAATCTATGTCTTCATCTCTCAAAATATCATTGCTCTACCAATGAACCAGGGATAACTTTATGACTCAGCTCAGACAGAGGCTGTAAGGACATGTTCATTGGTATGTAAAATTCTTCAGAAAACATGGTGAGGCCAAGAAATGCATTTATCACTAATGGTAAGCACTTAGTAACAGAGACAAGCCATCCCTCCCCAGCTTCTACTAAGGTCACTAAGAGCCGCCCCTTCCTATCTGCTGAGTCTTTCCTCCTCCAAACTGATATATTATTGGGCAGCAAGCATCTGTTTTGTGCAAATAGTCTTCTGGTTCAGATTCCCTTCATGTTTATGAGCTCAGATTCCCTTCATGTTTATGAGCCTCGTGGTTTGTGCCTCCCTCTGCCTCAAACTTTACAAATTTTAAATCCCAACAAACAAAATCAAAATGCCTGTGCTCCCATGACTATAAACCACAGTAGGGTGTGAGCAAAAGGGCTATGGCTGACTGAGAGAGAGCTTGGTCAGCTCCCTACGTAAGCTCCATCTCCCAGCTCAGAGGACCAGATAGACCAAAAAGAAAAATCGAAGAGAAGCATGGTGCCAGCAAAATGAGTAAACTGCAATCTTCCTCTTAGCTGTGCCACTGAAATCAAGGAAGCAAACGGTAAAGAAGAAAAAGGGAAGGAGAGGAGATGATCCGACAAACATAGGAAGAATTGAAGACTGGTAAAACAAAATGAGCTGAAGGACAGAAAACATAGTGCATCAGGGGAAAAAAAAGTGGAAAAAAAGCAAATGAAGAGGAAAGACTTCACAGAAGGAAAAAAAGGCAGCAAGAAACTTCAGGAAGGAAGAGAAATACGTTCCTCTTTCCAGTCTTCACTTTGGGGAAAGTTCCCTGCATTCCTCAGAGAAGAAGCCCTTCTCTCCTCAAGCTCAGAGGCCTTTTCATTTCATAGTTAAGATTTTTCTTTAAGCAATAAGCTCTGTATTTTCCCGAAGACTCCTGGGGAGAAATGGACCTGCCATACTCCGTTGAATTAGTCTGCCTCCTTCCAAATGGTGAAAGTTGGATGTGAGACTTGCAGGCCAACTCCTGCTGGCCTGCAAAGCAGCTCTGACTCCAGTAATGTGGGAAGTACACAAACTCTGCACAGCTGCTCATTCAAACTGCAACCCCAAACTCAAATCCGAACTCAAACTTTTTGAGTCCCCAGTTCATAGGTAGAGGCCTAATACCCCATACATATATAACCCTCTACTGACTGATGAGTCTAGCAGTTCCCAGACTCCTGTTGCTTATTTAGAGAACTGACGCAAGGGGGGAAAAAAAAGAGAGAGGAGAAGGGAGGGGACAGAGAGAGTATTGGCAACTATGTCAGAGTCACAGTAACACAAACTAAATGCAGCAAACTACTTTTTAAACCCTTTGTTCACAAAAATTATAGTATCTATAGCAACAGAAAAAGAAAAAAGAAAGATATTTAAAATCCCCAAAGGACATAGCTTTCTAATACGGAAAAAAAAAAGATTAAAAAAGAAAATCAAGATTTATTGCACCAGCAGCTCCCATAGGGCAGGGCTATAATAGTGCACAATGGTTTCAATTAATGGAACGAATCATTAGCCAGTGCAGCTAGGCTTAGTAGCTGGCAAACACCATCTTGTCTTCCAGTGAGCTATGAATTCTCCACAGACAGAACTAGCTGCTCTTGCTGTGCAACAGGCCCTTCAGTCCCATATCTAGTGGCTTTACCTCAAATCCTCTGTCATGCCATTTGACATGCGAGTAATGCCACTGCTTGACAGAGAAAATTGAGGGGAACCTCCTTCACTTGAGTTCTGTGCATACACCCCTTGCTAATCATCACACACCGATATATTCCTACGGCCCTGCCGGTGGTATTGCACTACCCTGCACCCCTTGCCAGTACCACAGAGGTAGACAAGCATTTTGGTCCCCTGCTGCCTGTGTGTATTTTCCTTCGCGAATACACACTCTCCTGAGCTCAAAAAGGGAAGGAATGTCTGGCACTTCTGCGGTGACTCTCTGGCAGAAGCCCTACTCCATTTTCTGGCAACTCTACTAGGGTGTTAGAACAATTATTTCAGTTCCTGATTCAAACACTGGAGACAGAAGATCAAGTTACACTTCTCTCCAGCCATCAACACTAATTCAGTTTTCACTAAGTCAGCCTTGCTGGAATTTCACTCTTCCATACTAAAACAAAAAAGGAAAGTGTGAATCAACACTGAAAAGCCATTAGAAGACACATAAGGAATTTCAAGAGTTGAACTTCACAAATGTAAAAACGTACCAATAAGATCCAACAGAAATGGAGCTGTTCTTCGGGATATTCTTATGTACTAAAATGATGAAGAATCAAACCTACTGCAGAAGAAACAGTGTCACAGTCCTCTGTGACACCCTCCAGCACCATAACTGCTTTTTTTAACAAGCTTTCTTGCCTTACTACTACAAGCCAGCTCATGCATTTGCAGAGCGCACCCAGCTATGGCTTAGTCACAGACATACACAGCCATCAGAAGAGAAGACGCTCTCCTCAAGAACTTGAGTACAGCTCCCACAGCACTGACCCGTATCTTCTGCATAAAAGGAAAGTTTCAACAACTACCACAAGCAAAAGTGTTACAAATCCCCTTTCATCAGGCCTCCAACCACTAGACAGTAAAACAACTGGAAACACTTAACCTTATTTTAACATTCCTTGTAGTCAGAGGCGGCAAAACACCCACCCACCCTACAGACATCATTGCAGCAGCCTCCTTAGCGCTGTGCACTGTGGCTCCTGCCAGCACAGGGTTTCTGTGAAGCTTCCTAGAGCAACAACCATTCCCAGCAGAGCAAGGAAGTTGCAACAGTGGCCTCAGATAGGTTAGCTCTGCTTGCATGTACATACACAATGGCAGACAGAGGTGAGGGGATTTTAGAGAGAAGCAAAACAGAAACAAACCCACAAACAAACCATGAATGATATCAAGTATCTTTTAAACCTTTCCAGGCTTGGAGGTGGTATCTCATGATTTGATGCAGCCTCTCCTCTTTCCTTTCATTAAAATGGTTTACGTACTGCTGTGTACACAACACGTTAGAGATCTCTCAAGAGACTAGTTGCTGCTCCGAAGAACTTATGATTCTATGATAGGAATTTAATAAATTAAGGAACTAACCATCTTTCCAGATCCAGGCTTGAATAGACCCACTGTACTGGTGAGTTCTGCTAAGGGAACAATCTTTCTTCATAGTCTGCAGAACAGGAGTAAACCTGATGCAGAGCAGTGTTACAGACTTAACCCTTTCACTCTTTGATGAGAGAGGACCAAGCCCCACAGCAGTGCTCTGACAAGCACTACTCCTGAGATCCCTGTAATCTAGACCCCCTGCAGATGGCCTCCTACAGACTGCTCCCACACTGCATCTTGCACACTGCGATTCAGGCTTCTCAAATCCCACTTCTCTGCTTGCACAGCAAGTCTTAACAGCTCTACTGCCAGAGAGGGCAAGAGAGTATACAGCCTCAAAAACGTATCAAGAATAAGGCATATCTCCATTCCATTCAACTGAATATGTCAGAGAATAACAAGTAGCCAGCACGTTACGGAACAGGGTCCCCGCTTTTGTTTTCAAATTGGCTGTAGTGCTGTAATGTGCTATCACTTATGTTTAACAATACTAAAACATGTAATGTGAGCCTGAAGTACTTGTGTGAAATGATTAATTTCATCCTGACAGCATTCTGAGTGGTGTTCAGGCACCACTATTTCTATCCTAAGTTTTAGCACTGGGGTGCACCTTAACACTTCTCAGAACTGTGAGTAAAATACAATTTAATAGCAATTTGATTTTGCAATGATCTCATTGAAAAGGCATATCCAGCGCTGCCTTTGCAACATAGAAACAGCCATAGGATAAGCCTGAGGGACAGCAGATTAACACTTGGATCAGATACAATTTCAGCCCCTTTTCCCTTAGGTGAAATGTTTTGGCTTCTTGCCAGACAGAGAGCATTCCATAAGCAGCAGGGTACTCCTGATGTAGCTGCTGCTACGCTAAGCTGGTGCAGCACCCACATGCAAATATCCTCTTCAAGACAAGTCCAGAACGTAAAACTATTATCTAAACACACTTGCTCTCTCATCACCAAAGTGAGTGAACCTACAGCAAAGGTTTGACTTCACCCATCTCAAGGGAAGCATATACTGCAACAAAATTTCAAATGGTAGCGTCATACACTCCTGACACAGAAGTTGGCGTTCTTGTTCCTTTTCATTGCTCTTATGGATTTAAACCTCATGCTGTGGAGACCTAATTTGCATCTGCTTCCACCTATACAAGAATACTTTGCTGTGTCTTTTAAAACACAGTTTACCTCAGAAAAGTAGCCCTGTGTAAACCTTCAGAATTACGCTTGTCTACTTCCAACACAACTTATCGACACACAAAAATGTCGGAACAGGACTTCATTATGATCAGTCATATAGCTCATCTAGCTACAGTGCGAACCTTAATTCTATTCTGCTTCAGAGTGTTTATGCTTATACAGTTGTCAGTTGAATTTTAGTGTCAGATTCCTTTGCTAGCCTTGATAAACAATGATATCAGAAATTAAATCATACGCCAGACTTTTCTCCTGTCTCCTATTCCTTCACTGTTCCTCTTTCAAGTCATTGGCATATACATCTTTCTAGTATCAGTAAGCAGAAAACTGAAAATGTACATCCACAAGTAGTTAAAACTTGTTTGTCTGTACACAGACAAAGTATAAATAATGCTTTTCTACTAAAGTTCCATCCTCATATAATAAACAGGGCCTTTGAGGCTTATAAAAATCTATTACGTGCAAACTCTTCAGGTTTCAGCTTCCTGTGAATATATTTTTTCCTGGGTTTGATTAGTGAATAAATCTAAACATTCAGAATAGAAATGAATGAATTTTGTCTGGCATGAAGTCTGCATTACCAAATTTCACATGGTTTCCAGTTGATACCACAAACTTGGCATATGCTCATTTAAAACTCAGTTCTAGCCCTCTAAAAGGCAGACAAATACCTGAGAAACTTTTTATGATGCTGAGATCATGATTAGTATTACAGTGGAGGATGGAATCCTAATTGTGCCTAGTGCATTGCAGGCAAAATCTGACTAATAGCAGATTTCATCCTTCTAGAACAAAATAAATGTCTCTTATGTCACCAAAAGGTAAGAGTTTGTGAAATTCTGAATACACTTCAAATTTGTGGCTACCTATTCATCTGATGGTTTCGGTTGATATGTTGCCTTGAAATCTGTGGGAATTACAAGCTCCCCAAGATTCACAGGTTCCTACTGACCACAGATTCCAACAGTTTCTTTACAGCAGCTACTGCATTTTTTTCTGGTATGTGCTTAATATCTGTGACAATCTGAAAGCCCACCTCACTCCCCCCAGATAAATCTTTTCCTGTTTGACATGAAGGAAGGATTCACAGTAGGATATTCATATACCCTAACAAGGATTTTTCTTTATCTTCTGTTTCAGATGCAAGAGTCATGCTAAAGATCCTTTCTCTGATGCTAGGAAGTCTAACAGTGAGAAAAAAAAATCAGTTTAACTGAATCTTTGATGGCAGCTGTGCTCTTGGTGGGGCTCTAAAGAAAACATGTAAGATGGGATTGAAGATTTTTTTTTTCTCCAAACTTAATTTTATGGCACATTTTCAAGGTATTATCTCTGCTCTTCCAGACGTCGGTATTTTCTTAACCATTTGACCAGTATTCCTATCAAAAAGTCAGTTCAGTTGGATTTTCTTTGAGTGACAAATTCTCTTAAATGTCAAGTGTCTTCTCCTTTCAATTCTCACAAAAGGAAGTGTAGACCCTTCCAGTCTTAATAAGAAAACTGAAGCCACAACACAAAAATAAGAACCCTTTGGTAATGTAACCACACCCCACACATATTCTGCTCTATGCCCAATATCTCCACCCAACTAGAGATTTCCAACATAAAAATACCAGCTGTCAAAGTTATGCAGATTGCAATTCAAATATCATGTCATTTTGGACTTTGTCCTCAAAGATCATTCAATACGGCTTTTTTTTATAGGGTCTGGATTTCTTTTCCTGGGCGGCTGGATATTTAGGCATGGAAAATAGCTGCAGGCATGAGCAAGAGGGAAATAAGTGTTTATAAACTGAAACAAAGCCCTTTAGCTTTTGGAAATAGTTGGAGGGAGGAAGGAATCTAATGAATAATGTAGCTGAAACTGAACACCTCCATTGACAGAGAGTCCTTTAGCATGCTAGCATTAAGGCTACACTTTTACAAGACGCTACCACACTTAACAAATCCATTAGTAACAAGACAATGTACCGTGATGTATCCAGCATTTTCTATTTTCCAAGTGCTATGCTGAGATTAATCAGTCAGTCGTTTCCCTACACAGAATTTCTAGGGAAGGGGTAATAGTTTGCTCTGGGTTTTGTGAATCACTAGTACTTAACAGTGCTACACAAGTGCCCGAATGAGCATTCACCTTCAGTGCTATGCAAGAGGTGGAGTATACCAGTGCCAACCTAGAGATGCTCCCAGAGCCTTTGACTTGCTGACACATATAATACAGTGTGTACGCAGGGCATGAAAGACTCTTCAGAAAGCAGTTTTTAAAGCTCCGAATGCACCTTCTGTGCACAAATTACTGTATGGGCGGCTGGAGCATCCCAGAGCTAAGTACAGCAGCTCTGCATCAAGGGAATGCATTAAGGGCATGTATCTGCTCACAGCTGGAGCACAGCCATGCTCTACTTGTTCTGGCCTCTCATTGTTCTTGTTTTTATCTCCTCCTAACTCACCTGATTTGGTGCATAGCATCTGTTCTCATCCTGCCAAAACAAAACAAAGCAGACTTCCACCAGTCTCTGCTGCTTTAAGCAACTAACACTAACCTTCAGCAGCTACACACTACCTCCATAAATTCTCAGAAATCGTAACAGAAGTCATTCCAACACCCAGCAATGGTTCAGATACTTAGGAACCTAAGTGTCACTGAAAGTCAACAGCATGCAATTGCATGAATCATCTAGATGCTTTTGAAAAGATGAATCATCTTCAACATATCTGATACAGAACAAATGTCTGCTTTAAGCAGGCAGTTCATTCAATGTATTCAATGTATTAAGCTAAGCAGTCAGTGTGGATTGTATGTACATAGGTGGCTTCTACAAAGAATCCACTGAGCTTCATTTTTCTTACAAGATATTTTTTACTGCTGTCTCACAGGTTGAAGCTTTCAGGCATCAGGAAGGAATCGTACCTCTTATGAGAAACAAGAGGGAGCCTTTTAATGCATTTCATTAAATACAACATCTTTTCAGAATAACTACACAAGTCAGCGTCCAGTGAAAACAGACAGAAAACACTGAGCCAAAATTCCAGATGAGGAAACACCGTAGTAACCTCTTTAAATGTATTACAAAAATCTTTCAAAACACAGTCAGCAAGGTACTTTACCCATGCTAAGGACAGAACATTTATTTCAATAGGAACTTTTTTTTTTCCTCATGGAAGAAATAAAAGTAATATGCCAGCTAAAACTTCTCTTTCAAAGCTACCCTGTTTTGGCCAAGCCCCACTATTCACCACGTTGTTAGACAATAAAATCACTTTAATGTCAATGGATCATATGGAAGACTTAGCACAGTAATCTGTCTGAAAAATTAAGTGATACAGATCAAGGGCAAACCAAGGTAAAGAGTGTTTAGCCCAGGTCTAAGTTGGGAAAGAGCTTTACTTGCTTCAAATAAAGCTAAGAAGGTTATCAGTTTTGTTTGTTGTTACATTTTATTTACCACTTCACACTGCAAAAGTTCCAACTTCTGTTATTACTACTGTCTGAGTTGTCCAGTCACCTGGAGACTCAAACATCTAAGGAGAAATAAAAGGTAAATTAGAAATACTCTTGTCTATAAATGGACTCCATAGCAGATACCTTCCTTCTAAATCATTTATTGAATTTAAGATTACAGATCACTACAGAGATAGGAAGACAAGAAAAGAACATGGCCAGGATGACAGGGAAACACTGTACCCGGAGAGTTGAGAACTACTCGCTTTTTCATTTCCAAAACTCCCTATACACAAAACTGTCTGTGCAAAAGCCTCATGAAATCAGCTTGCTTAGAAAGCAAGCATTTTAGTCCACTTGCTCTGTACTCACCAAGTGGGAAGCTGAAATTCTCTTAGTTTATCTGTGAGCAATAATAGTTCACATGGAGGAAATTCCTAGAGGAATTTCTTATACCTTATAAGGTCTTATACCTCTCTATTTGACAGTAACTTTTGTAGTAAAATATTCTCTTTGTGCCAACAGGCTGAATCCTGAAGTACTGTTTTTCCTGAATTCAGGAGGTTGTATGAATAATTAAGGGCCCCATATAGCTTCCACTAGATGTCAACGAGAGTTCAGTCATCAGGACTTAAGGCCAAGGGACCCTTTATTTTAGTTTCAATCTTATTTTTAGTACAAAGAAATAGCAGGCAGCCTTGCAGGCATGCAAGGCATGATTTATTATATGTGGTATTTACGTATCTATTATTCCCATGAATTGCTCATTTAATGGGCTTAAAATTATTCAAGTTTTTTTTTAAGGCTAATAAAATATTCTCCATTGTAGATAAAACCTTTCTATAAACAAAACTGCACATATTTCCTACTGAAAAATATTTGGTAAGCATCAGCCACTATTCATCTTGGTCTTGTCTTTCCCCTTTGAATCTGAAAACCCAACATTCTCACCTCTCAGATACCACTCTGAGCAGAAATACAGTAAAGATCTGCAGACAGGGGATCATCACTTTTTTAACATAATACATGATACTAAAAGTAATACAAAGAACATGAGCACCGTATAGTTCAGTCTGCTCAGACAAAGGAGATGCGTTCTTCTGCTTGTAAAATGAGATTTCTAAGGCTTATTTAATAGCACCAGCAAGTTCTACAAGTTTTTTTTTAAAAAAAAAAAAAAAAAAAAAAAAAAAAGCAGGAGGTGCGGAAGGAGAAAAGAAATGAAATGTTGACTTTCAATGAAAGAATCCAAAGGTCCTGTTCAGGCTGGCCAAGTAACCTGAATCCTACTCTTAGCCTCCATGAAGTATTTTAATATATGCCCTCACGCAGGGCTGCATGGAGATGAAAGGTTCCACATAAACGAGGGGCGGGCAGAGGGAGTGAAGAAGGGGTTTCCTGAGGATACCTGGAGGATGAATTATGTGGATAGGTGCATGAACACCAGCATGCCTGCTTCCTATGGACACAGCAGGCAGACAGGCAGTTCATCACAGTTACACTCCAAAGGATGTGCCAGAGACAATTTTCCACCGACTGGATTTAAAACAAGCCCCTACTTTCTGTACAAATCTCTTTGAAAGTTCATCATCACTTTTAGCCTCAGTTGCTTCTTCTTGTCACCAAAATCCCCAGTAATCTGTTAGAATGTGGGCAAAACACGAGGTTTTGGTTTGCTTGGGGTTTGCTCTGTTTCTGGGTTGTTGTTGTTTTTTTTTTTTTATAATTTAAGTTCTCTTTGGGCAATATAAGCAAAGAAAATCCCACATCTCATTACTCAGAAAGTGAACAGACCCTCAAGTATTAGTTTCAGTATGATCAATAAGATTTGTTCAAAAAATAAAATGTCCATGTCAAAAGCTATAGTTTATGTTCCAGCATTATATTTCCTTTGCCTCCATGTTCGATATTACCATATTACCCTCTTCACTGGAAACGGAGGCCAAACATAATTTTGCTTCTGCCTAATCTGTACAGTCACCAGTAACTATCCCATTCTCCACTCATAGCTACTCCCTGCCTCTTTCCCATTTATAGTTTTAAATATTTGGGAAAGACCCTATTTTGTTTTTTTTTAAATATCCTTAGCAGTGTCTAATTCAATGTAACCTCTGGCAATCTTCACTTGATATTTATGCTTCTTGACCTTGAGGATGCATCTCTATTTCCTGATGCGTTTTTCTCTCATTTCATCATAAATTCTTCCTTTTTCTTCCTGTGGTTATTTACTAGGAGTCTCTTCTTGAGATACAAATTCCTGATGGTTGTAGAGCCCTTAACTTAAAGGAATTTCTACTTCATATTTAAGTATCTGTCTGCCTCTACCCAGCTCATGCTACTAACTAGTTGGCATAGGTCTATCACAATTTGCTCTTTATTACAGAGTTTTTCTTTTTTTAGTCTTTCTACTTAAAAAAAAAAATTGACGTTTTAAAAGATTACTTGGGTATTCTATCTGACCAAAGCTTCTACCTCTCCTTATTATCTACTAAAACCAGAGCAAAATCAAAACTATCTCTTGTTAGTCCAGTGATGATAAAATTCCCAGAGGTGAGTAAATATGTGGGCCCTGTATTATTAGCAGAATTCTGCTCTTATTTTGTGGCAAAGATGATACACAGACAATAATAAACAATAAAAAAGCATCTTCTGAAGAATTATTCATAATCCATGCTAACAATATTAGCATAAACTGAAGCACAGAAAGGCAACTTCTGTTTTCATCTATTTGGACTAAACACAGACTAACTCAGTAGATTTCAGGAAAAGTAGTTTGAGCTCAGTGAGAGAGACAGGATGAAACAATTCACTCCGAGACTTTTGCTGCAGATAGGCAACAGCAGTGTTTTCAAGAGGAAAACCTTTGCAGAAGCAGGCCGTATACTTCAACAGAGTCTAGTTTACAATCTGTCATTTACCTCCAGGGGCCCAATATGCACAAACATACTGCTAGCAAACTGGTCAAAATGAGCGGGTTATATTCCACCTCTCATCCCACTTGTCTCAAGTACAGCTCAAACAGCTGCTTTTTCAAAATCTAGTCCATGTTTCAGTTTTTATTCTAAACTTCATACACTGTTCTTTAGAAAATATTTTCATTAGATTCTAGAAAGAAATCTGATGTTTCTATGTATTAAAACTACGACCTACTTAAAAAATGGCAAAAATTAAAAAATACATAAATATATCCTTAAAATTCAATTCACCTTTGTCCAATCCAAAGTTACAGGAGTTCAGCATCTTCAAATAAGGCAGTGAGAAAGTAGAAATAAAAAATGTGAAGTTTCCAGTTAACAGCTGTAAAATAACATCTCAAACATTTTGCCTAAGCTTTTCTTTTGTGTTTGGAGTTTTGCAATTCATTTTTGTACCTGTCAACATTATAACATAATCCATCTGAAAGGTTTTAAAGTAAATAGCTTTAAGCAGTGGGTGAAACCACAGTAAGTTAACTGACAGGAGGTTTTGGCTCCTTATTCATTTTTAAGCATCTATTTGTCAGCTGTTGTTTCTTTGCAGCAACAGCTAGAAAGTTCATAGACTTTAGTCAAAGAGTCCCAATTTCCTAATGCATGCTGCTTAAGCAGATTTTCTTTTCAGTTGTTTCTTCAATAGCTATGACACTACTATCGTTGAGCTTGTCCATCTGAATATAATTGATGCTAATTTACACTTACTGCAGATGGCAGCTTTCATCTCAACATCTGACTGCATGAGACAATAATAAGCCATGTCCATGGTTGTGAGGTTGTCTAGCAGAAATATCTCCATTCGACAAGTGACAAGAGCTGAGCTACAACTGAATGCTATAAAATAAAACGTGGACTGTAAGATATGGAAGTAAAGTGGAAATACAACCGTGATATCTCTCTGCTCTGGGCCTTAAGACATTTCTCCTTCAGCTAAATACAGAGATTTTCAAAATGTAAATAGCAAACAACATTTACTAACCTTTTTTGCTCCAAGTAGAATGCTATTTCTACGTCAAATACTCTATAGCCATCCGCAGCACAACAGATTTTACATTTGAACAATCTGAACAGTGGAAGAAAAGCTTATAAAATATATATCCTTCTATATATCGGAAATAGCACAATTCAAAACTATTGCTGAAATACAATCTAGGGATTACAGTACCATTAATAAACTGTTCCATTCAAATACAGAGTCTGGAATGAATTTTATCCTTGTGTTCAACCAGTGAACCACAGTTTATTACAGAGCTGTACTTTTCTCAGTTTCAAAACCCTATCCTTAATATTTTTCCCTGTCAAGTCCAATGGAGATTAGCAGACTTCTCAAACAAGATCATCCACAAAGAGAAAATGCAACAGAATCCAACTACCTAGAGACACAAAAAAACAAATCCAGTTATGTGTCCCATGACTAAAATAAAAGGAAACCTACTGAGTACATACAGCTCCAATCAGCTCTGATTGAAGCTGGGAAAGGAATCAGAAAGGTCTGTTGGTTAGTTACAACATAAATGAGAGTCAGATCTCAACTGCACGTGTGGCTCTGCTTCTATCTCCTCACCAGACTAGCTGGTCACCAGACTAGCACACTCACTCTGATATTCCTGTGTAGTATCAGCGTAATGCTCCCTGCCAGCTTCAAGTCAAGAAATAAACAGCCTGTGCTTTCTAGTCATCATATATTCTGCAGCTGAGGTGCGGGATTATTTAAAATTACAAATAAATTTTTCAGAGTTGTCTAGGGACTCTCCCTAGACCCTCTAGGGATTTACTACCCTTGTTTGAATTAAACAGAAATAGCAATCCAAGGATATTGGTCATTCTGACCATTTCAATCTAAAGGCTCACCAATAAGTTTGCTTTTGAAATTATCTTTCACTGTCTCCATTTTTCTTATCAATGTCTTAAAATGTTTCTTTGTTAATAGTGTCAAGACCACACCGAAAATGCTGTTTCAACAGAACTCACAATATTTTCATCAACAGTTCTTCACATGTAGCAAGGTGCCAGGATACCACAAACTAAATGCAATTTAAATACCAACAGCAAAATCCCCATTGGCTGTTGAACTGCCATAATTTCCACCTATGGGGAGGGAGCAAGCACAAATCCTCTAAAACCAACTAATTTGCTAGCATGGTCCTTCAGCCAAAGCATGAAATCCAGACATCCAACCTGTAACTTGACATGTCATTTTTAAACATTCACTTTACTTGACTAACTTGAAGAGTAATTTATTGCATTAAAACTCTGTAGTTCAATCAGAATATACTCATAATACCCCATCAAAATCAGATTTTCACAACACTCGGAGAAGTAGAGACAGGACTTCAATTGAATGAACCATTAAATGAAGTCACAGGAAATGATGATTGCCATCAGGTATGGTATTCTTCTACAGTTAAAGCAATTAATATTGCTTTAATATACTTTTAATATTGCTTTTATATACTAACCGAATTCTCACACGTCATTTAAAGGCTTCCATCTGATAAGTTAAAAGCATGTGTTTTGTTCAGTGTAAAACCACTAGCATGTTCCTTTGTTTAGTGTTCTCACATTTCATCTACTTGGTCACTGAATAAGATGTAAAATTAATCAGTCTAGATCCCATCGAGCCTTCATACTGTATTTGGATGACACTGTGCACTGTTCTACAGGTTAGATGACAGAATTTATAATGATTCCTGTTGTGATCACTATTGTGCAGAACACTTAAAAAAAAAAATCAGCTCTTGGAGTAGTTCTGTTTGTGACTAAAATAAGAAATATTTTTATGCTTTTATGTGAAGAAGAGAGCATGGCAGCTTTAGCTCCACCAGGAGGAGTTTCACCTTGGATTTCCAAAAGGCAATATGTCAAAAGATCTTTGGTGCATTTGCAGTCACCTTGCTGAATACACCTCTTGGCTACTACTTCTTCCAAAGTTTCTTTCAAAACATAGCCAAGACCAAGTTCCATGAATCATCATTTAAATAAAGTCTAATTATTGAATTATTTTAAAAGCATTTTCCTTGCTTTCCTTTACCTCCTGGCTTCTATTATTCTTCCTTGTTTCTTCACAGCCTTACACACCTCTTCCCCTCAGGTCATTTGCCTTGACATCTCTCCTACAATTCAAAGTGCAGGCAATTTCTTTCCCACTCACTAACAGTTTTTTGGATTGAGAAGAGAGCTAAAGATAATACAGTGTACAGGCCTTGGATACACACTTTTTAATTAGTGAGGGAGAAAATACAGAAATCTGTGCAGTCACCTACTCAGATACTCCCTTTTCTAAGACCTGGTCAGCTGTTGTACGCACACCACAGCTTTCACCACCACCGACAGCCTAAAATCTTGTCTGTAACTATGTGCACATGCACTCTTCATAAAAAAAGACTTTTGTTTCTGCTAGAAGAAGAAAGCTAGAAAACTTTATGGAAAGTTGCAGGGGCAAATTAACTCTCACAAAGGTATTTGTCACATTTATATTCACTTGAGCATCTAGGATTATTAATACAGCCTCTGACACGAAACTGCAAATACACAATTAACTATGTTTAAGCGGGGGAAACTTAAAATGCAACTGTAAGCTATGAATTGCTTCAAAGAGTACATTAGTTGAAAAATATCATAGTGGGGATGAGAAAAATCACTCTCAATTACTGTTCTGCTGAAAGTCTCTCTTAATCCGTATAGTACTGACACTCTCCCCTTACTCTTTTGCTTTCTTCACTTTTTTTTTTTTTTGTCTCTTATTCTTTGCTTTTCACAGCTTTTCAGAATCCTATTGTTAAAGAAATGCCACTCAAAGCTTCAGACTCCTAAATCCATTCACTTTGCCTTTGCTAAGCCAATTTCCCCACAGATCAGAAGGACATCTTGGTTTCAGTTCTCCTTTCAATCTAAAATGCAAACTGTTTACACTTCTCACTGCAGTGAAATAGTGATGAAGCTCTGTCTGAAAAGAAAAAACCCTTTTCTGATCTGAAAAAAATTAAGCACAATTTCTTTTAACCCATGCGACTTTAAAAACAGCTTGATGATACAGTATGTTAGAGCATGTAAACACACAGAGTATACATGTAGTAACAACTTGTAAAGGTGCTTAAAGAACTCAAGTTCTGCCATCAGAGCGCTCAGGACTTCAATGTTACTGGAAGTCAATGGGATCTTTGGGCTTTTGCAGACATTGGCATTGGACCCCTGACAGCACACCGTTAGAGGAGATTTCCTGGCATCTGGATGTTTTATGGAATTTCCACATTCATCTAGCATGACAAATTTATTTTATTTCAATGGAAGTCAAAACTGCTCCTTAAAATTTGCTGATTTCTTTGTGCAATTAAGTGCTTAAATTCATCAAAACCCTGATCCTGTGTGCACTTCTGAATGTGAGGAATGATTTTGCCTCCAAACTGGGTCATCACATTTAGCCTTTTCTCAGGCTATTCCAGAATAGGTTACTACAGGGACTAACAGAACTAGCTTTACAACCACCTGAATACAAATTCTCCATCTTATTTGTTATGAATTCTACCAATTTTTGTTTTGGCTGCTACTGTATCAAGAAAATGAAAACCCGTCTCAGAATAACATCATCATTTTTCTTCCCTTTATGATTATACTTAAGAGAAACAATAATTAATGGCATAATATAAATTTATGACAAATTCTTAACTATCCGGTTATCTTAGTCATTAAGGCCATTACTTCAGGAAACAGCAGTCCCTCAATTCCCAAGGAAGATTACTCAGTCATTTATATGAGAATACTGTAAGGATTTCAAACTCATTTTTCTGGGAAATTATTTTAATATCTGAATAAAAATTCCAAACTAAGATGCAAATAGGTAAGATAGAGGCAGAACTTCTTTACAATTCTAAGAAGCCAGTTTTCCAATCCCTATCCTGCACTGCCTGCAGAAATGTGCTGGGTATGGAAACAGATCGGAAATGCAAACTTCCTATTGAGACATAGCTTGGAGAGATTTTGTCAGTACTGCATCTTCTAACCACAGATTTGTGGCAGGACTGAAAGTAATGAGCAAAGGATATCCACTGATTCATTCTTCCTACCTTTTAACCACAGATATTTAATGGCTCTTAGATTTCAAAATCAAAATGTGTGTGTCCTTTGGAGAGCTATAGCTGTAATAAGGCAGTGAGGCTATCAGGCCTGATTTTATTAACATTATTATTACACTTACTACCCAGGAAACTTAGCCAGAGACTAGGACTTACTGTACTGAATGTTATACAAAACAAGAAAAAAATAAAGTCTCTCTCAAGTAGTTTCCCTTCAAACATTGTAACAACCTGAGTTTGCAAGGATGTTTTTAACTCAGTTTTTCACATGACCACTACATTTCAGTAAGGTCTAACTGAGGAGGAAACTTGCTGTGATTGACAATTGCTAAGAGAGGAAGAAGTTCTACAGCAAGCTTCATGAGTCAGCTAACTGTTTTGCTGCAGTTTTCAAAAAGAATACACAACAGAACTGGCAATGCTACATATCGCTGCCATCAGCTGTCCTTGAGCTCACAGCTAAGTTTCCCATTGCAAGCCTTGCTTCACTTTAATTGGGCATTGCCCTGCACTCTAAAAGGCAAAGATACTGTCAGATCAAGTCCTTACGGCTGGGTCTGTCCATATGCAGATTACCACTAAGTCTGAATGAAGTTCTGCACACAGTTATGCTAAAGCCAGTCAGGCTATTCGCAAGGCACACACAGCACAGCCCGTCACTAGGGATACTGTCTTCTAGATCATACTTTTTCGTCACCTCTTTTGATCAGCTGTCCTCCCAGTGATGCCCCTCCGAGGTTCATTGTTGGAGACATAGGAGAATATCTAATCTTGCAGAGAAATACTTCATTAGTTAGGTATCACCTTCCACTTCTTATTAGGTCTTCTAATTCTTTCTCAAAATACAGATTCTCATTTGCTTCTGCTTAAAAATGTAAAACGGACGGTGTTCCCATGCAAAAGGCCCAACTATGCTGAGGTTCCAAATCCTCCTTACAATGAGCACCTCCCCCGTCCGTAACTCTGGTAGCTCAGCAGAGAAGTCCACCACTGAGACAACACGGCAGTCTTTGTGAATGAGCACGTTCCCATCTCTGGTCTCCCATTAAGTCGTCTTGCGCTGACTAAGCCTGACTGGTCATAAAGACACTGTTCTTTCCCTCAGGGCAAGTCCAACTGCTCACATAGAGATCAGCAGAGTAATCATTTGCCATTAGTGCACAGCAAATTTCATCTTTCTGAGGTATATCCTGACTTCTTTCTTCATTCAGATTCCCCTTCTGCCTCTGCATCTAGCAGACATGGCTGTAAAAATGGGATTTACATATTTCTCCTCGCAGTTGTGCCCAGAATTTCCAACAATACTTGAAAAAGCACTTATTTAATTTATAGCAGTAACTTCACTTTTATATCAGATTTATTAACCCTTGTTTTAATTATATATATATATATATATATATATATATATATATATATATATACACATATATGTATATATATTCATCCATGTATGATTAAGTCAAAGGCATTACCTTTAGGTTCGAAACTGCACAACTGTGGCACTATGAACACCAGTGTATTAGTGAGCAGCTGAAGCATCATCATTTCCTATTTCAGAGATAATATTACTAATCTCAAGCTACAGGGCTACACAGGCTTCATGTAATCAGAGGAGATGGTCAGTCCCATTCTGGGACTTGTCTTTACTCTCTTGGAATTTTTTCTTGGATAAAATTAGGGTCCTCTACCTAGTTTGGAGATAAAATGTTGCCCATGACATGTTTACAACTTGGAGTCTGTTAACATAGATTGCAGAGATGGTCAGAGCATGGTAATTCTACATACCTCCATGCACACACAGAGAGCTATCAACTAAACTACACACCACCAGTGTGTAAGCCCCCACAAAGCTTGGGGGGGGGGGGAGCATCTATCACTTGAGGCAAAAAAATCCATTACCCACCAGTATTAGCAAGGCTGCATCCTATTTGTGATTTCCTGTATAGACAGACTGAAAGCTTATAAGCAGGCTCTTTTCAGGAAAGGGCAATTATATCATACCTTACAGACCTCTGAAGCCCACCTCAACAACTTCTTTTAGGTCATATTAAGTATTTTATCAGTCCAGTATTTCACTTCTTTTATCTTCCCTGCATAAGAGACATGAATACTTAGGATATTACAGATGCTACTAGATTTCAAGATTTAAACATTGGTGGTGAAGAGAGATTTCTGAAAGCCTATGATTTTTTTTTCCTCATTTTATTTACATGTCTGATTTGGCATACAACATATTAACAGATGACCTATAATTAACAAACAGTTGCAGATTTCTTCATCTTCTAGTGTTTAACAGGGAATTTCAAGGAGTTACCAGCCTTCAAAAATATCTAGAGAGTCTGAGCAAAATGTTCCTCTCCTTTTTATAACTGCAACAAAACATATTCCAACCATACCCTGCAGGCTTAACTCTGGCCAGTCTTTCTCCTGAAGAAGCCTACACACCTATAACACCTCCACAGAATTGGTAAGGTTGGAAGGGACCTCTGGAGATCATCTAGTCCAACCTCCCTGCTCAGCAGGGTCACCTACAACATGTTAGACAGGATCGCATCCAGGCGGGTTTTGAATATCTCCGGAGAAGGAGACTCCACAACCTCTCTGGGCAACCTGTGCCAGTGCTCTTCTTTTCCACAGAAAAGCCAAATTGATCCAAAGGTGCCCAAGCCTGTACTGAAATGAACTGTCTGACTGTCCAAATACCACAGCTTCCTCTCAGTTTCCCTGAAAGTTCAACCTGACATTTGGAATTGTCTTGGTTGCTGAAAAAATGACAAGAACTTCTTAACAAATGAAAAAATAAAAACAAATTAATTAATCACTCCAACAGTTAATCTGGTTCAGCCATATACAGGAGTTACTGCAAATTACAGAGGAATGCAACCAGTCTTAGTCGGCTGGTTCACACACAAAGAACAGAATCAGTCAGTAACAAAGAGCAGGAAGAATCGTTTTCTCTTCTTATCCATATGCTTTCCAGACTAGGGCCAGTAGGGGATTTGCTAGGGGATTTACTGATAAAACACAGCTTTGCCACATTTGTCAGACCTGAGGCTGTCATGGAAACATAAGTGATCTGACAACTGTTAATGAGCCACTGTCACAAGGGCAATCTGTCCAAGCTGACAGATTTGCTGCTCCTGTTCAGTAGTGGGCAGCAGCGAAATGGCTCTCAATCTTACTGAACTGCTGCTAGGGTTCTAGAACATTTTATTTCGGAAACATCAATGTCCATGTTTCTTAAAAAAAGTATTTTACAGAATTCCCCACCTACAATGATGCTTTGTTTTTTTGCTTTTAGATCAAATTGAAAACAAATGTTGAAATGTTAAGTGTTGCAATGGGACAGAAGACTGAGCTTTGACTTTGCTCCTCTTCTGCCCACCTTGTGGGAAGCCAACCATTTCTCTGGAAAACTAACAAGGTTCTCTTTCCTCTTTCACAGATAAGCAGCAGCTGGCTTCTTTCCTCACTCTTTCTCCCACCTATTCCTACATCTCCTTTTTCTACTCGGGCTCAGAAGTAGAGTGTTCTCCCACTGGTAGCAACATATTTCGCCTTTTCTCATGACAAATCTTTTCTGACAGTAAACATCTTAATACTTCTACCAGCCAGTACATCATTTGGCACCAGTACAGACAACAAGGACTTGTCTTTCTCAGAACCAGTAGTGGTTCACATGTGAGCCCATCCGGATGCCCAGTCACGGATGTTAGTAAAACCAAGTGTGTATTGCTTCTGTATGCAAGGTCATAGAGCTCACCAGCAGAGCAACTGCCAAAACAGCACTGCAAATCTTACTCGCATGAGCATTATAGGATCTGTGATTTCACACAGGCAAAGACAGAGCAAGTACAAGAGTGCGGTATCTGTAATTGCTATTGACGTCATTAGCATCAGGCAGAGGTCAGTGACAAGAGCTCTGGTACTGCCAGGAAAGGGAGGAATGGGAGAAAGGCAGGGCACCTTCCCTCTGATCACACTGGCATGGAGTGTTAGGAGAGGGAAAACAAAACTCTGGGCTGGATCCTCAGCTGATACAAACCAGCAAGGGTCTGACACATGACAGCACTTCATTTAATGTAGCCTCTTTTCAGTCAGAATGGTTGAGGTTGGAAGAGACCTCTGGAGATCATCTAGTCCAACCCGCTGCTCAACCCTCCCTAGTCCCAATGGACAAAGTGCCCAAGCACAAGGCAGAGGCAGCACACAGTGACAGGCAGGGTCTCTTAGGAGCTCACCTCTGCATGTGCTTTGGGACCACCCCTTCATGCCTTATGGATCACACTGTGCCCAAATCTGGGGATAAGACTGGCACTCCCCTGCCACTGGAGCCTCAGATCAGGGAAAGAGCACCTCTGGCAGGAGCTATGCTTCAGCTGCCAGTGCTGGGGCGCAGGCTGTCTTGCTTCCAGGCAGCATTTGAGGGCTGCACTTTTTGCAGAAAGCGAAAGGGGTGGCCAGGAAGCTGGATGTGCAAGTCCAAGGGGTGTTACCGCTCCATTTGCAACCTATTGGAACTTATTATTGCTAATAAAAGAGCAGTGAAAAAACAATGTTTGCCTTTGGGTCTTTATGTGTTCCCAAAAGCCAGTTTGCTGCCCCAAGCATGAGGAGATATTCTGTCTCACTCTGATGTGAGACAGAATAGGTCTAATCTCTCCTTCTCTGGAGATATTCAAGGCCCGCCTGGATGCAAAGCTGTCTAACATGCTCTAGGTGACCCTGCTGAGCAGGGAGGTTGGACTAGATGATCTCCAGAGGTCCCTTCCAACCTTACTGATTCTATGATTCTGTGATTCTAATCCAGAGTATCAGCTGATCACACAAAACATATTTTTTCACTCTTCTTTCTGAAACCAATTTGCCTGTTCTCTAAGAAACAGCACCAGGATGAGTCACCTGAAATTAATTTTCAGGCAGATTTCTGAAGACTGAGCTGTGATATGGCCCCTTCCCTAGGACAACATCCCAGGAAACCATAGTGGAGCTCTGCCAGGAAATGCTAGGAGATGAATGCAATGGGCTGAGCAGAGCATGGGTTTGAACATGCTGGCAACAGAGTGGCAGGAGAATGGATAAATCTTTTGGATAAACAGGACTGTGCTCTACATCACAGAGATGTTCTTTGTAAGTTTAGTCAGTACTTTCTTGGCTTGCCACTCTTGACAACTCAGTCATGAAACAGCTCTCTCTGGAATACTCTGCTCAAATTAATCAGCTCTCACTTATTTTCCTTTTAAAACTAATAATAGGAGGTCTGCATGGACCTGTGTGAGACTCAAACACAGGAATGTGAATTGTGCAGCTGCAAATGTTTCCACACTGCTGCAGCTTTCAAATGCTTTTTGCTCTCCACTGAGGGGGCATGAAATAGCATTGCAGGGAGCAACTCTTGTATTGTCACAATTGTCCAACTGTTCTCAACATGCCCATAACATGGTAAATGTTCAATGATGCCTTTCAACTTTTAAGCATGTTTGAAAGGGGGAGTGTTCTGGTCACAAATCAACAGGCTCAGCTGGTCCAGGAGCACAGGATGATTTGATGGCTTTTACCCTTTGTGTGCCAGCTGCACAAGAGATGTCAAATTGCATTCTTGCCACTGGCAGAAGTTTTAGCCTCTGATTCATCTTCTTGTTATCAAATTGCAACAAGACAGGAAAAAATGGTCCAACAGAGGTACAGTGCCTCTGACTGGATGGGGAAGTGGGACTTCTTTCAACAGTCCCATGCATACAACAGTTTGGCTCAGAGCTGGCACAGAAGATTAACACTTCATGAGGTCTTAACCCAGAGTAAGAGCCAGCACTGGAGGAAAGCCAACTATGCCACACTCCACTAACTGCTTAGGGTACTTTGTTGTTGTCACATGAGACTTAACAAACAGGAGGCTCTGTCTAAAAAGAGCTCAGGGCTGAAGTACATTTGCAAAGCTTGTAGAAGTAACAAGAAGAGCACCTGCCTCTCCCAGGTCTGCCTGCATCTAGTACTGTCACAGAACTTGGTCCCCACTGGCAATAGGTTCACTTGCAGTCTGAAAAATAAAAAAAGCCTCTCAGGCTTTTAACAGTAAGACAAAGTTTAAATCCCAGACCGGAAGCCTTAATTATAACGGATTCGTACGAAAGTTGCCAGATCTCTCCCTGCTCTGTAATCAGTGCTGTGCCAAGAGTCTGCTTTGTGTCACATTAGCAACAGTGTTAAGTTCAGCAAAGTAACTAGGTCAAAGATGCAAAGTCAGAACAGAGATCACTGATTAGCACTAATGAGAGCCTGCACTGCAGACTGCTGCAATCATCTCAAGGTTCTTGTTGTCGTTAAAGGTAGCCACATCCATACCCAGTGTGTGCTGCTCAGAACAAATACTTTTGCACTTCTGACTTCTACAGCTTAGAAAGTAACTCAAAGTCATTATGAGCAGAGAACCACTTGAGAGGCAACAATAACAAGTACTAGTTGTTCATGTTGCTGGAATTTAAATTAACTTAAACAAAATGAAGGAAAGATTTGAGTGTTCTCAGGGCAGCTCTTCTAAATACACAGCATTGTTGTTTTCAATCAATCAGTTCAACCTTTTGTAAGCATGTGGTTGTGTGTACTGAATACTACTCTCATGTTCCAGAATTTAATGGTGCATCTGGCCATATCTGTAATACCAGGTGCTGCTAAGATCATCCTACCTTCAAAGAAAACAGCAGAAAGAGAGACACCTGTAGTATTAAATAGAACAGTGTTTTAAATAGAGATTGAAAAGACTGGAATTGTTTAGAGAACGGAATAAGAGCAGAAACAAATACTGAACAGCATAGAGAAAGTCAGTCCTGAGCTCCTAAATATTCCCAATTTATTAATCAACAAGGTAGTGTATTTCCAGCTAAAAAAGATAAACATGTGTCAACATAACAATTAACCTGGAACTCAGTGCAACAAAGACACAACAGGGCGAAGCACGTTTCCAGCCTATGGATGAGCAGTTTCACAAAAGATGATCTTAAGCAAAATAAATCAAGCAATTAAAAACATTTTAACTCTTATACTCATCATAGAATTATATATGTAAATTACTTATTAGATAATCAAGAAGAGGAAAAAAATATTTCCACTACATCCATTCACTTTCCTTCCAAGTACAATGAGACAGGACACAACTAATCTTACCAGAAAAAGACCCGTTAACCTCTGGAAAACTAAGAGACACTGACTATTCACAGACAGAAAGTGGGCAAACAGCCACTGACACAAAAGAAGTGGCTCCATGAGCCAAACAAGGAGATTTATGTCAGGATAACAACATAATGCAACTCTCTTCAAGACACATAAACAAACAAACTTGTAAAGCGGAAACTTCATCAGGCTGCAAACAGCGGGCTAAGGACTATACGGTAGTTGACCAACAGAGCCACTACATCTATACAGACTGCTTGAAAAACTCCGTGCACATCCCTGGTATAAGAGCAGCCTTCTTGAGTTCTGCTCACTCCCTTAATGAAAGAAAAATACAGTCTGCCAATGCCTATGTGCTGCTGGCTACATTTATACCCAGCCATAACGGCTAAGCTAGTAGTAGTATAACCTTTTGTTATGAGTGTAATTATAAAAATACTATGATTTATTAATATTTTTCCCCACTGGTAAGGTTACAGTATATAATATGTGTAGGCTTCATTTGGAATGTGCCAATTCAGAATGCGAGGACATACAGAAATTATATTAAAGGACTATGGAAGTGATGCCTTGTATCACTTTCCAAAGTAACACATAAATACTACAACACAAACCCTTATGGGAAATGCCGCTCAGCCAGAAACTCTAGGAGGGAACTCATTAGGCTTCCTACTGTATCGCAGGTATCTGTCCTGTACCACAGGACAGATAAGCTCCAAAAAGCAAATACGGCCTTTGGGATGCCTCCATTTTAAAACTGCCCAGCTTGGAACAGTATGTGGAGGTCTTTCAGAAGGTCCCAAGTGACTATTAGTAAAATGTAACCACTTAAAAGCAGAAGCTCAGATTTTGAAAATCATAATTGTTTTGTAATTCAGAAATTTTGGCAGCCAATAGCATTTTTACCCCAAATGCACCTTAAACTTGAGTAATTAGTACAGCATTCCTTGTTAAGAAAGTTATGGTTCAAATTAGGACATCAACTCTATAGGTATTTCATTTCTGTTCAAGAGTGGCACAAGGATTCCTTATTTAACTGCTCTTAACCATCAGTCAGTCTAATTATTAAATTTGGCTTAATCAGGTTATTAACTGATATTCTCTAGCAGCAGTATTTTATTTATAGAAAATCAAGCTGTCAAATCTGGTAGGAAAGTAGAACATAAACTGTTACACTATGTTGATTAGCCCTTCAAACAAACAACAGCTGTCAATTCTGTGCCTATGTTGTGGCAAGATTACCTGCTCTGTAACAGCCTGTTTCTCCCTCGTGAAGTACTCTACTGACAGATCACAGTGATAACAGTTTTTTCCTGCTAAAATATTTCTGGAATTCATCCCTGAAGCACAGTTGATAATGTCCTTTAAAGAAGGAATAATCTGTGCATGAGTGCACACACACACACACACACACACACACACACTCTCAAAGGTAATGGCCTTTTGTGGGGAGGAGAGGTGCAAGAGAGGGATGTGATTTCCATTTTCTGCACTTTCCCCTTCTAGAGCGATTACAGCAGAAAGCAGAAATAAGTATCATCACCATCTCTGATGTGTGATAGCAGGCATGCTGAAGCCAGTCAGCAGCGTCCGTCATTGTTGGGTGCAATACAAAAGACCTTCTGTCTGGAAAGTTCAAGAAAGAAAACCAAGAGCCAGCGGCCTGGTCCTACAGTCAAAAGACCAAAACAGAGGCTGAGAAGTTCTCAAGCAGAGGCTGATCTGATGCCCTTTGAAGTTCAGGGGAAAACTCCCATGGACTCTAGCATGCTTTGAATCATGCCTGAAATGCACAAAAGGAATCAAAGCAACATAAAAGCAGAAAAAAGCATCTGACAGAAGGGAGTTTTAAGTAATGTAGAAGTGATCTAATCTTCTCATCATGGTTATCAGTTCAGTGTATTTTTGTGATGTCTGAGAAAGGAGAATTGTATCAATTTTCTGAGTCTTTTCATTAGGAAATAGCAACTGCACATTAATCATTAGGCATTTTTCACTTAAAACCCTATGCATGCCATCCTAATGTTGATTGTCAATTACAGCATTTAGTAAACATGTCAGAGGAAAGGGGGAAAGTGCCTCTTCAATTGCTAGATTTATTAATTTAAAAGTTTTCCATTTTCTCCCCCTCTGCAACCCCTTCCCCAAAAAAGGCTAGTTTAAAACTATGAGAAACACAGCCCATGACCGAAAATCTTACTAAGAGCACTGCCAGAGTCATCTATTCACAGGCAGCAAATGAAATGGAGCCCAACCCAGAAGAAACTCTCACAGCACATTCTCCAACCAGCCACTCAAGGACTCCACGTGCATGGAGATTCCAAATCCTCTGCTTAACTAAGATGCAATTAACTTTCACATTAAATATAGGAGCACCCAAAAAGAAAGAAATGCCTGCTGAATTCTATAGCATGTCCTAATTATTTTCTTGAATACAGCAATAATTGTATTGTTTTAGTTTTGGTGTCTCAATGAAGTTTTCTGGGAATTAATGTGTTAGAAATTTTTAAGCACTTTCTGCAGCCTTAGCACAAGACCTGCAACAAAGAGCCAAAGTGTTTTTTTTTTTTTTTTCTCCAGAAATGCAGGATGTTTCTTCTTTCCCTGGCTAATAGAATCCAACTGTTGCCACATGACATCATTCCCCAGAGCTAGGGAATCCAAGCTAGCACAGATGCTCTGCCAGGAGTAAATGCTGTAGAAAAAACTTCTCAAAGTGAGAAGAAATAACACAAAAAAAGGCTATTTTTGTTACCTGAAATTTGGAGCGCTTCCTTTTCCACTCCATTCTCAGATTTGTATTTCCCAGACAAAACTCTGTCTTATTATCTGAGGCATTAGGAAACCAGTCGTTCAGCGTCTAATACCTGCTGTGCTTCCCACAACTCTTTCATATGACCTTTCGCAGCACTGATTCCAGCAAAAAATGATTGCAGAGAACACAGACTGGCTGGGCCAGTTGTCATGGAGATCTCTCCCTCTCACTCTCTCTTTTGCATACACACACGCACACACACATACACATACGGACTTAAACAATTCTGGGAGGCATCCACAAAACAGCATGCCTTTTCATCAGCTAAGTTTTTGAAACATTCCACCCCTCCTCCAAGCCCTCCCTTGAGTCAGCCCAGGAAGCTGAGCTTTGGTCATGAATCGATTGTTGAAATAAGAGATATCGCCTTTTAAAAAACAACACAGAACTTGTACACTTTCCCCCACAAAGAAAAACAGAAATGTTTGCTTGCCAAAGCTTTGAGCTAAAAGCAAATCTATCACATTCAAACCTGCAGGCTCTTTATCTTTGCCTGACTTGTTATGAATTTGATATCTGAAACCACTGCAGCTTTGCTGAAATAAAATCATGCAGATTATATGAAATGTTCCTGGAATGACCTGACTGCTTACCTTGCTGTTCTTCCAGTACTCAGCCGGTGACTCAGTTAGTGCAGATATTCATGGTGGTCACACAGGACTTCCTGTATTCTTTCATGTTTCTGTGTTTAAGTAGAAAAATCTGCAGGTCAGGAATTTGCAACAAACAAAAGCAATTTCCCAGCCAAAAAAAGAAAAAGACAAGTTTGAAAGTTTTCTCTTAACAATTTTAAGAATACACCTCTCTTACCCAAAACTCACTACCTCCCAGATAAAGCAGAAACCCATTACACTGACATCTGAGAATACAAGACTGATTAGTTTAACATATTCACTGGCACCATGGTTGCAAAACAATACTAATTCCAAACATAAATAAAGACAGACACACAATATTTTTCCTTGACAAAAGATTTCTAAGTTAACCTCCGGAAACATCATATAGGAAAGCATGGACTGATAAATCAAGAGGAAAAAAATACTTTTAAAAAAGAAGGGAAAAGAACATTTATTAAGAAAATACAGTAAGAAGCATGTAAACTCAGAAGAATAGCACGGTGTCCAAAGTTTTCACACTTTGGGAAATAGCTTAGGGAGTTATTCTTCAGAGGATTTAACCAGAGTCAGTCATTCAAGGTTTTAAAACTTCATAAAAGCTATCAAAGGGAGTGCACGATTATGCTCTCTGCAAAGTAAGAAACAGTCCCCCTAGTGGGCATAAAAACACAAAGCTGAAACTAACTATGCAGTACTAAGTAGGAAATCACCCAATTTATTTTTTCTCCACCTTCTGCTTCATTATGCTGTTAGGATATTCCATTTAGCAAAGACCCTTAACAATTCTGCCAGTCTCAAGAGCATAGGCCATTATCAGCAATATGAAATAAAATGAACATTTACAACTATTTTTACCATATTCAGTGGACATAACACAAGAAAATGTTTATGTACATGCTATTACATAATCAACACATCTAGGTTTATATATGAGGAGATACAGAAGAGCTTCAAAATATTTTTCTTCAGGTTATGTTTGCAGTATGGGTTTTTCTATAACAGAGATGGCATAAAACAAGCCTAGAGAGACTGAGATATGTCTCTACATATAGCTATCACAAAATATAAACTACATTAGAACATATTATTGACTACACTTCTGAAAATTTGACATCTTTTGTGAATCACGAAGCTGTCAGCAGACTGCACAGCTCTTTCTGCTTAAGCCCCCTCACATCATTCTTTGTGTCGAAAACACTACCCCAAAACTACATGAGAAGTATTTTACATAGTTATCAAAAACTGCATTAAGATTAATCACAGGTAAAAGAATATAAAACAGCTACTCCAGCTGTCAAGAATCCAGAAGGAGCTGAAATGATGTAACATTAAATAGGTTTCTCTAGACATGGAAGTGGCACATTGTAAGGCTGCAAGTTTATGCTAAGTTCCTTTGATTCACATGCCAGTGAATCCCTGCAGAACCACTGGAATCAAATGAAAAATTCTGACACATTTTTGCCTTAAAAAGCCTTCTTTGGTGCAGGACTGAGTTAAACTCACTACATGTTGCAAGTGGGCAGTTTCAGCAGTGTAACTGGGGGAAATGGGGAGGCAGGTAACTGCTCCCAAGAAAGGAATGTTTTTCCCTACATTGCTGCAAAGGGAGTGCTCAAAGATGTGGAAGTAATAAAAAAATAAAAATAAAAAAATAAAAAAATAAACCTTTAGAATTGATCAAGGGGCAGGTGAAACAGGTCTTGTCTATCAATCTCAGAATACCTATAAATCCCACTGCTGACAGCATGGAGTAGTTAGCAACCATCTGCATGACATCCTACTCCAGAATTTATCTCAAGACTCTGAGCACGGTACTCGGAGATCACATCTGCATATATGGCAAGGAGCTGGGGGGAGCACACACGTTAGTATTTGTAAACAATGGAAAATGTTCACTGTGTTACATATACATTCAGTTAGTCGAGAGTTCCACACAAAACAAAAGCAGTTAAAATGTATTATGTATGCAAAAATATTTGAGTACAAAACATAGTAGTAAACAGCACAGCTTAAACTTTGGTCTTGGGCAGGAAACTACCACAGAGGACCCCAGACAAACACCTTTCTATTCTGAGCCTCAGAAATACACCGTTAATCGATTTCTTGCCAAAAGCCCAAATATTTTGTTCAGACTGGCTTGGGTAAAAAAGGACCATTTTCATCTTCTACTTTTTTCCTGGCTGGGTATTCCTGTGGGTGCATCAACATCACCTGACAGAATTTAGGATCAGAGAGAGAGCATATGACGAACAACTTATATTAAATTAATTACAAAATATATTTTTTAAAGTGTCATGGCTACTCTGTGACCAGAAAGTATTAGAATATGTATCCTTACCCCCTACAGTAAAAGAACAATCCATTACTCACACATAGCTGAGATTTAGTTTCTTATTTCCGATGCACTTCCCATTTCTGACTTGTTCTTATGCTCTGTAGCCACGAGCACAGGATGCAGAAGGCACGTGACACAAGCAGGAGCAGACATGCACTGAAAAGGATGAGCACACAGTGAGGGAGACCTCACCAAGGCGCACCTGGTATATCTGTGCCCTTGAGAGTGGAAATGGAAATACGAGCTGCTCTCTCACAAGCTGCAGGGACTGAGTTTCTTTGCTGAATGCTTTTCAAATCAAGCAGCCATCATCAGGAACAGGAGTGGAAACAAATCAAATTTGCTCCTAAATGGCTCGTGAAATCTTGTTGTTTTTGCTAGGTAAGAACACAGCATCAACTTTGGGATTTAAAAAGACAAGAACAGAGATGGGCTACAGACTAACCCATCCACAAAAACATCACAAATATTTAGTACGTATAAACTGAGATTAATCACTGCACCAACCTCAGTGACATTTTCCTTTGCATTTTTTTTAAGAAAACTAAGTTCCATATAAAATTATTCATGTAAAATAATTGCATTTTCCCCCTCCTCAAATGACCTTTCTGCCTTCCACAAATGCCTCTCCTCTTTTCCCATATAAGATGATGAACACTTTTATTTCTCTTCCTGCTACTGTCATCTCTACTCCACAGTTACTATCTTTTCAGTGACCTCAATGGATACATATCTAATTAAACTTAGATAAACTTAAGACAAAATAGCAAAAACTGAATCCTCACTATCCTTGTCCTCTGCTACTTTTTTAACTTGATACTATGAGAAGGCAAGTGCCTGCAGCTCCTGTTGACCTCCCTAGAAGAGACAAGAAACTAGTTAGTACTTCCTCATCACCCAGCAGTGACTTGCCAAGATATGGAAATAAGGGAAAAGGCATCAGCTCATAATATAAAGCAGGCTTGCTCAAGACAAACTGTGGTCCTTACTCTTGTTTAAAGGCCCAATACTCAATACTTTAAGCTCAGGACATTCAGTGACTTCCACAGTGGACAAGGAAAAGACATTTAGTCCAGCAATTACTACACTCATTTGAGCAGTCCCAGAGTGCCTTAGAGCTCTGCAAATTACTCATCAAGCCTTTAATTTTCAACACTCCAGCACTACAGCATAGCAACGTAAGTGCCACAAAATAACACCTCTGATTCCCAGAACATTATTCTACTAAAGTGAATAAAACTTCCACTGACTTCCATGGGACATTAACTTCAATTTGGCCCAACTAAATCATGTTTTTCTAGAAGTGTGGCTATCACAGGAAGCAGTACAAAAGCATATCTCGACCCTGCAAACATTTAAGTAAAGGAGTGATCCCACATGTGAGAGGCCTCCTGATTTCAGAGGTACAGCACAGGTATAGATCTAGGATCAGTCAGCTGTAAACTTGTTCTCTTCCTCCATTTCAGCATCAGATCCACTACCCATAATATTTCCACAACTCTCATTTCCAGCAGGACAATTAAAAATTTTCATGATGTCTTAATAGCCTAATGAGGATCATGTCTGAAGCACATACTGATTTCACTAACCCAGGAAAAAAGGTATATATACATGTGCATACGTGTGTGTGTATGTGTGTGTGTGTGTGTGTGTAGGAAATGACTAATCATAGCTGTGCACTTTTTGAGATGCTGCCAATCCCTTTATGGCCCTCTATCCCATTCCATTTTGAGCTCATTTTTCAAAGGAAAGCCTGCCATATAAGGGTCTGAGCTCGACTTCTCCATGGAGTGCATGATAACAATTTGCAAAAGTTGCTAAGTGACTGAGTGAAACTAGAGCATATCTGTACCTGGGGAGTCATGACAAAAGTTGACACACATTCAACTCCTGCATGAACACTCTCATTCAGAAATGAAGTGGCTTTACTTCGTGGATATTATTGTTTTAGGCCCTGATTCAGCAAAGTAGTTAAACATCGACTTCAAAAGAACTTAAAAACAGGTGCTAAAATGTTTTACCAAAGTGGTGCCTTACTAGTGTTGGATATTTTAGAAAGGACAGACAGAAAGAGGTCTTATTTGGCAATTAAGGTTTTAAGATGCTGTTTGGTGATATAACAGGGACACACTCCCCACGCTAAATATACTAATGAAGTTGAAAGCAAACAACTGAGCAATGAGTTGAATAATTCCTTAATAAAACAACTTTAAACCTGAACAATGTAGAGTTAATTCATGTAAATGCCTGGTTTGAGAATTATCCATGCCTACGGTCCGATTCATGACAGAAAACACATATTACAGCTCACCCTGCTAGGAAAGCAGTGCAAAGCCTAACAAGCCATAGAAACTGGCTCTGGGCCCAGGCAGCCAGTTCAGCCAGCCCTCAACATCCCGCACTGCAAATTGTTTCATCTGGCATCAGGCCAAGGCACAGGCCAAGCTGTAGGGATAACCAAAAGGTGGGAAGCTCGTGTAAATGAGTCCTTCTGCTCTTCAATTCTCTAAAGCCAACCCTGTATGCAACCCATCTGCACTCCAGTCAACACCCTTCCTACGCATAGTTGTGCTGTATCCAAGGAATGCCTGAAAACGAAAGACAGAAAAGACAGGAAAATGTAAGATCAACACTGGAGGGAAGGAGGATGCCCTTGTGGGAACACTATTTATTCTGTCTGGACAAAACAAGAAAATGATGGCCTTTGTAGGTGTAAATTCTTTCCTACACTTCTTTTTTTTTTTTTTTTTTTTTTTTTTTTTAAACTATCCCTATCAAGCCTGGATTTCTAGCTCAAGAAGAGGGACAAATGAGACAAGCAGGCTTCCTCTGGGAACTGGCCATATCAGGAAAGACGTTAATGAGTTGTTTGAATTCCTGACACAGGAATTCTGATTTGATCCTATCTTAATGTAAGATAGCTCAACATGTTTTACTGAAAAGAAACATTACGAAACTAAAAGCCAAAGGACAAGTTTCTATTGCCTATGTTCACAGCACACATCCTGCAACCCAACATGCTTCTTGTGGGACTAGATGGCAATTTAAAAAGCAGAGCCCTTCACACCTAAAGTAGTAATGCAAGCAGGACTCACAAGAATATAACCCATGGAGGACTATGTGCACAGCTGAACAAGTGCTACAAAACTCTGACTTAATGGGAGCAAAGGGGCAGAATCCTTCTCAGAGCACGTAAATGGTTGGAAAAGACAGATCCTTTAGGCCAAATCCCCACCTAAAAAAGTACTTTTCAAACTTTTGTCAAAGTAGCTCTTTCTGTAAAAAGGACTTTTACTTGGGTAGTGGCACAAAGGAGAAAGATGCTGTTAAGGAACCATCTCTATTGATGCACTGGCTCTACAGAATTAATAAAGGGAAAAGCATCATGTAGTCAACAAAGCAGTAGTCACAAGGATAAGTATATTCAACTAATCAATACTGATACAATACTCTTTTTCTGAAGCAGAGCATGGATGGTGATTGGTCTCCCCTGTCATCCCCCAAGAAGAGCTCTAAATTTAAAGTCAAAAGGGAAAATAGGATGGCTAAGATTGAGCATCCAATAAAATATCACCTTATTTTCATGAGACAATCATAACCAATGGCACTTTGCTCTCTTTGAGTATCAAAATAAACAAACAGATACATAGATAGATAATGACAACGTGTTTTGTGATTCCTTTTGATCACCAGCTATAAAAATTAACAGGAAGTTTATGCAACCCCCTCCAGCTGGATAGATCTCATCTTCCAAAGCCTATTAGCCAAAAGGCTCTAAAAAGAAACATCAGTCTAACATTCTTTTGGACAAAAAGCAATGACTTATCTGTGGGATAACTTCTGCAATTGGCTTCCTTTATTTTAGTCATTACTTGAACCTTCGAGCTGGCCTGGAGATGCTGTGAACTGTGGGCAACGTGCTGGGACGATGCCTTGAGCCCTGCCTTACATCTCTAGGAAAGAAGGGTATTGTAAGCATCACCCCAGCACTGTTCCAATCACCTACACCCCATCGAATTTAAAGCCAGGAACCGGATGTGTTTTCTTAGGCATATTAGCAGTTTGTCTGGCATAGTGCTGTAATCATAACAGCAGCAGATTTTTTAAGCCGCAGACAATAAAGCTTTTTTCTTCTCTATTTTGGATAGAGCAGATAAACAAAATATTGCTTTAAATATACACAGTTCCTTTCATTCTTTCATTCATGGCCCTCAGAGTGCTTTACAAAGTTGGGTAAATGTCACTCCCATGTGTGGCTGATTGGAACAAAGGAGTTAAGCAGCTTTGTGTGAGGCTACACAGTAGCCCCCTCAGAAACTGTGTGTGTGACTGAGCCCTGACCACTGGGCTCTGCTGCCTCCCATGAGGTTGTATTTGGAGCCTGGAAGGCAGTCAGGGTCAGCTGAACTCTAACGGATATTTCTTCCTGGAAAACAATTGGCTTGAACATGGGAAACAGCTGAAATCAAGCTTTCCTTCTAGCTGGTTTCCAAATCCATAGAAGAAGTTAAAGTCAGTGACAGTGGAGTGGTGAGGACGAGCTTGTGCAAAACAAATGAGATCCAGAATCAGACTACGCAGACAGTTCAAAACATTCGGTGACCTTTCTGTTATATTTTTGAGTACTTCAGTGCTTCCTAGTTTTAGCAGTGGAACATCATACACAGATGCTCAAATGAGCGGCAACAGCAGTGACTCCAAGAACTGAAAGCAGCGCAGCCACCGGAGCACAGGGCAGCGTAGGAACTAGCGTGGTTATGTTTCATTGGGACCAAGGCTGTGTCTCCACGCAGTGCCTCAGCGCGCTGTGGGGCTGTGCTGGCCTCTTGGAGTCAGCTCCAGGGCGCTCTGGCCTGAGCTGCATCGTGTGACATAGCCATCCCCTGAGCAACATATTTGCATCACAGAGGAAGCTAGTCCCAGCACTGGAGATTCAGATCCAAGTTCCTGAACTACAGATGAATTCCTTAAAAGCAAGGTCATTCTTCCCACTTTGACTTTGTGCACTCCTCCAAACAGAGCTAGGGAAAGCCTCTCAAAACAACCTGACACCCAGGGCAGAACTCTACTAACATCCACTTTCAGTCTGTTCGAGAATCACACATCTACCTGGCTCCTCTTCACTCTTCACCACTAACAGTACAGGCTGTTGTTAAACAACAACAACAAAAAAGTAAAAGTAGACATTGCTTTACTCTCATTAAAACAGATGTTTCAGAGATCAGATTTTGCCTCCTGACATCAGAAAGCATTATTTCTTCTTTTAATTACAGTATTTCCCTTTTTAGAGACAAAAAGAAAGCAAGAATGAATACCTTTTTTACATTAAACTGAAAAGGGCGGAACTTGGGAAAGCACCAGTACTTTTCTTCCAAGTCTGGGAAAACTACACAGCTTATATAGGCCAGGACACAGTTATAGATATTTTTCCTTTAGAACACTGGATAAGGTCCATGTAGTCACATGATGTTCCCCATTGCTACGCACATTGCTTTAAGGCGATGGACAACTAACTCTCTGGAATTGTTGCTTGCTGTTGGTGCTGTGAAAATGGTAGAATCCAGCAATATAAGTTGAGTGTTAGCCATTTAGTGTACAAAGACCACACACGAGCTTTTCAAAAATGCACTAAAAAGTTTGCAAAGGATCTTGTTGCCAGTGAAGAAGTGCTAGCAAAAGCTCTGCTAACAGTCTTGATTTCTAGCTAAGTCCTGCCCTGGCTGGTGACATCATGAGCACTGCATACTGCAACAACATCTTTAACTAAACACCGCAGTACGACCAGGCTTCTAAAGGTACTGACAATTCCCAACTAATCACACAGAGTTATGCCAAGATTTAAACATATAACTTACAGCTGTTATGCTGGCAATTGGGAGTGTGTGTGTGTGTGTGTGTGTGTGTGTGCAAACACAGGTTAGTGCCTACAATGCTGGAAGCAGCTTATGGAAAATCTGAACCATAAGATTCAAATCATTAAGAGTATGCATCACAATTTGCTTTGGGGAAAATTCCCTGTTCATGAACAGACATGCTGGTTATGACTCTAGTTTCCTAATTTCCTGGTGTGTGAAAGTCCCACCAGTATACATGAGAGCTCTGTGCTTACTGAAAGTATAGAGCAATTCACAGTTTGCCAGAAAGATCTGAGAGGGTTTTTTTTTTTTTTTGCACGTACACACAGAGGTGAAATCTACACTGTGATGGAAGCAGGTTGGAAAAGCGACCCAACAATCAGCCAGAAGAATTCAATGTTGTTCTTGATTTTGTCACCACTCAGTGATACAATGGACTTCGGGCAACTTTCTTCTTAATAATTAATACTTGTTTGGTTTTCTGAAGCACTGGCAAATCAGAACCAAGCAGTATTGGGATCATGTGGTAATTTGTAATCTCACCATAAACTTCAATCAATGTGCATCTTTGATCACATTATACAATTATGTACATTAATCAACTTTGAAGGCTCCAAACCTCCAGTTTCTTAACCCGCTTCATATCTACGCATTTGTGATACTCCCCCCAGTCTCCAAAAGGCCACACATGGACAGGTTTTCTTCATCATTCCAACCACTGAAATTATAAACTTTCCTCACACACAGTTCTGTAGTTCAACAAAAGTAAATGCTGTCCTGAGCCAGTGAAAGATTTAGACTCTGATCTTTCCTGCCTGTGCATGACACATGCATACTCAACACTATTTTTTCTTTGACAAAGATTTTGTAGCTGGTCACACTCTAAAGCATTAGACATTTGCATTGCAAGATTAAAAATGTCTGCACTGCAGGCCATTTTTAAAATCCCCTCCATTCAGCTGGGTTCAAAATAAACTGTATTGCATCCATTTTACAAGAACTTGCACAATGGTTAATTGACGTTTCCTACAAAGACTGTTGTTTGTCACCAGTTTCATCTCTGATTTATCGGGGTGTAATCTGGAAGAAATCTGAGCAATTCTAATATCTCACTTCCTTTAGAGGGGCCCCCAAGTGTAATTCACATAGTTTGTGAACTAACAGTAAAATTTTCAAAATAGAAGTTTACATTCCCAATTCCTAGCCATCTAGGACACTTAAGCCTTATGTAAAGACAGCAAACAAACAAGATAAATACAAACAAAACCATTTGTAAAAAAACACAGTGCCATTTTAAATCCTTTCCGAATGTCACTAAGGTGCTTTAGGAAGTGTAACACTCCCCTACTATTCGACATGAGCCACATGTAACTGAATCAGCTTTCTGCTCTCTGCCTTGGTTTTCTCACCTCTAAAAGCTGATAATAAATAAAGTCCATTAGAAATATCGTTAGGATAAATCCATTGAACTTAATCAGTTGTCCTAAGATCACTGGAAGGAAAGCAGTTCTCTTAAGAAAAGCTGACTATGCCTCTTTTAATGAAATTCCCACTAACTAAACCCATTTAGGGGGCTATATAAATATAATCTTCAGAAATACTTTCACTAAACAATTTTAAAGTCACAAACTGGGCTATGAAATGGAAAAGAAATGTCATGCTCTGTCATGCACACACAGAAAACAAAAGTCCAGAGTTTGAATGCTATCTCCTGGATGAAAAAGCAAGCTTATTAACATTAGAGTGATAAAACCCACAACAAGCAGCATAGAGCAAGCACCTCTGAAAGCAAAAATGACATCTAAAGGTATTTGAGGTAGAGAATGGAAGAGGCCACTATGACTCACAGGCTGTAAGTCTAGTCAGTGAAAAATCTGGCAGAAGCGTGTTGTTTGACTATGTCTGTACATTCCAAAGAGATTTATAGCTGCTTATTAAATCATCTGTTCCTGTTAAAACCTAAGAAACTGCATATGTTTCACTAGATTTTACATCTACTAGGATAGACCTATCAACCATTAGTACAGAATAGAGATTTTTCTATTGGGTGAGCTATTCAAAAGCTTTTAAGACCTTACTTGTGACAGGTGATAAAATCTATCCAAGGGAGGGACTGTAAGGGGGATCTAAACCTGCTGCATCAGAGGATGAGTCTCCCTTATTGGCATCTCTGTTTTGTCTGTGTAATCCTCAAAAGCAGATGGGTCAAGTAGTTTCTACAGAGGAAAGGAAACAAGTAGTTTCTACAGAGGAAAATTTCTACTGAAAAAACAGTCATGTTTTCAGGAAAATGACTGTTGTGACCTGAGGGAGGGTTTCTGGAGCACTGAGGTTCATGCAGAAGTGACACTCTCCCTCCCACTCCCATGAACACCACTAACACTGGTGTTTCTTCTCAAAATCTGATGAAAGAAGAAAAGAAGAGGTTGTGCACACCCCTGCTCCACTCACAAATGCTGCTGCTTGTTCACTGCTTGGTTTGCATGAGAGACAGAGAGAGATGGAGAGCAAGTGTACATGCAGGGACAGGATGGCTAGCCACTCCAATCTAAAGCCAGCTGTTCTGCTGCCTCAGAATGCTCTTTGGAGCATCTCCACCAGTACCCTCCACCCACATTATCCACTGGATAAACCCTTGCCCAAACGAAGAACTGACCTTCTCCCATCTCCCCTCCCCCTAAGGCTACTTTTCGTTCTTTTTCAACCTTGGGTACATCCATAGCTAGACAGCCACACTTTAATGGCAATATACAAAGACGTTACTAAATAGAAGCCATTTGCTGAAGCACATATGGGCTGAATGTCCTAAATTCCCAGAAGGCAGTAAAATTTTATACATTTTCAATTAACCCCTTAAAAATAAACAAAAAATTTAGCCATATTTGCCAAATATCTGAGAAAGCAGAATCTCTTTATCCATGGCTACATCAGTGCTGACACTGGAAGAGAGGTTTATTTTAAGAACACAGAAAACACACTTCTTGGTCAGACACCGACACATCTTACTCAATACTCTTCCTTCAACAGTGGCAAAAGGCAATGCTAGTTGTGGCGAATCCGCAAAACCAGCCGCTTTCTGTCCATTTTTCTTTGTCTGTTTGAGACAGTGCGGGTTAAGCAGAATTAAAAAGCAGAAAGACTTGCAAGCTTTTGCTATAGTCCATTTGTTACTCTTGCTATACAAATGAAATACTATGAAGTCTGTAACATGACAGAAAGCCACATCTGAACTGCTATACTTAGCAGACAAGCCAGAAACTTGGGAGTTTTAGACCACAATAATAAACTCAAGATCCACTGAAGCAGCTCACGCACACAGAATGCCCAGAGCTCGCAAGTGAGGGAGCTGAGCACCCCCACTGCACCCAGGGGTGCAGCTGTGTCAGATTTGCCAGCAAACACTGGATAGGAGGAAGAAGGGATTGGTTTTTCAGCACATTTCTCTTTCACGGTTTTGAACTGCTGCCTTGTAAAAGTCAATTTGCTAAAAAACATGACAGGATAATGGTAGGTCCTGCTGAATCTGCACAGCTAGCTATGCTAAACTGATTTCTGCAGTAAATCATGTGCACTCTCAAAACACAAAAGCAGGGCTGTATTGCTCTGGGAACTGCTTTATACTGCACAAGTATTTTTACCAAAAATGACAAAGTGTTTGTCTGCCCTTGTTATTTTCCTTTCTTACCTCTGTGTTAAACTATCCTCATTTTAACACTCTGGATCAATAAAGAAAGAACAACCATGCCTAGTAAATCTGATCTCACAGAAAGTGGTATGAAAAGCCGACTTGCATCACCAGAGCTATACTCAAACGTGAGTTGCATCAGCAGAGCTATACTCAGTAGGTCACAGTCAACTATCCTACAGCAACACAGACCCCAACCTCACAAGGTCCCTACCATTCACAGTAACTAGACTTTCTGGGATGTTCATTGATCATTAAGAAGTTAAGAGAAAAAGAAGGAAGTCAGCCTTAATAAAACACTATAAAACAACATTCTGGGGAAAAAAGAACAATGAATTATGGCAATATCAGCAATATAATGTGCAGCACAGTAATACCACATCTCAGCCCATTCAGAGAGGCATCGTGACTACGGCATATTGTCCTGCTTAGTAGGCTTTCAACTAAGTGCACTTAAAAGTCTCAGATGGTCCTGATGAAAAAACAAGCATTATTCAATCCTGAAAAATCTTTGTATCTTGCAATTCAGCTCTCCTTCCTTACTGGGATGACAGTGACGTTAACATTCCCTTCCTGCTCTGTTTCAGCTGTCCCTGGTGCCCTGCACACAGCCAGACCGTAACACACAACTGGTGGACTTAGAGCAAAGGTGAATCTGGGTCAGCTTGCTCCAGATCAACACCCACAACATCAGTGGATGTCACACACTCACCCACAATGATCTAGCCACATAATAAATGGGCTTCTTCAGCGCTGCAAAAGTGAGAATTTAGCATGGATAGGAAGGAAGGAGTGACCAGTGTACTCCACAGGCAGAGAAAGTACACAAATGTTGCTGTTCCCTCTCACTTCTTGCAGGAGGAAACACCATATGAGAACAGTTACGAGTACTACTGCAGCCTTCTAGCCAGCATGAATCCTGATCAGTCCTTAGGCAAGCCGCTGAAGTCAATGCTTAGCTTCTGAGTACATGTTGAAGTATTCGCCTGAGGTGGTGCCATTTTCAAGTGGATGCAGAATCCTACTCAACAGTTGTTCCAATGAGAAGCTACAGAAGTATTCCAGATACACAATAGCACACGAATTTATCAAGGGTGCATTCTTCCTTATGTAGAAAATCAGACTCATCTGCTCTTCACAGCCAATTGTTTCTTAAGGAGCACTGCTGCGTCCCACATCTGCAAGCACTGAAAGAACAGCTGCCAGCCACAATAGGAAATGGTTTACACTGATTGAGCATATTTCTGAAACCCCACCAATTCTACTCTATAAGTGAAAAAAAAAAAGGAACAGCAACAAGAAAAACCAGGAGAATTTACTAGTCTTTATTCTGTGTCTTTGCTGAGAAGTGAGGTCTTTTGTTTTCTCTTTCAAGCCATCCTCTGTTATTCACACAGGGAATTACAGACCTAACCAGCTCTATAAATGTTTGTTCCTTGAACTCATGGTTTAAGTTTAGGTCAAAAAAAGATCATTCGCATGTGAAGCATGACTCTTCTGTGGCAAAGCCAAGCCATTCTGATTCCAGACAGTTTTATATTTAGCTTATTTTAACTGTCCTGATTTGTTGCCTGATAAGCCCCTGTTCCTCAAAGTCATTGAGCAGTAGATATCAGCAGAAAAAGATGTGAAGCGCAGTCTTCTGTTAGAAAGAAAAATCATCTTAAGGGAAACACAGAACTGAGAACCAAGAACTCTCAGCCCTGTTACAATCCAGTTTACACCACTTGCCTGCACACATTTCACATAAATGCTGTTGCAGCCTATGTATACTGGTTTGAGTGTGATCAGATTAAGAACTTCTGAATTCTGAATTTTCATATTAACATGGTACTACTGACTTTCCCAAAGTTACATGACCTTCTCAGTGCCTCAGTGCAGAGTAATAATACTTTTTTTGCCTAATTCATAGTTTGTCATAAAGATACAGTTAATTATTAATTAGCCAGATTGTTACATTTTGTAGACAACTAATGTTCCTCTGAAGTCTATAAAGTTGTGACTACTACCTGCAAAGTGAAAGCAATAATGAAAAACTAATGCCCTGTAAAAGTTTTTTAAAAACAAAACAAACACATATTAGGCAATACAATATTAACCTTGTACCTTTAAAGTAATGCAAGGTAAATTTTGCTAGATCTCTGCAAGGGTACTGCAACTATCAAATAAATACTGCTTTGTTAAGTGGATAGTATCTGGTTTTGAAGTCAGCGTTCATACCTATAATTAGCTGTGGTTTTTGATGCCCAAGTATCTGTTCGTACCTTCTAATCAGATGATGAAACGACCGATAGAAATTCTACCCACAAATACGTGAAGAGGAAAGATTTTTCCTGTAATTAATGTATCCACAAAAATGTCACTACAACACCAGCAGCTGGGCCATAAGCTTGACCCACAGAACATTTAACAATGTGAATACAGACAACAATCTAAAAACTGTAACCAAGCAGTCAAACAACAGGCTGTTTGATAACCACACAGCAGAGATACCAGTTACACCCCACTCATTTGTCCACATCTGCAGTGGCAGCAGTGGATGGCAATGACTCAAGCTTTTCCTAATTGGACAGCCTTTTTCTTGAACCAAAAAAATTAATCAGCTTCTGGTCTGTAGTTCCATACTTTTTTAACCCCCATAAATTAATGTAAATAGAAGCAGATTGGTAGTATCAGGACCAATTCACAAGATCAAAAAGGGCTTGATTTTCTTTAAAGACTAATCCTGAAGTTACTTCTTGCTTTCAATAACTAAGTTTTGTGCATTTATTATAAAGCACAAGAACAAAAAGAAGTAGTGACTCCATCACTTCTGCATTTGCACTTAACTTCTGGATTATTCTGTCTTTAAAATGTTAAAGTCCATCTCATCCTCAGTTACAGCAGAGTAAATGCAATCATTTCACTCAAATCACCGCACTGACACTAAATTTTAGTCAAGCCAAGAACAGACCAGTCCTTTCTATTTCCCTTTTCCTTAATTTCATACACCACCTACTTATCTAGAGTGGTCCTTTCATTCTTTCCACTTACAAAATCTGGTTATTATTGATACAAAGGCCTTCTTCCTGCACATCTTTCTGTCTGAATCAACATGCAAACTTCCATAAAACTTCTGGTAGTTTTGTTGTTGTTTTTAGAAACAGTTCAGTGCTTTCAATCACAGCTTGCATGCTACCAAACAAAATGAACGGGCATTGAAAAGTACCAAGGAACAATCAACCTCCACAGGTCAGAAAATGGAACTTCAAAATACATTATTCCAAGTTGGACACCTTGAAGTAAAATGAACTTAGCCCCATCTGGGTGATTGGCAGGGAGAAAAAGATTCCATGCACAATCAAGTCAAATTCCTTGAAAGCTTTGCTTCAGTGCATACATTACAGCAGAGGAGCTCCCAAGTTGCAAACAACCCTAGTCAAATGCCCCAGCTCATCTTCATCACAGACTTCTGTTCCTGCTCCAGTAACAGCACTAAGTGGAAAACATGGTCATAAAACTCTGTTATTCTGATAAGCTTTCAGCTTATTAGTTAGTGTTTCATTTTAAATGGAGGACAAAAGTAGTAGGATTTTCTCTGCAAAAAGTTATTCCTTTCCTCTTTCTTTTTTTTTCCTTGTAGAAAAAATATTCTTTAGACAAATTGCATAAGGTACATGCAATCTTCCTGTTTGGAAACTTTTGTCTGTTACTAAAATCAAATGCAAAACAAACAAAAAAGCCATTTTTGATGGTTTTGCTTGTCATGCCAAAGCCTCCAGCTTCCAGTCTCAGAGATTTACTGAAATACTAAGGGTTGGTAGCAATATTGAATGTATTTCCAGTGACATCAGTAGGAAAGTAATTGTGCTGTAAATAATAAGCCCACAATTGTGGGTTCAGCTGTTTCTCGTAAATACTTATCCGTGTTAAGGACAATGCAGTATCGCTCCACCCCACAGGAGATAAGGTACTTGCTCCTTTACATACAGTGAGTAGCTGCTTCACTACTGCACATAGATGCAGCTATTCTCCCATGGTGCTCATCAAATGGGAGAAAGGCCTGAGCCACAGCCTCATTTCCTTTCTCTAAGACAACACAAGTGGAGAAGCAAGTGGACAGTGATAATAAAAAGAAATTTGTACTGCTGGGTTTAAGCATTTCAATGCCTTTTGAGAGGTCTTGAGACACTGCGAGATGACCTAAAAAAGTCACAAGTTTTCAGGTATAAATAAAGGTTGAACTCCTGTTAGCTTTCCATACTTTAAGCCTTTGGGATTCTTGTTTTCAAGCCTTTCTATGTACCTGCAATAGCCAGAAAGGATAAATTAAAGCCAAAATCTTATAATAATCACTGAACTCCAGGAACATGGGCCTTAAAAGGAGGGAGAAAAAAAATGAAGTGTTCAAAAATTCACTGTACAATTGCTACAGCTGACAAGAGAAGGAAGATTCTTTTACATTTATCACTCAGTCTCTCACACAATCACACTATATATAAAAACACAGTATCTTAGCTCAAACTTTAAATGTTCTTAGTGACTGTAAGTATATACAGAACAAACTGCTTCATCTGCTGGTGAAACTGAGGAGCATGTGGACCACAACATGGCATCCTTTAAAGGATGCATAAAAATGAAGGAGAGTGCAAAGAAATCAACCAGACTGGAATCTGAACACTGGAAGGCCAGACTAGCACACTCCTACTTGAGTGCCTGCACTGTGATATTTAATGACACACATGAGAGATTTTTGATGACCACTGGTAGTCTGAATCACACCTTTTTCTTTCTGCGTGAAAGCTGACAGCTGCTTCTGGCAGGCCACTGCCACCCTGCTGGGGCCTTGCCATAGATGTAGTCTCCAACGGAAGACAGGGATTCAGGCTGCAAAGACACCACATCCTATCTACCACAGGACAGCAATCCTCTGGTCCACACCCACTATGTTTGAGAAATTGGGTGAAGTCATAATCAAAAATGGTGCATCTGGAGACAAAGCACAGCTTAGAAGGGATCCACCAACCCAGCGCACGGCATTTCATACCATCAAAACCTTCTGGTAACTTCATGGAGCAAATATCAACATATTCATCAGTGCATCTGGCTTTTCTCAATAGGTTATAGTGAGCCATCTCATAGCCATCTCCATCCATAGCCGTCCCTGCAATTAGTAGTTTAACATACATTATTATGTGCTGCCTACACATCAGTTTCACTCCCCCAAAACATCCCTCTCGACTGCAGAAATGCGCACTAACAAAGATCTTTCTTCCACATCAAACTGCAAGCATGCAAGCTGCTGTGTGCTCCTAACCTGAACAACCTGATCGGGACTCTCACAAAATAAACAGACAAAAAACCCACATGTGGTAACTTCATCCCAATTCCCAGAGAACATCACGTATAATCCTGGGAGACGGGGACATGTCTGACATGTCCCCATCTTTGTCCTCCACAGAGACCCTGCATGTAGGCTTTTCTGCAGCTCTATGCAATATTCAAAAGAAAACCATACACTGAATTGAAAATATTTTAATGTTCCTTTAGGGTATGTGCAGAATATCAGCTGGAACAGATTCAGGCCAAAACACTCTTCCTCGTCCCCTTTTCCAAAACTTACATTCACCCAAACTCTTCATTAACACAGAAATGTCCTGTCTTTGGTATGCACAAATGTAATTGGCATGCAAAGGACAACCCAGCAGAATGCCTTGAAATTACTAATACAAGACAGTGGTTTTCACTTTGTACTGTTCACTAGTGTCACTACCAAGCAAAGTCTTGTGGGTCCTTTAAGAATCATCCCACCAGTACCCCATTACAGTGCATGACAGAAGGCAGGAGGGAAGGAAGACAAGCTGCTTTAATGGAAAGCTTTATTATATCATGACACAAAAGCAATGCCTGGAGACTTTTAGATTAAAGATGGCACAGGGCAGGGTGTGCCCATCCTGCACTACTGAGCAGTTATACAGAGGGACAGTTACCGTTACTCAGTAGGCCACTATATGCCACCAGAGGAGTTTACAGTTCAAACTTAGGCAAGTGGAAAGTGTTAGCACAAGACCTAGGTGGAATGACTGCTCACATAAATGTGCATAAAGGTCTTCCCTACCTCGCTATGCCTTTATGAGCAGCACCAAGGAGACATAGCCTTTTGCTAAGCCCATGTATCCTTTCCTGCGGATGTGGAAAGAGACTGAACAGTCCTGGATAACTGTATGAGAGAGGAAGGATCACCCACAGCAGCTACAGGGAGCGATATGCTGGGACTGCAGGGGATATCTACACTGCAATTCCATTCCTCAAGAATTGCAACCCATTGCTCAGTGCCCCTCAAGAAGTAAAGTACTGTAGTCTGCTTTGACTTTGAGACATACTCATAACTCACAATTTAGCCTCCAGAAAGGAAGCCCTACTATTCCTCACCTGCACTCAGTAGCACCTTACTCAGTGACCTCACAGAGTCCAGAAGGACTTCTTACAGTGTAAAATAACATGTGCCATCAGCATGTTGGACTTTGGCCCCTATCAGGGCAGCTGTTGGGGCTCTGAGTGCACCAACAGGCTGTAATTGCCCCAGCCAGCCTGACCTGGGACCTGTACCTATGCGCCTGCTGCCCAAGGGCCCAGAAGCCCTACTGAAGCTCAGGCCAGGCCATATTGCAGGTTGTGCCCAGCCCTGTCCCTTCCTGGGCCTGACTTGCTGTCTGGATTTATCTTGGATTTGACTCATCCCTTTGCATTTGCCCAGTGATCACTGGGCTGCTAGTGAAACCTGTCACTGCCACCAACTGGGTCCAGCTGAGTGCTGTGGGACAGCGGCCTGGCCAGCAACAGTGCTGTCCTGCCTTTGCTGCCATCACCCTCAACTCCTGGACCGTCCTCTCTCATGGGGCAGCTCCGCTCTTCCTGCTCTCTGACAGCTCCAAGTCTCCTATGTGAAGCACACCACAGTTGCTTCATCCCCCCCCCACACTGAATCACTCAGAAGTATCATGAGCATAAGAGTCCTAGGATAGCCAGGGTAACTGGCATTGTAGGTGAAGTTTGGAGGAAAGAGAAGTATGTGAACATCTTTTTCAAAGGCAGTCAGCATCCTCCTAAGGACTATGGAGATGCCTAAGAAGGAGCAGCTATGCTGGCATTTGAGCAGCTTTGGGAACTGGATCATCGGTTTTCCCGGCAATTGACTTCAGGGTACGATACAGATCTGGTTCAGACAGCGTTCAAAACATTCCTATTTACACAAACCAATGTAGTGAACAAAAAAGGCACTTTTGCAAGCTAGCATCTTTCCTTTCAATAGAAACACTGCATCACAAAAACACACAATTTCCTGCTTCCAAAAGGGTTGATGGGTAAATTCAATTATTCATGCTTAGCGAGATTCTCAGCTACACAGATTTTCCTAACTAACCTGGGGTTAAAACCAAAACACATACTTTAAGTTTACAATCATTGAGGAATCAAATTTCCAAAAGTGTCTGCTAGTTTAATTCTGTGAAACGTGACAGGGAGGTTCTTCACTGTCCCATATGAAAACTGTAACTACAACAGATAGCTTTCCTCAGGATATGCAGCAATTCTTCTCACAGTACCCTGTTGCGAGCACCCACTAGCAGAAAATTGGAGTCAAGATTTGGAGATTCATTCCTCCTTCTTAAACACCCTCAATTAAAAGAGATCTATTTTAAATTTGGGGTTTATTTCTTTTCTCTTCACAGATAAAGGCAGAAAAATCATGAGGGTTGATTTCAGCTAAAGAAAGACTATCACTAACTGGGTGCAATATATGAGCTTTCAGAAATTATTGCAGGTTTGCAGTTACACAGTAATGTGCAAAAATAATATAGGCCAGAAATGTGACATACTGTCAATAGAGAAATTAAGTATGCGAGTTTCAGATCTGTTTTTTTCAAACTGATATAAAATTCATATGGCCATATTCATGGCCATATTCACATTGGCTTTGTATACTGTATGCCATCAGAAAGCTAACATACAGCTTCTGGAGATAAATCTGAAATCATTTAGTTTTGGTAGAGGTACCATTTTACATACCCCTCAAATTTCTAAATAACCTACTTGCATCATTTGTACCTAAAAAAAAAAAATCAGAAGGCAGAGATTGCCTTGAAAATAACCATGCCTAAGGCCTTCTAACATCTGTCCACATTGCTCAGTTTCAAAACTGAATGGCTGCATGAAGGACCAAACTCAGTTCCTCCAAAGGATATTCTGTTCCGCAGATACTTGTACATAATGGTGATCTCATTCAAAAGGTCTGTAATGTAACAAAGAAAATACTTAAATCAATGCTCAGCCATGAACATAAGCCTCATGGGAACATAAGATATTTGAAAATGAATCCAGAAGTTTAAATTGTTAGCTCTCTGGATGTGGTAAGATTAGCCTGTGCCTATCACACAAACTTTCCCACAAGACTGACAATACAAGAAGCTTTGGGACGAGGAACAACAACAAATGCAAGGAGATAAAGTTTATCTGAAACTAATCAGGCACTAAGCACTTGAGGAAGATTGTCACATGTGGATTCTTTATAAGAAAGGGTGAAGCGCTAGTCTCTCAAACTAACAGATGAGAGTGGGATACTGATTCAAGTTTAAGATATATATATGTTTTCTGATCACTCTTCTCAGTTTCCTCACAGGGACAATGCAAAAGGATTCCCAGCACCAGCACAACTTCTAGTAGCCACTCAGTTTATATACAGTCAGTGTATTATATCTTCCATACAGAAACAGGATTGAGTGCTTTACTATGAGCTTTTGTAACAAAACGATAAGATTTAAGTACTTTGATAAATTTTTTCTAAAAAGCTCATTGTATAAAAAAACGCAAAAAAATAGGGCACATGCCCAAGCCAACTGAAATGGAAGGATGTGGAGAAAAACTTCAAAAGGGTGCAAAACTAAAGGAAAAAAGAAAGATGACAGAAAACACAAGGAAAGAGTCAAACTGAAGCAGTCTGGAAGAGGTCTGTGCCCACATGCAAGTGTCATGAACAAGAAAACAGAAACAGAACTTTCACATATCCAAAACTGTTCCCAAAGAAACCCTATTACCATCAAATCTAATGTGAGAAGTTTTGAGTCCCAAATGTTAAAGCATGTTGAGCAAAAAACCCAGTAAGATTTTAATGCAGACATAATTCCAAAGAGGTCACTGAAAACAGTGAATGAACAGGAACATCCTTTGTGAGGAGGACTGAGCCAAAAGAAATATGGCAACACTGTATTTGTACCAACCTTTTTTCCTACAGCCTACATGATTTGGTATGTTTGATTCTATTCAGTAACACAGCAACAGCCTGCTGTTCTTCAGAAGATTTCCCAGATTTCCACAATATTCTCTATTGCTTCCCGCAGACATTCTGATTTGCTAGCTATGACTTGAGATCTTGGGTTTTGGTTCTTGACACTTATTCCTGATGAAGTATTAACTTTCCAGGTGCTCCCTTGATACTGCCCTAACAACATTTCCAGTGTCTTCCATAAATACAGTCTCTCTCAGGTCACATCTGTCAAAGGCTCACTTGTGCTGGAAGGCCATAAGAGCTGCTCGAGTTCAGCAAAAAATTGCTGGAGGAGCTGAATAGCAGAAAGCTGTGCTGATTGCTCCCCAATAGACCGAAAAACAATTCACATCCACATGCACAGATTTGTTGGAAGTGATTTGCCCTGGAATTTGAAGGGCACAAACTTGTGTAGTATAATCAGCTCAGTATCAGTTACACACTATTGTAACCAGCACTCAGCCCCTTCAAAAAGTTTAATTTCTCACACCAGAGAAGCAAACAGACCCTGCATTCTCAGCATAGTGATATGCAGCCCCCAGAAACACCCCGCAACTGTCCAGCCCTCCTACGTTCTCCTGTAAACAAAATCAAAACAGCAAGTATTTCAGCCATTTGAGGGTAGCTCCCTAATACTCACCAAGACAAAACTAGAACAAAATAAAGCTTGGTGGTATGAACACAACTGTTCTCTGTTTCAGTCAGTGCAACAGAACTGCCTGTGGAAAAATCTCTCGATTGCTCTGAGGTGCACAAGTCCCGAGGCAAACAGCTTCTCTAAGAGCACTGAAGACAAGTTGCTAAACTTGTCTCTCTCTCCTGTTCATTGTTCTAAGCAATGTAGCACGTGCCCTTCAAATAACAGAAACTTGTCTCCTTCTGTTCAAGTTAAAATCTGTATTAGCTTCCTCTAACTTTTGCATTACCAGCTGCCAAATTCAACCTGTACAAACACCCCTCCACAATCTCTCACATTAACATTTTGGATACAGAAGATACCAGCAGCATTCTACCTATCACTCCAGCTCAAAATACTGGTGCCAATTCAGATTCTCAGCTTTCCTTTGGTCCTATACTGAGGTTAAGTTTTGAGGACCCATTCTATATAATATTGTCTTTCCTACATACTTAAGAGCATAAAATGTTTCTCCAAGCTCTTACTCCGTGTTTCCATCATCCATTTTCTAAATTCTTCAAGTCAGTGTTTTTACACTTTCTCCCCAATAACGTCTTTAAAACTACTTCATTATATTTCTTCAAACTACTCTGGTAAAAATCTTCTTTTGTCATGGCCATGACTCTTATGCAGACCAGTACTGTTTCCTTGTGAATCTCCTCTCTCACTTTAGATGTACTTTATATAGTCATTGAAGCAGGTAACAATTTCTTGTATTACATTTCCATAAGCATCTAGAATGGCAGACTCCTAAACGAAAATCGGTGTTCTGAAGTTTTACGAACACACAGACATAGGAAAAATGCCTCTCTGTGCCTTTTGCAGGCATTATCCTTGTGCTAAATGAAGCATAAGGATTTTCACCGGAAATGTGCTTATGGATGGCGGGGGGGAGAAAGGACCTACAGCAGATTTTGTTTTATCCCCTGAAGTATCCTTAGGCCTCCAACACAACAGCTGAGACACACTAGCTACAATCTCCTTAAAACTCTACGCTGTTGATGCGGTTTCCTCTGGCCAGGGAGGTCAAGGATATTTTTTGGCCAAGAACCTTAATGACCTAACAGCATTAGAGACAAACCTTTTTCAGCTATTCGTCTGCATTCTTTGGGCATGAGGAAATGAAGAAGGGGAAGCACTGAGCTATGTAAAGCTATGAAGGAAAGACAGACATTCCATGCTACAAAGCTATTCAAGTTAGCATTTCATTTATATTCCAGGATATAAACATAACTTTTCTCCCATGTGCGATGAGGATTCCCATATATAATTTTCCAAGACCAATGCTACACAAACATGCTTAGAGACCAACCACCCCATAGGCTTTGAGAACAGTTAGGAGGTTTGTCTATTGGTCCATTTTTTAGTATGCTACAAATACATGGATCAAGGTTAACATACATTTTCCCTCCTCCTGTCTGCTTCTTATATCTGCTTTTTCCAGTCAAAAAGAGACCTTTGTTGTCGCTCCCTCCACACTAGTTTAACTATGTAGAAAGAGCAAAAAACCTGGCTCCAACAACTAATTGGGTTTTGCAAACAGCACTGGAATATGAATAATAAAGGTAAAGGCAGCAACCAAGAGAAAAGACATTGAAGGTAGGCATGGAGACAAAACGCAAGAAAAAGTAGGAGACAGAGGTAGGAGAGTGTCGTGCCAGCCAGACAACTGCCTATGCCAATAGGAATGAGAGAGAGGGGTTTAGACACATGGCCAAGCCTGTTTCCAAGCTGAAATCCCCTAAGTTCCCAAAAGAAAGTAGAAGCGCATTTTTCCCTTAATCATGCATACTTCAACAAACCTCCGGAGACTGTTCTGTAAACTGGAATGATAAAATAAAATGTCAAGACGATAAATGGGGTATTGCGTCTCTGCTGTTTGTTAAAGGAAGGCCTTTTCTGACTTCAAGGCAATAACAACTTCACTTTGTAAACAGAAAAGCCACGTAGAGTAAGCCTTGTCTTTTAGACTGACCTAAAGGAGGACAGTAGAGTGGGGTAGCACAGAATTATCTGGCTAGACTAGTTACTTTCTAAAACTTAAAAATGAAATCTCTATTGCCACAGGTATATCTTCTCAGCATTTTCCTGCCATCCATTTTGAAACATCGTAATAGGTACTGTCCTTGCATTGTTAGAGCTGCTGATAAATAGCAGGAAGCAGTGTTATTATTTATAAACTGAAGGAAATTTATTCCAATTCCACCTCTGCTTCCAAACTCCTACTATAATCACAGAAAGCTGGACTGTTGAAATGTATCAGAGAAACAGTTAATGTTTTGCTGCCATTCACAGGGTAAGCATTAGGTCTACCTTAGCCTTATCATCTTCCCTTTTCTTTGAACAAAAGAAATCCACTGTTGTTATCTATCTGCAGACTTCACTTTGCATGAAATTGTATTAAAGAAGCTGCAATGTCTTTCTTAAACTGGAAATCTTTTACTTAATAAAAGTTTAATTTCTAGGAGAAAAGAAAAGTGCCTGTGCAAACATGGTAAAGTAAGCACCATGTTAAACTATGGCAAAGTATCATAGTACTGTGAGGTCAGCTAGCCCTGTGGCTGGAGTGCTCAGAAACCCAGCTCCTTCACTGGCATATTAGGTGACTCAAGTCATGCAAGTGATTTTATTTACATCTGCTTCAATTTCTTAATCTACAAAAAAAAAGAGATACCAGCTAGATCCAAGAACATGACAATATTCAAAGTTTCATTATTTGTTTTTAATGTTTGAGTGAAACCAAGGATTTCATTGCTCTGCAATAAGAGATTTATGTTATGTCCACTTCCCCACAAAAAGTGTTTGTTTTTTTAATTAGGCCTCTAGCTCACTCTATCCCCTTAAGAAACTTTTCTAGCATAAGCGCTAGAAACCTAATTCCACAGACTGTTCAGCATCATCAAAATAGCATTTTTTAATCATGCTTCATTTAATCAAAAATTTCTGACTAGCTCTAGTAACAGCTCTGGTCAGCTTTGTAGAACACCAGGGAGAATTACAGAGAAAAGCACTATATATGAGCTAGGTATTATTACTTGCACAAATACAAACTGATGACTTCAAAACACTTGCAGAAAACATCTATTAGACCTTCACTGAATCAATCACTGCCTCAAGTCATATGATAGTCTTCATGGAAGAATTTCAAAGAACACAACAATAACTAAAGGCCTTGCAACACCTTTGAAAAATAAGTAAAAAACGTGTGCACTCACACAAGTTGCTTCATCTACAGTAGAAATACAGCCATCTCTGAAGTGAAGCACAGAATTCATTTAACAGTACAAAGCCACAGAAGTATAGAGGGCACAAATGAAAAAAAATATATTGTATCCATTTCGAGCAAGAGGGGAAGTTTGTGGAGGCAAAAGTGTAGTTAACCAAACCAGAATTTAAATACTACCCTGAACTTGATGCCAAATTGGCCAGATAGATCCCACATTTCCAAATTTGGTAATCTTCCAAGGATGAGTCAAAAGCTTTGCATCCAATAACTCTCTGTAGGGGTTGGTAAGGGTGGAAGGGAGGTTTTCTCTGGTTTGATTTACTGGCTAACTTAATCTGTACTGTTTATGATTGTTTAATAGTGTTGGTGGGCTGAGCTTGTGTTATCTTTAGATGACACTTTAATGTTGCAGGGCAATCATTATTATATTCTTACAAGCTCAGAGGGCCTACAACTATCTTTTAAATCTAAGAGAAATAGTAACTCCTCAGGCAGAAAGGCAAGAGCGTTAAGTCACTTTAAGTCTAGTACCTGATCTACATCTCATTTGAAAACTATGGTCTCTTGCGACTTCAGTTCCTTGCTGGACTACTGATTGGCATCTTCTCCTTTCAGGGGACAGATGCTACACACTGAATCACAGAACCAAACATGCTCTTGGGAGGTCTCCTACCCACACAGAGAGCCTTTCCCATTACCATTTAGCCCATGAGAAACTCTTTAGCCAGAAAGTCTTAGAGGACCTTACAAAAACTAGTTTCACATCACAAGCCTTGCTTTGCCAAACCCACCAGTCCTAATTCAAAGCCAGATTCTGCACTGCTTCATATCCTGCAGAAGAATTTGCATTTTTTCTTAAGCAAGAGTAAAATGCTACCACACTGGGATTTTTTTCACTCTTTTACATTCAGCAGGGTAAAGAGCACTGACAGATGAAGGGGGAGTGGGAATGCAGGCTATCTTTCTTTACTGGTCTTTCAAACATTGTTTTAGAAAAGGCTGAGATTTAGCCCAACTGTAAGGAACAGCACTATAGGCAGTCATCTACAGATTCCAAGAGCACTCAGTTCCAGCTCATCTACAGTTTTAGGGGGACTCTCTTCAACATAGAACAATTCCCTGGGAACTGATTTCTATACAGAGAAACCCAAAGCATCAAAGCCTCTCGTAACTGCACTCCCACGTGAACAGCAAGTGAGCATTACTCAAAGTATGATATATAAACCTGATTTTATAAAGTATCAACCGTGGGGAAAAAATGTACATTTGTCCCCGCTTTTCATGTCATTCGGTCTTGCTACTGAGCATCATAAAGAAGACTACCAATCGATCAAGTTTCCAAATTGGAAACAGAAACACTGGAAAGATGCAACTTCATTTGCACCTAAGAAAAATAGTGTTATGCTGGCTGCCTGGATTTTAAGGCACTTGCATTTTGCTAAGAAAACTCAAGTATTTATACAGCTCAAGGTTTAGACTTCTATATCCCTTATTTTGAACAACATTCACTACAAAATACAGAAGAAAGTCACATTCTTAGGAATGCTTTTTCCTGACTCAGAAAGCAGATGGGGTTTCAGTCCCAAATATGCAATTGGCATTTGGCCTGGTGTAAAGACATGCCCAAATGGCCTAGGGAATAAGCAGTTGTGGGGCCAGGGTTAGGGGACAGGTCAAAAACTGCCAAAATTGAGGAGACATTTCAGGAGTGATTCCCTCAGGCCAGAGAACAGCTCTGAAGAAGACAAGCAATAAAACCAAAAGCGTGTATGCCAAAATCACCCATGTATGGTCTTACCAGGCACAAGCTGAGATCACTTTCAAAAAATCTTTCTCCCTTTAGTATCTTGTCTGAGCAAGAAATTATCACCAGCTGCTTGTTTACACCATCTGCTACTATCATTCTCTGAAGAAAGGAGAGAGTATGCACAGAGCAGCAATAAATCTAGTTTGGTACAGAAAAACTTTTGGTAAATACAATAAACTCTTGACACAAAAGATCAGCCCAGTTCAGCTCATGGTAGAGGCTCTGTGGAAGAGGAATATCTACATCAATGTAGAAAAGGACCAGAGAAGTGACTAGGGGAGGAAGAGGGAGCAGCTAATGCAGCCAGTCTGCATCTCCTCTACAACGAAAGGGACAGGAGAGAAGCTGACTGCTATAGTGCCTATCATGGGTAAAAAAAAGTCACCGCAGAAACCAAAGCACAGCAGAGGAGGTAAACAAGGCTTCCTTCGCCTGCTCATTCTCTTCCTTGTTTGTACTTTATCCCGATAGGTTAAAATGAGGGACCCAAGAGCAACTGTACAAAAATGTATTTTGCACAGGTTGCAGCTAGGTTTGCTTCAGGGGACTGAAGTTGCTCTGGCAAGTCAAACAGGCTGCATACATACAGAATTAATAAACAATCCCTACAGAACCCAAGGGACTGAGAAAGAAATAATGTTATTTGAAAAGTTTTACAGAGAAAGTGCTACCTAAAACCCAATTTAACCTTAGTCTGAAAACTTCAGAGCACAGTATACATGCAAGAGAGACCTGTACACCATTTCCTGTTAGGTAGCTGCCAAACAGACCTGTTAAACATTTAATAAAGCAGTGAAATCAGATATTCACATAGCATGTTTAACTATAAACATATTTGTACTATTTTCTTTAAATGAAAGTTTAACTGTGATGGGGGTGGGGGGGGGAGGAAGGAAAGTCAGAACTTTTGCTGCATCACAAAAATACTTTAACAGCGCTGTTGTGCAGTCCTGCTTTAAGAGGCCTGTAAAGCCTATATGCTTTCAGATTCTAACAGAGGGGCCAAGCTGGAAGTTAGTGAATTGTCAGGTGCCTTGGAGGGTCCAGCTACTTTGAGGGAGTAGTCTCAAATACTCTCTTCTGGGTCATACATCATTACTATTCCTCCCCTTCAGGGCTTCACCTCACATTTGGCTATGGAGCATGGCTGCAGCTCCTTCCAATGTCAACACCTTTTCTTCGCTTGGCAAGAAGTGTCAGTGCAGAACAAACATGAGGTACTGCCTTCTTAGGTTCAGAGTTCCCTGAATTATGAGCAACAATTTGAATCATTTTTCAGGCTCAATCTTCTGATCACTGAAACTTAACAGTAAAACTGCCATCAGCCTCCAGAGGGCTATTTCAGGCCATCACATTTTTCCCAAGTTAGGAAAGAAACACAACAAACTGCAGAACATAAATACAGTTACTGAATGTTTGTATTAAGATGTTTTTTAAGATGTTTCTTTAACATGCAGATCTTCTTTAATATGCAGATCTCAGGAATATCCAGAGACATCAATTATCCCCTTTGCAGAAATCCTTTAGAGAAAACTGAGGCATCCTTTATAGAAACCAAGGTACAGACAATGAAATGACTTACAGAGGATCTCCTAGCAAGCCAACAACAAAGCAAAATGACATAAGACAATTGCATGCTAGTGTCTCTTTACTAGGGTCCATATTTTCTATAGACATTGTACTTGATAGTAGCTGCTTCTAAAAAAGAAATGACTCTTCTGAAGAAAGATGAACAAGCTCATCTTTATGGCTGAGTTTTCCCAGAGCAAATAAAAATCAAAGAGATAAGAGTAGCAAATCACCAAAACTACAGAACAAAGCCACTTTATTCTGACTGAGTTTGAGACAAGAACAGATGTAAAGCACCTATTCTGGAATAAAACCATCTTAAGAAACGGGTACTTTTCTGTTTCAGTAGAGGTGGATAAGTAAGTAAGTAAATATCTTTAATGAAAAGAAAGAATTGAAACAGTTAGGTTTAGCTCAGTTGGTTAGAGCATGAAGCTAATAAAGCCAGGGTCGCAGGTTCGACCCCTGTATGGGCCACGCATTTGGGGGTTGGACTAGATGATCTCCAGAGGTCCCTTCCAATCTCACCAATTCTATGATTCTCTACTGAGGGAAGTCAAAAATGCTTCCAGTAATCTAATACTATTCCCACTAAAGTAAAACGGATTTATAAATTATTTGAAAATAAAGGAAATAAATGCAGAAATAATAAATTGCTGACCTTTGCTTGCAATACTCAGCCTAATTATCATATTCTTAATGTGCAGATCCAAGAACAACATCTGTATTGATCCTTCCCTCATCTCCTGCAAGTCTGTTCTTGAATCCATTATCACTTTGTTAATGCTTTCAGTTTTAAAAATGAAATATGTCACATTGCTTCAGAATCTCATCATCTTTCCAACACTTTAAATTATGTATACAAATTCAACTTCAGTTATTTCTGTCACTTGCTCTGCTCCTGAAACCACTAATCCTAATTTGCCTCAGGAGCCCTCATCATTCAGATTTTTAAAATCCACATGATGAAGTCCAGAGATGAAAATAACATATCCCTGTTAGCCCCAGGTATGGGATTCCTGCATCCAGCTTTTCAGAGGTTATGAATGTAAGTCCCTTTGTTGGGGTGGGGGGGAACTAATTTATGTCAGTGAGGCTTAGATCAAAAAGTCACTGAACTTAAATATCTGCTTCGAGAGCACACCTCCACCCTGGTAGCTCAGATACATTTCCAGAGGGCAAAAAGCCCTGCAGAAGAATAGGCCAGATTCTCACCTCCATCACATCACTGTCTATCCACAGAAGTCCTGAGTCAACATTGTAATTTTTGGCATACCAATCTGGTTCACCTCATACTCTCTGTGCATTGCTATGCCCTCTGCTAGAAAGAATGGTAGCAAAATAAATCATTTTCTTCAAAAGAGAAGTCAATTTCATTCAGGGCAAAAAAAATGTATTCATCTTTCTTACAGCTTGTGCAATTATGGTAGGTGTTAATCTCTTCAGTATTTCTATCGGCAGAGAAAAACAGCATACAATGATCCATCCAGCTCAAAAGAGAAGACGATCCTTCCCTCTCAGCCATACATCCTGATCCCTCCTAGGGTGCAATTAATTTAATAGAGGTGGATTGGTGAACAAACAATGATGATTTTTTCTCACAAAATTTTAGCTTCTACTATTATTCCCTTTCTGAAGCATGTGCTTGCCACTAAAAATCTTACAGCTCTCTTACCATTTCATTTGGGAGACAACATCTTATTTTCACATTCATCAACATCTCCATTAGCTTCTCCAAATCAGAGGTTAACTGTCTTGCACAGAGAGAATACAATGACAAACAAAACCAAAATTCAAGCCAAGTCTTCATCAAATCTTATGTGATGCTGGTTTTAGGGTGCAACACACAATCTGACATGTCTCTTGGTACTCACACAAATGCAAAATTGAACTTTAGACCTAACACTTGTGATCTTGCTTGAAAATGCAAAAAAGAGTAATATAAAACAATGAAAAATATTTGAGTGTTCTACACCTACCAGATCTTGAACTTGGAAGGTGTTCCCATGAGTCCACAGTAACAAGATTTTCACACAAAGCAGTATCTTTATGATGTTCTACATCGAACAGAAGCAGAGGCATATGTCACCAGCTGACTTCTTGCTGCTCAAATAGCTGCTATCAGGGAATATCTATGGTGGACACGAAACTGTGACGCTCATAGGTGAATCGAGAAGTATGTTGTTCTTACCATTTATCCCTTTTGTAGATCCTAATGAACCATAAGCCAAAGTTAAAATGGGATCCAAAAGAACTAAATCCCACATCCACATGCGGCCCAGACGCAGTGGCAGCACAACTACAGGCTATGACACACACTGTTCATTAAAGCCCAGCTGCTGGGATTGCAGTGCTTTGAAGGGGAGGATCAAGAAATAAAAGGAGGAAGAGGAAAAAGAAAAGTCAAATAGAAAAGAAGGAGAAATGTTTTCCTAGAAGTTAACAGTCAAGTTTCCCTGAAGCACAAGGATTTAGATGAAGTGCTACTGACATGTAAAATGGCAGGAGTCTGACATGAGAGCATTTTCACTGCTGGGCCCTTTACTCTCCTGAATGCATTTTTTCCACTGGGTTACCTGTGCTGCCCAAATCATGTAGCCACAGAAAATCAGGCCAGACCAACAGCCCACAACTCACTGTGGCACTGGATGAGAAGGTGGTGCTCCACCACCCAGCAATGGTATCTCCCTTTGCTTCCCAGGCCTGAGGAGCCTCACTTTCCCACGAAGAGGTCTTGGGAAAAAAAGAGCTGGCTGCTCTACAAATATGGCAGCAAGAGCCTCGGAAGATCCTGCTGCCAAGGTGCTGGTTCAGGAGCTTATAAAGTACTAAGCCGGTAGGACACCCTTTAGAAGCAACCCCTGGCATCAGAGATGGGCAGAGGGAAGCACAACACCTGAGGGTATGAAATGAGAAAGGAGTGTTGGAAGATATCTTCGGGTCTTCAATATCAAACTGAGACAATCACAGTTATGTCACTGAAGTCCAGGAATACCCATGGGTGTCACACAGGCTTTCAAAGAGGACAGGCGCTGCAGTGGAGACAATATGAGCACAAAGTGCTTACCTTTGGCTTTCTTTGGGAGACTTCACTTGGGCTGAGAGGGCCTGACACCTCTCTTCTTTACCAGGGCCAAACAGACAGAGAATGCTGTCTGTTCCAAGTGCACTTCTTCGAAGAGCAAGCTCAGACCCACGGGGCTTCAGGGGCTTTCACCAGGGCTGAAAACGACATCAGGAGGCCTAACATAGACAACACCAATCAAGGACAGCCATGGCAGCCCAGACCCAGACATGGCCTCCTTATTCCAATGGAAAACTCTGCCGAGCAAGGTCATGATTTTTCTTTGCTCTAGGTGTAAAAGAGCAGAAGTTGGAGCAGTGCTATTCTCAGAGCAGGGGGAAGAGAAGATGCAATTCAGCCCTTGCAAGTCAAGCAAAAATATTTTCAGGGAAGTAATCCAGGCAGTTCAGAAGAATGAACAAACACAAAACAACTGCCAAACAGAAGAAAAACTCACAGCAGTAAAGCACTCTGTCTCAACAGGGCAGCAAAGAGGGACTGAAATAACAGTGTGCCTTATGCTTGTTCCAAGTATAAAATGAGTGGCTCCTTTAGGGTTACTGCAAAGAACAGCAGTCCTCTGGTCTCACATGACAGGGCACTGGTATTTGCTTTATGTGACTGCACTTATGGACCCTAATTGCTCAATAAGAGTGTCTCTTATTTCCTAAGCATCAGGCAACAGAATAATGGCTGTCTTAACTCAGGATTAAGTCAGAGCAACTATCTTGTTTCTTTCAGTCTATTTGGTATGACTTGGACTGAGATGAATGAGATTAGAGTAGAGCAAATTACATAAAATAGTCACATATGCAATCACTGCCTGCACGGAATATTTTTTAAACATTACAATTAATTCAGAATATATACTCAGTTCTAGAGGAGAAATAGTGATGGATATATCTGTAAAATACTAACATAGAAACATGCATACAAACCTTAAGGTGCATGATTTATACCCTTAAGTATTGAATGATGTTTTAATAATTTTGTAGATTAAGTAATCATTTACATAAAGCCTATGGGAGGTTTCATATGATTTAAGCCTTTTCTCTTTCTGATCTCTTTCTGCCTTTTCCATTCTGATCTCACCTCTTTCAAGTTGTCCACTTCTTATTCAGTTTGGGTGCAATTAGGGATGTTTCGTCAAAGACTGAAGTTGGCAAATGGAATATTACAGGCAGTAAAACACATATTGTGGTGGGGAACCGCTGTCCAGTTTGCTCCTTAACAGGAGAAATAATCAGATTCTGCCATCACACAGAAGATTTGGGAAGCTTTTACACTTTGCTGATCTGCCGTATCTTCAAAATGATATTTCCAATTATGAACCTCATTTGAACAACATGGGCTTGTAAGCCTAGATTAAGAAATGAGGCACAGTGGAAGCACCAAACATTGCAATCTTGTAGCACAAATGAGAAAAGCATGTTCTCAAACACTCAGAGTCAATACTCTCCATTTTTCTTTAGCACACTTTGCCCACGCAGAAAACAGCATGACACCAGGCCAAATATATTTCCTTTTCCAGTGCCCTTGAGTGATAAGAGTTTCCACCAGGACACAGGATCAAAATCATTAGAATTTCTCATACGTTCCGCCCTTTCTTGCGAAGAATATTTGTACTCCCTCAAAGAAGTAATAGTGTTTGAAGAAAGGAAGTCAAGAGACAGATCAAACTCTTATCATGAAGTACTTCTTAGAACAACAAAAAGAATCCATGTCTGGAACATCTGCTCCTTGCTGGGATCAACATCCTCACTGAATAAAGGGTTGCAAGATCTTCCAGGGCCGCTCTCTTAAAGTGCTTGGATCTTTGCAGTAATACTTGCAATACCATACGGAGTAGGGCACTTTACACAATGCTATTCAATTATCATCTGTCTCCTATGATTGTGACTGGATGCTCTGTGAAGATAACTAATGTTTTTTCTAAGGGAAAAAAATCAAACTATTAATTCAGGGTGATGACCTTGTCAAAATAATGAAATGAGTAACAGTATTAGAACTTCACAAAACAAGTGTTTTTAATAATATGGGAGTTAGGGAATAATATTAAATGTTTCAACTGAAGGACCTAGTTTCCTGTGTTGGCACCAGCAGTAACACTGCATGTCCACACACTAAGCATTTTTACATCTTTATTTTAAAGAGAAATTAAGAGACAGATATATTTAAACTAAAATAATATCCTGTTTTTGTCTATGTACACACACACAATGTTCATTTCTAACAAAAACTCACTATTCTTTCAGTGTATCCTTCAGGACTTTCATTTATACAAATTCACTGAAGTCTCAACTGCATTGCTGCAGCTGACAAGCTTTCAGCAGAGGGATTTGACTCAAACACATCTTCAAAGAATAGTGAAAGATGGTGTTAAAATGAACACCTACTCTTGTCCTATGCGCCTCAACCCTAACAAATGTATCTTCAAGATTAGAATCTTACAGCAGAATATATCAAAAAGCAGTGGCTGTATGAATTATCATTCATTTATCTGAGCAGTGCTAACTATCTGAGTATATACTCCAGATATAAAATAAAGTTAAATTATTTTCTTGTGGGTTAAGCTAACGCAGTAGTTTTCAAAATGAGGGCAGGCTAAGGATACAGACCTGATACAGAACGTAGCTGATGAGTCATAGCTCTCACTGTAACTCAACAACCTATATCCATAGTCTTAAGCTGTTTGCTACTAAGTTATCAGTTCAAATTTCAAATTCTAGTTAACAAAGCAACAGACCTAAGTAGAAAGGTCATATCCATGCTATAGGGCAGTTTGGCCACAACTGTGTTCACTTAGTAATTAATTCCTAACTCTACAGTTTGTAGAAAAATGGACTTTAGAAATTTCAACTTCTAATGCAGAACCAAACATTAAGGCTTAAATGGTCCCTAGCAATTAAAAATTTGCTAATAAAATTTGACAGCTGTTCAAAGCCTGTGTGAATGAAAGGGGGACTTAAACCAAGTTCTTCATGGACAAACATCCTCATCACGCAAATCACTCCTCAAATCTTATTTCTGTGCACCTAAAAAGTAAGGACTGGGAGGATGGTAACTACAAAGGGAAGAAGTTCTTCAGTGGAAGGCTGGCATTTCTAGAGTCTGTGGTGCAGGTTCCTAGGTGGGCAGGCCTTCTCTTCCATGATACTTAACGTGACACATCTCCCTAGCATATGACATTCCTGCGTGAAAAAGAAGTAAGATACAGGAAGAGATTTTGCAGAGTCAGATTAGGGGTAAGAGTGACAAGTATCACCTCTCAATGGACATACATATACAGCTGAAAAATGCATTCAAAACCCTTCCCAAAAGGGGGAATTTAAGCTCTTTTATGGTGTGACTCTACAAGGTCTGGCAAAGCCACTTAAAACCCCAAAGTTCAGTATGACTATGAATGTTTACAAGCATAAGGACTAGGCCAAATTGAGCATGTAAATATTTGGATTAAATTCCCCAAATCTGCCTCTAGCAATACTGCCAACTAAATCTCAACTGTAGACCAAAAAATCTGAATAGCAATAGCTGCACACACTATAGCACAGGGACAAAATTAACAGACATAGCATTCAGCACTTAAAAAAAAAAGTAATTTGTAATCTAAATTGAACATATGTTAAACAAGACATTGATGAAGTTTGGACTGAAACTTGATTCTACTCAGTTATCATTTGGTACATTTTAAAAGTCTGATCAGTCCAGATTTAAATCCACTGTCCTGCAAGAAACTGGGTTAAATTAACCATATCTAGATTAATTACAATTGATCCAACACACAGTAGTAATTTGGATCTAAACCAAAGATTAAGCCATCAACTAAGCCACTAAAAGCAAGTGTGTCTATATTCTGGGCAGCGAAGTTGAAGAAAATCTTCAGTGCCTCCAAAGTAATTGAGTTCTCTCAGTCCCATATTCAAAATTGATTTAGGATCCCAAATTGGTGTGGCTTCTAAGGCACCTATAGGTTTTGTCGAAAATTTTACCCTTGTTTTTTTAGCTCTGGATATGGAAGATAGCCAGAGATCCATTCAAGAAAGTTGTGATATCTCAGAACTACAGATCTTGAGAAGTACATGGTATTCTCAGCTGCCAGTTCCCAGCCCTTCTCAGAAGGTGTTAAATGCCTTTTTAGTTCCATATGCCCACTGCAGACAGTCCCTGGAGGGTTTTGAGGGAACTGTGCTCTTTATAGCAGGAGAGAATCAGAAAATTAAGCATCTCACCAAGACCAGAAGGGTTTTTTTGTATGATAATAATTCAAGTCTACTCACTTCCCACTACTGTAAACTAATAAGAAATCCAACTCAGCTGAAGAGAGTGGGAAAGTACAGATCTTGTTCCTTTGCTTTATTCAGCTGTGGGAAACTTGGTTTTGCCCTACAGTTAAAAGCAGGCTCTTCAGCACACTTAACAGTGACCTCTTTAGAAGGGACTAGTATCATTTCTTTAAATGCCCCTGCACTAAAATAGTTCTGCTTCCTAAACATGAATATGTTTAGCAGTTCCAGGCATTCTGAGATTCTGCATACCACTTTTTTTTTTCTTAACTGGCAACATTTATTTAACCAGCAATTAAAATAAGGAGGCCCAGCCGCCCCAGTGATTCTTCCCAGAGGGTCTTAGATGTTTATGAAACACAATGAAAACAATAAAGTGGATAAAATCATGCTATTCCATCAAGTTCTTGGCAAGATTTCCCAACCAAGAATAAATTGCCATAGTACATTACAGTCAACAGATTACACAATGGTTTACAAGGTCACCAATAATAAGGGGTCACACGCTCCTTAAAAAGCTATAGTGTACGTTAAAAATCACTTGCTTAAAGGGAAACTGCAGTGCTTATTTGTTAGCTCCTTGAAGCCGATAGTGGCAGAGCACATACACAGGACAGGAAAGGACAGAAAGTGCCTCTCCTTCCCAGTGCTATGAACCACAGTGACTCTACTGAACAAGCTGGCTAGTGGTGTTTATCACTCTGAAGACAGCAGAAGAAAGCCAAACCAAGCAGGATTCCCTGATTTCTGCATATGACAGGGAAACACATGCTATATACTTTCAGAAGATTGACAACATCCATGCCCCAGTGAGGCCTCACACCACCTACCCTATCATCCTTACCCAAGAAGTTCTGCTCCCCGACTCCTCCATACTTTGAGAGGCATCTGGCTCCATCACATAAGCAAGATGGCAATTTGCTTTCAGTCTAACCATTCTTAATAATGCATAGATTACAGCTACTTTTTAAAGGTGTTTAGCTATATACTTACACAACTTGATAAAGTAATCATAATCATTTAAACATGCTGCAGTTTTCCTTTAAATAACTAACCTCAAAGCAAGATGAAAATGAATGGTCATACATCTTATTCCTACCCCTCAACCTTCTAATAGATTTCTACCACCTCACCTGCATAACCTGATCATCAAAATGCAAGCTAACTTTTGACATTCCTAAACATTCTTAAAACAGACTTGCTTTTCTCATATTTGAGAGAATCTTGAGAAATCTGATTTTAAATCTGAGATATTTCTACTCCTGCTCTGTGTTAACTTACCCTTCCAGAATATAGAATACTTTTACCTACTGACTATATATTAGCCACACATAATTAAAGCATTATCCAGTCTTAAATGCAGGTCAATCTCTATTCAATTCATCCTGTTTTGGTTTATCAGAGATCGAACTATGACTATTTCATCCTTTATTTTCCAAATGTTTTGACCATATTGAGTGTTTTATACTGAATTACTCAGTATCTGGTTGAAGTTAAAACCTAAATTATTACACAGAATACACAGAATAAGACAGAAGAAAACCTTTCCCCAAAGTTAATGCAACAGTAAAACAAGGGTGGATAAAACATTACTGCTAACATTCTCTAATTACATTATGCATCTGGGTTTGTTCAGCCTGATTACTAAGATTCAAAGTATATTTGAGTGAAAATAAATGGAGTAAATATAAGGAGGTTCTCTAATACATAGCTGCTACGCTTTGATTGTGGTGACCTACTGCTCCTTAGTAAAAGCAAGCGCTTGGTACCAAGCCAAGAACAGTATGTCTGATTTTCTCACCAAGTGAACTGTTGAAGCAGCTCCCTTAGCTCTACAGCTAAATCTACCCTAGGATTCTAAAGTTTTCCGCTTGAGTCCAGGTGGCTCTTTTTTCCAATGTGCATGCAAACATTAGTCAACTGGAGTGATGCTGTGAGTGGGCACAGGAAGATAAAAGAAGTGCCACAGCTCTGCTTGTCTCTCCCAGTCAAAGCCCCAAGCCCGGAGGGCTGGCTACCCTGCCCGGGTCAGCTGGCCCGGTCCCACAGCGGCGGTCTCCTGGGCTCTGTCCCTCGAGGGTCCCTCAGTCCTCTCCCCCATGGCGCCAGAGGCGTCCCCCGAGTAACGGCGATGCGGAGCGGCACACAGCACCAGCCTAGGAGCTCCAGCCCCGCTCCCCCGCGCCCCCTCTGCCGGGGCGGGCAGGCAAGGACCCGCCGCCGGGGCCCCGCGGCCAGGGACGCCGGGAGCTGACGCTGCCGGGCGCGCCGCTCCGCAGCCGCAGCGTCTCCGGCCCGCCCCGCTCGGCTGCCGGGAGGCGGGCGGCGCTCGCGGTGCGGCGGGCTAGAGCTGGACCCAGCGTTCCCCCCAGTCCCGCGGCCGGGTCTCCGTAGGGAGCGCCGGGTCAGCGGCACGGCTCCCCAGATCTTACCGAGGCGCGCAGGAGTGAGCTGCCGCCGCCGGACGCCTGCAGCCCTGGTCCCGCAGCTTGGGCAGTTGCAGCTTTTTTGGAGAAGCTGGGAAGAGGGAGAGAAAGAAAAAGGGGGGGGGGGGGAGGGAGGGAAGGAGGAGGGAAGGGACTGAGTTCGAGGGAGAGAGAAGTATGCAAAGGCAGGAAGTGGAGACGGCCTCGGCCAGTGCGGGAGATTAATGGGAACCAGTCACCCGGCAGCCAACAAAGAAACCTGCTCCCCCAGCGCAGCGCCAGCCCGGGCCGCAGCCCCACCGCGGCCGGGCCGCGCGGGCACCGCTGCCGCCGGCCGCGCTCAGCCCCGGCGCCGCCAGCCTGCGCGCAGCCCCACGCCGGGGTCCTTCAGGGCGGGAGGGCGCGGAGCAGCCCCGGCCAGGCAGGGCTGCCGCTCTGCGGGGCAGATGCGGGCGCAGGGGGACGGGGAGGGGAGGGGAAGGCCACAGCCACTGTCTGAGCAGTCTTCCCCACTCCCACCCCACAAGCAGCTGAGCCGTATCGATTATTTTTTTATTTAAAAACTAACACTGCTCGACTCCCCTCTGAGTAAAGAAGCTTGATGGAGAGAAAGAAAAAAAGAAAGGAAGAAAGAGAGTTTCCTGCACACACAGACAGTGGGCCTGCACAGACAGATGGTTTCAATCATGGGGCCGGGATGCGTGAGCCCCCCCCCCCCAAGGGTGGCAGGCACGGGGTGCCAGCACTGCACCACTCCTGCACTGCATATTGGAGTTTTTCAAGTTCTACTGATAGTTTTTGAGTAACAGTATCTATGGAGAAAGGGGAGAGGAGAGGGAGGAAGAGCCATTTATATGAGCTTCATTCTGGCAGCTATAGTCAAATCCAGCCTGCAAAGATGGATCTTACTGATATCAATTTTTAATGATCTGCTCCCTGGTGACTACAATCCAAGTGGTCCAGCTTGGGAGTCCACAGCCCTCTGGTGTCAACAGCTAGGGACATGCCCCAGCCATGCTCCCTCTGATGGCCCTCTGCACACCAGCAGCCTGTGTCCCACACACCGTGGAAACATGGCAATGCAAACACCACAGGATGAAGAAGGTCACTGAATGGCTAAAGAGACAAAAGCTGCCACTCCCCTGAACACATACTCCACCACAGTGAGCACAAACAGCATCTTACAGGCCAGCTCCCTGGTACACCTTTCCACATACTTCTGCCACTTCAAACAGATGAGAACTCTGCACAAAGTACAAATATAATACAGTACATAATAAAGTACAAGTATAAATAATATTAAAAGCATACAAAAGAAGACTGTTAGGTACAGTCATAAGAGCTACAGAATACAAGGAATGCATCTAAATCTTGAAGTTTTATGTAAATATTTACAAAAAACATTCACAATGCGTTAGCAAATGATAATAGGAACAGAAGAAATACAAAGAGTGTCATATATACTTCCTACCTGGAAATAAAAATACCAACATTAAGCATTTACTGAATTTTAAGCATGTGCTTACTTTCCTTCCATTGACTGAAATTGAACCTAAACGGTGCTTAAACAAACACTTACGAGCTGCCCCTCACAAGGATACTTTCCTTAATCCAGATCCAAGCACTCAAGGAAGAGCTGTCCTTGATTTTCCCCAGCTCATAAACAAAGTAAGATACACTGTCTGAGATATTCTGATTTGTCATCCCACATGACAAGGAAACCTGGTGTAAATGTCTGGCATTTCACAAATCTTCATTATGTTTCAAATAATGAATGTAAAGGAAGTAAGAGTAACTCTCATCTGGATTTTAACGTGAACGTGTGTTTCAATGCAAAAGCTATTTCAGCTGTCAGCCTTCTTAGGGCATATGTATTTACTCAGCTGCAAAAGGTGTATTGTGTCACTGAACATCAAAAAATGGTGGGAGTTTAAATCTGAACATACAAGGAATAATTTACCCCCTGAACAACAAGTTACTGCTACAAATACCTGGAAGGAACATAAAATGAATACAATTTTCTTTCCCAGTCAGGAAAATGACATAGGAGGCCTCTTGCTGCCTACAAATGCAGCAGGACACCAATCCTATCCACCTCACTAGTACACCACCACCACCAAAGAAGGATGCTCAAAGATGCTCAACCATTAATTAAGTAGGATTTTTCTATTTTGACTACTTCATCATCATGCAAAAGAAATGACTCAAACATACTGTTTTTATCAAATACTTCCCCCCCCCCCATTTACATGAGATTCAGTCCCCCCCAAAAGTCAAGCACTTCAGCAACCAGCTAAATTTTTCACTGAGTGGAAGATATGATCTGAAGTAAGGCCTGTATTTAAACACTGAATTGGGGCCTTCAACGTATTTTATGAACTAACAACCTGCAAACAGCTTGCTTATTGCAGGAGATGGCTGCTGCTCTAATTAAGCAAATGAAGATGATAATAAAATGTAAACTAGAGAAGGATTATTTTTCTTGCTTACCAGACAGATTACAACTAGCAAAGCTCCATAAACAAGAACGAAAGAATTGAAAAATCAGAGCCAAAATGCCTACTTATCAACTGTACTTAGCACAGGATTTAAAAATAAATAGTTTCTGAGCCTATTTTGTCCTTACTATGATCTCAGTGTAAGCAAGGTTAGAAAAGCTATAGAGTGGCTCTAATTTACATTTAGCCACAATTGCTTTACAAGCCTGTTTGGTAGCTCAGAACAGTGACTGAAGTCTCATATGTTGAAGAGTTGATGAAGGCCTCAAACACACGCCTCTACCCTGCTCAAAAACCCTCCTAGACTAGAGTGGTTTCAATGGAACAAATTTGCTTACTTGGCAAATGTTGTTTGCAATAGTGTCTCAAAGGCCAAAATACTTTGCGTTTTCTCTCTACTAATCAAAACTAAAGGACTTCCCTTTGAGAACACATGCAAAAACAGACAAAGTTTCCAAATGACCTGAACTGGCTGGTGACTCCTCTGTTAGCAATCCCTGTTTCACTCATACATCTCTCATTAGATACTGTAATTATTATTTTGTGCCTGGTAAATTAAAGAATGAGAATACCTTTCCATTAGACACGCCATCAGAAGAGAGTGTAAAATACCTTCGAAATGGTGGCACCACTGTCATACTCCAGCATAGCACCAGTATGACCCAGCATTAGGTCTTTCAGGGGTCTGTATGCTGAGATATAAACCCTTACGGCATGCTGAAACCAATCACCAGACAAGGCTGCCAAGATATCTGCGCCATGTTTATATCTCATGTCAAGCCTGAAATGGCAAATTTTGACTTTTCTGTGCTGTGTTTCTGGTTTCAGCCAGGCTGTGAGAACTACCTAATATCACCTTGGTGCTTCAACAGTCTCACAAGCTTAGCTTCCCTAACCACTGCCAGTAATTTAAAGGAAAGCATTTTCAACTCCCCTCCCCCACCCCGAGGACAGTTGCTGCTTTACCTCACGGCACGGCACGGCACGGCACGGCACGGCACGGCACGGCACGGCGCAGAGCCCGACCCACCGCGAGGCGCCGCTCAATAGCGCCGCAGCAGCGTCCCCTAACGGCTGCGCCCGTTAACGGCTGCCCCAGCCGGGTGCGGCGGGTGGAAGGGAGGGAGGGGCAGGGCCGCGGCGCGTGCGCATTGTGACGCGGGCCGCGCGGGGATGGAGCGCGCGCGCGCGGCGCGGACGGCGGGGCTGGCGCGGGCCGTGCTGGAGCGCGCGCGGCGGCGGCGCGCGGGGCGCGCGCGGGACCCGACCGCGGCTCCGGTCAGTGCGGCGGCGGCGGCGGCGGGAGCGGGCCGGGACGCGGGACGCGGGACGCGCTGCCCGCCGGGGCCGGGGGTGCACGGGGCGGCTTCCTCCCGGAAGCGGCCTCCCGCACGAGCGGGTGCTCCGCTGTGTGCCCCCGCCGCCTCGCGCTGCTGCCGTAGTGCGCAGCTGGGCTCGTTTGCGTGAGTTAAAATAACCGAAAATGCAGAACCTCGGAACTTCCCGCCGTTTGCAAGCCGTAGCGCCGCGTTGTGACTTCAAGCGTTTGGTTGCAGGAGGAGGACTCGGAGCGGCTGAGCGCCGCGTTTGCCGCGGCGGCGGCGTTCCTGAGCGAGGCGGCGAGGCAGTGCGAGGTGAGGGCTTGGAGCCGGCCGCGGGCCGCGGGGGGCCCGTTTGCGCAGGTGCGCAGCGCCGTGCCGGAGCCCGCCCTGCCGCGGGGCACCGCCGGGGCTCCCGCGCCTCCACTCCGCCGGCGGAGGGTTAAGGGAAGCGTGAACCCCGGCAAAGTAGAAATAATTCTGCTTGCTTTTTGTCATTCATGTTCTCTCCGGATTTAAGGTTAACCTCCCCCTTTTACATCTGCCATGGCTCAGTCTCACATTTCTTTTATCACTTTAAGCAATTCTTTTTTTTTTTTTTTTGATTTCGGATGTTTCTCCTGGATAAAGAGGATCGGCAATAGTACGTCTTTGTTTGTGATAAGCAGAAATTGAGAGGTGAGACGCACAGAACCACAGCTCCGCTCTTTCCACGCTGGAACGCGCTCGCTGTGAAAGTGCAGTTTTGCAGCCACACGTGAGCTCTGGCCATGGATAGCAGTAGCCTTCTGGGGACACTGGAACGGGGAACTGGTCTCTGGCAGCTCCTCCCTCAGAGCAAAACCCTGCAGCGGGATGCTTGGATTAAAATCTCTAAAAACTCTGTAACAATTTACACCACCTATGCCCTTGGGGTCTGCTGTCATTATGCAGCAGGAAGCGTGTTATCTGCAGAGTTAATAACGGAGGCTAGGTCTTCAGTTAAATTAGAGAAAACAGTAGCTCTACGTGTACTGGATGATTATCTCTTAAGTAACACCTTGATTATTTCAAGGTGCTACCTAAACAGTAACTAGTTAATCCTAAAACAATTTCAGTAGAACAGTTTTACACAAGATTAAATGTCCTCTTATGTCCGTATGTCCTCTGCGACATAAGAGGAGTCTCTAAACCTTGTTGTATTTCTGTTGAGAGTCCGTAATAGAGGTGCACGACTTCCAAATTTTTGCCTCAGCCTAGATGGTACTCCTTCCAGCATCATCTTTACAGAAGAAGAGTTATAAAGGGATGGGGGGAATCCTTTGACTCATAAGTGCTTAGATAGTTTACAAAGGTAAATAGAAATCTACAGCAGAGCATAATCCTTCAGGCACTCGATTGCCACTGAAGGCAACTGGTTGATCATTTAAGTTACGTGGTTTAGGCTGAGTTCTTTAGGATCACTTAGGAACCAAAGCTTATCCGCGTTTCTTACAAAAAGGTGCTTTGGATATTGATGCAATAATCTGACATTTGATTATTTCTGTGCTGTGTGACACGATGTGAAGAACCCAGCTCCTCCCCTGTGACCCGCTGACGCTCTCTGAGGTGTTTCCCAGTAGCTCACAGCACCTGAGGTGTTTCGGGGCGTGAGGACACGGCGAGCCACAGTACACACAGCCAAGTTGGTTGACACACGCATAACCTCAAGGACTAAAGTGGAGCAATAGATTTGGAAGTGAGAATTGCTGCCAGCGTTCTTGACAATCAGACAGAAGGAAAATACACCCGAAGTGGAATAGGGGTCTGGGAGCGTCCTGGTCCCTCTGGTCGGAAAGGTGACCCTGCGGAGGGTTGGGTGGCGACAGCCGAGGGCAGCAGAGCGGGGCTCCAGCGTTTCGTTTGCCGTGGGCAGGAGAGAAGGGAGCCCGGAAAGGACTTTGTGCAGTGCAGTGCAGTCCGCAATGGCACTGTGCTACTGCTGCCAGCCTTGAGGCGCTTTAGCTTCCCCGCAGCTGGTTTTTCAGCATTGACACACTCTCTGCTTGTGGAGTGCTGCTTTTGCCTGTGAGGAACCCATCTTCACTGGCCAAGCTGCAAAGCGCTTCGCTTGCCGCCGAGGGCCTAGCTCGCCTGTGCGTCCTGTGGGGGCCGCCAGGCTGTGCCTTCCCCCGCCCGCGTCGCCTGAAGGGCCTGAGCAGGCAGACGTGTCCGCAGCGGTCCTTTCGGTTTTGCTCCAGACAAGACAGCAGTCGCTGTCTGATGTTTCCGTGAACTAAATTCTGACATGTCGGAGGCCCCGTGTGTTGTGCAGGCGGACAGGCATCTAAAACCAGGGCTGACGGCACGGTGTCCTGTGGACATCAGGGCATATTTTTATTCCAGTGTCCCCAGAAGGCTACTGATATCCATGAGCCAGGAGACTGATACAAAAGGTCAGTAGCTGCACAGTTCCCCCTTTAGCTGTGGATCTGGAGTTGTCATGAGGATGGTTGGGATGTTTCTCTACCTAATATTCTCCTTTCCATTTGCTGTCCAGAAGTACTATAGCTTGGTGCCAGCCTGTAGATGCAAAGAGCATGAAATCAAACATATCTGCAGATACCACAGCAGGCAAGGAGATGAAAAAGTGTTGGAGGCTGCACAAGAAGAGGTAAGTGCTGTCTTCCCTGCCCCCAGTGATTATTCTTTCCTTTTCCGTGGGGCAGTTTAGTCCATCTAAAGTCTGTGATACTTGCTTACACAAATTTACCTTTAGACAGAAGGAGTCTGACATCAGATACACGAAAGTCTGGAGCGACGTGAGCCTTTCAGTCAGTGGAGGGGGCACAGTAAACTCCTAGTGGCACCAATCAGTGTCCTTTCAGCCCTCCTGCAGAGGGGAAGAGTTTCACAGGCTTAAAGCAGCCCTTCTTTCAAGGGCTGATTATACCGTTTGTGTGGTATGGTCAGAAAACAGTATCTTTCTCTTTCCAGAAAAATGCAGCCTCTGTAGTGTCCAGTCAACCTAAAACTTGTCAACAACTTGTAAGTTTATAATTTGATTTTAAATTTTAAATTGAGGCATTTTCTTATCATTTTGTATCAAACTGTAGTTGAAAACTTATGATCAAGCATGGAGATTTTGTGATGGCACGGAAGATATTACAGAGATGTAATTGATACAATCACAATCTTAGGGTATAGATGAGCAGTAGGATTTGCATATAGAGACTTACACAGTTATAAACCAGATCATAACAGTCTGGCACATAATTAACTAAATCTACTTTATATTTTGGATCGGTACAGAATATCAAGCAGAGGAAATGATCTTTAGGCTCCCTTTGATTTGCATCGACAGCAATAATCCTGTTGTCCTCCTGCCTCGCCTCATCTGTGTTCCTCGCAGACCTCCTGTGCTAAAGAAAGGCATGCCGCAAGGGCGTGTGGCGGTTAGCTAGCCGGTTGTGCTTGGCCCTGATACAGTCTCTTTGAAGACTCCTTTCTTCAAAGGAGAGGAAAACCTTTCTGTTTTTCATAGGCTAACAACTCCGTGCATCAATTTTAGGAGCATCTAAGCCACAAAAGATGAGAAACACGGAATCTGTACCACCATACAAATTAATATGAGTACCTTGTTGCATGGATGCTTTCCAGGATTGTATTCGAAAGTGTTTATTTTGACAAGTTTCAGTTTTGTGAGTCAGGTTACAGCATGCTGGTTATCACCATTGATAAAAATATTAGATGCAAGACTGCATATGGTACTTGCTATTTTTCTATGGGATAGGAACATTTTTACAATTACTGCCATGCTGCCTGAATATTTTGAAAAATCTTAATAGGTTTGTACAGCAGTTGAAATGTAATTTTTCTAACAAAATTCAAAATGTCTATTTTGCGGGGAAAATTAAGATCACTAATCAGTAATGAAACCCTTACTTTTTCCTTAAAGACCAGGAAGGCTTCCAAAGACATCTACATTGAAGTTTCTCCTGGCACCTATTCTGTCACAGCAACCTCAGAGGACATGGTAAAACAAACCCACGTGGTCAATGTCAGTGCAGGACAAAGTGTTGATTTAACTTTTGTTCTATGATGTTTGTTGTTTCTTAGCAATCACTGGAATAAAATACTAGGCTTTTAATGCATATGATGAACTACGCATATCTTCTCCTCTTTTAGCACTTTAACAGTATTCTCTACTTTGGATCTGCATTTTTATGGCTTGTATATTTGTTTTATACTTAATGCAAACATGTATATTATATACAGCCCACTTTGTACACTGATTTTATAAATATTTTTACAATGTATGCCTTAATTCCAATTATGTGACTGTATAATTCCAATTAAAGATGCAATCAGTGGAGTAAAGCACAATTTTGTCTTTGTGATGACAGCTTCTTTTGTATTATCCTCAGAGAGGAAATCTGTGTCATGTTCTTGAACACAGAGAGCAAAATCCCTGCAGTATGAATACAGATGTGCATGAGCTTCTGTGGATTGACACTAATTTTAGCGCAGCTAAGAATCTGGCTCACAAAATACCACATATCTCTACTTCAGTTATTCTGATAAAGAAGGAAAGTGCTAATGAACTGCACTATCTGGGACTGCGATTCAAGAAGGTGCTTAAATATTTGACAAATGTTCAGTATAGACATGTCCTACCTCTTAGGCAGGCTCTTGCCTAGACTAAATATTAGTTACCTGCCCTTTTTCTGTAGGAGGTAAGGTACCCTGAGTTGCCTTGTGTTTCCTGCAGAGGAAAGTGCTACTGAGCAACTGCATGCTCCAACTTACCTGAGTTAATATGCTTTAAAAACACAAGCAGTCCCACTAATGAGACTCACTAGATGCTTATATCTCCTTAAGAAACGGACTGCACAGTTAGAATAAGTCACATGATCAGTACATCTATAATCTTAGCTACTGTTACTAAGATTTCAGTTAACTTTTTGACAGGGATATAAAATTCAGTGGCTTGCATTCTGACTCTGAGCATTTTGTTGTTTGTATCCACAGTAGCATGTCCTTTACTCTCTTGTTACTTTTCTCTTTTGTTTTTATTTAATCTTGCAAGAAATACTTTCTGCTATCAGCTTGTACTGTTGCTCTATTCCTTCTGGCTTCCTACAAAATGAAATTACTATGCTGCATTCCTCTGGCTGACTCCAGAGGACTACAAACAAATTGGAGAGTTATTAGACTCTTGCTTTGCATCTGTTTAAGCTTTCAGTACTAGTAGTTGTTTACCCAATCTTTCCAGAACTGTAAAGAGTTCAGGTCCAAATAATTAGGAATTTAATGCAACACTAGCCAACCTCTAGAGTTAATAATGAGGATGCTGAAGTCCCATGTGGATGGAAAGTTTCTCTGCTATTAAAATGGCAGTTATCCACAAAGCTATTCTAGAGAGAGAGCTGCCTACAGAGAGAGCACTTAAATCATAGACCTTTAGTTGCCTGAGTAAAAGTTGCACGCAGTCTGCCTAAAATTTCAACTCCTGAACCTCATCAGCTGTACAGTCATTAGATTCTTGTTGATCATGTCTCTCTCCGCTTTGTTGCAAGTGAGCTCTTGGCAGTTTTTTTCTTTTCCTGTCTGTCCTTTCCTGACAAGGTCTGTAGCCTCACGTTTGTCCTCTCCTGTGCATTTGCCTCTGTCTTGCTCTCGCATATCTTTGTTTTCTTGATGCTGCAAAACCTTCCTGGAGGACAGCAAACAAATCTTTCAGAAGTCTAGTCTAAAAAAAAAAAAAGTTCACCTGCCTCGTATGGTTTTATGGTTTTAATAATGACATAATTTCCGTACTACTACGAAATCTTCTACTGAAATACAAATACGTTACACTAAGACCATAGGGTTTTCAGAAGCTGTTAGGCTTTGACTAAACTTTGCCCCCTGTGAAAGTTAGCGGGAGTTTTCTGTTGACTGCAGTGGGAGGACATCAGCCAAGTGAAAAGCCTGTTCTCCATCCTCGCTTGTTTGTTACCAGTCTTGTGTTGCGTATTTCCAAGAGATAATCAAGTTGTCAGGGATGCTCTCTGTGTTACAAGACAGAACTTCAGCTACCTCAAGGGCGAGCTAGGTAACTTTCAGATACTTTCACTCCTGTTAAATGGCCTTTAGCTTTTGTTAAGGTATGTCCTCTTACTGTATGGACATGTTGTGTCCGTGATTTATCCTGCAGGTCTGGGCTAGAACGAAGACACTCTGGTTTCTTTTTAGTTGTGCCGAAAGGCAAAGCATGTCACTTCTGTGCACAGATACGACACCTGTTAACATACAGGATGTCTGTCTGGAGTTTCAAACTGACATAAAAATTGCATGTTCCTAGAAAAAATGGACCAGTTACAAAAGCATATAACGTGCATATATGTTGATCATTTAAACAATACAATAGGAGACATACAATTAATAAGTTTGTAGGTCTCTGCTTAAAATTAACATGTATAATTGTGAGTAGAGCGTATATTCCAGTATATTCTGTGTTCATTAAGTCACGCTGTTAGCAGGTTGATCTTTTCCTGAAGAAAATCATGCAAATTTAGCAAGCTCAAAGTTTTACTCTCTAGTCAACTCACAGTAGCAAGAAAATGAAGGTACAGAGGCACTAATACATGATTTACGATGTATAGTTCGTGGTACCTATGGTGTTCTTGTGCAGAGCAGTGTTTCCCTGTTCAGTTTGCCATTGTCTTTCATGTTCCTCCTCTTCCTGCCAGCTTTTTCCTTCCTTTGTTCAGTGGATGCTTTTGCTCAGTCTTCATGTTCTAATTGATTCTTTTCCAGGTTTTTCTAAAACAGGAGGGGCCTGATGGCTGAAAGAAAGCAAGCCTTGAAATGAGGGTGTCGGTGATACGGTTTGTTCATTCTGTATCCTCTAACTTTAAAGTAACAATCCTGTGTTTGCCTACAGCTTGTCAGGGAGGAAGAGAAGATACTCAGTAAAAACTGTTCACTAAAAATAGGTATTTTTATCTTTCAGAAATAAAGGCTGTGACTATCAGCGCTTGACTAACAGAGCCCAGAACCTTTCCAGACTGCATCTAGGAGCTACTGCACATCATAAGTTATCTTCTCTTGTGTTTTATTGCTGCTGAAAGTCAGAGCTGTCCATTTTCAGGGCCACTTATATAGGAGTCCCCACTTCCCACTAGGCTTAACTGGGCTGATGTCAATGGGCATTTGGCTGGTTTCTTAAGGTACAGTTTTTGTCAAACACTCGCACAGATGGGTTTTATATGATTGTTTTTGTTCTGTGGTAGTAGTAGAGGAGTTCCCTCCCCATCACAAATTTGGAGGATGGCTTTAGCAGGCAATTGACTTGGGGCAATGTATTTTTCCAGCTACGCCCCAAACAGTTAACAAGAATATTTTTTCCATTCAGACAAATGAAACGCTTAAGTAAATACAGTATTAATACAGATTACCTTACCGTCGAGGATGGCTTGAAATCCTGGTGGGTTAAGATTTCCTTCATTGCAAGTTGCCCTCGGGGAGGCTGCTTGAGGATTTCAAACATCGCACTTTGATTTGCTGGGGTAATGCAGGACCTGTCCACAGCAGCGACGGCTTTGGGTCCCGGCTCACCCTTTGCATGTGAGCTGCTGTGAGTGCTGATTCCTGGAGGGAGTGAAATTGTATACATCTAAGACTTATGAAGAATAAAACCTGAACTGCAGTTGAGAAATATTCATTTAAGGAGAGAAGAAAATGCACTTTAAGCTTGAAAGGAGGTTCCCCCCCCCCCGCCCCTGATTGATTTGTTCTGCATGGACTAGCTCTGAAAATTGATAAAGAAGTTAGCCTCATAAAAAGCAGGGGAAGAGGATAGAGAAGGAACTCAAGAGTGGCATATCTGTGCTCCCAGAGGTGATTCGTTGTTGTGGTAGTTTTCCATTGGATGAGCTACCAAAAGAAGAGCTAGCATGCAGGAGAAGTGTTGGGGAGAGGAATGTATTGCATCAGAGGCTGATACGCAAGTTTGTAATTTCTATAGCAGTTAACTACAGGCTAAGCGACTGCTCAGCTGAAGGGGGCACCAGAGCACACTGGTTATCTCCCTCTGGTTGCTTCTTCCCTGTGAGCGAGTGAGTTTGTTCGTTCAAAGGTACCTGAACTGCTGGGATGGGACTTGTGGTGGCTCCTTTTCCAGTATTTCCACTTTGGTCTCGCAGAATCCTTTAGCTTGGGCTTCTCAAGAAGACTGGAGTCCGTGTTAACAGCACTGTCCATCACAGTGCTCTTGGTGGGGAACAGCTCCAGATTACGCTCTGAGTCAGGAGAGAGGGAAGATGCAGCAGCTGCTGCTGCTGCTCCTTGTTTTGGATTTTCCAGGTCTAGAAGGTGTGAAGGGGGTTTGCTGCTGGGCTCTGCCTCTTCTTTTTCTCTCTGAAGGACCAAAGACTGGGAAGGAAGAGGCCACCAGCCATCAGTATGGGGATGGCAGCAGCAGATGCATCTTGCATGTACTGATGAGCAGCGTATACCATTGCAGTGATAGTGAAAATGTGGCCAGCAGAGTGAGCAGGGCAAGCCGTGGTTAGTGAGGCTATCTACAGTACAAAGAGGAACTGGGACTGTTACAGGACTGCAGGAAAAAATACAAGAGTTAGTGTTAGGATTTTCTCTGGGCTTTAATCTGCTGGTGAAGGGCATGTGGATCATCTCTACGGTCCTCTCCCACAGGCTAGGAGGGATCCACAGAGCCACACCTAGTGGGAGTTTCACTTTCTTGCTGTTCCAGAACTGGACCATAATTTCTTCATCTTCTGAGACTGTTGAGAGAGAAGGTAAGCAGCCTTAAGCAGCTGGTCTGCCTGTGGCGCACACACACACACACACACACACACACACACTTTTGAGTCAACTATCCCCTCACTCTGCAACACCTCGTCGCAATGTCATCAAAGGTGGCGTGGCAGCTAGGACACTCAGCGCAACGACAGCATCTTTCCTCTCGATTTTTCATCAAATGAGCAAGTAAATGCTGACTGAGTAATTTTTGTTGTTGCTGCCAAAGTTAACAGTGCCGCTCAGAGAACATTTTAACAGTATTTTGATAAGTCAGTGGAGCCTGACTGTCAAGCATGGGAAAATGAACGAGCTGTTGAAATCGCATGCTTGGGTGATAAAATCTCCCTGGGGTGAATCATTAAGTAAAACGAGCTTTCCAGCACACGGGATGCCTCCTGAGAGCTGCTGCATTCAGATCCCTCGGGAAAAGGCAGTTGTCCTTCACACAGCAGACAGGAAATAACCATCACTGGGGACGGAAGATGACATTTCTATAGGTGCAGGCTTCCTTAGGGGTAAGCTAACGAGGTTACATGCAGGGGTCTATTAGCAAGTCACATTAGCTCCTGGAAGCTTTAAACACCAAACTATCAACTGTTCACTGGTGCTCCAGCACCACCACTGTTTTTATTCTGACCATTTCACTCATGTTCCTGGGCAAGGCAAGCAAGAACAGGTCAGCATCTTCCTTACCTCGTAAGGGATCCCGCGTCTCAATGCCTGTGAGGACAGTTCCTGGGCCGTACCTCACCATGTCTGGTTCCCAGGGGGCCAGCACTTTATCTCCAGGGAGTATGGAGTGCTTCATACCATTCATATATTCCAGAATATCATCCTTGCTTGTTTTTTGCACACAAACCGGACACTTTCTTTGTGCCACGAGTGGTCTGGCAAACTCTACCAGGAACATTCCTCTTTCACTCTGTTACCAGGAACAAAATAAGAGCTTCTCTGAAAAACACTTCATTAGCAAACCATTCTGTGGCTTTTTAGGCTGGGTCAGAGCACCCAGCAAGCCTAAACATTAACTAAAGAGTGTGTGATATTAGTCCTGAATCAAGGCGGCTGGAGAGTGCCCTGGGATGCTCACGGGGTAGCAGATGGAGCATACTTAAAAGCAGACTTACAGATTGACTACAGCCAGGATCTGTACTTTCTTCCCCCAATGAAATGCTACCAAATGAGTACGACTGGATTTTGCAAACCCACTGTGTGCGCCACATAACAAGGGACACTGAACCTGTTCAAATCTGTTCTTTAGTCAAGCCCGAGTCCTTCCTCCTTACATGTTAACTCCCTGCTTTTCTGAGGAATTGAAATCGAGGCCTGCCAAGAGGCTTTCCGTCAACAAAGAAATGAAGCACTGCCTTGTTCTCGAGAAAGAATGGGCTTTCTTCTGTTAAGTTTGAAGTGCTAACAAACTAGTGAATTAACGTTTTCACTAACATCTCTGAAAAGACCCCGTGCCATTGGTCTGTAGCTGCCTCGAGCTGGAAGTGTATACATAACACACGTAGGCTTTTCCTGTGCTATTGATGGTAATGTGTCTATGCACAACAGAAGCTGGTACACTGCTCACAACAACATCAGCACTGGCTGAATCTGGCTGAGCGCCCCGCACCAACCAAAGCAGACGGCCTCTCCTCGCGAGGCGCGCGGCAACACGGCTCTCACCAGGAACCGACGGTTTGAGGACGCTCACAGGTTATGTTCAAGAGGGGCAAAAGGCAAGCTTCCCCGAAACAAAGAACTGGGGGCAATAACCTTGGGTTTAAAAGCAAAGATCTCCCAGCTGAGCTCAGGAGATGTGGAGGGGAGCAGCAGTGCACGCAACGCTGAAAGCCCACTTTGAGTTAGAGTAACACAGTGGACAAAGAATCCCAGCAAGGAGCACAACAGTCACGATAGCCCTGCCTGATGAAAGAGCTTTATGAAGTCTCTAAACTAGAGATAACAACATTCTTGGTGCCTCTTCAAGGAGAGAGATTTAGCAGCCCCTCTGGCACGAACAGCTGCTGCTCTTTGCACACGGGTGGGCAGGCCCCCAGCTCCCACTCAAGCTCACGAGCCCCGGCACGAGCCCCCTAACTCACAGAAATGCAGTCAGAAAGGAGGCTGAGCAGAGCAGGGAGCTGATCACCACCACCACAGCAGCGTGGGTGGCTGTGCTGCTCAGCTCTAACAGGCTCGCCCAGCACGCCGTTAAGCAGCGGGTGAGGACAGCTTGGACTCAGGCACATTAGGAGCCCCTTTATGGGGTTTTTAATGCACTGCATCAACATAACCATGACTAGAGGCTGCCCTTGCAATCTCTTCTCTAATTCATGCAGCAGCTGAACCCCTTGTGACGTGTGAGGAGCTTCTGATAGCTCCTGTGACTGCTGGTGGACTATGTCCACCACACTCGGTCTTTTCTAGCACTCAGAGACGCAGTCAGGGGAACCACGCAGTCACAGTGAATTCCACCCAGCTCTTCTGACAGAGCTCAGCGCGTGACCCACCTCGTTCCTCCAATGAATAGATCTGCCTCCCACTACGGACACTGTATTCCAGAAACCAACATGACCCCCCAGAGCAACAGTCACTCACCTCTAGCTCCTCTTTTACTGTACCATGGTAATAAAATCCGTCGTGTTCCCCTCGCACCAGAACAGGGCCGTTACTAGCTAAAGCAGCTGATCTCATTGAAACGCTTGGCCTCTTGCACGCTACAGGAGAGGAACGGAGGCAGCAGCTAATCCATTGGCACCTTAAATAAAAGAAAATGGGTCAGCACTGAGAGAAAAGAACTTTTATAGGTCGGCTGAAGACATCTTACAATCTTTGAGAACCGGAACATTGTGCCTGATTTTGTATCATTCCCACAGGCCACAGCGAGTAGAAAGAAAGAGAAAAAAATCTAATGATGCAGGGGGGAACTCCGTGATCTTGAGAAAGATCCACCCATGTCTGTTTTTGCAAACCTCTTAGGCTTGGGGTCTAGCAGACATGTGCTAGGAAGATGCTGGGATCCCGGGCTAGCATAACCTACACTAGCTGCTTTGCAATTTATATGGCAAATCTTAAGAGCAGGAGAGAGAAAGGACATGTCTGCAGCACAGAGCACAGCTTAGATGCACCCGAATATTGTAGTTGATGGTTTATCACAGGGCATTTAATGCAGGGAACATCAGTAGAAAAGTGAAAAATAAAGCTGCTGGTTGATGACAGGTTCAGGTTCAAAACAAAAAAAATCCCTGGCACAAAGCACTGGAACCATTTCACAGAAGATGACTGCTAATACAAGATGCTGTTATTTATCTAAATAGTACAGAGGTGTATTTCTTTGATAGCAGGATTACTTCAGGCTTTGCTTTTCGTGATCTCCAAGTTAGCAAATCATTTTAGTCAATACCATCTAAATAATTGCTGAGGAGGAGGCAGGAAATAGCGGTCAGGTTTTATAAATCTGACGTTCCAGTATGTTTTATCCTATTAGATGCCATGAAAAGGAACAAATCACAGATCCATATGAGAACTTAATTTTACCTCCAGGGGATGAGGGGCTTAGTGATCCAGGCAGGATGCACTACCAAAGAGTTCCTGCAGCAGGGGCTTGCGGCAGATATGACACTGCAGCACAAGAATTTGTCCAGAGCTGTCATCGCACTGCAGTACTTGTGATTTGTAGGCAGAAATCCTTTTGAACGAGCCATTCCTGCAAGAGCAGCTACCTGCAAAACTAAATCACGATTTGGTGGTACTTGAGAAGAACACAGACAGTACACTGGCATTTTCCAGCACAAGCAAATGCTTTCCATTGTACCTCAGGGCTCAACAACTTTTATTAATTGATCAGTGTTGGTGAAAAGTAAGAATGCAAAACATCCAGACTGGAATTTTTTTCAGATGAACCCATATCAACGTCAGTGATCTTCAGGCTCTCAACCCCTTACATGGTAAAGTGACAAAAACACGTGAAGAAACTAGAAATGCTATGAAAATCTCCAGAAAAACAATATCCTGCCTCCAACTTCTGTTTCCTTCTGTAACATTCAGCCCTCCTTACCCCTGTGCTCTCCCTAAAAGCTTCTTTCTACACTGTCCCAGCCAAACCTTCCCTATTTTACAAGCTATTGCAAAAACTGCAGCTGGAGTTGACATAATTGAGTAAATGTGACTGTTTTTGAATGTAAAGTTAGATTACAGTTGCCTGTTACTTGTGTTATTTAGAGTGATGTATTAAGAAGAAATATTTTAATCTTCAGGCTGTCCTGTCATGTTTTATAACAGCAAGATTATGGCTTGCCATCAGAAAGAAAGAGATGCTCAGATTTGACAAGTGGTAACTATTCAGAGCCTGTCACAGTGAGGTTCATGATGTGATGTTATCTCTGGTAATTTGAAAAAATTTAGTAGACAAAGTTCCACCCTATTTTTTTTATATTGCTTAGAGATGTTTAGTATGCTTACAGTAAAATTTGAAAAGGAAACTCAATGAGATATAAAACTGAAGTGCCTAATTTACTTTCAAAAAATACAGCTTAAGCTTTCATCAGTAATGCTTTCCAAAGACATGCAAGTGTCAATTCATTTAAGCCCATTTGCAAGCCTTTTCAGTGCTGTAACTGCTGAGAACCAGGTCCCCTTATTTGCCTATAAAACGGCAGTGGCAAAAGTAATCTGTAACGCTTTATGAGATTTTTCTGGATAGCTCCAAGCACTTAAACACAGAGGTATTTTGAACTTACCAGCTATTGATAATGCTAAATCTGGTCACTTTGGATGTAGTCCAGATGCAGATGTCTTGCCCTTTTGCCTGTTTAATTGAAGAAACCACTTGCTGCTGCTGTTCTCTGGTTACTAAGGAGGTTGCCATAGTCCTCACTAACAGGAACTGACGTGTTGATCCTAACGGTTGACAATGAGGGAATACAACTATAGAGGTGACCATTGGTCTACCACTTATCTATACAAATTCGAGCTCCCCCCCACAATTCTATTGATCCAGCTATTCCATTAAAGTCTGCCAGGGGCAGAGAATGGATTAGGAGAGGATATAGTGTCCTCTAGCATTTTTCTTTTTTCTTTTTCTTTCCTTTTTTCTTTTTTATGTATTTTTTTTTTTTATGGCCAAAATAACATTATAAGAAACTCTGTGATAAAAAAAAAAAAAAAAAAAAAAAAACAGATGTTACAAATATATTTGTTTATAAAGTGGACAGAAGGGTTGAAGCTGAGACAAGCTGGGGTCAAATCACCTCACAAACTTCCCCTTTTCATAGTAACAGGAAAAAATCCAGAAATTCTCCCCTTTTTCTTCAAAGCGAGTGTCAAAAAATGCCAAAAGTCATAGTCATGCAGGAATTTTCCTGTTAATCTCTGCTGTGATCTGTAAGCCTCCTTTCCTCCTTAATAAATCCTAGAATTTTCTTCTTGTGTGTGTGTGTGTGTGTGTGTGTGTGTGTGTGTGAAGAGACTAATTGCATTTTGTAGGCATTTTTCAAATCACTTCTATAAAAGCAACAGAACAGAGAAGATGACTGGCTGCATTCTGCTACCCACCTATTAACCACTCTCATGCTGTCAGCTGCATTTTTCTTATTATCAATAAAACAAAGCCCTTAAATACAGCAAATGTTTATAACACTTTGCAAGTCAGAGCTAAATTCTTAACCATTTCACTTAATTCTGCTCTAGATTACTTGGCTGAAACTGTCAGTAGGCAACAGAAAGAAACAGATTAGAGAGAAAAAAGACCACCGCAGTCCTCAACCATTATCAGTGAAAATGATGAAGAATTTCCATTGCAGAAAATAATTTTTTAAGACCTGCTCTTGCCAACCCTCTTCACACTGTATTGTGTGAGCAGTCCTGGAACTTCTAAGGGTACTGAAGAGCTAAGGAAGAATCCAGTTTTCAACAGAAATTTAGACAAGCCAACAGATTTTAAACGAATAAAAGTATCGGTTAATAATAAAAAAAAAAGATAGAATTGCACTTGCAAGACACTATGCTCTTCCTAAGCTTGTAACCATGCTTTGGAGAATTGCTCTCCTCCCCCCTCCCCAAATCGATTTATCCTTTCTGTTTGTTTCTAACAACACTGCTAGGGACTTTTTAAAAGTCCTCCTTGTTTTATAGCAAAAACACTGGCAATTAGAACAAAAATCTTCAAGAAAGTGCATGCAGGAGGTAACCGCTAACATCACTGAAAACGAAGAGCCCAGTTCCACCAGAGGAAAAATTCTATTTTATTTAAAAACATGTATGGTGTGACGGTATATAGTTACTTTCCTTGTATAGGTATGCCTTTTTGGTTTGGTAACAATTGTAGACATTTTCCAATTTACATGAATTAACTTTAGCCACTCAGATGTCATTTCCTCAGTTGCCTTTTTTATAACTGTATATGTGAAATTAAAGCTCTTTTATTCAGGTTAAATACTGATGTGTGATACGATCTGCTCCTAAAATGCACCAAGGACATGCATGCCATTAATAACATAGTGGCTATTAGTTTCCTGGCCAGGATAACTTTTGCTTGGTTTGGAAGAATTTAGATAGTCTTCAAAAACTGGTTTTGTTTGTTAGTCGCTTTGGGTGCTTGGCTTGGTTCCGTGATCCTCTTTTCTGGCACCGCAGATTCACTGTACAGAACAGACTGCAGGTGACTAATGTATTTTATCGCAGCACGGAGCGTCTCTACTTTACTGAGCCGTTTCTCTAAGTATTCCTCAGGTAGGTGATGCCTCAGTTTGGCATATCCTTCATTAACACATTTAACTCTCTGTCTTTCCCTTTCATTCCTCTTCCTGATGAAAGCTGGCCCGTAGGAGTACTCGCTTCTGGTGTAATTGGAGCGGGGCAGTTGATAGGGAAAGGTGCAGGACTCACTGTAGAAGCTTTCCGTGATGAGATGCTCTGACATGAAAGGAAGGAATGACAGATCTTCAGAGCAAGTGACCTGGTTTGCTGCTTCTGGGTACACATGAAATGTAACCACAGGGTCTGCACAGAAAGACCTCGTCAGCTGTATGTGCTGAGTGTCACTACAGATGGACAACTTGTCCATGAAGTTACAGTAGCTTTTGCCATCCATCAGGTTCTGCATTTAATCTGGAGATGTGTAATTGCGTAAGTTTAACAACTGATATTGAACAGTAAACAAAACAAAACAAAACCCCCCCTCAGCTGGGCTTAGCAACACTTGGCATTATTGGCATCTTCCAGGACAGACTTCTAATGCATTTGCAACATTTTGGAATGATGTTGCAAGATCATTACATAGAGCAGACCATGTTCCATTTGAACACACAGGAGGGTGCAAACCAATAACACATAAAAATTCACTATAGATTTTAAGAAAATAAAGCCATCAAAGCCTCCCTTGACACAGCAAAGTCTCCCTTGACCTCAGATTTAGAAAGGGGAACTTCCTTTATACTTCCCACACAGATCTTGCTTGCTCAGATTCCACCAAAACTTGTACCTCAGAAAAAAAAAGATGCTCTAACATCTGAGATGTTCTCTGTACCTTCTCCTGCCTCCAAAAAATTAAACCAAAAAATCCAGTAAGAGACTTCCTACTCTTACTAAAAGCCTTCCACAGCACAGCACACTACTTTTTTTTCTCTATTCATTTGACGTCTCGCTCATTGTCTATAGTAGATGGAAAGCTTTTGCAGGGAAGGATCTCAACCTGAATTTTATGCCTGTCAAGTACTATGCCCAGGCTAAAGCATGAATTCTTGCTAAACCTTATATTTCCCTGGGTCCCCACATTCCTGCACTTACCTGTATATTAAACACATGTACAGAATACTAAATATGACACTATTGATGTGATTACAAGAAGATCCATTTATTAGCTGATATTAAAAGCAAAAGAAACCCCACCACATCCTGATCACATTCATCCAGTTATAAACTATTTTACTAAGGAGAAGGGATTCTACACAGTGCTTAGAGCATTGCTAAAAACCTGTAAATCAGTGGCCCACTAAAAACACATACCGTCTCTTCAGAGCAACATAGCAGGTGTAACTACTTAAATCACACATATTTACTACAAAGATAACTTATCAGCATCTCATAGGAAGCTATATTACAGGCCTTCCCAACAGCATTATGTAACAGCTAAATCTCAGCATTCTGTAATGATGTTTTTGTTACCTAATAGCTACTTAAAAATACATGTAGAATAGCTAATGTTAACTTAAAGAAAAAAAAATATATATATATATAGTGTGATTCATCCTCCCTGATGGGGAGCAATACATGCCTACACAAAATCCAGCCAGACATGCTCTTGCATACCATTCACTTTCTCATCTACACATTACTCTGTAAAAACACCTACATTACACCCTCTGTAATGGAAAAGCCACCTGAACATTAAGTAACTAAAAAGACAGATTCCTCTACTTAAAAGAACATGAACAAAGCTTCGAATGTTCAGACCAGAGCTCCACAACACAAATGGGATTCCCTTAATCCTCCATAATGACGTGGAGAGATTTTAACCATATCTCTCACTTTTAATAGGGAAAGAACTGCCATTCTTTGTGGGCCTATCCTCATACCCTATTCCTTCAAAATATGTCCGTACCCAGTGTCATCCATTTTTCTAATGCAATGGATCTCAATACAGAAATCCTGCGAGTTTTCATTTATAGCATGCTGTTATACAAGAGTAACACACATCTTAAAAACTGACGCTTCTTTCCCTTTACTAGTATCATGTTGGGGTTCTCTTTTTATTTTCTACTGTAACTTGATGTAAAGACATCATCACAGAATGAAGTCTGCTATATAGCAAAAACATCTTTAAAACAAAAGTATTTTTAATACAACAAACCCCCCCCCCAAAAGGGATACTTGCAGCATTGATTGCTTAGCTCCGAGACTTCCGTGGGACAACAGCATTCCACAAAATCTGCCACCTTACTGTCTGCACAGAGTGCTAGAATTCAACTGCTAGAATTGTCTTCCTATTAGACTGCAGACTCACCAATCTTCAGATGAAAGTAAAATCTAAGGAAACAAGACATGCTATTTTAAGATTGATGAATAATATCTGAATAATGTTAAGGAAAGAAGAGAAGTTAATATTTTCCATTTTTCATACATCATATTTAATCAAATAATAGGTCATACTAAACATAAGTCATTAAAAAGCTACGGAAGCACTTGTATTGAATAGCTGATAAAAGTGATTTACAGAAACAATATTCAGTGAAGACCTATTGCTAGATGCAGCAATATGCAAGCCTCTTACCTGAATTATGTAGCTTGTTCCGCTGAGTCGATGATTACTGTAATTTATAGTCAATTGACAACATGCAAAGTAGCTTACAGTTAGATCTGCTCATTTCTGGTTTGGCTTTTCCACCCACATCATACCTATAATGGCAACAAATCCTGGCAGTGAGGACTAGAAATTCTTAAACTCTATTGAGCACAACTGGATTACCTCAGAAAGTAATCAGGAATGCATTTTGTGCACTTCCTGTTTGCATCCTCTTGCAGTTTGCTGAAGCAGTACTTCCATTTATTGGAATTCTGTACTTCAATGTCTAAATATATCAATCAGAATTTGATTAAGGATTTACCGTTACATTGAACACACAAATCAACATTTGAATGAGAGTATGGATTAAACTGATATTAGATTTTATGACAGTGTCATAAGATCTAATTGAACTACTTTGAAGTTCTGCGTTCGTAGTCCAAACCTTAGTATTGTGCCTTAGTCTTATCCCTTACTCCTCCTTTTTCACATCATTGGGGAGAAGAAACTACTCCCTTCAGTGTTAGAAGGGAAGAGGTTCATTCCTGATCGTTTCAGAGTGTGCTGTACTGCCCTTTGTGACTAGTTTCTAGGCACAAACCAGGAACTGGAAGGACTCAGCTGATTTGCAGCACCTTTCTCTACAGCTACTGATACTTGTACCAGTACAAGTAAATGAGTTTGATACTAGTACCCACACCACATTTTAGCTGGAATGTCAGTGCATAAGCAAAAACATTTTCATAGCCTCTATTTTAAATACAGAAAGTCAGCATTTATTTAGAAGGAATTTGGAATGGATTTATCTCCAAAATAAAGATGGAGACATGCAGTCAACTTAATATCCTCAAATATAATCTTCACTATGCCCACTTTAATTTGGGAGGAATTTCTCTTAATCTTAAGGAGTATAAAACTTTCTCCTAGGCTTCTAATAAAAGTTTTTACAGATATCTACAAGGAAGAAAAAATGAGAACAGGGAGCAAACAGCAGCAAGATACATGTTTTAAAACTTTGCTTATACTTAGAATCAACATTTGGGGCAACCAGTCTTTATAGCAGCTCTATATATTCATCACTATCTACTCATACAGGGCATAGGACACCAAACTAAAGAAAGTTGAACATCTAGTAGAACTGGTAGACAGGTATACCTACAACAGAGAACTTGTATTCTTTTTCTCTAGAGCATTCTAGGTGCATCACAGTCATAACTGATTCTTGACTCATCAGGTTGGATGTTGAATACAGTAATTGAGCCCATAACTGGATTTCTTGTCCTGTCAATTCACTTTCTACTGATTTTTATTTAAAGGAAGACTCTTGTGCCCTCGCCAATTAAAGACACACATTAACATTCTCTTCAGATTAATTCAGTTTTCAGTTTTAATTACTGCAAATGTTGCCATGGGGTAGCTATGTTTCCATTCCTGGTGTGAAAGAATTACCTGTACAGGTACATTAAGCTTGTTTTCCATGTCCATGCAGTCTCCCAGACTGCTGATTAAGAAAGCCAAAACTGCACTTGGCATTCCCAAATCAAGAGCACTGTTCTATATACCACTTCCCTTGACACTGGAATTTAAAACTGTTCTAAGACCGTTAGTCACAACTACATATGCACAGCTAAATTTAAATCAGGGATTATAAGCTGCTTTTTTCAATCAGCCATTTGGTGATCCACTCTTTCCCTTACTCAAGAACTGAACAACACTGCATATTTCTACTCTGAAGCATTTTCAGAGAAATGCTTTTATATATAGAATTTATATGCAGGGTACCGAGGGAGAGAAATGATGACAAAGATATTGCGGATCCTTTTTTTGAAAATCAATTTTGTCTTTAATTGTTTCACTCCAAAGGGGATATATGAAAGCCAGTTATCTAGCAACTGTATACCTCAGAGAGATGAGTACAGAACCACAGATTAAAAAAATACATCTAATTCTCAGAGTGACAGATGCTAGAGCAAGTATGTGCCTATACCATCAGTGCACACAGATGCAGAAAGATTTTTTTTAATAATAAATATTTCATCATATACTAACTCCTGAGACTTTACTCATGAAAAGAAAGGGAGCAGATTTTAAGAGTTATCACACATACAATATATTAAGCTATCAGAGCAAAACAGAACAAAATGCCAACACTGTCTTAAGAAGCACTGCATTGGAGTTTATCTACATCACAGTACTTTAAGTATGCAGCTCAAAGAGTCAGTGTCCATTTAAGTTTTGCCTCAAATCTACAATATCACTTGATGTACAGCATTCAAAGAGTGCAAGAAATCAAATTATGAACACAGCCAATAAGAATGTAATTCTTTGATATGAAAACTGCACTGCAAGATTTAGATTTCTAGTACCTAGCATTAGTCAGCAGAAAATCCAAGTATATTTATAAAAGGTTTTTACATAAAGTGATTAGCAAGTTTTAAGTAACTACTGTGTTCCCAGGTACTTTTGACCACATAAGTAGTATAGAGAATGATATAGTTAAAAATCACCATAAAGTCACAACTCTAAATAAGGTACCACAGTGACAACCCAAGATATCTCAGGATTTTCTGTAGTTTTTTTTTCCCCCCTTTTTTAAAAGTTTTGTTAGTAAAAGTCATTTGAAAATGTAAAGATTTTTAGCTTTTGGTTAACTAAATTTATTTTAATAGTTTCCACTCCAGTATATTCTTTCAAAGTTCAAATACTTTTTTCTGTCAGTAATGAACAGTTAGAGACAACCCTTTTGAAGCGGTAGGATCAGGAAGACATAAGCCAGCTCTTTCAATTAGTCCTTCCTTGGAGTTATTGCTGAGACAGACACTTAACTCAGCACAACATGACGGTCAAAAACAGATTTGCGTTGCTCTTGGACCTGTAACTTCCATCGCTGTTGGGCATACTCCACTTTATTCAAGACATTGGCACGACTCCGAGAACGAGCCAGTACATCATGAGCATTTGCAAAAGGCTGGTGATCCTGAAATGGTAAAAATTAGTAGTTAGAGCTCAACAATTCCACTCAGCAAGTACATTAAAATAAGTTTTAGGAAAAAACAAGCTATTTAACCAGCTGGTCAGCCAATACAACAACACAGTTAAAACTGTTCAATTTTTCATTCAAAGTAACATCCGCAAGTTTTCCCAGTAGACCAAACTTCACTACACAGTCAAACAATTTTTTGCTGTCTACAGCTGCTGCCTAGAGATGCCTAGAACCTTGCATCCATTCGTAGCTGTTGGAGTAGAAGCCTAGAACAGACCCAGACACTGGGACCCTCCCATTATCATCATGAATGCACTTCACTTTAAAACTGAATTAAAGAGCTGGTGCTTTGCCAACTCTCAGCCTTTTACTGTAAGGCAGTTTGGGATGTTCACAGGAAGATTCTATATAAAACCAACACACACTGATGTTTACCAAACTAAACCCATTGTACTAAGCTGTCTAAAAGCAAAGCGTAAATACAGCTGTATAAGTGACAAAGAGCCCAACAATAACTGAGTGCTTGTTTAATATTTATCCGTCTGTTTCCCAAAAATACCTATACAAAGCTGTATTTTCTTCTAATAAATCTAGTCATAAACAGAAAATGTTGGAATGGAATCTCTTATGTGTTTGTCAACTTGCTTTTCACAAAGTCATATTTTTAAAGCTAATGTCAGAAAGCTTCATATATGCAATGTATAATGCAAATGAAAAAAACATAATCAAAATTCTCAGTAGCACACAGGTTATCATTAATAGTATCTATTGGAGTGATTTCAACAAGTCCCAAAGACACACATGGCCCTCACTGGGCTAAGAAAGGCACTAATATAGAAAAAGAAACAATCCCTGTCCTGAAGAGTTTAAACTCACTATAAAAAGATCATACAGCTGGATATATCTACAATGGAAAATTAATCGGAGGCAAGTCACTTTACAGTGAAATAATAATAATTAAAAAGTCACAATAGCAGCATGTTTCCACCAACAAACACAGGGACAAAAAGAGTACAGGAAAAGTTAGATGGTACTGCCTAGCCTGACAAGCAATGGTCTCAGCTCAAAGGCTAACTACTGTCCCAGACACTGGGACCCTCCCATTATCATCATGAATGCACTTCACTTTAAAACTGAATTAAAGAGCTGGTGCTCTGCCAACTCTCAGCCTGTCAGTTTCTAAGTAGACAACACAGCAAAGAAGTAATTTAAAAGGAAGAAGGTCTACAGAAGGTCTACAGATATTCATCAGCTGCCACTGCCATCAGTGGGCAACAAGAGAGAAAGAACAAATATTATTTTGAAGTTCAGCAACAACAACAACTTATGAAGACTTATTTTCAGAGTCAGACAAGGAGCAATACCTCAAGAACTTGCAGGAGGGAAGATAAGGAAGGAGATAAGCCATGAAAGACTTTCAATTACTCCACATTTACTGCTACAGGAGAAAGATGAGTGGGAAAGGAGTAGCATGAACTCAGCAAGAAGCTAATGTGCTTTCTGTTCAAAGCACTGCTGCAGATACAAGAGCTACTGACTCTGCAAGCATGAGATAGGACACAGTAACAGACAAAGCAAAATATGAAATTGGATAAAGTGGAGCTAGAATTTAAGAAAAATTAATTCTGTAGTTAACTAAAGCTCTCCCACAACATTTATTTTACTTCTTCCACCTACACCCAAAAAATTCCACTCCAGATTTGGAGATACAGTAATTATTTATCCAACTGAGGTACAGCTTACAGCACAAGTTCATTTGAACCAAGCAGGAATTTGCTCAATTTGCTATGAGGATGCAGACAGAAAAAGGTCACTCCAAACTCTCATTTCCAGAAAAAAAAAAAAAAAAAAAAAAAACACCCAATATCCTCCTAAAAGTGACTGTGAAGTATCTTAGGACATTAATACAAGGACATGGAATACATCCCCATATAAGACACATACAAGCACTGAAAGAGTGGAGCATAAGGAAAAAGAAAAAGGAAAAAAAAAGGGATATCCGCCTGAATATGCTTTATTCTAAACATTAGCTCAGACTTGGGTGACAATCACACACTTCTGTGAAACCAAGGTACAAAAAGAAGGTATAGCTGATAAAAGGTTTAAATGAAGCATTTTTCCTTGATAATAGTTTTTTTTTAAAAAAAAAAGAAAAAAAAAAGAAAAACTCAAGATGGCTGTTGTGGCCACTGCTAATAAAGATATGTAGAACTAAAGAATGTGTTCTCTTCAGTTTACTAATAATGACAGTTCATTTCAAAAACATGACAAAATTGAGCACGATCCACTTAAAAATACAATACAAGCATAACATTTACCAAATTTGATATCTTCAAATCTATGAAGTCACTGAAACAACAAACAGAACTACCAGGTATTTAAATGGATTTTCTAAGTGTCGTCATCATAATATTTTTCACTATGACTGAAGTAACTGTCTCGTATTAACATCCTATTCATTTGAAGAAAAAAAATATTCTTAAGGATTCTATTGTAAGAGATTAATTAATACTTTAAGTCTTTAACTAGGTCTCGTTTATCTCAGCAGTGCTTATTATACTAAATGCTCACATCTGCTAAAAGGCTTAAGTTAAAACAAACAAAAATCTTCTTCCATAGTGTCTGGTTTTAGAGATTCTTGCTAAGGTTACAGCACACCTGAAAGGTACTTTACTGGTAAAAACAGCACTCTACATAGAAACTACATCAGTGTTATTATCAGACTTCAGAAATTCCTTTACCATTCTATGCTTTTCAACACTGAAACTTTGTCACCAATCTGACTGCCAGTTTAGAACTTTTCCCCACATTACTTCATGATAATACTTCTCCAAGGCTTACAGAATCTTAACTTTACAAAATTCCTTACAGTTACAGAGTCATACTCCATATTTTTATGCTATTCCAAGCTCCTCTTCAAAGATCACAGAACCACTGAATAGGAAGGGTGGGAAGGGACGTCTAGAGACCACCTGGTCTAATCCGCCTGCTTAGCAAGGTCAGCTCAAACATGTTGCCCCGGACGGTGTCCAGTTGGGTTTTAAGCATCTCCAAGGATGAAGACTCAACAACCTCTCTAGGCAAGCTGTGCCAGCATTCAGCCACCCTCACAACGAAGAAGTGTTTTCTTGTGTTCAGAAGGAATTTGCTGTGTTTCAGTTTGTGCCCACTCCCTCTCGTCCTGTCGCTGGACATCACTGAGCAAAGGGAGTCTGGCTCCACCTCCTTTATATCCTCCCATCAAGTATTTATATGCATGGATAAGATCCCCCTGACACTTCTTCTCCAGGCTAAACAATCCCAGCTTTCTCAGCCTCTCCTTGTATGAGAAATGCTTCAATCCCTTAATCATCTTTGTGGCCTTTCAGTGGACTCCCTCCAGTAAGTACCCATCTTTCTTCCACTGGGGACCTCAGACCTAGACCCAGCATTCCAGATGTGACCTCGCCAGGGCCGAGTAGAGAAGAAGGATCACTTCACTTGACCTGCTGGCAACGGTCTTCCTAATGCAGCCCAGGATATCATTGGCCTTCTTTGCTGCAAAGGTTCATGGCTGACTCATGGGCAACTTGGTGTCCACCAGGACCCCCAGCTCCTTCTCTGTAGAGCTTCTCTCCAGCTGGTGGGCCCCCAGCCTGTACTGGCGCATGGATACAAGATGACCTACTCCCATCAACCAGTCTTCCCTATCAATATTTACCAGGCATTAAAGCACTGTTTCCAGTGCCAGGTTTCATAAGATCTTGAATTCCTTTCCTGAAATGGGACTTAAGACAAATTTCATTTTGTCTTCATTAGTAGTTATAAACATTGCGTCAGAGATGAGGAAGTGCCAGCAAAAGAGAAGAAAGCTTGCTGTCGTTTGTCATCAATGGACTACTCTCCTCTTCTTCCTGCAAAAAGCTATTCTGATATGTGGGAAGATACTATCACATCTTCGCTTCTAGCTGTAATACTAACAGTGATTCATGCTGAAATAAATTATATTACCTCATTGCAGTAACTCATTCTTGAATTTTTAGCACTAAAACCCAAGCTGGAGTATGAAAGAAGCAGTAACCCCTCAGAACACACTTTCTCTTTGTAGAGAGAAATCCAAGCGGCACTTAATTCACATAAAATGCCGTCACTAATAAGACCATGTTAATATTTAGTCCTTTAAAAAATATGCCTCCTATATGAGCTTACCTCCTTTACTACTCTATTTCTGCTCTGAGAAATAATCTCCATGTCTAGACTAAGGGTAACCGAAGCACTCCTCACCATACTAATTTCTGGTCTAGAGAAAAAAAAAAAGTGAAATAGTGGCTTCAGAGAAGTCATCACACAGCCTTCTGATGCTCCCTTCAGGGAAAGATGCTAAGTACCTGGCAAAAAGCTATCCATCCCAATAATTTATTTAACAAATAATCATCCCAATCTTTATGTCATCCCAAGTACATGTTCACTCAAGTGAACTCACCCCAATATCTTCATCACTCTGTATAAGCTGTGAATGTCCAAAGAGACGTCTCTTTAGTATAGGCTCCACCAAGGTAAGGTAAACCATGTACAGAAGAAGTAAGCCCAAAATGGACAGATATATGATGATTGTAACCTGCACAATATAAAACATACGCACAATTTATGCCAGCTTTAAGACATTACCATCACAATTTCTCAGCAGGCAGCAAGGACTAAAAGAATGGCATGTGCCAAGCAGGTGATAAGTCTGTTTATCTTTGGAAGTGCCACTAGGCAATTCAAAAATCCACAGAGAAAAGCCACTAAACTACGAACATACTATCACAAGAGTCTGAAGGCACACAACACAGTTTGAAACAAAGTTTCTCTTAGCTAGACTTTGCTAAAATTTTATGCTACCCTTTTTAATACAGCTTGATGTTATGAATTTCATCCCAAGCAAGACCACTGTACAATTTAAGCATTAAACTGAACTGACAAAATTTAGGGGTTCCTTCATGCTCTCCTTTCTCTAGCATGGATCTGCACTCAAACATCCACAGAGATCACCATGAAAAATGTGAAGGAGAAAAGAAATACCAAACTTCTAAAAGTCCAAAAAGAAAGTGTAATCCAAGCTATAACAGAAGAAAAGATATACTGCATAATCTATTCACCTCAGCCTAAGAGGCAATGTTTCTGAAGGGATAATACCGAAGAATACGGAGTTCATCTATTAGAGCAAACATGGCTGATTTTGATCATCTTAGTAAAAATTTCCTTTGCATGCTGGGAAGCTAAGCAAGATAGCTGAATAATGAGACTGCCTGAAATATCAAGTCCAAAGCTTGACATATACACATACACACACACACACACACACAAGAAAAAAGAAAAAAAAAAAAGTAGAACACTCAGAATTTCAGCATGGTAAAAAGCTTCATTTCAAAATTTGATATATTCAGTAAGAGTTCTTAAGCCTGCTCCTCCAGCTTTACCTTGATGCTATTGTTATTGTTCAAGCTAAATTCTGAACAATGGTATTGGGGGGGAACCCTTAAATCTTGTGCTGCTTTAGAAGACTTTTTCTGCTTAAAAAAAAAATAAAGAGAGAGAGTTCTCTAAAATATGACAGACCTATTTACTAATCGTTTGAAATATTTAATATATACCAACAAAATTATTTTGTTTACCTTAATTGTGACAGAGCTTCTCTCTTCATATTTGCATTCACAACGTAAACAATATGCTTCTACATCAGGTCCAGGGACAGGCATAGGCTCAACCACATGAAGACAGTCACTGGGAAAAAAACAAACAAACAAACAAACCAAAACACACACACCCAAATCATAGACTGCTAAGGTTGGAAGGGACCTCTGGAGATCATCTAGTCCAACCCTCAGCATAGCCCATATGGGGACTGAACCCACAACCCTGCCCCCAAATCATAAAACACAAACAAAAAACCCAGTCAGTTCTGGGCTGGTTTTACCCTAGCCTATTCCACTATGCAGGCAGATCTCACAACTCAAGATGCATGCAGCCCCAGATGCACACATAACTTGAAAAGTCATCTTTTGTTAAGTTAAACTGTTCTTAATTACAGGTTTCCAAGATTTAACAAATTATTGCGCCTCAACTATTTTACTTAAGTAAGAAGGAGGCTATTGACAAGCTACTAAACAAGTTTTGTAAAAACTTTAACTAAATACAGATGTTTGTGTTTTCAAGGAAAAAATACAAGATGTTATAGCTGTTAGCACAATAAGTTCAAGAATTTGAGCTAGCTCATCATTAAGAACATAGAATCCCAGAAGGAATGCATCATTTGATACTGATATCAGATGAAAGTAAATTCCATCTATAACCTGTTTCTTTCTTCACCATACTTTAAAAGCTTTATTTTATCCCTCCAGTGTCTGAAGGAAGATTAACCTCTTTTTGGTATACACAAACAAAAGTCTTGTTTTTACTGTCAGGAGTTACAGGCACTAAAGAAAAAAAATTAAGTCAAATGAATTGGTTTTTTTAGGCAACATATTAGTGTATAAGTAGCATTCAGTTTTCAGCATTGGACTGGGATGCAAAAGCATAATTTAATTTAAAAGATTACAAAATATAAGTCAGTTCCCATGCCAAAAAAGTATGATTGACAATGTTGTGGACATTCTATATCATAGCACTAAATCCAGTCATCACAAGACTACTTCTGCCAGTAACTTATGTAATTCCAGTCCTTTTGCTGACTCAGATTGTTTAGAGTTCACATCCCAAGTCCTTTCCAGCACATAACCCTAACAGGAAAAAAAAAAAAAAAACAAAAAAAAAACAAAACAAAAAAAAAAAAAAAAAGCTTTCACCTTTCTCTTGGTTAACTCAGTGTTGGTATAGTTTGAAGCAGGTAATAAAGCGCCTGATATGACAGCAGTAGCTTATGATTCGGCATTGTACTATGCTGCACTAAGATGCTGCAGATCCATGAGGCTAGACATCAACTCATTTCTTCTGTTTTGCTTGCATTTCTGTTTCAGAGCTAAAACTATTAAACATCTAATCCATCCTCTCCAGAGGAATGGAAGGTTTATTTTTTCCCACTTATTTGTAATTGCAATTATGGTCTCCATGCCAGAATGCATTATTCAAATCATAAAAATCAAAGGTATATGCAAGTTATAATCTATGCAATTTCATGATCACTGCATAATTCATAATACTGCAAGCTTACATCAGTACACTGCTTAAGAATAGTGGAAAGGCTGTTACTGTAAACTATCAAATATTAAGATCAGCATTCTTTTCTTTAGTTCAGTGTTTCGGTTGCTAGGAAGTGCAAAAGCTATTAAAATCTCAGAATTTTAACAATATATCTCCTTGGATTGTAATTCTATGGTAATTTTAAAAGAAAATGTGGAAAGGGATGATCCCTTCCTGAGCAATGTTCCTACTTCATTGCCTCTGCATTCTCACCCTTTCACTTGTGCCTACAATAACAACACTGAGGAAGTGTTTCTTCCTGTGCAAGCCAAGGTAGTCAAAAGTACAGCTTCTGCACAAACAGATTTTCATTTTCTTCAGACAGAAGACAGGGTGTCCTCGCTCTCCTCCAAATACACCACAGGCAGTCAGCCTCTGAACATGAAACACCAGCAGATTTATTTCAAAGTGGGTTATTTAAATGAATACACTGTTTCTAGGTGCTTAATCTTAGATATCACTATGCTTGCCTAGTGTGTTATTCATCAGGACGGGATTGCCTGTGATAGCTCTTAGCCTGAATCTAGAACAGTGAATGCTTTCAAAGGGATCAAAGCACCATCAGCTTATACTGGTATTTACATAACACACTGTCCACCAGTCTTTGAAGCTTGAAGAACTGAGCACTTCAAGGGAAAGAACTGAAGTACCTAAATAAGAACATCATCATGCATGAAACAAGTTCAATATTAAAAATTAATTTTTAATTTTATATCAAGATAAGCCAACAGCCAAGTCATTGTTATGCTGTGCATAATTCATAAAGACACTAAAAATTGATCTGTCTTTTGTCTCGCATGAATGACTAATCTAAATACCAAAATGATGATCATCCTGTTCTATTCAATAATAAGTCACTTACACAAATGCAGAAGTCAAAGCACAGCACTAAAATTTCCTTATTTTAGCGCTCGAGAACCAGCAATCAAGCCTTTTAAAAGTAGCAAGACAACATCTCAAACTGAAGATCATAGCCATAAAACATTCCCAGATGGTCACCTAAGAGATGATCTCAACAAAATGCCATTTAAGATAAGAAAACAGATTTTGTAGCTTCTGTATACATCAGTATCTTTCACCATAAAGTTAGTCAAGTCTTCAAAGATAGCTTTTCCTTCAGTCAGTTCCAATACTGAATTAAATTGAAGCAGGATCTTTTCTGCCAGCAAGTTGCATATTAAGCTACACCCACCAAAAAAATCCATTTTCATTTGAAGAGGAGTAATGAGTGACAAAAACAGTAATACTGCTACTCTGAAATATCTGTTGCAACTGGAATTCTCTCAGCATGTTTCCTCACTGTCATAGTAGAATAATGTTAAGTTAATCATGTGGAACTAAAGTAATATTTTTATTAGACAGTGCATTTTATGCTCGTTAGGTTAGACTGAAATTCACAGTGTTGTTTCTCATAGTTCTTCTGTAAGTAACTTAATAAATCAAGACACAGCTCTACACATACCTGTATCAATAAATTTATTCCTATAATTACTTCAGTAGGACTACTCAGGGGCATGAAGCTTTTTCAGAATCAAGTTGCTATTCTGTTGCTATTCATCAGACTGGTAAGGCTTCAGATACATTTACAACTAATAAAAGAAGAGTTAGTATACTAAAACGTATTCCACATTTTTATATATTTCACATTTTCATTCTTTAATCCAAGAATTTCTGACCACTTCAGACATCAACTTGAGCTGAAAACATGGTGTTTTATTTGCATCATTCACATAGACAACAATACTTGAGGTGAAGTTGCACAAGAGAGTTAGGCCAATGTAGTAAATCATGGTCATGTCCCTTTCTCCCCCAACCCCTCATCCCCAGCCAGGCATGACAGTCCTTAGCTCTCAGGGGAGTCTGGCAAATGCCACAGCTGGCATAAATTGAACAACAGAGTGCAGGGCTGTGGCACAGAGAAGTAAGGCTTCACTCTGTTAGGAACAACGTCCTGTGAGACAGCTTGAACTGTCTCATGTATGTGCACTCCCCGGCTGTGGAAATAGAACAGAACAAAAATCTCTAAAAATAATCTCTAAATGGTAGGATAAGTTTTAAGAGCAGAGGAAGAGCAGACAACTTTCCTGAGTCCTAGTTCCAAGGCCATGCTTCATCACCATTCTACAAACCGTTTCAAATCACTGAACTCAAATTCAATATCCTCTTCTCCTCTATTATTTTCAAGTCTAAATAAATAATAAAATATGCAAGCAAACAAACAAATGACAGAGCAAGGATTATGGGTTCTTGGCCTTGTCCCTGGCTGGAGGTGAACTCGGGAATACTTTTAAAAGTAAAGTACCAATAAATTACGCAAAAGGTAATTTCCTCGTCTCATCACAGAGGATTAGCACATAATCACAGTGGAATATTACTTTAACCAGTAGAACTCATTATAGTATTTTTGATGCCCCACAAACTCACCAGTCTTTCTGGGAAACATTTTTGTTGTAAATATGGCCAGAATGGTCTTTGTAAGGAGGACAGATGCATTTACATCGGACATCTTCAGAATTCTGAAAAATAAGCAACACGCTTAGAACAAATTATCAACAGTGACCAAAGCAACACACAGAAATCACTACGTTGATGCAATACATGAAATATTTAACACAAACTACTTGCAAGCATCTCTGGATAGTCTTACCTAGAATTTTCTTCACATTTAAGAACAATTCTTCAAAAACATTGAGGAAAAAAGTAGTAAGCAGAGCAATTTCTCAAGTAACACTATTCTTTTAGATAGCAAATACCTTCTTCCAAAGAAAAATCTGGAGCTGAAGTTCACTTTTCTTTTTAACAATTAGCATACTTTTAGAAGTTACTTATGTTGGTATAGTCAGCTATTCAATTAATGTATAATATAAACACAGTGACTAGCTTAAAACAAATGAAAGAGTATTAAGCCTAAATGGAGGTTAGCAAAGAAGCCTTTGTGGATAATTCTGTACTCACTTACCATTGTTCCTGAACAACGAAAAGAAAAATTTTGTAAGGAAAAGTATTAGGTGGACCATAATAACCTACAGCTCTCTTATCTTAAACAGCAGCAGAATACTGTGTGGTAGACAGAGAAGTACAAACTGGAATACTAAATAGAGAAGGGAGAAATGTGAAAAATGATGCAAACTTGGAAAAGCAAGCTTTAGAGAAACAATTCTAAGGATTACATAAGCAATGAGAGCCACTGCAAGAAGAAGTGAGGAAAATTAACATCTCACAATTACATTAAGTGAAAAAAGAATTAGCATCCAAGTTTGCATTTGGATTACTACTGGGAAGAAAGGAATTCCAGAAAGAGACTTCGTTTATATTGAAATAAGGTAATTTCTTCCTTTCCCAAATTGCACAAGAGTAGAAAACCATACAAAGAGAATAGGGATGGTCAGCAAGGATTGATAGATGACAGTATTCTCAAACTCAGAGCAGAGTAATCTATTTGAGGAAATGATAAAACAACACAAAAGGTAAGCTTGACTTATCTGAAATTCAGGGCAACTTTTGACAGCATTATAAGAGATTGTCTTAGGAAGTGTTGATAAATAAACCTCTATCCTGAATAATCAGGTCAGAGTAATACTAAATGGGCATAGGTCAGCTGGACAACCTTGACTGCACTATATACCAAGGCACTTCTGGTCTTGTCATAGGGAAGTCAAATAGTTAATGAGCATAAAAATAAGGACAAGCTAGATAGAGAGTGCTTCAACAATTTGGAAGACTTTGGCTATTAGGAGATACTATGCTCTCACAGAGACAATAAGATTATAACCCCAAATATTATCCTACAAGGGAACAATAACAGAAATTTTAAATACACTCTATTTGGGTAAGACAGTAGAAGCTGGGAGAGCCACCATGGAATAAAATAGAAGATGAAAACACTCAGACACACGATGCTGAGTGGAAGTAGAGCATCAAGCTGAAAATAAAATAAGACATCTGACAGATCCCAATTTTCTTTTATATAGCCAAAGAACATGAGTTTTATCTCAAACAAGACCTTTCCAATAAATATGCAAAAATGACTTACTGCTCTGAGATGCTGTCACATGACACAACATGTCAAAGTTAAGTAAAATGCTAAAAACTTAAGCTTTGTACAGAAACATGCACTAATAAAAAAAACTCAAAGTTCTAATTCTTGATATGTTTTGCTCAACAACAAATGTCACATACGTAGCTCTCAATATATAGCTACTGCAATCACTAGGTTTTCATAAAACTCACATGAAGATATCTATAAAAAACAACCTGACATCCAGCTGAAAATCAACAATCATGTCTTCCACATAAAGTCAACTGAAATTACCTCCTAAATCTGATCTTGTGTGGACATATACCTCACATTCTAACAGATTCAGTCAAAACTCTCTGCTCCATGGCACCTAGGGAAGGCAAGTCAGTAAGTAATGGGGCTAGCTGCCCAAATTCCTGAATCTTCACAAAAATCGAGAAATGGTTAATGACAACCTAGCCCTAGCTCTGCAAAAAGATTGCTCTTTGATATTCAAAAGGGACTCTCCTGTCATCTTTGCTTTTCTAGTTTAACAAAAGCAATGAAAATATCTGATAATGAACTGACATATTTGTGGGATAACAGAAAAAAACCAAACAAAAAAAGAGTTCACAGCTAAGCTCGTCCACCAGCAGGTTAGGAAGGTTACGGAGAATAATACCTAGAGGAATCAGTGCCAAAGACCTGAACAAGAAACCCACCAGTCCAGCAGTTGCTCCCAGCAAGGACATTAAGAAGGGGGAGCAGAGCCGAGGCACCAGAAAACAGCCCCAGGAGAGCCCAGCGTCTCACCTCGGGGCCTTACAGCCTCGCGACCGCGGCGGGGGGGCGCCCAAGGGACAGGCCGGGGACAGGCGATAAGAAGGGGGCTGCTGGGGGGGAGGGCGAAGGGGCGCGAAGGCGACGGTTGGGGCGCGCGCGCTGGAAGCGGGAGGCGCGAAGGCGACGGTTGGGGCGCGCGAGTGGGGGGGGGGCGAAGGCGACGGTTGGGGCGCGCGAGTGGGGGGGGGGCGAAGGCGACGGTTGGGGCGCGCGAGTGGGGGGGGGGCGAAGGCGACGGTTGGGGCGCGCGAGTGGGGGGGGGGGGCGAAGGCGACGGTTGGGGCGCGAGGACCCACCGTGACCCGCCCCCGCGGCCCGCCCCGCCCCGCTCACCTTGGCCTCCGCGCCCAACCCCGCCAGAGCGGCCAGCGCCAGCAGCGAGCAGAGCCGCGGGCAGCCCCCGCCGCGGGCCGCCATGTCGAGCCCCGGGCTCGGCTCGGCTCGGCCCGGCCCCACCCGCTTATCGCCGCCGCCGCCGCGGCGCCGCCGGCCCCCCGGCGCCCGCCGCCATCACTTCCGCTGGCCTCACGTGAGGCGGCGTCCGGCAGTGAGGGCGCCCGGGCGGCTGCGCGGCGCCGCCCGCAGGTTCCGGGCGGCGGGGCTGCCGCTCGCCGGGGGCCGCCGCGCCGCGCCGCGTCGCGCCGTGCCGGGCCGCCGGCGCTGCGCTCGGCTGGGGACGCGCCTGTGGCACCGGGGCCGGGGGGCGCGCTTCCCGGGAGTGGCGGCCGCCGCCAGGTTTCGCGCGGGGAAGGGAGCGAGACCAGGCGTGAGCGCGCGAGGGGCCCCGAGCCGGGCCCGGGGCCGGCGGGAGCTGCGCTGCGGCCGCCGTGGTCGCTGCCCGTCGCGGAGCGCGGCTGGCTTTGCTGAAGGCCTTCTCGGCCTCCTGAATCATCTCGCTGCTTTCCAAACGTGTTTCGGGTGTTTGATTTCAAAGAACAATCTCTTACATTCAGGAAACGCTTAAAAGACAGACTCAATGCTTCTTTATACAGTCACGCACGAGTGATAAGCAGCCACGCTGAAACGCAAAAAAAAAAGTGAGACCTGCTCTACCAAAACCAATTGCACCTAGGATTATTCAGTCTCTTGGAACATAAAGGTGATTTTACCTCTGTTATTAACTGTGAAGCAAATGTTAGGTGCGTGGGATGCAGCATCTTGTGTGTAGTGTCCCAAGGGATTTAGAGCAGATAATGGTAATGTTCTGAAGCTGATGTATTACGTTTTTTCAATTCGTTGAGTTAAATCTCCGCTTAGGTTTTGACAGCATGACAAGATGCCATTAGCAAGTAAGGCCAAACCCTTAACAGAATAAACAAAGAAACTATTTTGCCTAGGTCAACAAAAATAGTAATACTTTCCATAAGGCTTACTGCATTTTTTTTTTCAGAAAAAAATTCCTCATTGTTCATGGAGCGATGATGAGGGAACACAGATCACCAAATGACTGAGAACATACGGAGCATATAACAAACGACACGTTAGTTATCCTGCTTCTTCATTCTCCCAAAACATGTAGAAATTATTGTATGCAGACCTGCTGATGTGCAGCACCAAGAATATTTTCCATGTAAACAGGCTCTGACAAATTGCCCCCCCCCCAAAATTGCTCAATTGGTTAGGTTAAAACTAAGCTTAAAAATAAAACTGTTGCTAATTATGTCTATAAAGCACGTCGTGAGTCAGTTAAAAAACACACTATTATGGAAATGTATTAAAACTGATACTACGTAGGATTCCAAATGAGACGTTGAAGTTGCTGGTAATGAGTTTTTCAATAACTGAACATAGAAGGGCAGTATATATATTTTCAGCGTATTTTACAGGTAGATGCATACATAGATAGACAGGTTTTCTCCAAGATAATGTCCTTAAAATACAGTGGTATTCCCTATTTTTCTTGCGGTTGTTACTTATTTTCATCCAAGAACAGTGTTCACCCTCTTTCAGAGGGGCAATAAATGTTGATGAGAAGCAGCATTTTCAGTTGTCCCATTGGGACAGCGGCATGCATCCCACTGGGACCTGACAAATAAGCAAGTTTGAATTTTCCTGTCCTGGGGTATGAAAATCCAAAGCTCGCCTGGTGCTGCTGGGCCTGTGTTCAGCTGTTCTCCTGCATGGGACTCAGTGCTGAACTGGTGCTTGAGCCCAGCTGTAGAAACTGCTTGTGTTCATTTCAGGAAGAATTGCAGACGTTATGTTTTAGCCACATCCCTTGCCCATGCTCCCTCCATTGCTTCCTATATCTTGTATTTTTTTAATATCCATTTTCATAATCTGCTTAGCAGCAACACTGTACATTGTCAAAGAGTTTCTCTATTTTCTTTCTCCTTCTCCACCCTCTAGTAAGTGGCTATAATTTCATGGGACATAAAATAGTTCTTTATATATAGTTTACATTTCTGTTGTATTATTATACTTTGTTTTAATCTAGTAGGCTGCATAATATTGATGTGTCAGGCATCTCAGTAAAAAGTAACTTAAGTTACTATAGAAACACAAACAATTTTATTTAAAATTCGGGAAAAATTGCCACTAGAGAAGTATAATGAGCATAGATCAGACTTCAACCTTAGCTAAACAAATCATCTTTTTAATGACTGTATCTGCACTGAAAGTGTTTTGAAGCTTGAAGGCGGCTCTCTGTATTCCTAACCACCCACGTTCATAGTTCGTGATTGGCAAATTGACTGCAGAGTTGAAAAAACATGCTGCATCTTTAGAAAAGCACGGATCAGATTTTCAGCTGAAGTAAATACATGCAGTTTCGGAGACATCACTCTGCTTAGAGCGGCTCGCTGTTTGGAAAAAGATTTCTAATAGGCTAATATATGTATTTTTTCCCTAACACACTGAATGATTCCTAATACACAGTCAATAACTACACCTTTCTGGCTGCTGAAACAGCCTTTTGTACCTTCAAGCCCTGTCTTAGAGCTTCGTCAAATCCAGGGTCAACCCAGAAAAAGGTGAACTTGTGAGCCACAGACCACTGCAGGAGTTAGAAACTTTTTCTCCTGGAAGCAGAGCCCATTCTTTCCCCAGAAAACAATAAGCAGTGATTTAGTAAGCAAAATTGCCAGATGAGTTATTAAGAAAAAATACTGGAAGTTTCTATGTTAACATTTAGATCTTTTTCAGTTTCATTTTTGAATTTTATTTTTCAGCATACCAGTGTCAGAAACAAGATGGTTAAATCACAGTAAAAAACATGAGTCATCATCCAGTCCTTTAAAAATATAAAGGTAAGGTTGATTTTAAGGAGAAAGAAAAGATTGTCCTGACTGTAACAGCCCTATTAGTAGCTGTTCTTCAACTATGTAATCTTCCAGAGATGCTGAAGTTGGGTTTCATCTTCAAGAGCTCTCTCAAAGGCTTTTCCATGGAGTCCGAGCTTTAATGAAGCAGAAGCTGCTTCCTGCAGTCCTAACTCAGCCCTTACCAGATAAACCCTCTTAAAGCTACTGGATCCAAACTCTCATCTGTCATTTCCTGATGTAAAATAACATAAAATGTGCTTTAATTTGAGCATTGGAACTACCGAGATTTGAGCATTGCAACTACAAGCCAGCCTCTCTAAACTAAATATTATGCTTTGCAATTAGTACACTATGTTGAATTATAGGTGGTCTTTTAATAATTTTGTAGGCTGTGATATTTGCCTCCACTGCCAACACTCACACTCCCAGTCCCCCGGAAGTACTTTGGTAATTTGGAAACTGTGCATTTCAGGTGCCAGGTGAAATCCTGATCCCAGCCCTGCTGCACAGGGGCCGGCCGTGGGGCACCACACATCCCCTGCACCTGGAGGTGCAGCCTCAGCCGAGCTCGTGGGACCCACTCCAGGCAGGACCCACACGGCACAAGGAGCCCATCCTCAGGTCACGGGGACGCATCTTTTCCCCTCAGTCATATAAAAACACTCTTGATACAGAGCTTTGTGTTTCCAAGTGCTGTACGTGCAGAGCGTGCTCCTGCTATCCCTTTCCCATCACAAGGGATCCTGTCTGGAGTTGCATCATCCCTGTACAAACAGTGCACCAAGCAGTGTCTTTAATTTGCCTAACAGTGCTGCGCTGAGTCACGTCTGAATAGCATCCTACACCCATTTACCTGTAAAGTAACTTGATGCGCTGAGTGGTGATGCGCTGGGACTGACTGTGCTGTATCAGACAGTTTGCCTGGTGTATGCTTCACACTCGGCAACTGAAGTGTCAGGTGATGATCCTCAGGGCAGGCAGAGTAGACAGTATTACGATCATTTACATTTATGATAATTTACATTATGATCGTTTCTTATGAATGCAAATTACCATCTTTTTGTGTCGGTTTAGCCTACTCACATTCAGAAGTTGCCTGCTTCCATGGCTTTTCTCAGCTGAAAAGAAAGATCTTTTCATTATGAACAGTTATATAAAAGAGTAATCCAAAGGAATTATGTAAATAAGTAATTAAATCAACATTTTTACAGTCATTACCAGCATGACAGCCATGTGACATTTGCACAGAAAGAAAGATAAATACAGATTCTCTTTTGTCTATTTCCTGTATTCAATTAAAAATTATGCTGATGGCAATACTTGTTACTAGAGCAGCCTTTACTCAGCAAAGAATTGGGGGAAGCCATTAATTACAATGTCAATTGCTGTAGGCTAGTGAGAAAATTCACCTTTCAGCAGACTGGTCATCAGTATCTGTTTAAGTACATTCTGTCACTGGTACTGAATCCCTTGAAATAAATAGTACAATTTTCTCTCATGAGTTTCTGTTTTGAGCCAAAACCTCAGTGGCTCAATTCAGGTTTAGCTGGTATTCTGGTCTAATGGTCTTTGGTTTCTGCTGAATACAAAGAAAAACGAATGCTGGTGGGTGGATGGGGTACAAGGTTTACAGTAAAAGCAAGTTTTCCAAATATACTTCATCTCCGAGACCCATTACAGTAATGTAACATAATGTAATGGCTGCCGGCTTCCTTTCATAATTGAAGCATTATTTTGCAATCTGCAGTGAGAAGTTACATAAAACCTTTCACAAGACAGATAGGCATATGGAAAAGACAAGCTAGACAAACTGTTTCCCTCTGTATCTCTATATTTGGACTGATATTTTTGACATGAAGCAAATGGAGGGAAGCACCAAAAGAGCTGTGTGCCTATTTTGTCTTTCTGTTTCAGTGAATCCACTCTGGACTCCTCTGTGGCTGTAGGGGTTCAAGGACCTTCCCTGTTAATGCAAGGTCAATCTGTACTCTCATCACTACTGCATTTTGTTAGTACCAGCTGGCTCCCCACAGCACCCACATGGGGAGTTTGCAGTGCTCTGTGTATGATGTCGATTAGTGATAGATGCCATGCTCTTACCAGGGCACGTCCCTTCCTTCAGCAAAGGAGACGTGCAGCAAATGCAAGGAATGCAGCCCGTAGACAGAAAGGGGTCTGCAGCTGCTTAATCACAATCTTTCAAGTCTGTGACTCTGATCTCAGCCCTTGCAGCATGAAGGGCTAAACCGTTTCTCTTCTGTCATTAACTGTTCTGCATATCAAATTAATAGGCTGTTAATAGGGCACAAACAGTGAAAGTAAAGTGAACAAAATCATGTAAGTAAACAAAGACCTCAATAACTGCTTTCCAAAGACCTCAATAACTGCTTTCTAACGTTCCCTTATTTTGGATTAAATTGTGGTTCTACTATTTTTAATCTCAGTCCTTTCCTCTGAGATCTCACATTGTGTAAAATCAAGTCTGTCTTCATTCTGCTCAAAAGGAGTGACACCATTTTCACATAGATTTGAGTTTTGGCCTTTGGATTTTTTTTCAGATTAAAGCTCTGCTAGAGGAAACCTCATAGCTGGCTGTCGTAGCACTGCTGAGCAGTATTGATTTTTATGCCACCACGCCACCAGAGTTTGTGTAGGGCCACCGGTGCCCTGGCTGCTCTGTTCCCATGGCAACTCAGGAAGCAGCTCCATGCCCATTTTCCAATTGCATTGTTGCATCCCATAGCCGGTCTGGGGTGCCACCTGCAACCTCGGACACTGCTGTTTCTACCAACTGACAAAAAATGTTTTACAAAGTAAAAAAAAAATAAAAAAAAAAGAAATAGTGACATTTTGTTTGTCAAAACAAGGAGCATGAAGCTCCTCACTGCCCAAACATTAGGAGGACGGCTGATTTCAGGCTGCCATTTCACATTGCATGCTGCTGCTTGCTAATGTAATTGGGAATGACTTTGTTTGTGCTCCAGGGGCTGTGTTTGTTTTCACTGTTGCTGGTACAGTGTGCTATTTTCTTCATGTATGTAGTAGTGAATTAAAATACAACTGCACTTCAAGTAACTCCTGACTTTATGTAGTAGATGCCAATGAGTTGCTGGGTCTGATTACTGTGGAGGGGAAGGTCTGCCTTGGTTAGGGGAGAGTCTCTTCCTACCTCTTCTCGAAGAGCTGCGAACCTCTGGGAATTTCCCCAGGTGTGAGGGAGCACAGGAGGAGCCTAATACAGTAGTTCCCCAAACGCTTGTCTTCAGAGCTGATGATTTTTTGCTATATAAATGAGAAGTGGGAGCACAAAGATGAGCTCAGGGCACAAGCTCCTCCAGCTCCACTGCTGAAAATTCTGAACGGTGCCTGGGGGACAGCATGTAATCCACCCTGGGCATTTTCCCCTCCAGCAGAAACTGAGCTCTTCGTGCCCTGGTTGCTATGCCTGAGTTTTATAGCATTGCAAAGATGCAGAATAAAAATCTGTGAACTTTTCCATTGCACAAGCTCATTGCCCTGTTAGGGAGAAAGCAGTAGGGCACGTTGTTAGCTCAGGGTATCTGCGCAAAGGCGCTTAGTCATACAGCTTCATGACTGCAACATACATATTTTGATTTGCTACATTATTCAGTATTGTCTAGCCCAAACATTTCTGTGACCTCAGTATTAGCCTACACATCATTGCCTTTTCACTTTATTTATTTACTGGTTAATCTGCTATTCCATTTTATTTGATCTGAGCCTTAAGAACCGTATCACATGGACTGCAAATTATACCATACCCATCCTTAACTTTGACTGCTTCAAGCAGGCACTGAGGAACAATTAGATCACTGTCTGCACGAGGTGCCATTTAACTGAGAAAGAAAAGACAACTCTGAATAAGACAGATGCAGAGAGAGCCCAAACATTGTTCATACTGATAATGAAAATTAATCAAACACCATTAGCAGAAGCCAAGGAGCTCAGTACAGTGTGTGCTGTGCGGCCTGGGACATGCTGCTGGCTGTCCTCCGGCTGAGGAATGCCTGCCTCGCTCAGCTCAAGGGCAGAAAGGTGCTTTGCTGCATCAGGAAAAGAATACAAAATTGGAACCTTTTTCAAAATGAGTAGTACAGGGTTTTCTGAAAGCAGTTTGGGACAGCCTCAGAAGCTGGAGATTGACTCTAGTTTGTCTTTGTCATCTCTAATATACAGGAACCCTAATTAGAGCTCTTAGACTTTACAATAACTGATTTTTTTGTTTGTTTTCATGTTCATGTCTTTTGGGTTTGTTAGTTTTGACCGCCCCACACACACACCTCTGCTTATCATTTGGAATTGTGTGAACAGTGGGGGAAACAGATAACAGAGCTTGTTAGTTGAAGACGTGGCAACTGAGGCTTAAAAATTATGGGAAGAAAAGCTAAAGCAGTGAAAGAAGTTGAAAATTTCAGTTTGCACACATACACTTAGCCATGCAGAACTGCAGCCCTTGCACAAGCTGGTTTTATGATTAGTAGCTGTTATTCCTTTGTCCTATCAAAGTCTTGACAGTTTCTTTCCCTAATTTACATGTTGAACATCTGCACTGGACCCATGAGTATATTCCACTGATTTCAGAGTGACCATGACATTTCACCGCAGGTGAGGATTGGGTCTGAATTTTCTGTTCCTGGCCTATATTGCATTAATTACCTGTGACTCTCAGGAAAAAAAATTAAGATGTATTGTCTCTGAAAGCAGTACGAAGCCCCCTCCAGATCACCTTAATTCAATTGAGGGCAGTAGTGAGTGAACGTGCAGAGAGGATGATTGATATGGACTGACTGTTAGCTGAAATCAACAACTCTAATACGATTTTTGAGTGAGAGCAACCCATAAACTCCTCCTTAGTACAGACTGGTGGTTCATTACATCAGTGCTTTCTCCAAGCAGTTTCTTTTAGCCGCAGCTGCTCAGCAGACTAGCTACATAGAAGGCAAACCCCTTTTCCCTTCTTTAAGATCATGCCTTAGAGGACACAAAGTCCACAAGTGGACGTGGCTTGCAACGCCTTGACGTTGGCACAGCCTAACGCAGCCGTGAGCCGCTTGCTGAGCAGAGCTGCCAGGCACCAATGACGGACACCCCCCACCCCCCGAGGGCAGGGGAGAAGTTTTGGTGGGGCAGGGAAGACTTTACCGAGAGTTAAATAACGCTGAAATAATGTCAACGTAAAATAACCACTCAGATCAAAGCAAGCTTAGACTTTCCCTCTGGGGCTGCATTTCCCCAGCGAACTGAGGGAGCAGCACCCCTTTGCATGTCGTGACTCCTAAGCAACACACAGCACCAACAAGCAAGATTTAGGGCCAGTGGCAGGGCAGGCAGTGCGCGTGCCCTGATTCTATCAAAGTCTGGTTTTTGTCCGTCTCATCCTGCCTGGGCATCCGGCCCCCTCACACCTGCCAGCTCTCACCCATACCCACAGCCTGCAAGAGAGCAGATTATTAGCCCAGCCTCAGCGTGGAAGGAGGAAATGAATCCCTCACCGCATAGCACCCTCCCCCTCATTAGTATGACCTTCTCAGAGCTCTTCTCTGTGGTGAGCGGAAACAGCAGCATTTCTGCTGGTTAAATCATTTCTCTGAAGCAAACTCTTTGAGGAGCCTTTCCTACAAGGTACGTTCTCACCGTTAAACATTGACCTGGGCCGTAAGGAGCCACACTGCAAGATGTCTCGGCCCTCACAGCTAAACCATACGTGGCATGTTCAGCTCACTCCTTGCTTAATTGGAAGGCACAAGACATTGGAAAATGGCTTGTGACCTTAATATCGTAGCGTATGAAGCAGCAGGTGGAAAGAGATGGTATGCAGACACTTCCTTCCAACAAAATGTGATCACGGTTGGAGCAGACTCAACTAGGAAAATGCTAAGCTGGAAATGCCAAGTTAATTAGCCCTCATACATAATTTGTTTTTAAAAATACATTACCATCTCCTTCTGGAGGAATAAAAATCTCATCTTTCTCTTCTGCTAGTCTGAAAAGTCAATCCTAAAAATGTCATTGAAGCTTAAATCGAGAGGTGATACAGTGCTTTCGGTAGAGAAACTCTCTGTGAGTAAAAGGAGCTTAAAAATCTGCAAATTTCCTCTTTCAACCCAGAGAGGCGGCAGCCTGGCAGAGCACCACGGGCAGCTGACTGGCTTCCCCGCACCCAGTGCTGACCCTGCTCAGCCTCCCCCAAAGCATTGCCCTTCCCAGTAAGCACCTGGCAGGGCCTGTGAAAGAAAAAAAAAACTGATCATTTTTCTGATGTCTTGATCCTTGTTGGCCTGAATAAAAAGAGGTTGCTAGGCTGCAATGCACTTGGGCTGGACTTCATGTTCCAGTCAGGTAATTTGAGATGCTTTTTGGATCGAGGAGCAACCAATGATTCACCTCAAACTGTATTTTTTCTTTCCAAATTAATAGCCAGAGCAGCCTGCTGTTTCTCAGATGGTGCCTGTCTGCATTTGAGCCTTTGTGTGCTCTCCATGGCGCAGCATGTTTTGCCATTATTGAGCGCCTGATACCACTCTTTGCTCCATCTGATCTGTTTGTGGAGGAACAGAGGACTCAAGTTTATAGTGAAAATTTAAAAATACATATTTTTTCCTCATTGAAAACACAGTTCTCAGAGCCTTATTTCAGTTAAATGGTCATTTCCAACATTATTAACTGTACTACCATTTAAATGCTCTCCAGTGGAAGAGGCCTGGAAGATGTAGGGGTATTGATGTATCTTTGAGACACTTGAGAAGCAGGTGAGCAGAGGTGAGCAGCTGCCCTGCGGCTGGGCACACGCAGGCTGCGGACGCAGCAGCCACAGGGCCAAAGTGGCCTTGGGAGCTCCTTGTCTTCAGCGGAGATAACACCTGTTTTGAGGATATTGTGCAGCATTTTGTTTAACAAGTGTATATTTTGGGGGCTCTTATTTCTGTGCAAGCCAAGATGCTTTCTGTAGAGCTGGTCGAGGGTGTCTCACCACAGGGGCAGCCCACCACATGATTGCTCTATCATGAACTGCAGACGTTGATCCTGCTGCATAAGTAAAAACAGCAACGGTCCCCCAAGGGGGCTTCTCCTGCTGGTGTAACTTCCTGCTACTTCTACACTCTGTAATTTTAGGTTGTTGCCTTCACACCTATTTTGGTTACAACGACGTCTCATCCCACAGAAATGGCAGCATCACTCCGGTAAGGCAATCATTGCATCAACTGGCTTTTCAGCAATACCATCCTTTTAGTGAAATGTCACTGCAGTGTCATCTCCAGAGCTGTGGCCTCTTGGCAGCTATGCAGTTATTAGCAGAGGAGGGAGCAGAGAGCAGCAAATGGCTGAGTTAGCCCCAGCACCGTGTAGGCTGTGGGCCAGCTTGGTTTGAATTGGATGTAGAACTGAGGTAATGCTGCTGGTCAGAAGCCAGGACCCCGATTTCGAGGGAAAAGTACAAAAACTGTAAAAAAGCAAAACAGTGATGCACAGAATATGTGAAAGAGAGCAATCGCTGGGCTGAGCCAAAGGGAGGGTTCATCTCGTGATGGGGGCAGCACACAGAGCCATGGAGAGAAACAAGTGAGAAAAGCCAGTATGTACAAAATGAGCCTTTCAACTGCTGGAAAGCCAGTACCTCACCTCCTCTATTAAATGAGCAGGCAATAAAGGACTACAGACCCCACTTGAGATTTGCTCCACATAACAAACCAATCTACCGGCCTAAACCTATAATTTATACTGAATTAAATTATCTAATTATTTGCTTCTGAGAGACAAGAATCGGATTTGTTTTCACAGCATGCTGAGCATCGGGTTATCATCAGTGAAACAGTGACAGGAATGTCCATAAGAGCAGCCTCCCCAAAGAACCATCAGGCGACAGGTCCCCTGAAGCTCCTGGGGTCTCTGTGTGGAGAGATGCCTCAGCAGGGTACAAAATGCACACCAACAATGTCACTATAGGGCGATGTCCTCTGAATTTCCACTCAGATCAGCAAGACATGCTGTGGCAGCAAAGCTGGAGGCGCTACGCTCTGCAACGCTGCAAGGAGTGAGGTCAGCAGTGAAGCCTTGCTCTGCAGCCAAGGCTTTCCTCTGTTACTGACTGGCCTGGGGCATGTCACACTCCATGAGATTACCCAAAATGCAGAGGTGAACTGGGAGCCTGATGACCTCCCTCAAAAAGGAGTCCAGATCTCTGAAGATTTCAGCAAGTGTTGGTGCCTTAAATCATTTAATCTTAATTGTAGGTGCCCAAGTTTCAAGACCATAAATGTTTTGCTGGGTTTTGAAGTGAGCTCCAGGCTCTGCAGTGGACCTTCTAGGGCTCCTGTTAAAATCTTTGTCTTTGTATGCTTCATGTCTGCTTCAAGAAATGTTTGGAAAATACTCAAGATTTGACTGGACAGGGCCTGGTAATCACTTCTGAGTCCTGCTTCCACAGGAGGTTGGACCAAACCATGGTCTGCAGATGTCTCTTCCCACCTCCACTTTCCTAGTAAACGCAGTTTGGCTTTGGCTACTGTCAAGCAATAAACGATTCAAAGGCTTGACCCACCACCAGGCAAACTTCTGTTTTTTCAGGGGTTCTGTGTCCCAGCGGTGCGGCCCCACATGATCTCCCTGCATGTCTGGCAGTTGGGGGGCACAGGCTGGGCTCCCTGGAGGCACTGGCCTGTCAATTTTTCATTTGTGCCTGCTAGGGCTCTGCTCTCCAGCGTTGGAAATAGTCTACGTGAGTCTAGAAACCTGTAACTCTAGGAAAAATGAGAAGTTATTTTTGCCTGTAAAATTCTCTTCCTTGTTATTTCTCCGCTTTATTGCTGGAATCTGGTTCCTCTTTGTACTCCAGGTAGGAAGGGCTCTGCAGCACTGAGAAAAGCAGCTTTTGCTGTGGCTGGGAGTATTATTGCATGACCAAAGCCTTTCCCTGCAGAGCTATGAGCAGGTACTAGGACAATTTCTCATCAGCAAGTAAGAAACCACATACTCTTAAAAATCCTCTGGCCCACTTGGCAGATGTGGCAAGCATCTAAATCAAAATTAAAAGCTTTGGGGAAGATTTTACTCTTAAGTGTCCTCTCTTATTATTGTTATAGGCTGCATACCTATTAAATTATCCAATATGGTTGATTTACCTGTCTTTTGTTCTGATCACTTTCTTTTCCTAGTTTCATAAAACTCAAAGGTTTTTTTCGTAAAACCTTAAACCAACTTGTATTGTCCCAACAAGTTAGACAACCTCCACAAGAAAAAACTCATCTTTTTAAAAGGTGGAGTTCAAACAGTGCGTGCTGGAGTTCACGCATTCTTTACACAAGAGAGGTACAGCAGCAAAAGCCTAGAAGCCCGAACACTAGTATTTTACCACAAGTCCTGCATGCCATTTAGCTTGCATGGTTGGCGTGTTGAACCTGCCAGTCTCCATATAGTACAAAATAAGTTCTCGGCAGTCTCAAAAGCTCTGCAGAGGCTAGTCAGGCTGAAGATTAAAATTAACTGCTATCCACAATAGATACATTGAAAACAAATAATTAGCATAAGCAGGGTACAAGCAAATAAACTATAATAACATATAAACTTTATTTAGATTTAATCTGATACTCAGCACAATAATAAGCACAGAAAGAATGAAGTGCCAAAATACCAAACCCATAGCATATAAAATAATCAAATATATTTCATATTTAGTGAAATATTTCTACAACAAATTGATGGGATGCCCTAGGCAGCCCAACCTTATATATGTGTGTGTGCATATATATATTTATATTTATATGTATGTGTATAGCTATGATATATAAAATACTATATGTAGAGAAAGCACTGAAATGTATCACCAAAATAGAAAATAGCTCAAAACACGGATACTCCAGATCTACTAGTAATACCCAGTATTGAAAAAAGGTTCAAATCCACTGCAGGAGATGAAGCTCCAGCTGTGATGCCGCTGGGGGCATGAGATGGCTGAAGATACTACTGGCCAAGACTGGGACGAAGCAAGGTGCTTTTGCTAAGCAACAGCCGCAAGGTTAGTGCTGCTGGCTGTGCCACACTGAACGGGCCCCTTGCAAACCCACCCGGCGGGAGTTGCTGTCCCCCTTCAACATGTGCCACACACCAGAAGGCTATTACTCTGAATTTTAAAGATACCTCTGTTGTGGTTGTCGGGAATTAATTCCCATTAGTTTTCAAGAGCCCAGAAAGTTGCCTTTACCCCAGGCCAGGCTCCTCGAGGCAGCACAGTGCATTGCTCTGGTCTGCAAGGGTGCAGCGGCAAAGTGTTAACCTGCTGCTGCAGGGTGGAAATGCAGAAGAAAACGCTGGTCCTGGTGAAAAGTCCATGTATTCTGAGGGTGACAAGGTTAGTCCGGTACTCACAGATCCCAGGTGACTTGTAACTAGATATAAAAACACAGATTTGCTTCACAATAGACCACTATAGCTCTGCATCTGCTGCTTTCCAGCTTGTAAAATTTTGTGCTCGTTTCTGTCTTTTTGGCTCAATCCAATGGGCAATTTTCCTGCCTGCCCCGTGCAGCCGGCGACGTTGTCCCAGCCGTGCCCTCCCACCACCACTGTGAGGCTGCTTCTGTGCCACCGAGGACAAACCTCAGCCCTGAATAACACTGTAATTGCTCCTCTTCCTCGAGGCAGCAACTGCAGCCCCAAGTATACGGCAACGATACTATGGCCAACAGGACGAACCACAGCCCGCGGGTGGCATTAGCGTTGTTATGTTACTAAGAGCGACTGCCTGGTAATGGCCATTTTGAATGTGGCAACATCAATTAAGCGAATATAAATTCTTAGTCTCTGGAAAAAATCATTAATAAAAATCTCTTTCTGATAGCCTCTGATCACAGCTGAATACAATTACTCATAGGAGGCCACTATAAAAAGTATTTTTCTCATCAGAAGAAATTCATAAGGTTTGTCTGACTGTTCATAGTAAAGAGGGCACTATATAGAAAAGTCCAGAAAATAAGCACACATTTGTTTCTCAAAACTCATAGATAAACATGACAATATCTCTAAGTTATTGGCTACTGAACAGGATTTCATATAGCTAAACTCAAGCCGTAGCCTAGTATAAATGTTTCCAAAGCAGCATGTTGCTGTTTCATCTTGAACAGCTGCACAGAGGGTCTTTGATGTCGAGCTCTCGTGTGGGGGCGTTTCAGTTTCTCCTTATGCCTCCAAAGTGCTGAAATAGGAAGGAAAAGACATTTAATTTAGTAGGAGTTTTGCATGGGAGGGGAAAAAAAAAAGCAGCCTTGAATGCAGGAGCAAGAAATAATCATTTGTTATGCCGTGGTGGCAGAGCTGCGACGGGCCTCTCCCACATTCACATTTCAAAGGAGACGGATGAAGCAGAGCTTTGGTCCGCACAGGCGCTTTCAGTCTGCCAAGTTTTCAACCCACGCAGGGTCTTCCTGATGGCTTCCAGAAAATACATTTTCTGAGGCATTTCCTTGAGGCTGCCTCTGTAAACACCCCCACACTTTACTCTTCAGTGGTTTTTGGAGAAAAGCCAGCAAGTGGCTCCTGGAAGAGGCCAGGGACTTTGATGTGAAAACGTGCAAACTGATGAAAATGCTCCCTATTTGCAGGGTGAGCTCTAGCTCACACGGCAGGGCTGGCACAGCCCGGCTCGGCGGCACCACTGTCCCGGCCGAGAGGCGTCCCCTCAGCTCAGCTTGGCCACAGACTTACCGCTCGTCCTCCGCAGCCACTTCACCCTCCACAAAAGGGATTTCTTCCCTGTCGGCCTGCCCCAGGACGAGATGGTGCTTCTCCATGTTGATGATACACTGTAAAGAACAAATGCCTCTAGGTAAGGGGGAAACTGCAGTTCGCAACAGCTCTGGTTTCTCCAGCACTGGTAGAGGCTCTGGTGGAGAAACCTCCTCACCTTCAGAGACTTCAGCGTCTGCAGCCCAAAGGAGAAGGGTTTCTCACTGTCTTCTGAAAAACATATATATTCGGATTTATACATGCAATGTGTTCTTTGCAAGCACCAGCCCCCTTCCTTGATGGCTGCTCTACTAAATAGCGACCAGTTTAAGCGGAGACCGAGTTACCCTGGAGGGGACAAGTCCACAAGGGCAGGCAGATACCCTTGCCAGGAGGACAGGACTGCTGCACCTGCCAGGAAGGAGCTTGGTGCCGGCAGCCGGCTCCTGCGCCCAGCTTCTCCCTCTGCCCGGACCAGCCCTGCGGCAGCGGCACCAAATGCCAATGGTGCCGGGAGGCGGCAGCACGCCGCCCTCGGGGACGGGGACGGGGACAGCGCCCGACGCCAGTGCCCGGCGCTGGCCGCGCGCTTACCCACGACGAGGGCGGCGCACTCCACGGGGACGGCTCCCACTGCCAGGACCAGCCGGTCGACCTGGCCGATCGCCCGCGCGTTGTGCGGCAACGAGATGCTCTCCTCGTCGTCGCCGAACACCTTGAGATGCTCCGTTAACCTGCACAGTGAAAACAGGCCTGGCACCGGCTGAAGTGCCGCAGTGCAGCCGGTCCGGGGGGGAGCAAGCTGCGCCCGAAGGGGACGCGTGCGCGGGGGGCTCTCAGCCTGCTCCTAATACCCTGCTGCTCCCGGAGGCCGCTCTCCTGGCAAGCTTTCGGCGATGACCCGTGTACAGCGGATTATAATGCACTTCCAAGCTATAGCTGTGGGGTAGGAGGAGGCCTCGCACAAAGCTGAGCTTCGAGTGCAATTAATAACTTGCTTTTTCTCTTTACTTGGGGGATCCTTTTCACATTTCCTCAAGACGTAAGAAGCTGCTAATCTACAATTGCATCTAATTCAGTGTTGGTGGGAGTAAGGCAGGCTCCACTCTGACTTCCCTCTTCGGGCTAACGACGTTTTGTCTCCGTGCCTTACAGCCAGGGCAGCACGTGCAGTTCTCACTTATTAGCGGCTATTTCTGCTGGCTTTCCTCAGAGTGACATATAAATCCTGTTGCAGCCCCAGCAGAGGCGAAAGGGGTATCTCAAGTACAGTAATTTCTCCTATCTATTTTCCGCAAACTATTTTGGTAACAGTGATGAATTATTCAGCTTTAGTTTGTGTTTAAAATTGAACTAGAATCTAATACAGTCAGAGGCAATAATCCCTCTCTCAGTTAAAAGCTCTATTTATTTTCTGATGGTCTAAGCAGAGGTGAGGGGATGAGCTTGGAGGGCACCAGGACATGAGGTGAAAAGGGTTTTGGAAAGAAAGGAGGCATTCAGTCCACATTAGGCACGTGCTGCCGCGAGGCGACGAGCGCCCCGGGCCCCGCCGAGGCCGAGCCTGGGCTGCGCTGCTTCCTGGCTTGAGGCAGGTTTGTAGCAAGTGCAGCCACTTCCCAGCCACTATAGACTATTGTGCAAACGAGTAATTACAGTCTTTACAGAAAATGGGTATTTTTCATTGTGGGTCCTGCAGGAGCGCTCAGGGAGCGCTCGCGCCTGCATAATCGTTGCGGGTCAGCACTAAAAGCGATGCCTCTTGGGGATACAACACCAAAAGCTCTTTGATACCTCAGAACTGGTGCCCTGCTTCTGCTCCCCGGAGACCAACGGGAGTTTGGCTGGGAGCCTCTGCCAGTCGGTTCCCTAACGCTGCTTAGGTATACCCCGTCCTCCGGGAGGACCGTCCCCTCCCTTCGGCGGGAAGGACGTGCCACTGGGAGCAGCAGCAGCTGTGCAAGCCGGAGCGCGCGCGTGGCCACACGAGCGGAGCTGCTCTACGGGCGCCGGAGCGAAGCCGGCGGGGAGGGCAGGGCCGAGCTCGCGGCGCAGGGCCGAGCTCGCGGCGCCGGCCCGCGGGGGACGCGCGGCTCCCGCAAAACCAGGCCGCCAGGCGGCAATCCAGCCCCGCGGAGCGGATATTTACCCCAGCCGGTCGAGGCAGGCGGACGAGATGAGGTTGTACCGCGAGCCGGTGTCCACCACGGCCTTCAGCTCCTTGCCGGCGCACTGCGAGGCGAGAGCGGAGGGGGAGGCCGTGCGCGGGAGGGCAGGAGGAGGAGGGACGCGGCCAGGGCCCAGCGCGCTGCCCGCCTGCAGGCGCCAGCCTCCCCCGTCTCCCCCGGCACCGGCGCGCGGCTGCCGCGGGGTCCGTGACCGCGCGGAGGGACGCGGCCGGTGAGCTGCCGCGCGCTGCCGCGCCGCTCCGGCTGAGCGCTTTCTCTTCTGCGACTAAACCGAGATTTGTCCAAATAACGCCGCTGCCGGCGACGTTAGCGGCTAACTACCGGCTTTGTCGAAGCATCGCGTTCTGCTAGCGTCCCAAGCGAGGAAACCAGGGAAACGGGAGCGCTGCTTGAGACGGTCAGAAACAGGATTTGTAAAAACCCCGGATGCCAGGGAGGCAGGTTACCTGGCAGCTCACCGCTATGAGCTCCTCTTCCTCCGTCCTCTTGGAGCTGCCCAGTTTGGTCTGATTCGGCTTACAGGGGATGTCGTTCCTGGGGGCCCAGGTGCCTCGGCTGCTTCGCAGTTTTGATAAATTCGCTTCCATTAGGCGTCTCTGCAGGATATTATGCGGTTGCTTTAAGGACAAACACAAGAAGACGGCAGGGTAAAGCAAGCGGCGAGCAGCTCGGCGGCACGCGTCACCCGCCAGCTGCGCGCTGCCCGCTGCCCCGGGCCCTGCGGCTCTCACGCGGGCGCTGCCCCCGAGTCCCGCTCGCCCCACGGCTAGAAACCTTCGCCTCGTTTCAGACTAAATGTATTCCTCCTAGTTTAAACCTATTTGTTCTTGTGCTTACCTGACTTTAATCAGAGACAGCCACTTTGTATTGGTGAGGCAGTAACCCTTCTAAAGTATTAACCAGAATTTTGAGGGATTCCTTTGTTTTTCCCACTCCGGATTCAACATTTGAACAGGAATCAAAACAAGTCTGAGTTCTCAAAGATGCCGTTTCCACTGAAACTACCCTGACCTGTTGACAGGAATATCAGGAATTCTGCAACGAAGCGAAAAGTTAAGAGGTACCAAATTACCTCCCAATTACATGTGCCAAGTACTCACAAAAAAAGCTTCCCTGCTTACTGAATGCACACAGGGGCTTTCACTGCTATTGCTGATATATGGCACAGCCGAGCCCAGTCTCTGCCTCCGGCGATGCCCCTCATACGAACCGACGCAGAACCTAACGAGCCGATTCGAGGTGCGTACGGGGCAAGTACTCAAGGCACAGCTGCAGGAAGAGGGCTGAAGATGCTGCCTGTCGCCAGACCTGGCCTCTGGACCAGGGTCTGGTCTAGAACAGGGCTTTTGCGCTGCCTCTTGCCTCCATGTAGTGATTTAGCTGACAGGGGCGAGCAAACAGGACAAGCCGGAGGTGCCGCAGGAGAGGGAAAGTCGCCGAGGAAAGGATGTGCCCAGGAATCCCCACACTCCTGGGTCTTTTCCTCGCTGCCGATGTCATTTTCACTTTCCCTATGGCAAGCAAGTCCCCTCCCGATATCTCTGAGTGCTTTCCCAAAGCCTTTCCGTATTTAACGTTAGTCACGGACGGATGCATGTACCCTGCTGGGGGTGAAATGACTCTGCTGATCTGCTCATTTCTCCGCCTGGCTAAGCTTCCCCCGTACACTGCCCTCCCCTTGTGATTTTAGTGCGACGACAGTGAGACCGTCTTAGCTTCTCATTCTTGAATTTTTGCCTTCATATCAAACAGTCCTCTGTACCTACAAAGGCAATAAGCAATAAGCCTCCTAATTCTGAGGGGATTTCAGTGGGATTAGGATACTTCTGAAATCCACAGGCTGTCATCCTCCGAGCAGGCACCCTTGACCCAAACGCCTCATCTCTGAAATTGCTGCACAGCATGTTAAATAACAGCACTTACAAGAGACTAATGTAACTTGGCATCTTCCTAAAATAACTGAAGCAATGTTGGTGCTTCAGATTCTGCTGCAGGCATAACACTTACAGTTAAACTGGACTTGATGATGAGATCAGGTAAATACAGTAAATACTAGTTGTCCCTGGAACATAAAAAGTCTCCTTTTTCCCACTTTTCACTGTCCTTACTTCTGTGACTTGGAAGGAAATAAAACTTCATCATGATTTTCAGATGCAGATGCTCTGTCTGCCTGCCACTCCTAAGAGCAGATACTGTGTAAATGAAATAACATAACTGTGCTCACAGCAGCTGGGGGTAAAAAAAAATAAAATCAGATTCTGCATTACGCTGTCTCCTCTACTCACAAAAGAAACAACAAGGCAAATCCCATCACCATGCTGCTCAGGTGAACGCCCTTCTTCACAATGAAATCAATGAGACTAAACTACAGAAAGCGGTATTACTTAACTTGATTAAAAGTAAGCAGACTAGCTTCACTATTAATGGTACAAACTCTGCACTGAAGGACGAAGAAAATCAATTCAGAAATGAGTGCTGTCCTACATGATGCAGAAACAATGGGGGCAAAACCAGCGCTGTTATCACCAGAAAGGCTTCACACTTTAGCAAAAAAAAAAAAGCAAGACTGTTTTTTCTGACAGCAGATGGCATGTCCTTACTATGCTTTACACTTCCCTGCAGTTCAGATGCACATCTGGAGGACTTACTCTTCACATTACCCTCCTCCTCCCCCCACACACAAAATCAAATAGGAGAGGAGTGGGAGAAATAGATGGATGAAGTTCCCAGCTGGATGAAAGAGAGCCTGCCACATTTTGGTCACCACCTCATAGCCAG